>NC_088202.1:146617790-147228732 GCF_037126465.1 Ornithodoros turicata | reverse complement strand
AGTTTACAGTGTGCCTCCCAGTCCGAACGTGGAAGGCAGTTAGCTTAACTACTGAGCCGCTTTAATCGGAAGGCGGTTCGTGTGTGTGTGTGTGCATTATCTAGAAGCAAAACAGCTACTGACATATAGTCGATTTCCATTTATACGGTGTTCTGTCTCCGTTGTTCTTAATTCTGCGCTATTACCGGTATTAACGGCCGTGCATTTTTTGTGATAATTTTTTAAAAACATTATCCACTCATAAGTCTAACTGGTAAGACTTAGCTGAAGAAGGGACAGTTCCGTTGAACACGAATGGAAATGCAAAAGCTCTGCAAAGTATTACGGGACGGACGGCGAAGGGACAACGAAGAGAACAAGCCCCCTTGTTTGGCCCGTCCGTCCGTCCGTCCGTTCGTCCGTCCGTCCGTGCTGTAATACTTTGCAGCGCTTTTGCATGTTCAGCTATGGAATACCAATTAGCCGAAAGGTCGGTGTCACTTGAACAGCGATCATTATTCTACAAAATCTCGTGCTGTGCCTTGATTTAAGTATATAATTTAAGCGTACACTGTAAACTGGAAAACACCCTTATGGGTGTAAATGGCTTGTCCTATAACTGACACCTCTTTTTACACCGTACATGGTCTGGAACACCCTTTTTAGAGGGTGCATTCCGTGTAAATCACCCCTGGAAAGGGCGCTTTTCTTTGAAAATGCCCTCTTTTGCACCCTTTAAACACCCTTTTAGGAGGGTGCAAGATCGTTAAACACCCTCCTAAAAAGGTGTATAAAGGGTGCAAAAGACGGCATTTTCAAGAAAAAGCACCCTTTCAAAGGGCGTTTTACACGGGATACACGCTCTAAAAAGGGTGTTCCAGACCATACGGTGTAAAAGAGGAGTCAATTATAGGACAAGCGATTTACACCCATAAGGGTGTTTTTCAGTTTACAGTGTATCACCTCCCATGATGACGATGGCGATAGTTCTGCATTTACATTTACAACAGTAACCAGCATCGTGACTTCCCGATAAAGCTCCCTCGGGCAAAAAAAAGATTTTCTTTTGTCTTAAAGTCAAACGACGTGAATCCTATGTCACGGACTCGAAAAATATATACGTTAGGAGCAAAAAACAGAGAACCGGTCGCGGCTTCTTCCAGTTTTGATGGCAGAGCAAAGAGAGAGAAAACGTTTGGCCTCAGCGGGTTCACGTCACTCGTTGCCGCCAACAATGAACAGGCTCACAGCGAGAGAGGCCCTTGACCTGATTGGCTGGCGTTTTTTTTTTTCTTTCCCATCGGGAGAGAACGCATCGGCATGCATTACTTTCGGTTTGTTCGCAATATGTCGCTTCCTTTCGCTCGGGGTTCGTAATGTATATACGCCGGTAACTTGCGCAAAGAGAAGGGGTCAACGAAGGTTATATGCACGTTGCAACGTTTATTACACAATCTTGCCTGGAGAAAACGTGGGGGTGTTTGTAACCTGCCCGGGCCCCTTTTTTTTTTTTTTCTTCTGTCTTTGGGTATAAGTTGCTTATATAGACACACAGTCTTCCGCGAGGGACATTAAATACGGTTTGCCGTGTGTTGATGTTTCGTACAAACAACCCTCACGTGGTGTGCTGTTTCTGGGCGGTCTGCACGGGGCTGCTCGTGGTGGGGGGTGGGGGGCGTGCGTTCTGGGTCGACTTCACAGGGAACTGTGTCGGCATTTGTCTTAGAGCCCCCCCCCCCTCAATTCAAGGAAAACCGAGGGTAAACACACACTCACTACAGTCAAACTCCTTTATAGCGAACACCTTTTTAACGAAAATACCTCTACAGCAAATTTTTTTGCGGTCCCGCTGGAGCCCTATAGGACCAATAACGGACATCCTTTTTAACGAAAATACCTTTACTGCAATTTTTTTTTTTGGCTGTCCCCTGATTTTCGTTGTAAAGGAGTTTGACTGTATATTGTCTCGCAACGTAAATCCACAAATTATAAATTTATTTTGCGTCTTCCAGAAGGCTTTTTTTTTTAAGCTGAATCCGTTTCTAGTTAATCTCGCGAAAACGGGGTGGTGTTATAGCTCAATTTCTCGACCAGCTTGACGTAGATGTGAAGTAGTAATAGTGAGCAATTCTTATTTTATTTGAACCTCATCTTTATTTTTTTTCTATTCATCTCTGTTTGCGATTTTCTCATACTGCAGATAATGCCGTCAAGCATTTCGTTTTAAAATTGACGAGGGACGATTCCTTGCGGCCACTTTTGTCTAGCGCAGTCGCGAGGCCTAATTGACAACTAGTCTCCTTTGAAGGGAGAGTATAATTATAACACCTGGCACGCAAAACGTAACAATAAGGATATGGCGATTTAGCTTTCCGTTGTTGTGCCAATCGCTGCACTAATCGACAAATAGCCTTGATTATCGAAAGTAATTAACTGATTATAACGTCATGTGTTTCCGAATTTTACCTATTAGTGCGTTGTCCCCTTAATAACACTGTGGGCTTCTTCGTGGGCATCGTCGCAAACACAGATCGGATTGGATAGGATAAAACTGTGTTCAACTTAAGAAGGAAACGAAATCTATAGTCCGTCAACTACACACGCCGTTGGAGATAAAGGGACGCAATGGCACGCCAGCAGAAATACTGCAGCGCCACCACGCCGGTGTCACGTGACCAGTCTTGACAGCCAATGGAATTAAGTTATCTGGCGGAGAAGCGAGCGTGACCTCTCTGTGTTCAGCCGTCCTATCTGCGGCGCAGTAATATTTTGAGAGCTGACGGACTACTTTTATTTTCCTTCTTAAGTTGAACGCGACAGTAGGTGGACATGGTTGGCAATGTTTAGTCCTTAAGCGTGCCTGTTGTTCCGGTTGGCTCATGACAACAGCAAAGACAACGTTATATAGTTGGGCGTTCGACGTTCCCTGCGTGTCTCCGTGTTACCTTCGTCGTCTTTGCTGTTGTTGTTCCGTATCCGTGTTGTAGATCTTAGGCACCTTGAACAGACTCTCTGTATCTCAAGTTTGGTTGTCACACTCTTAAAATATAAGTTCACCACATAGGTGAAGGCCAGAGTTGTACGTAACGCGTTACTAGTAATTGCGTTACTAGTAATCAGTTACTCTTTTCAGTAAATTTGAACGTAATCAATTAATTTTGTGAGCAAGTAATTTTCCAAGTAATCTGATTACAATTTTCGGTAATCAATTACTGAGTAATCGATTACTTTTTTAACCTTCTGTCAACAATGGCAACACTTTTCAGCAAGCCCGAGGTCACTCAGCAGAGGTCACTGTGACGGCCGTCTCTAGTCCTCACGTGTTCCATGCAGACCACAGTAATACGATAATTCCTTACAACCGCCACCTACTAGAGCAATAGTAACAATAGTAACAAAATGAAGCGGGTGTTTCAACGCCTATACGGTCGTCCTCATCTGGGACAGGAGGCGAGACAATTTGAAAGTAACGGGAAAAGTAACGCGTTACATTTCTAATCGGTAACGTATTACATTTTTGATGAAGTAATTTGTAACGGTAAAGAAATACTTTTCGCGCAGTAGTAACAGTAATTGTAATCAATTACTTTTTTCGAGTAACGTGTACAACTCTGGTGAAGGCCAACCATTGCACAGAATGATACTGTTACCGCTCCTAATTTGTGGAAACCGCGGGGTGTACGCATTTTTGTGACAGTTAACGTAACTGCGTAAGTGTAAAAAAAAAAAAAGAAATAGAAAAAGCGTACCCTTCCCGCTTTTAACCAATGAGAAAGCAGAAAAATGTCATTCGGGATTATGGTTGGCTAAGAGCGTGCTGTGCGGTTCAGTTCGGCAAGCATTTCCATCACCACCACCACTATACCACCATCTGCTTTAGGATGGAGCCAAGGAAGCGACAAGGCATACAATTTCTCGCGCGCAAAAAAAAAATAAAAAATAAAAGAATGAAAAACGAAATATACAAATAAAAACAAATAAATGAGAGTTCTAGTAAAAACACAAAGGAGGAAGAGAACATTGTACACGACGTAAAGTGCAGCTTTTCGAACCCGAGCAAATCGCAAAAAAAAAAAAAAAAAGAAGGCGCAAAAGGTCCATAAATCACTTTGTGGGGCGTGCACTTTCGCCATCCAAAATGAATGACTTTCTTGAGCACCCCCGAAACACCTTTTGTACATTTCCTGGAAGTGAGAACTCGCGCAGTCTCAGACGGGCCCGGTGCATGTGGGTGCTCCTCTTTCGATCACTTTCTTTTAAATGCTTGTACCAGTCGACAGAATTCCTCGCGGGGTTCCGCTCTTCGAGAGGGAATTCGAACGCCCATAAGTGGGCTAATTAGAACCGTCGCGGTTGATTGATTGATTGATTGTTTTTTTTTTTATTCTTGCTTGCGAGGGTCTCTTTGAAGCATAGTGTGCCCCTCATTGTACACTCTAAAAACAGAACTTCACCGCATAGCACGCTCTGCGCCAACCATTACCGCGAATGATAGGGTTATCGAAGAGAGGAGAGGGCGTACCCCTTTTTGTGGCAATTTGGATATGTGAAAATTGTCACAAAAAGGCGTACGCCCCCTCTCTCTCTTCTAATCAGAAGCGGTAACCCTACACTCTTAAAAATGAACTTCACCTCATAGCACGCTCCTAGCCAAACATCATCTCGAATGATATCGTTATCTGCCCTGATTTGTTGAAAACGGGAGGCGTACGCCTTTTCTGTGACAATTATGAGCAGCATAAGTGTCACAAAAAAGGCGTACGCCTCCCGTTTTCAACAAATCAGGGCAGATAACCATATCATTCGCGATTATGGTTGGCTAAGAGCGTGCTGTGCGGTGAAGTTCATTTTTAAGAGTGTATCATTCGTGGCAATGGTTGGCGCAGAGCGTGCTATGCGGTGAAGTTCTGGTTTTAGAGTGTAGACGTTGAATAAGTTCTGAAACAGGTTGCATACTCTGAATCCGATAAAAAAGAAAGTATATAGGTGGTGGTGGAAATGCTTTCCTTAGTCATGACTATCACGCGACTATCGCACTACTTAGTCACGACTAACGTCAAGACTATCGCAGTGCAGGCATCGTGGGTCCTGGGCCGACTAGAACTTCACCACATAGCACGCTCTCAGCAAACCACCATCCCGAATTACGGCGTTCTGCATCCTGACCGCTTCAAAACGTGAAGCTTCCGCCTCTTTATTACATTTACGCAGTTATGTTAATTGTCACGAGGTGGTGGTGGTGGTGGTGCTGGCGAGCTCTGGTTTCGTCCACAAAAAGGCGTAGGCCTCGCGCGCTTACCACAAACAGGAGTGATAACGGCGTCATTCTGCGCAATGGTTGTCCTTCACCGTGCTATGTGGTGAAGTTCGGTTTTAAGAGTGATACCTCATTTAAAAGCGTTTGGCACGAAGGAGTTTCCTGCTCTTTTGTGTCATTATCATGATTATGTTGTGGATTAATGTTCATTTCAAAGTTAACCCTATGGATGAAGAACCAGGGGGGTCTGTGTTGCTCTGTTTATAGGCTTTAACCTTCTTAATCTCTATTTGTAATACGAATATAAATTGTATCACTTACATTGATTGGTGGTTGGTGGTGTTAAATGACAAAATTAACATATTTAATGTAACCTAATAATTATGAATTGCGTTATTACTGCTACGTCTTGCTGGCGGCGGGCGTGGTTGGAAACAATAGTGCGCACCTTTGTACAAGAAAGCACTATTGCACAATTATTTCAGCAAACAGTTCCCAATTTTCGAACAATCTCTTCCTTACTTCCTTGTTCTTGCTGTCCGCAGGTCAATTTTTTTCCCGCATAGCTGTATATATACACGTAACTAAAAATGAGACTCTTGTCGAATTATCTAACAGAACATTGGCTAATGTAGTAATCATTACGTACCATTTTATTTAATATCAATTAATAATAAAATAAGCGTGGTAGATACGTATGCAAACCTGCCAAAAAAAAAAACTAATAAAAATATAGCGAGGATGCTCACACAGAGGATCCGCTTCCACGTCACACGTTAATTATTATTCCTCACGCATATAAATATCATTAGTCTTTGAGTGTCGAAGCATTCACGCTCCAGCAAAAATCTATTTCCGAAAGCAGTTTGTTTTCAAGCTGGCCAGGACAACAGAGCCTCGCTCGATCCCAGTTCATTATTGAATTCGAAAGAGAAATTAAGTTTCGAAGTTAAGAATATATTTTTCTTCTTCGGACTCGTCATCTCACTTTTTACTTTCAGTTCATATCAATTTATTTAAGCTTTCCACTGCATCACTGCAATATCCCGTCTGCAGACAAACTGACCCCCTTTTTCCGAGCTAGATCACCTTGCTCACAACACTTTAAAGGATACATTTGTGCCATTTTTGCAACCTCGACTGCAAAAAACATCACAGGTCCACTAAGAAGCTATTATTTCCGACATTGCACGTTATGTGACACATTACACTCAGTTCTTTCGGATGTCTTTAACGAAACGACTTCTTAACTGTTCCGTATACGTCGAATATAAAAGCCATTAAAACGGTCATCATCAAGAGGCAGCGAAGGACTGCATCGTTGACCCACATGGACGACAATACGAGGAATTAAGCGGAATTTTTTTTTTTTTTATTAAGGGCACACATAAAACTGTAGTTTATACGTGTTCATATTAGATGCAAGTGTTATCGCGATGCCGGTGTTGGTCACGCGTGAATATTTATTGATTGTGGTCGTGGGTGCGGTCGTCCTTGATGCTTCCATGACCCACAGCCACCCGTGCGTTACGAGGGGTGACTTTGCATTATGCGTGGGTGACTGACAGGAAAGGTCTTGATGCTACAAAACCTTCTTCTTCAGTTGGCAGTATAGCGACAGTCGGCGTATTTCTTTTCTTCGCGAATTCAAATAAATATTATTTTCATACCGTTATTAGATTATATAGGCTACTTAATGGAGAAGGCTCGAAGCGCGTGACTTGATGGTAATACATGACGAAGAAAAAAACACCCCCGAGACAATGGAACGTGGTGTCGTCTCTTTCGTTCACCTGTCTCGTGGTTTTTCTTAATCAGATTACTAAACTATTTATTTATTACTAAAGTAATTAAATACTGGGAGGTGGTCGGTTCGAATTCTACCACTGCACTCTTAAAAATGAACTTCACCGCATAGCAGGCTCCTAGCCAACCATCATCTCGAATGATATCGTTATCTGCCCTGATTTGTTGAAAACGGGAGGCGTACGCCTTTTTTGTGACACTTATGCTGTTCATAATTGTCACAGAAAAGGCGTACGCCTCCCGTATTCAACAAATCAGGGCAGATAACGATATCATTCGAGATGATGGTTGGCTAGGAGCGTGCTGTGCGGTGAAGTTCATTTTTAAGAGTGTGGGTGCACTGTCTATAGGGTTCTCCCTTGCACTCTAAAAACTGAACTTCACCGCATAGCACGCTGTGCGCCAACCATTGCCACGAATGATAGGGTTATCGCTTTTGATTCGAGGAGAGAGGGAGGCGTACGCCTTTTTGTGTCAATTTGGGTATATGATAATTGACACAAAAAGGCGTACGCCCCCCTCTCTCTTCGAATCAAAAGCGATAACCCTATCATTCGTGGCAATGGTTGGCGCACAGCGTGCTATGCGGTGAAGTTCAGTTTTTAGAGTGTGGTTTCCCGGCAAACTTCCCAGACGGATGTCGACACAGTTCTCCCTGAAGCCGGCCCTGGACGCATATACCCACAACCGCCCCCTCCCCCGTCTCACACTCTTTCTCGCTATCCTCTCTCGCCATCTCTCGACGTCTGTACGTTGCTCATGGCCTTTGTCGCTTCGCGGCGCTAACACATAATTAAAAAAGTGAGTGTTGCAGCGCGATCACATCCGAGACGGCTTAATTGGCACCGTTCTTATACGGCTCTTCTCAAAGAGTGTATAGCAGCCGGATTATATAGTTAGCGTCACGTGATTTCACCTGAGGTTCCGGTTCCCGCGGATCGACGCCCCGCCAGAAATTGCCTTTGAATTCGCAACAGCAATTTGTTGGCTCTCCACTGGTTCAGTAATGTAATGTACCTGCTGAGCGAGATAGAATAATACGATGGTAGGAATCATCCATATTGAAGGGGGGGGGGGGGACATCCAATTTGGAGGCCCTCCTCTGAGGAGCGCTTCCAGTTCAGACAGAGAAAGCAGACGCACTGAAGACAAAGTGCTCCAGTCCTTTCAACCTTTGCCTGATGCGTTACGTATATTCTTTATGCATGATCATAGGACACCCGTACATGTTCAGTTCGATATAGTCGCTGTCTGGACACAAACTAGAACTGAAGGGCTGCTGTCGAATAGTTTCTTCTGGCGCTTTAAATAAGCGCGTAAAACATAACATGTGGGCAAGCTTACGCTTGTCCCATCCTACAGTTGGCAATACAAAACATAACATCCCATCCCACAGTTGGCAATACAAAACATAACATATAACATAACATATAACATAACGTATAACATTAGGAAACAATGAGAGTATTGAAATTTTGATATGCCAGGGGTCTCACGACGTCACTGTCAGCAGTTCCCGGGTTCATCGACACCTCCTGCACTAATATAGTGCTACATCATTTGCGCAAAGAGGGTTCGATCGATGTCTTAAGAGCACTGCACTATAAGTGACCTCCTGCGGGCCCCACGGTGGCGGGTTCGAGTCAGGGCGCCAACAAATTGGTGGCATGGTACAAGTTCCCAATAGGCACGTCATCCGAGAAACGTTAAATACGGGATGACGTGATATTTGAACCCAATGTTAAGGAACACTCCAGTGGGCAAAATCAATTAATGGGCGTCGCTCGTATCACTGTAAACTTTTTCACACCTTTAAAGGTGTGCGCTATGCACATTCAATCTGGTTGCGTAACATTGCATCTCCAGGATGATATTTTACAAAATTCGGAAAGCATTGCTAAAGATCAAGTGTCAGTGCAAATCTTGCTTTCATTATGTCTTGGATATCGTAGGTACGAGCTAATGCATATATGCATCGCTATCGATAATCGAGCACGCGCAAGTGTCTACAATACTGTTGAACAATGTTGAGAAATTTTTGGAGGACAGACAACACTCGAGTAAAGAAAATTTGTGCGAACTCGTGCTCCATTATGATGTTACCAAAATTACACCTAAAAAGGCGTGCGCCATGCACGCTATTACACCTTTAAAGGTGTGAAAAGATTTAGAGTGTAGGACACCCGTACATGTTCAGTTCGATATACACTGTAAACTGAAAAACACCCTTATAGGTGTAAATGGCTTGTCCTATAACTAACACCTCTTTTTACACCATATGGTCTTAGAACACCCTTTTCAGAGGGTGTATTCTGTGTAAGACACCCTTTGAAAGGGTGCTTTTCCTTGAAAATGCCTTCTTTTGCACCCTTTAAACACCCTTTTAGGAGGGTGTTTAACAACTTTACACCCTCCTAGAAGGGTGTTTAAAGGGTGCAAAAGAAAGCATTTTCAAGGAGAAGCACCCTTTCAAAGAGTGTCTTACACAGAATACACCCTCTGAAAAGGGTGTTCTAAGACCATATGGTGTAAAAAGAGGTGTCAGTTATAGGACAAGCCATTTACACCCATAAGGGTGTTTTTCAGTTTACAGTGTAGTCACTGTCTAACAACAAACTAGAACTGAAGGGCTGATGTCGAATAGTTCCTTCTAGCGCTTTAAAAAGCGTGTAAAATAATTCGATAACATTTCGAAACAATGAGAGTGTTGAAATTTCGATATGCCAGGGGGTCTCAGGACGTCACTGTCAGCAGTGGGTTCATCGACACCTCCTGCACTAATATACACTCTTAAAAGCGAACTTCACGGCATAGCACGCTCCTAGCCAACCATCATCTCGAATTATATCGTTACCTACCCTGATTTGTTGAAAACGGGGGGCGTACGCCTTTTTTGTGACACTTATGCTGTTCATAATTGTCACAAAAAAGCCGTACGCCCCCCGTTTTCATCGAATCGGGGCAGATAATGATATCATTTGGGCTTATGGTTGGGTAGGAGCGTGCTATGCGGGGAAATTCATTTTTAAGAGTGTAGGGCTACATCATTCGCGCAAAGAGGGTTCGATCGATGTCTTAAGAGCACTGCACTATAAGTGACCTCCTGCAGGTCCCAAGGTGGCGGGTTCGAGTCAGGACGCCAAACAACTTGGTGGCATGGTACAAGTACCCAATAGGCACGTCATCCGAGAAACGTTAAATACGGGATGACGTGATATTTGAACCCAACGTTAAGGAACACTCCAGTGGGCAAAATCAATTCACGGGCGTCGCTCGTAGTCATAGTTGCCGCGGCTATATTATCCCCAGCACTAGCGAGTGACCGATGCTGAAAACGCAAACTTTTGCTCGTCCGTCATTAACCTCGTAGTACACGGGAAGTGTAGTAATCGTACGATGACGGCGACCTCTTGCGGGCGTTGGAATATGCGTCTGCAATTGCCCTTCCCCGCGGCGGCGGCGCGGCCGGCGCCCACGGTCGGCGCTGCCCACCTGGGCAACCCACGCCAGCGCCCAGAGCAACCAACCGCTTCCGACATGGTTATGGGTTCCGCATCGCGCCACCGCAGGAAAGACACGTTTCCAGCCACGTATATATTACCACGTGGCAGCTGCCGGTCATGTCTGCTGGTGGCATGTACAGTCAACCCACGATTTATGAACCTTCGATTTATGAATTCCCTCGTTTTATGAACACGAGCACGGGGAACCAAACTTTCTCCATTCATTTTTCCCTCGTTTTATGAACCTCGATATTCGAATAATGAACGGAATTTCTGGGAACCAACTAGGAGTTGCCCAGCGTTTTTGCCCTCAATTTATGAACGAATCGTTCCGAGGTTAACAGAAACTTTCAAAGGGATAACTACGCGGTCTTACCAATGACGCTTGAACGGACAAAACGTTTCCCAGGTATTGCACCCTCGGTTCTTAACCCCTCGAAATCCGAACAACAAACGGGTTTTCCGGGGTCGCACAAGGTGCGACCAAGTGTTCCTGACCTCCGTTGATGAATAAGGTGGTGGCTGTCACCCGGAGATTAATAAACGGAGGTTAAAAATCCCGGAGGAAATCCGAGACGAGTCCAGTGCGAATGTGGTGACATCTCTTCTTTCCAAGATTGACACAGCGGAAGGCATGGTCAAAAGCAAAATTACACAATATATGGCATTATAAACACAATGCCAACTCGGAAATACTGTTGCATTTGCTCGATAGTACTCAGTTAACTGAATTTTCGATTTATGAATCCCTCGATTTATGAACGATTTTTCGGGGAACCGAGGGTGTTCATAAATCGAGGGTTGACTGTATATGCAGATATGAATGAAATTCGTGAGATTCTTTTCAGGGGCAATTGTATTCGGCTACCACTGTTGCAGTAGACACCGTAAGCGCCACAAGAACATTTCACCGTTTCGTTGATACATAGAACAAATAATGCGTACGGACAGCAATTCGGCGACAGTAATTTTTTGTCGTGGCTGGTCGCGGCGAAGCGCAAAAAGACGTAATTCACTGGTGGATAAGGGAGTGGAAGAGCGCTTTTTAGCGCTTCACCGCGACCAGCCGCGACAAAAATACGTAAACCGAAACCAATTAATTACCGCAACAAATGACCGGGTTCGGTGACAGATTTTTCTCTAATAGGTGTCTACTGAAGGTCCCAAAAGGGGTAGTACCCATTTTAATGCCGACGGCGCCCCGCTTTAGAAATTGTTTTCTCACGAAACACATTTGAATTTTTATTTAAATAATGAGCGCCTCCCACTCATTCACACGGTGCGCAGCTTGTAGGTGGTATAGGATAGATACTTGTAAAAAAAAAAAATTATCCGATTGGCGCACCCGTTCGCGAATTATTTAGTACGGGGATTTAACTGAAACACCATGTATATGCGTGCACGAAATTATGAAGTTAACACGTTAATGTACCAGTGTACATGTGCGGTGCCTGTGACGCCACTCTCATGCTATGAATCAGCTCTCTACCTAAATAACGCGTGAGTATCGTGAAAAGAAAAGAAAAAAAAAAGAAAAAGAAAACTCCTCCATGGATCAGGCGGAGGGATTTTTAAAAGAGATAATTTAAAAAAAAATGATTCGCACGGGAATGTCATGCACGTGAAAAGGAAATTTTACGATGGTTTAGTCGCATTGCCTGCTCTGTCCAGATAAATGGAGCAAATGTAGGTTGTTTTCTTAACTGTCTAATGTATAAGAAAGAAACTAGCCGAATCTGTTGTATCCATCGGAAGTAAAAGCGTGGGTAAAAAAAAAATAAAAAAAAGGTGGTCCGACGACGGAAAATGAAAGACGAACAAATAGTTATAATAATGAAAATAATAATAATAACGCTTTTTTATTATTATTATTACGAGCCGACAGATATAACCGCCCTACTTTGTGCATTAGCATTTCTGCCATGCGCGTATATACCGCTGATTCAGCAACGCGATATCTGTGTAGTGTACCCACGTACGGAAAAAGGTGCGCTTGACCGACAGTAAAAGCCCACGCTCGCGGATACAAGAAATCGTAAGCAAAACAGCTTCTTGCGCCGCATCGGACCAAGTACGTGAAACGCTTTCCGTTGTATTGTTATTCGCTCTAATTTACTGCAGCGTACAGTAAGGGAACATACAAAAAAAAAAGAAAAAAGAAAGGCTTAAGAATGCGCTATGACCTTAGCCAGAGGCTTTTAGCTGTCGAATAACCCACGCGTACGAGACATACTTTAGAGAAAGGGGAAATTCGCGGCAAAACACAAAGGGAAAAAGAAAATCGGTCGCTATCATGCATGACCGGAACCATCAAGCTTCTGCATAAACGGAAAGAACGTTTTTAATTTCTTGAAATTTCTTTGTGTTTAGAGAAATTGGGACGGCATCGCCCTTGATTCGACCCTCGATGATATACCCCTCCATAAGTGAAGACACTTTTTGCGCCTCCCAATTATCTTCTATGTCCGGCGCATCATCAAGATGCTTCATTAGTTCAGTAGTGATTAGTGAGCTGTCTGAAAGTGCACAGGGAAAAACCCGTAGGTTCATTGCTTTCACCACGCTTTCGTCCACTCCAGCCAATAACGTAGCAATTTTCCAGCCACGCAGAGTAAGAAACAGTTAGCGCATCTTTCTTCGCAAATTATGTCCTATGTATGGCGCAAGATTTTATATAACTCGATATATCACGGTTGACGGTTTGCTTCGAAGTATTTTCATGCATGCACACGAATTATGTACCTGGGACTCTTACAACAGCGCGTGAAATGCAGTCTCCACTCTGTAACATTCATTTACTCCTGAAAGGGACTATTTTTTGTGGCAATGCAATTACTCTCCAAAAGGAGTAAAAGTAGTCCTTTTTTTCTTAGAGTGTATATGGAGCACGTTCTACTTGCTTATTGTGTACCTTTGCAGTACAGAGGGGCATTACGTACTCTAAGCGTCCGGCTCGTCCGGCGTGCTAAAGACTGCGGGAGGTAGTGGGTTCGAATCCTACCACCGGCTGTGTTGTCTGAGATTTTCCCTAGGTTTTCCGGACGAATATCGGCACAGTTTCCCTTGAAGTCCGCCCAGGACGCATACTGACTGATCCCCTGTCCCCCACTCCTTCCTGCTGTCTTCTCTCCATCTATCCACGTCCGTGTCCCGCTCATAGCTACAGTTGCTTCGCAGCGCTAACACGAAATTAAAAAAAAAAAACGCGTGCTCTGGTCCATGTAGAATCACGACTGAACATCCACACACGCCCTCTAGCATCCTATATGCACAGCCCCATGTATATACGCTCTAAGAATGCTCCAAAGTGCGGGAGACATGGAGCTCCGAGGCCTTGCTACAGACGGGTCGGTACGAAGCTTAGCACCGACTTTACTAAGTGAGGTTTTCCCTTGGTTTCCTCACACCTTGCAGATGGGAAGTCAACCCACACTCTTAAAAAAAAAAGATGTACTTTAACTACTTTTTCTTGCCACATATATCACTCCCTTTTGGATAATACAATTACTGTGAACCCTCGTTAATATGACCCCCGATAATCTGACATACGCGCTTTATGACCATACTCTTGGGGGACAATGCTGTGGAACCTCTGCAAATCTCGCCCGTTAATATGACAACTCCGCATTATGACAAAAATTTTCGGGAACGACCATGGTCATAATAACGAGGCTTCACTGTACTCTCAACAAAGGACACTTCTCACACCCTCAAGGGAGTAACATTACTCCCCCAGACCCCTTACTCCCTCCAGTAGGGGGTTAGAGCGTAACCTCAATCCCATTAGGGAGTGGGGTTTACGCTCCCACTCCCCTTTAACCTCCTTTTTTCCTCCTATAAGCCTCCTAAACCTCCCACTCCCTAAGACTCCTTTTTTGAGAGTAATTGTACTCTCCAAAAGGAAGTGATATATATGTGGCAAAGAAAGGACTTAAAGTACACCCTTACTTTTTTTTTTAAGAGTGTAGAACGCGTACCAATTTCACTACCAATACTGCGCTCTCTCCATCGTCTTTACGCGGCACATAGGCATAGTTGTTTCGCGGTGGTAACAGGGAATAAGAAGGGTATATATATATATATATATATATATATATATATATATATATATATATAGTATAGGTAAAAGGATTATCAAACGGCCACGAAGTTTTACAGAAGTTCAAAAAAAGACGCGGAAACAGATTTTAGGGAAGTTAAAAACACTAGTTTATTACATGGGGAGACGTTAAAAAGTAAAATTTTACTTTTTAACGTCTCCCCATGTAATAAACTAGTGTTTTTAACTTCCCTAAAATCTGTTTCCGCGTCTTTTTTTGAACTTCTATATGTAGTATATATATAACTCTGGTATGATTGCGGCAATCTCCCTATATAAGGCGTCATCTTGGCAAGCAACTGTCTCCGCACTTCTTCTTCGTGTTTCTTTTCTTTTTTTTTTCTTTTTTTTTTCTACCAGGAAAGGTTACCGTTGTTGACATTGAGCCGCGCCTCGATACATCTGTCGTAACGGAGCTGGATGTTTTTTTCCTCACGAGCATATATGACGATGAGTTTTTGTGATGGAGGCACTTGTCGGGAAAGCGCTCAGACGTCGAGTCATTAGACATCGGTAATTGATTGCATTTTCCGCAATGAAGCATTATCGCTTTCTTTTCAAACGAACAACTTAATTACGTTTATGCAGTATGCAGCTGGACTCTCGCCCTCTCAGTATGTCAACATTGCTTGGTCCATGGCCAAATCCAATCCACCAGCGCTCTGCCTTTCACAAGGAATGGCAAGTCGGCTCCTGCCAGGCTGACCTTTCCTTTTTGCCTGCCTCTTTTTTTTTTAATAAACATATCCCCCCGTAAACGCACTTCTAAACTTTTTGGACACCGTATATAGGATTGCTTGATGGTGCGACTCATTATTATATTTCATCGCATTACCGCCAGCAATTCGGGGTAGAGTATCTACCCTGGCGATAAAATTCCCCAATCGATCATCATCATTAAAATAAAGTTGTTGTTGTTGTTGCCCCTCGCAAGTAGTTTTTTTTAAATACTTTTCATTACTTGAGCAACGGTACTTGATGCAGGAGTGAAACAACAACAACAAAGCTGAATTTTCCATTCTTCCAAGAGGTATATATTTTTGAAGCAGATCGTTTTGAGAACTTTTGACAACAACATTTTCATTTATTAATAATATTTATTTATAATAATTAGCGCAGTAGTATTAGTAATTAGCACTTGCGGTCCTTGTGCTCCGACACTATGCTCCATAATAATCTTACTGCTGATACTATCAGCTGTAAAAGCCCACGGGTTGTACCCTTGGTACCCGTTGGTATACCCGTTCCGCGGGTGGTACCCGCAGAACCAATCCAGAATCACGGAGTTCTAGGGGGCGCGGCGAGTGTTTCAGGTACACTTTTTCTCGGCTGTACCGCCGAAGTACTTTCCTGCGTTCACTTCTCATTTTTTTTAAAATTCCGTACTCGTTTGCGCCGCGAAGCAACGCTGACTATATGAGTGGCGTATAGACGTTGACAGTATAGGAAGGAGGAGGAGACAGGGGGTTAGTGTGCCTCATGGGCCGACTTCGAGGAACTGTGCCGCCGTCTGTCTGGGAAAACCCACGGAAAATCTCAGATGTAGCACAGCAGGTGGCGGGATTCGAAGTCACCAAGTCTCACTTTACAGTACGACCTTGGAGAAGGGCAGAACTGAGCACCAACGAGCACGTACTGAGTTCAGTTGAGTTGAAAGAAGAAAAAAAAAATGGAGAAAGGGAGGCACTCATTACTACGAGTGCCGGCTGCTCCAGATCACTTAGAAAAACAAAAAATGGCCAACTGCAATAAAGAAACAATGAATGACAGAGACACTTAATCAGAGCAGACGATTTTATCAACTCTATCAATGGTTATCTTGCGTTCACGGCGGCTCCCAATGGTCGATTACACTGTAAACTGAAAAACACCATTATAGGTGTAAATGGCTTGTCCTATAACTCACACCTCTTTTTACACCATATGGTCTGGAACACCCTTGTGAGTGGTTGTATTCTGTGTAAAACACCCTTTGAAAGGGTGCTTTTCCTTGAAAATGCCGTCTTTTTCACCCTTTATACACCCTTTTAGGAGGGTGTCTAACAATCTTACACCCTCTTAAAAGGGTGTTTAACGGGTGCAAAGAAGGCATTTTCAAGGAAAAGCACCCTTTCAAAGGGTGTTTTACACAGAATACACCCTCTCACAAGGGTGTTCCAGACCATATGGTGTAAAAAGAGGTGTGAGTTTTAGGACAAGCCATTTACACCCATAAGGGTGTTTTTTCAGTTTACAGTGCTTTCGAATGTATTCTGAAACTTTAAATCAAGTTTGAATCGAGAAGGTTTTCATGGACAAGGCCGTCTGATACGGCCTATCAATCTACTGATCGAACGTTGAGCTATCTCATCTGATTTTTCTATCCTAGCTACGATTGAATCGACTGCGTGCACGTACAACGAATGAATTAGTGACGCTTTTTACGTCAATTGTAGAATACTGTTGCCCGTGGAAATCTCGCAAAGGTTACTTTACTGCCTCTAACCTACACTCTTAAAAATGAACTTCACCGCATAGCACGCTCATAGCCAACCGCCGTCTCGAATGATATCGTTACCTGCCCTGATTTGTTGAAAACGGGAGGCGTACGCCTTTTTTGTGACACTTATGCTGTTCATAATTGTCACAAAAAGGCGTACGCCCCCGTCTTCAACAAATCAGGGCAGATAACGATATCATTCGAGATGATGGTTGGTTAGAAGCCTGCTATGCGGTGAAGTTCATTTTTAAGAGTGTACGGTCCCGTCTGTTTGCAGAGTGCAGGCTTTCATTGGTGTACAGCATACAAACTGAAAGCTTATCTTATGGTCACAATTGCTTGGAATTATGTTCCTCTCACTTTTGTTAGCTTCTTCTTTTTCTTTTTTTTTAACAGAGTAACTTCGCTTGACGTTTTGAAGCGATGTGAGATCAGTTAGATAGCCAATGTTTAGGCACTAAAAAGGGGTGCTCTTCTTGACCGCATAGCACGCGGTATATGCCAATCATCATCGCGTATGATATCGCTCTGTATCCCGATAAGCTGATAAAGGGGGCGCACACCTTTTTATATATCAGCTTTCCTTCCAATAGGAAGATAAAACGATACGATTCTGAAGGTTGGTTGGCATAGAACGATTTATGCGACGAAGAGCACTACCTGTTAATGCCTAAAAACCTGGTCTCTACACTCTTAAAAATGAACTTCACCTCATAGCACTCTCCTAACCAACCATAATCTCAAATGATATCGTTATCTGCCCTGGTTCGTTGAAAACGGGAGGCGTATACGCCTTTTTTGTGACAATTATGAACCGCATAAGTGTCACAAAAAGGCGTACGCCTCCCGTTTTTAACAAATCAGGGCAGATAACGATATCATTCGAGATAGTGGTTGGCTAGGAGCGTGCTACGAGGTGAAGTTCATTTTTAAGAGTGTAGAACGATTTATGCAACGAAGAGCACTACCTGTTCGTGCCTAAAAACCAGCTCTCTAGCGGCGATCACAAAAAAATTGCACGGCATGAACTTCCCGTTTTCGCGTTTATATGTATCTCTATTATCTTATAATATCACTTTTTACTTTTATATTCGTTACATACGTGATATTTAATTAGATCACTATAAGTCAAACGGGCTAAAGTCGTCCATTAGCGATGAACGTGCAGATTAAATCCACACATATTTTTTTTTCTCCTCTACACCATCCTAGTCTATCGTAGTCCGTTGCCAGTTTTCACGTCTGGTCACCTTATAATATTTCTAATGCTACACATAGGCCCGAATTATACAACCGAAGTTACTACAGTGAGTATAGCAGGTGTTTAGAACAAACAAATATACGTATTTCAATAATTAATATAATGGTTCTCACATAGTACCTATATATCTACATTTCCTTACGATCCGACCGCGACGACGACTGACCGAACGCTCCGAAAACTACACCGGAAACCGACCGATTCACGCCGTTATCTGCCGGTAACCGCTGCCAACTCATTTATCCATTCCAAAGCTGTCTCCCCGACCGTGGATTTCATAATGCGAGCATAAACGTCAAACCCACACTCCGAGCGATACTCCATCGAAGGACACAAATCCCACGCTGGCTGGCAAAGCTGTTGCTTGCCAACTGTCGAATCTAGGACGGTAGTACTCCCTTCGGTCGCATTTCACACATACTCCTTCCGGGGTTTCGAATTGCACCGTCTAAAAAACTATTAAAAACTTGCCGAGAATCCCGGTGAGGAAATAAAACAGCGAGGTTCACACACCGCATGGTCAAAAGGTTAAACAACTCACCTAGAAAAAGTGGCCGACCGCCAGACGAAAAGAAAGTCCGAAATGAGATTTCGCAGGATCGTCTGCTTCGAAAACCGTTGTCGTCTGCTTCGAAAACCGCTGTCGTCTGCTACGAAAAAGAATATCGCGTCGTCCTCGTGTCTCTCGACGTTACACACTCGGTCCGTAGTTCCGTGTCGGTTTCCGCAGGGTTGTTGACTACCCTGGGAAGAGGGCACATTCACTCACACAACACACACACACACGCCAGCCGAAGACGGAGAGAGCCGAAACGTCGACGTCTGCTCTGCGCGCAAAACCCGTTTTCAGAAAGAGTGACCTCGTCGGGCGTAACGGCGCTCTTTATACGAGGCGGGACGGTCACGTGGTCCGTGTTTCCTTCTCCGTCCAGTCGTTTCTCTTGCCGGATGGTGGTGGAGGACCCACGCCGAATTGTGTTTTTTTTTTCTTTTCTTTTTTCACACCTCCGAGTCCTGAAGCCGATATTAGCTTTCGCCGCTGTCGTTCCTCGAAATCCTTTTGTACTTGTGTAACAAGTAACACGATACATAAGCTGATTTCTGGCACTTGAGCATTACCAAAGCAAAGTAATGCGTACAAATATTTCATGGAAGGGAAACCTAAGGTTCCCCCGTTTTATATGCAAAATTGGCGGTGGCCCACGCCGCCTCCGTGACCGCTTCCATTACCATCGATCTCACTGTCAATTCCTGGTCTCAACGTCAAAAGAAACCAAGTGCCTGCATCAGTTCTCAAGCAGGTAGCAGCGGATATGATGCATAGTCGATATGCTGGCCACACTGCAGTTTTCACTGACGGATCCACCAGCCATGAATGTTCATCGTCTGCGTTTGTTATCGCAACGGACGATGTGGCGCATATAGATACCTTGTCTCACACAGCACATCATCTACGTCGGCTGAGGTATATACTATCCTGTTGTTTCTGCATAAGGCATCGTGTGATGCTCCGCGGACCCGCACTCTTAGAAATGAACTTCACCACATAGCACGCTCCTGGCCAACCATAATCCCGAACGACAACGTTCTCGCCCCTGATTTGCTGAAAACGGGAGGAGGAGCCTATTTTGTGGCCATTATGCACGGCACAAAATAGGCTCCTCCTCCCGTTTTCAACAAATCTAAGGCGAGAACGTTGTCATTCGGGGTGATGGTTGGCTAGGAGCGTGCTATGTGGTGAAGTTCATTTTTAAGAGTGTGGGATCCAAAGGCTGTTCTTCAATGTATAGCTAGCATCGGGATTCGTGCGTTATCACGTGATTGTGATTCGTGCATCGGAGAGTTGTACCAATAGTGTTGTCGAGAGGAGACAGGAGATCACTTCTGACTGAGCTCGTCCAGAGACCAGCTCTCCAGCAGTAGAGTCGGGACATCACTGACGGGTCTCTCATGTATTGGGTGGATCCAAATTTGTTTTTCTCAGTTCCGGACACCATGACCATACCTGGGGTAAATGACTTCTAAAACGTAATTAAATTGCATTACTCATTACTCCAGTTAGAGTTTGATTTGATTTGATTTTAAAAGAAAAAAATGGAGATGGTAGTCTCGAGCCACTCGGGACTGGCTACTCCAGGACGCGTTATTAATAAAAGAAAGGGAAACTACACTAACCTCGACGCTTTGAAACGCTTTGAAAGAATAAAGGAGAACATCATCACCGAGCTTGTCACCAAAAGCGAAGTCTCAAGGCACTAAAACCAAAGAGTGTCACAATGTGTCAAACAGGTCCGTCCAGACGAGAAATTCGGCCATACTCCACCCATTTAGAGTTTAATTATTACATTACTCATTACTGCAATTGAAATGTAATGAAATTACGTTAAAATTACTACAAAAAGCAGTGACATTACAAAGTAATTACTGGGAGCTTAATCGTAACGCTGTTGAGGATGTGGAAATTCATTGCGGGCGTTGGAATTTCTTTTAACACGCCAACAACTCTCTTTCTGCCAAGTGCCAACACAGAACACAAAATCGATGCTTCTGTAAAAAGTAATGAGTAATGTCATCAAAATTACTGCCCAAATGTAGTTAAATTACATTCCAAATTACATATTAACGTCAAAGGTAATGCATTACATTACAAATTATCAGAAAAAGTAAGTCATTACTGTAATTTCATTGCTGTAATGACATTACTACCCGGGTATGACCATGACCATTGGTTTTTCTTTCATGTGTGTGTTTTCTTCATCTTTCTTTTTTTAACGGCGTAGCGCAGCCAGTGCTGGAGGACAGCCCAGTTGCTGTGCTTGCACATAACATTAACTTCACTCTCATATCTCACATCTAATGTTTCGCGTGTAATGGGGTAGTGTACTGCTCTCCAGCGGTGACTCACCCCATGTCACAGTCACGATGTATTTGCTGTTGTTGATGTTGTTGTTGTTGATTGATTGAAAGAAAGAAAAAAATTGGGATTGTAGCCCTCATCACGAGGGCCGGCTACCCCAGATCACCTTAGGAAATGGGGTAGTGTACTGCTCTCCAGCGGTGACTCACCCCATGTCACAGTCACGATGTATTTGCTGTTGTTGTTGTTGTTGGGCATTACCACATCACCACCAGCAATGGGGTATGGAGTATCGCCCAAGTCCTGAAGCCGATATTACTTTTCGCCGCTGTCGTTCCTTGAAATCCGTTGTACTTGTATAACTGGTAACACGATATACATAAGCTAATTTCTGGCACGCCTTCGGTAACTTGGGCATTACCACATTACCACCAGCAATGGAATACAGTATCGTCCCTGGCGATAAAACTCCCCAAAAGTTATTTTTGGCATTACCATGGCACTCTATGGCCTTCGTCGCCTTTGTGCCCGAAAAATCACAATCACAATCGCATTACCACAACCTGTACTTTGAGCAATATGCTTATCTTCATTCAACATTAGCACCGCGGAGAAGTACACTCTTAAAAATGAACTTCACCTCATAGCACGCTCCAAGACAACTACTATCTCGAGTGATATCGTTATCTTGCATGATTTGTTAAAAACGGGAGGCGTACGCCTTTTTTGTGACACTTATGCGGTTCATAATTGTCACAAAAAAGGCGTACGCCTCCCGTTTTCAACAAACCAGGGCAGATAACGATATCATTTGAGATTATGGTTGGCTAGGAGCGTGCTATACGGTGAAGTTCATTTTTAAGAGTGTAGCCATGACTATATGAGGGGCGTTCAGACGTCGCCAGATAGACAGAGAATAAGATTAAGACAGATGGGGACAGTATGCGGCCGACTCCAGGAGCACTGACTGCCGGGAAGTCTACCGGAAGATCCAGAGAAGGTCTCAGAAAGCGCTGCATTTAGAATGAGGACTCTCACCCAACACCTCAGTCTTAGCACGAACTTGTAGCTACCAGCGGTGAGCCACACCTCTGGGAAATGTTGTATTTGTTATTTTCGATACTGGATCGCCACAGGAGTTGGCTGACGTATATAATACTAACCTCAGATTGCGTCACGAGAGCAGGCACGTGGTGGTGGTGGTGGTGATGGCGATAGGGCTTGCCGTTGTCGGCCTCACGTATCTGGGCAACGTCACGACTGACGCCCTGGGGGAATGTGCGTCCTGGGCCGACTTCTAAGGGAACTGTGCCGACATATGTCTGAAAGCGTCTGAGGAAAACCCAGGAAAAACCCCAGACAGCACAGCCGGCACCGGGATTCGAACCCGGGTACCTCCCAGTCTCGACGTGACATGGCCAGCACGCTAACCACTGAGCCACGGGAGCAGACACGTTTCGTCTATACAACGGTCGCCGATAAATTGTTCCAATCGTTTACTGTTCTGGGATAGAAAACGTACTCGAAGGCATCTGTGTGAATTGAGAACTTTTGTAGCGCTTAACTGTTTATGCCGAGTCTCGAGCGTCTGCTATTACGCAAGATCGGACGTTATGTAATGTAACAAAAACAACAATCAATGATGGAGTATATAGCGATGACGACATGATGTGATGTTAGTTGGGGTGCACTGTAAACTGAAAAACACCCTTATGGGTGTAAATCGCTTGTCCTATAATTGACTCCTCTTTTTACACCGCATGGTCTGGAACACCCTTTTTAGAGGGTGTATCCCGTGTAAAACGCCCTTTGAAAGGGTGCTTTTTCTTGAAAATGACGTCTTTTGCACCCGTTATACACCTTTTTAGGAGGGTGTTTAACGATCTTACACCCTCCTAAAAGGGTGTTTAAAGGGTGCAAAAGAGGGCATTTTCAAAGAAAAGCGCCCTTTCCAGGGGTGATTTACACGGAATACACCCTCTAAAAAGGGTGTTCCAGACCATGTATGGTGTAAAAAGAGGTGTCAGTTATAGGACAAGCCATTTACACCCATAAGGGTGTTTTCCAGTTTACAGTGTGGTCGGTTGAAGCGACCATCACTGAAGGTTGGGACGAGGTACTAGCGTGACGCGAACGGGAATTGCGACACAGAAACAATTCGAAAGTGGTTTAATACCAGTGGGTGGGTGATAGATGAAGACGAACGTGGGAACAAAACTGACTCTAAGCCTTGCGTAGATATACGGAACCAATGATGAAAATGGCAAGCCTGGAAAAGGTGAACCTCGGTGGTGCATGGAAGGGATGCCTGGAAAATATATTGTCAGGACAGGTCTGCAGATGATGTCCTAAAGATGTATCTGGTGGTAGCAGCCGGCGGTACGGTCCACGATCCCTCGAGTATCCCGCAGAATAGACCTCTACCTGTTTGTAAACAAATGACGTCATACTGTTCGACAGCGCCACGAGTTTGGTAGAGTTGAACTACGTTCAATGCTAGTGGCGAACAAGAGCCACGGTCTTGAGGGGATTACGATGATCTCTGAAAGGGACGCGACCTTCGGTCCTACTTCTCTTTCAATAGGAATCAGCGAACAATTGCCCACCCTTGGAACCCAGCTCTCCTCTTCCGATCTGTTTTGGTTTCGGTTTGTCTACCAACGTCATGATGACGTTTCCCGGGTATAGAGGTTTATATCTTCAAGAGGATCGGTCTCGATGATGATGATGATGGCCTCCTTGATGCCTATATTGAAGCCGCTGACTCACGTACTGTCTTTTGGCACCAACTCATGACATAGGGGATGTTTCCCCGTGGTAGCCACAGGACCCTATACCCTACGCTAAACACAGATGCGAACATCATGCTTTATAAGGGGGTTCTGACAGTTGGATAAATGTGTTTCATTACATGAGGAATGCATTACACTGTCCACCAGGGTACTGAGGAAAAAAAATCAATAGCAATAATAAATCATTGTTTTTCTTTGTGTCGTATTACCCAACGTCGATACTCAACCTCGGAGAAACTTCGGCGTCTAGTTATGACGTCAGAGCTAGGTACAGCCCCAGTCATTGCTATTGGTCACTCAAAGCACTTCATCTATCCCGCGGCCACCTCACTGGCACCGCTGTCAGGGTTCGATGCGTTTCTGTATTCGCGGTGCAAGGTAGCATTACTGGTCTCACTAACGTCCTCAACGAACACTAACACTAATGTCCTCAACATTTATGGGCTGGTAATGACCTCTGCGAAGAGGTCGGTGCTGAAGACTGGGCACTGGGCTGGGCTGTGGTCAGGTTTTCCACTGGTTTCCCGGCAGACTTTCGAGAAGGATCTCACCAGTTTCCCAAGATGTCGCTTGCCCTTTAGACCCCTCCTCTCTGTCCTTCCTTCATCTGTACACGTCTGTGCCTACAGCCACGGTTGTTTCACGATGCTCACGCGAAATTAAAAAAAAAAGCATTTCTGGTGCACTTTTAATAGCACTTTTAAAGCACTTTTGGTTGCTTCGCAATGAATGACTACACCAAACAAAGACACGCTTAGCGAAAAAGTCTGCTCCGCGTACTTGTAATGAATGCTCGGAAAAAGCGTTGTTTTATTCGTTTTGCTTTAAAGGGATTATCGCATCCGCCCCGCTCGATTCCGAAACTTAGAGTGCCGTTTTACTCCGCGTTTATCTCTTGTAATAACGCCGAAATTCGACGCGAATTGGTGGCGTTGGTCCTGTGAAGTAACACATGTAACACACGGCAAGAGCAGACGACGGATATTGAGAGTATTCCGGGATCCGCTCTCTGGAAACGTCACTCGCAAAAGGCCAATCAGTGAGCGACCTATGGCGCGGACGAGACCAATCAGAGAGCGGCTGGAGGGACCTTGGTAGCCTTGGCGACCGACCGACCGACCGATAGGCGGGCGTGCGGGCGAGCCGGAATACTAGGGGACGACGCCTGCTCTGTGATCGGCTTGCGGAGTGTTTTTTCTGCTTAGCGTCGGACGTGTTCGTACAGACAGCAGTTTAACACCCTGTTGCACTCTACATGATCACGTCAGGACTCACACTGGTAAGCGAAAGTCGGCCGTATTTACCGAGGACTTTTCACTTAGTATATTGCGATGCGAACGTCAAGCAGACGACCTTGGAGACAATCGCCTGCGCTGCGTTCCCATTCGTGTGCCCAGGCTTACGTCATCATGATGTTACTATCGCTGAGGCTTCCTGAGCTGCAGAAGGACTGCGAATCTTTAAAACTCGTCTATTTGATATATATAAGCTGTTTTCGGAAGAGAAACTTGGCCAAATTGACTGTGAAGAGGTGACGAACAATATATCGTATCGGTCTCATACATACGTTCCCGGATGCGGTAGTCCCTTTAACTCTATCCTGCACTCTTAAAAATGAACTTCACCGCATAGCACGCTCCTAGCCAACCATCGTCTCGAATGATATCGTTATCTGCCCTGATTTGTTGAAAACCGGGGGTGTACGCCTTTTCTGTGACAATTATGAACAGCATAAGTGTCACAAAAATGGCGTACGCCTCCCATTTTCTACAAATCAGGGCAGATAGCGATATCATTGGAGACGATGGTTGGCTAGGAGCGTGCTATGCGGTGAAGTTCATTTTTAAGAGTGTGCATAAAAGCAGCAAAAGGACAAAAATAATGGGACAAAAGGGCGTACAGAAATACGAGAAGTCCGGTTGTGATGGGAATTAACCAAGCTGAGACTGGAACACAGAAAACACGAATGAAATCCTCTAATTCTAATGAACCACCATAATCACCAACAGGTAAGTACCACATACATGTATTCGCATCGAATTGGAACGCCATACACTCCACTGACCATCTGCATGTTCAGAAAAATTATTTACGGAAGTTCTAATTACATATCCATATCCTATCGAAGACTGCAAAATGGGACGAAGCGCTATGCTTGACCACATGGCGCTTCAAGCCATATACAGAGTGTTTCACCTAAAGTGATAAAAAATTCTAACTGGCGACGTACTCGTCGGATGATTGTAGGACTTAATTACCTTCAATGTGGGCAATTACCTTCGGGAAGCCTTTGCCGCAATTGAGGAAGGCTTTGGACAATTTTTAATTGAGGGACATTTTTTTTTCAATTCAGCTTTGAAAATTGCTAAGCGAGCCTCACTCCTTTTTACAGAAATATAAAGTCCTCCAGGTATAACCACAGTCCCAACAACAACGACGGACAGTATTGCAACAAAAATCGTCGAAAAAAAAGTAAATATCCCGCTTTAGCCCCGCCTGCTTGATTGTCGCAAAGAAGAGCGCACGGAAGGTGCGGGGAGAGGAGGAAGTGTTACTGCCTCTTGTTTTACCTTTCTTTTCCCCACTTCGACCTTGATGCTGGTGACAACAGTCTTATCACGAAGATAACAAAACAACCGTCTTATCACAAAGAAGTCAAAACAAATGAAGGCGGGCACACTTTCTCTTTCAGACGCACATTCCCCGTGCGTTTCTTGGCGACAATAGTTTCTGTGCATAGTTTTTGTTGGATCTGCGGTTATCCGCGGAGAACTTTATACGTATTTCTGTAAAAAGGAGTGGAAGCTCGCTTGGCAATTTTCAAAGTTGAATTGAAAAAAAATTCCCTCAATTAAAAATTGTCCAAAGCGTTCCTCAATGGCGGCAAAAGATTCCAGAAGGCAATTGCCAAAAGTCCTATACAATCCTCGGGCGAGTACGTTCCCAGTCAGACTTTTTTTTTATCATCTTATAGGTGAAACAGCCTGTATGTATTGGCATCAAAGTGGAAACCATGAAACCATCTGTGCGTATTGTCATCAAGTTGGATGTCTACCTGTGGACATAGGCCAATAATGTATCTGCATGCGGCCCAAAACCGCAATACTGTTACAGTCCCTTGAACAAACGCGCAATTTGTTTTGCAGTGCCCGTCAAAAGGGCGTCGCCTGTCGGGGGAAGGTTATGTATAAAAAATATCCAAGTTAGGTTATTACATTTTTTTCTTCGGAATGTATAACTAGCTAGTGACTCAGTTATTGTAGAAGGCATTTTTGTTCCTTTTAGAAGTCTTTTTTTTTTCTTTTCCTTTTTTGCAGGATGGTCTTGAAACGTGATTACTCCATGAAAGACGTTGGAGGCTGTGTTCTTTTCTTTCTTATATATATATATATTTTTTAGCTCGTATCAATTTCAAAGGTTGACCTCACGTCTGGTGAACTGGGACCATGTGTGTGTGAACACAGCTCTGAGGAAAGCTCTATCCATTCCGTTCTGTGGCAAGAATTTCTTTCAGTTTTCACCGGAAGAATTTCAGACAACGTAGAGCACAGATTATATAGATCGAAATCGGTGCTCACCTTCTGTACTTGACGTCTAACGTGTTTCTCACCATATCAACGGGCATATATTCCCGGGAACTTATAATTTGATGAAGATGAAGGATGAAAGATGAAAGATGAAAGATGAAGATGAAGATGAAAGCCTCAGAACATCAGTTCCTCTCTTGTTCAACTTATAATTTCGCGACTTTTGATGACCACGCGAAAAATCGCAAAACAAAAAAAAAAAAGGTTCCGCGCGAAAAATAAAAAATAAAAACAAAAAAAGGCGTTTTACAGTGTCAGGACGCGTCTCTTTGACGACAGTCACCGGCCAAGTGGCGGGGTTCTCAAAACTTGTTCCTGTTGAACGGCTCCCTCGCAAGCGAAATGTTCGTGACTCTGCTTCATCTGTTCCGTCTCATCCCAACCCTTTCCTCTTGTTGACACAACCCCCCCCCCCCCGACAAGAAGTCATTCGTCTTCCCACCAGGGTGCGGAATTCTTGTAACACGTTGAAACGAATTGCGGCGCCCTGAGAACGACGCGTGTGTGAACAGCAGTGCGCCTAATCACGTGGACGTTTCACGCGCTCGGTGCGCGGGAGTGCCCGACACTGTTTTTTTTCTCTCTCTCTCTCTCTCTCTTTCTTTCACGCCTCGGCAGAAGGTCTTTCAACCGGCCTTCAGTTCTTCTTTCTTGTTTTTTCTTCTTTACTCACCTTTTTTCACGCTCATTTTTCGGAGAAATCGTGAGCATGGGCTCGTTCGTTGATTATCAACGCTCACAAAAAGAGTCAAAAGGGTTGTTGGTCTTCGGAAACAGCCGATGCCCTTTTACACGGCACAATGGTCCGGGAAGGATTGCGCGCGAGATGCATATACAGTCAAACTCCTTTATAGCGAACACCTTTTTAACGAAAATACCACTACAGCAAATTTTTTTTTGCGGTCCCGCTGGAGCCTACAAGTCCAATAATGGACATCCTTTTTAACGAAAATACCTTTACTGCGATTTTTTTTTTTTGCTGTCCCCTGAGTTTCGTTGTAAAGGAGTTTGACTGTACAACGTACGCTATTTTTTTTTTTTTTTGAAATCCAGTGTGAGCACAGCGGTGCAACTGTGTCTTTACGCACGATGTACGGACGGTCTCGTATAGAACGAGGACAGCAGTAAGGAATGGGTAACAGGCGACGCGTCTTGGGCTCACTTCATGGGGAGCAATTCCGCCAGGGACAGTATTGGGGAAGAAATAAGTAGGATAAGAAATATATGTGGATGTTTAGCTCCTACACGTGGGGGAATATATTTATTAGAACAGAAAGGGGGAAAAGGAGGAAGGGACAGCCAAACAAGTACACTCTTAAAAATGAACTTCACCGCATAGCACGCTCCTAGCCAACCATAATCTCAAATGATATCGTTATCTGCCATGATTTGTTGAAATCGGGAGGCGTACGGCTTTTTTGTGACAATTATGAACAGCATAAGTGTCACAAAAAAAGGCGTGCGCCTCCCGTTTTCAACAAATCAGGGAAGATAGCTATATACCATTCGAGATGATGGTTTGCTAGGAGCGTGCTATCAGGTGAAGTTCATTTTTAAGAGTGTAGTAGTAGTAGTAGATATGGAAGTATGTATCTTTCAAGGCAATGTTTCTGTCCAGTAGAAGGCGCCCTTGGTATAACATGGACATCCTTCCTGACTTGTTGATTATCTAACACCTGTGTAAAGTTGCTCTTTTACTCTTTCCTGGTTCTGCTCTCTGAATCTATAGTTACTTTATACTTGTATATCATTTCGTGTCTACGTCCGACTTTCAGGTCAAGATATGTGTATAATGTGTGCGTATATACTGTTGAAACGGGGGGCGGGGGCGCAATGCCAAGACAGGCTTGCCGTTGCTGGCCACACGCGAATGGGCAGCGTCACGGCTATAGTCAGAACACGCACAAAAAAAAAAAAAAAAAAAGAAATGAAGGGGTGAAGGTGAGGTATGTACACTCTTAAAACAGAACTTGACCTCATAACACGCTCCTACACACTTAAAAATGAACTTCACCGCATAGCACGCTCCTAGCCAACCATCATCTCGAATGATATCGCTATCTGCCCTGATTTGTTGAAAACGGGAGGCGTACGCCATTTTTGTGACACTTATGCTGTTCATAATTGTCACAGAAAAGGCGTACGCCCCCCGTTTTCCACAAATCAGGGCAGGTAACGATATCATTCGAGATAATGGTTGGCTAGGAGCATGCTATGCGGTGAAGTTCATTTTTAAGAGTGTATAGCTAACGACCATTCCATTAATCAATATCATTCTATGTCCTGATTTGTTGAAAATGGGAGGAGGTGCCTATATTTCTGGGACACGCATATAATGTGTCCCGGATAGGCGCCTATCCTGCCATTTTCAACAAATCAGGACGTAGAATGATATCATTCAGAAATTACGGTTTGCTGGACACATGCTATGCTCCGCGCTTCCCACAAATCAGAAGTGATAATACGGTGAAACGGTTGTCCTGCACGTGCTATGTGGTCAAGTTCAGTTTTAAGAGTGTGGGTTTCCCTGTAGACACCCTCCAGATGGGTGTCGGCAAAGCTCGCCCTGAAGTAGGCCCAGGACACTTACTATAGTCCCCCTGTCACCCACTTCTTCCTGCTGTCCCCTCTCTATCTGTCCTCGTTCGTACACACTCTTAAAAATGAACTTCACCACATAGCACGCTCCTACACTCTTAAAAACGAACTTCACCACATAGCACGCTCCTAGCCAACCATCACCCGGAATGACAACGTTCTCGCCCCTGATTTGTTGAAAACGGGAGGAGGAGCCTATTTTGTGCCGTGCATAATGGTAACAAAATAGGCTCCTCCTCCCGTTTTCAACAAATCAGGGGCGAGAACGTTGTCATTCCGGGTGATGGTTGGCTAGGAGCGTGCTATGTGGTGAAGTTCATTTCTAAGAGTGTAGGCGACCATCATCCTGAGTGACACGGTTCTTTCCACTGATTTGCTGAAAATGGGGGGGCGTACGCCATTTTTTTGCGGCAGCGCGACAACATATCCGTCGTTCTTGAATGAGATACACTTCTCGAACTCCTCCATAATTGAGTGTCGTACGCCACTCCCGCAAAACTCCCTATAAAAATACAGCTGTTGTCGTTGTGGCATTATGCGGTTCATAATTGACACAAACATGGCGTACGCCCCCCGTTTTCATCAAATCATGGGAGAGAACGTTGTCCTTCGAGATGGTGGTCAGCTATAGGAAGAGATGCGAAGCACCGGAAAATAAACCGGAAATAAAAAAAAAGTTTGTTTCGGTTTTTTTCCTCGTCTCCGGAAAACTAGTCCAAAATTTCCAGGCGACAAAATTGAAAAATGTAAATTTTCGTGCCTTCGATGCGTTCCAGCTAGTGCCTTGGGTGCCTCTAATCCGCCAACAACCACCAACTTAGAGCTCCGTCTGACTGCTCCAAGCGATCGCCATCGCGTTCACATAATGTCGGGGTGCCTCTAATCCGCCAACAACCACCAACTTAGAGCTCCGTCTGACTGCTCCAAGCGATCGCCATCGCGTTCACATAATGTCGGAGTTCTGATCGGAGTGGACGGGTTGTTCCAATTACCTATCGCTGAGTAGACAGCAGACTCATGGGATGCTCTGCTCCGCATTTATGCCTAGAGGATGAACACTACTAAAGCTTCTAGCTCATTGTATGCTGTGGTTTGGCCGGCAATGCTTCGACTCAGCAGTAACCACGTTCAGTGTTCCCATTTTTAAAAAATTTTCGAAAAAAAAAACCCCGAAAGACAGAGTTTTTTTTTTTTTTTTCGAGCGATTCAAAATTTCCGGAAATTTTGCATCTCTAGCTATATAGGAGCGTACACTCTTAAAAATGAACTTCACCGCATAGCAGGCTTCTAACCAACCATCATCTCGAATGATATCGTTATCTGCCCTGATTTGTTGAAAACGGGGAGCGTACGCCTTTTTGTGACAATTATGAACAGCATAAGTGTCACAAAAAAGGCGTACGCCTCCCGTTTTCAACAAATCAGGGCAGATAACGATATCATTCCAGACGGCGGTTGGCTATGAGCGTGCTATGCGGTGAAGTTCATTTTTAAGAGTGTAGATGGGTAGAAATCCAGCGAACCGGTAGAATGTAGGAAGGGAGTTGCCTCAGGACAGAAGCCGCCGATATTCCGAACAGAGACTGTTCTTCTTCTGGGCACCGTCCTCATCATTGGCATGGTATTTAAAGGGTTAGGTGTGACGTGTTTAAAGGCTCATGCGAATTGTGGGTCAACAGCCCGGAGGGAAGAAAGGTTCCGTACGGGCTTTCACTCCGGCCGTAAAAGCCCGTACGGAACCTTTCTTCCCTCCGGGCTGTTGACCCACAATTCGCATGAACCTTTAAACACGTCACACCTAACCCTTTAAATACCATGCCAACGATGAGGACGGTGCCCAGAAGAAGAACAGTCTCTGTTCGGAATATCGGCGGCTTCTGTCCTGAGGCAACTCCCTTCCTAGCTATAGGAGCGTGCTATGCGTGCTGTATTTAGAGTGTTGGCCTCTTACAACTACCAGTGATGGCCACTAACTACTTCGACAGTAGTTTAACTATAACTACTAACTACTTTGTGATTGAGTAGTTTAACTAGTAGTTCAACTACCTTTCGGGGGAGTAGTTAAAACTACTTTTTTAACTACTACAATGTAGTTTAACTACATCTATAACTACTTAACGTTGTCCACCAACACCAATCCCTTGTAGTGTTCTTGGACACCTAAATATGAATCACAAGCAATAATAAGCTTTGGCTCAAGCCATTGCTACGATCGTCAAATACAAAGCTGGCGGCGGGATTGTTTCTGTGCCTACGCGATAAACTAAGTTGCACAATTATTTCACAGCAAATGAGGCTTCACTAGACGAGCATTAAAAGTGAAGATTTAGTGCACATGCACGACACAATTGCTCTGCACCTCCGTTCTCATCCAACAAGTAGGTCAATGTAAATGTCGGAAGCACAATCCTGCCGTAAAGCTTGCGGCAAAATCGGAAGTAGTTGGCGCCTTCAGTAACCTAACTGCTGTAGTTAACTACTTAAAATAGTAGTTTAACTAGTAGTTGCCACTACATTTCTGCAAGTAGTTGATAACCACTTTTTAACTAGAATCAGGTAGTTTAACTAGTAGTTTAACTACATGTAGTTAACTACTGGCCATCACTGACAACTACATAGTTCCTTCGCAGTGCTAACAGGCATGAAATATGCATGTACGTACATTCATTTAATGCGGATCTAATGTAGACGCTGTAGATGCTGTACCGAGTGAATTTCCCTTTCTTCCGCGATTGGGTGACGTCATCGTCGAGCACCTTAACTCTTTCGTGTTTGCGGTATATAAGTCTGTGCTCCGTGGCGCGGTTGTGCGCAAATAGAAAAAAGGATAGAGTGTAGAATAAACGTCTCTGTTTGATCGTCAGCTCCAAACTTAGCTCGATCCAGGAACTGCGTTGAAATCACGTGACACGACGGGCTTTGTTATGCGGAGGCATGAAAGAAGATGCCAGGCCGCGTGTGTCCGCAATGCACATATATAGGGAATGTGGGTACACGTATATTGCGTTAAAAAAAAAAGAAAGCGGAAGGTCGATGTGAAAGTGAGGTCGAAAGTCAAAAATAAAATATATATAAACAAAAACACATACGGATAGCAAGAATAAACCAACTGTTTAGTAAAAAACTACACGATGGGAATTGATGTTCTGCGACTGCACTCTTAAAAATGAACTTCACCACATAGCACGCTGCTAACCAACCATTATCTCGAATGATATAGTTATCAGCCCTGATTTGTTGAAAACGGGGTGCGTACGCCTTGCTGTGACACTTATGCTGTTCATAATTGTCACAAAAAGGCGTACGCCCCCAGTTTTCAACAAATCAGGGTTGATAACGATATCATTCGAGATTATGGTTGGTTAGCAGCGTGCTATGCGGTGAAGTTCATTTTTAAGAGTGTGGAACACATAGAAAGGACAAATACATATACTACACTCTTAGAAATGAACTTCACGGCATAGCACGCTCCTAGCGAACCATCATCTCGAATGATGTCGTTATCTGCCCTGATTTGTTGAAAACGGGGGGCGTACACCTTTTTTGTGACAATTATGAACAACATAAGTGTCATAAAAAAGGCGTACGCCTCCCGTTTTCAACAAATCGGGGCAGATAACGACATCATTCGAGATGATGGTTGGCTAGGAGCGTGCGATGCGGTGAAGTTCATTTTTAAGAGTGTATACAAAGCCTCAAATGCCTAACAAATTAGTGGTGAAACACTCTTAGAAATGAACTTCACCGCATAGCACGCTCGTAGCCAACCATTATCTCGAATGATATCGTTATCTGTCCTGATTTGCTGAAAACGGGAGGCGTACGCCATTTTTTGACAATTATGAACAGCATAAGTGTCACAAAAAGGCGTACGCCTACCGTTTTGAACAAATCAGGGCACATAGCGATATCATTCGAGTTTATTGTTGGCTAGGAGCGTGCTATGCGGTGAAGTTCATTTTTAAGAGTGAAGAAGGAAGTCCCTGAAAAGGTTAGCCAGCTGTACGACTCGAACCCACATCTTCCGGACTACCGTGTTAGCTTAGCCCATTTGGTAAGAGCCCTGGACCGGTAATCCAGAAGATGTGGGTTCGAGTCTTATACAGCCTGGCTAAACTTTTCAGTGACTTCCTTCTTTCACGAATGAAAAAAAAAAAAAAAAATACTAGCGCACGTGATTTCAGTCTCTGGTCTCCTCACTGTCATTTCGGCGCCGCGGCGGAAATTCCGCGTTATTCGAACGAAACGATGCCGCCGTGTTGGGCGCCGCGAAGCAGCTATGGCTATATGAGTGGTGGATAGATGACAGCAGGAAGGATCGGGGAACAGGGAGTTAAGTACGCGTCCCGGGGCGACTTCAGGGGGAACTGGTGCCGACATTCGTCTGGAATACAATCTGCAGGGAAGCCCAGAGAAAACCTGAGACGGCACAGTCGGTACCAGGATTTGAACCCGCATCACCTCCCGGTCTCGGTGTGGTAGGCGATTATCCTAACCACTACTCCGCGCGAGCTGGTGTGCGAATCTTGATTGCCGGTTGATTGATTGATTGATTGATTGAAACGAGACTAAACGTTTCACCAGGCTCGGAATTTTGTTCTGGAGGTCACCCACTTCTTCTTTCGGCCCTTGGTGGTGGTGGTGGTGGTGAAAGGGCTTGCCGTTGTCGGCCTCACGTATGTGGGCAACGTCACGACTGACGCCCTGGGGAAATGTGCGTCCTGGGCCGACTTCTAGGGGAACTGTGCCGACAGTTTTCGGCCCTTTTTTCATGCGTTCATGTCTGCACGCCGTCCACTGCTACAATTTCTTCGCGGTGCTAGCGCGGCATAAAAAAAAAAAAAAAAAAGATCGAGTGCCTTGTATGTAGTTCTATTCCGAACTTTGAACTCTTGACGCTTTTATAATCTAATTCGGATAATTAATTGGAAATTAATTGAAATTAATTGGAACAGCATGTTTTGACCGCTGGTAAATCGATCGACAAGATTCCGATAACGGTTGTTTACAGAAAGTTGAAAAAAAAAATTGAAGGCTGTGCGGTATAAGAGTAATTTTAAAACCGAAGCGAGTAGTACGAAGCTAGTATATATACTGCGTGTGTGCACATGTCCACAGATCCAGAAGTGCGTAGTTGTTTGAATGGCAAAGAGAGGGAAAGGGCGTTAACGACAGAGGGTCACGTGTTTTGTAGCGATTGACCTGATTGGTCTGATTGGAATAAACGCTTGGCCAGGTAGACAGCTTTCCGGTCCAAACAAGTCGAAGCGATGTCGTTTCTGCGCTCGAGAGGTATATGTAAGTTCTTGTGTGGCGTGATTTGTGTACCAAAGTTCTGCGATTTATACACTCTTAAAAATGAACTTCACCACATAGCACGCTCCTAGCCAACCATATCATCCCAAATGACAACGTTCTCGCCCCTGATTTGTTGAAAATGGGAGGAGGAGCCTATTTTGTGCCCATTATGCACGGCACAAAATAGGCTCCTCCTCCCGTTTTCAACAAATCTAGGGCGAGAACGTTGTCATTCGGGGCGATGGTTGGCTAGGAGCGTGCTATGTGGTGAAGTTCATTTTTAAGAGTGTGCCTGAATGTACGTTCTCGTTTCAGGTTGTTGAGAAAGAGGGTGGGTTACAATAACGGTCGCCTCCAGTTCTGATGTCTCGCATTTTCGCGAAAACATCTATTTAAAAAGTTGATTAATGAATTTTTGGTAATTATAGTCGTCCGGTATTTACATGCTCTTTCCACATAGGGCCCCCGTTTGGCCGCGTAACCGGCCCGCAAAAATAGCGTCACTGCTGCTCTCACACCTTTAAATAAAAATCTATAACGGATAAAAAATGAAACGACCCTACACTCTTAAAAATGAACTTCACCGCATAGCACGCTCCTAGCCAACCATAATTTCAAATGATATCGTTATCTGCCTTGATTTGTTGAAATCGGGAGGCGTACGCCTTTTTTGTGACACTTATGCTGTTCATAATTGTCACAAAAAAGGCGTACGCCTCCCGTTTTCAACAAATCAGGGCAGATAACGATATCATTTGAGATTATGGTTGGCTAGGAGCGTGCTATGCGGTGAAGTTCATTTTTAAGAGTGCTCCCTTGCGGCGTGGAGACTCGCAACTATTCGATATATCCGGCCTGGAAGGGTTAAAGCTTACATTTGAAATTCGGGTATAGAATATACAATTAGTCGTGTCGGTATTCGAAAAAATTCGAATATTCGTGCACAGCGCCGCAAAAAGATCGCTCCTGATTGCACCACCACGCTATTGTGAGCGTCTTCAAAGAAGCCGATTGTTTTTCCCCAAAAACTTCAAAAGATAATGGCCCCGAACGAACGCGTAACGTCGAATATTATAGATTGCGTCCCTCGACAACGTCCGTCACGCAGTCGGTGGCATCTGGTGGTCCCCCCCCCCCCCCCGCCCGTGTTATTTGGTGGCGTCCGTCGGTCTCTGGTGGTCCTATAATATTCACTCGCCACCACCGGAACGGATCGCTTCCGCGCATGGAACAGGTTGAACGGAGATGTTCCTCCGTGTATATACCTCCCATATCGTTTTTCAACCTTCCTTCGTGTTCGTCTGCCCGCGTCCACTCGATATATTGCCTTCGGAATCGTTCTGGTCAAGGTCACCGCTGGAGGTCACATAAAGAGTTCAACCGGCCTCGGTGGATCATTTGCGTATAGTGGACGGGTGTATATATAGTGCGACGCGCCGTGATCGCACGAAGCACAATAAAGTGAAGTAGTAGGTACTTCGGGGACCGGCGGACATGGCCGAGCGGGTCGTTCGTGGTTGCCAAAAGCAGAGTTGTACGTAACGCGTTACTAGTAATTGCGTTACTGGTAATCAGTTACTTTTTTCAGTAATTGTTAACGTAATCAATTACTTTTTCAGTAATTGTTAACGTAATCAATTAAGTTTGTGAGAAAGTAATTTTCCAAGTAATTTCATTAAAATTTTCGGTAATCAATTACTGAGTAATCGATTACTTTCTTAACCTTCTATCAACAATGACAACCCTTTCCAGCGAGCCAATCTGTCTTCTGTTCCACCACGATAATCCATTACATAATATAATCCCTTACAACCGCGACCTACTGGAGCAACAGTAAGATAGGTGACTGTATTGATAAATTGTGCGGGGACTGAACATAACAATAGTAACAAATTGAAGCGGATGTTCCGACGCCTATACGGGCGTCCGTGTTGCGCTCATGTAGATGTAAATGTGTATATAAATATGTAACAAACGCCTGTATGTGTTTTGTATCTCGTTTTCAAATGTATTTGTGAATTGCACGTATCATATATGTTGATGTCTCATATTAGAATTTGCAACAAGAGCTGCATGGTTGCATTCACTGCAGGCTTTAGTATGGCCCACACTACAAAAAGTAACTGGAAAAGTAATGCGTTACATTTTTAATCGGTAACGCATTACATTTTTGACGAAGTAATTTGTAACGGTAACGAATTACTTTTCGCGCAGTAGTAACAGTAATTGTAATCGATTACTCTTTACGAGTAACGTGTACAACTCTTGAACATGAGAGAACTGATGTTCTTTCATCGTGTACAACTCTGTTGCCAAGGTTACAGTGAGGTCACGTGCTGAAGTCTCGGAGGTGTGTGGGTTCGAATCCTACCACCTGCAGTGTGCTGTCTGAGGTTTTTCGAGACTTTCCGGACGAATGTCGGCGCAATTCCCCGTGAAGTCTGCCCGGGACGCGTACTGTCCCAGACTCGTTCCTGCTGTCCTCTCTCGACCTGTCCATGCCTGTATATGCCGCTCATAGCCGGAGTTGATTCGCGGCGCTGACACGTAATAAAAAAGGGAGGCATCTTGGGAGGCCTCGCGGTGGATCCGTTGATTGTGAGTGAGAAAGAAAATATAGGCCATTCGGTGACTTTCTGATACTAAGGTTGTAGGTTCAAACCGCCAAACTCGAAATTTGATGCCACACAGTACAAGTTGCTTATACGTAGTAGGGAGTGACTTTTGCGGGTTAAACCCGATTCCGCCCGGTTATCCCCCCCACCCCCCTCCGAACTGACCTCCGACCAATTCGGGTTAAACCCGATTTCTCCCCGAATTCCAGTCACTATGAAATCCTCAAGTGACGTTTCCACTGAAAACGAACAAAGGTCGCCACGTGTGAACACATGTAAGAATGGGTCACTTACGTTCCCAGCAATACACCCGTGTGTGTCAACACTGTCTATGCCTTCGGGGATTACCGCTGGAAGGTCACCATCCCGCAAAAAAAGAACAAAAAAAGAGAGATTAGGAAAAAACTTGATAGAGAAAAAAAAAGAGAGATTAGGAAAGGACTTGATAGACAAGAGGAGAAACAAAAGCACACGATAACACCCGAAGGCACAATTATCGCCCGATTTCTCCCCGAATTACACATTTAAAAATAGCGCCCGATTTTTAGCCCCCGAATCTCAGAAAGGCATTTAACCCGAAAAAGTCACTCCCTACACTCTTAGAAATGAACTTCTCCACATAGCACGCTCCTAGCCAACCATCGTCCCGAATGACAACGTTCTCGCCCCTGATTTGTTGAAAACAGGAGGAGGAGCCTATTTTATGCCATTATGCATGGCACAAAATAGGCTCCTCCTTCCGTTTTCAACAAATCAGGGGCGAGAACGTTGTCATTCGGGATGATGGTTGGCTAGGAGCGTGCTATGTGGTGAAGTTCATTTTTAAGAGTGTACGGCACGCGCGGTTGCGTATTGAGAGGTCGCAAATGCATTTTGAACTAGTGACCGAGTCAGCATGATCGACCGATACAGCACCCGTTCATTGGTGGTGGCTCCGAAGTTGCGCAGAAAACTGAAAAGTGGTGGGATGGAGTTTTACGAACTGCGTTGTCTTTTCTATTGGCAGCCCTTTTTCTCTGATTTTCTTCTACCAAACAAAATCCTGCCCTCTACCTTTCCCGGCGCAGTCTTCGGACGTATATCTCGCATTCCGTGCACGACTGTATATGCCGCTCATCTATACTTACAATTGCTTCGTACTGCTAACAGGGGTTACAAATATCCGCCTTAGTTTCGTCTTGAGTTTGAGTTTGATTATAGAAAAAAAAAAAACGGGAGATATTGAATTCGTCACTGACGAACTCCGCTACTCCCATAGTTTCGTCTTTTTAGCGCCTCTTCCACCTATTTCGTATCATTTCCTTTCTGAACTGTACAGCCGCCATCTGGAGGTAGCAGTTTCTAACTATATATATATATATATATATATTCGGAGCATTAAGAATATATTTTTAAATTGAGTACCAGTTACTTTGTTGCATTTCAATTTGTGCTGTAAAGTATGTGTTCATGCGATTGTTCATGTTTATGTTGTTGTGAGCTTTTTGTGATTGCCGTGTGAAAAGTTGGGGAGCTTGGGCCCCGTCAAGCCTCGCGGCTTTTTTGCCCTTGTTTCCCGCACCACTGTGCTGAATAAAGTTATTATTACATTATATTATAAAGTTGGCTTCTGCACTTCAGCTACAGCCCAAAAACTTAAAGGCGCTCCTTTTAGAACGACTGTCCTCGTATATAGGACATACGCGAGTCATGAGGAGGTACACTTTCCAAGTTACAGGGCAAAGTGCGAATATGTCGTACGAAAGAGTCTTTTACGTTAACGCATTTTGTTAGCCACCATCATTATAGCTGCAAACGTGCAGTTACCACAGACCATTACATATGCGATCGTTAAAGGTGCATTGGCGTTGCTAGGGCAGGACGTGCACACCGTGTAAAAGCAACAAAGCGATTACATTCATAGACTCCGTAGTGTAGTGTGTGCCTTTTTTAGCTGCACCAGACTATATATATATATATATATAAAGTTATGAGAGCAGTTTACTTGCCGTACCTGCAGTTGAGTTATACGACCAGACGGAGATCATCTCCAAGAGGGTACTATGTAACTACATGATGATTAATTACCTAAAATTAATTAATTAGCCGTTTAATAAAGGCCTCTCGGGCAAAAGTGAGATAGGGGGAAAGAATGGGAGACAGTCCTCGTTGAAAGCCATCCTATTTAAAAAAAAAATCATGAAATGAGCGAGTACTACGTTGAAATATCAATCGCCGAACTTTTCCATGCAAATGAGCCGAAACCGAAAAGCAGAGATTGAAAACGTAGATAGAACAAGCGCTCATTCTACGTCAGAGGGTCACGTGCTTTGGAGCGGTGGAGACGATTGGTAGTAGGTGCTGATCCGCTGGCCAGATAAACCGCTTTGCGGCCAAGATAAGCTTCGACGGCGGAGGTCATGCACTACTGAGTTGCGCGCGCTTTTGGGCTCCGGCTCATATGCATAAAGCAAAATTCGGCGATGAATATTTCAACGTACGCGCTCGTTTCAAGATTTTTTTCAAAAAAATTCAATGGCTTTCTACGAGTGCTGTAATCCCGTTCAGCGATCTCACTTCTGCCCGAAAGTCCCTAATTAAAGCGTTAATTAATGAATTGTAGGTAAGCGGCCATCTTGCATATGTCTGGCCGAATAAGTCACCCACAAAAACGGCATGTCTGCTGCTCTGATAGATTGGTTTATAAAAATTCTGCTGCAGCAAAAAAAAAAAAAAAAGAAGAAGAAGAACATTGCCCTGCATATGCGAATGACATATGGCAGACAACCTCCTTGTACGTAGTCACTATGGTCGTATGGGATAAAGCGAAGGATTTGTAAGGGGAAATGGTGCCCTTCCTCGGCATCCACGTTCCGCCATGACAGATAAGGCCACCACTGCTGCAATATCCCCCGTATTCTCCCTCGGCCCTCAGGGATTCAGCGTAGAGCCCTGCATGGGCCCGGGCCCCCGACCAGTCCCGGCCCGCGGGCCGGGCCGGACTTCTTATTGTGGCAATTTGGTCTCGCGCTGTGGCGGCGTTAAATTTCCGCCAGTTCTTGTATGTTTGTGGCCTTGTCTTCTCTTCTTACAAATTTAACTATGATCTTCGAATTCATCGATCATACGGTGTTCATTGAAGTTGTCGTTAGAAACGCTCTCGCAAACCAGATCCCATCCCAAGCTAAAATGTCGTTCAGCAAGAGCGCTGGAGTTTTCCCAGTTTTTGTCTTGTTGTTTTTTTTCTCTCTTATTTATGTTTTTTGTTTAGGGAATAGCAAGCCGGCGTGCTGCATGGCTGACCCTCCCCTTTCTATTTTTTCTTTTTATTTTTTTTGCCAATAAATCCCCCCCCCCCACACACACACAGTCTAATGTTTTAAAGAATGACTAAACGGCGTCTACAAACTTTGCGTAAAAAAAAGTATGACACTGCTTGGGCCAAATACGCTTCCTTCAAGGTCGCTTCAAGACGTTTAACAGGAGTGCTGGTAGGAATTTCACCGACATCATCATCGTCACGATGGGAAAAATCGTTCATAGCATGAAAAATATGGCACTCTCCGTGTCACTATAGAATAGAATAGAATAGAAATAGAAAAAAAAAATGGAAACGTAGGTCGCACTGGTGCGACCAGCTGTTCCACTATAATCGCAGTTACAATTCACAGCTCCTTTAATCAAAAGTCAAATCGCCGCCTCGCCTCGTCACGCCGCCTAATCCTAAAATGGTTCCAGCTATACTCTCCTAGAAGTTTCGTTTTACTACAACTAATTTAATGCGAAACGCAACGTGTTACAATCACAAGTGCGTCCTAGCTCATATGCTGCTCAAGACTTACATCCGTAACCGGATCATCTCTGGACGTCATTCGGCCGCAGGAGCCTCAGAACCAGAGATGGGACGATTACTTTTATTATGTAATGTCCATCCCATGTCATCATCACTACTTCATTTGTTGTTGTTATTGTTGTTGTTGTACTCGTTACCCTTTTGTGGTCAGTAATGCATTACTCATACCATTAGTTTCATCAAGTACCTCGCCTCACCTCATCCCATAATCATACATGTAGTTGTTGTTGTTCATCAAGTAATGTCATTACTCTGGCATCACATTCTCTCAGAAGTGTTTCATAAAGCCCTGCATTCCAGTCACCCGAATATCCCTGAAATCGGTGCAAGTGAATTTGTGCATAGGTATATGCATAAAGTATATATAAGATTTATTGCAGCGCAGACTATACTCCCATAATGAAATTTATTGTAGCGCAAACTTAGGCGGTTGCTCAGTACAAGACAAAAACAGCAAATCACTTTGTTACTTGCCACTTGTTACAGGTGTAGATGCTTTTTTTTTCTCTCTCTCTTCTTTTTATTCATTCTTGTTTGACCGAAAAGCGTTAGATGATGATCGGAATTTTTAATGGCGCGCGGGCAACTAAGGTGTGAAAAGCGTTAGCGGAGATCAAAGGTGATGACACCGCCTGGAGGACACGTGTTTGCCTACCGGATAATACCCCGTCCCTGGTTCTCCTTCTGATCAGTGTCAAAGACGCATTTAAAAAAAAAACAGGGATTTTCCGTGCCTCAGCACGCTTCAGACAGTGCCATGATACATTACTCGATCAAAATGTAATGCTCTACCATTACTGATTACCCGTTTTCTTTCCTTTTTTGTTTGTTTTTGTTTTTCTTCCCTTTTTCTTTCCTTTTTGTTTGTTTTTGTTTTCCTTTCCTTTCCTTTTTCTTTCTTTTTTTCTTTCTCCTTCCTTTTCTTTTTCGTTTTCTCCCTTCCCCCCTTTTTTCCTGTCTTCTTTTTTGGATTAGCAAGCCGGCTCTTTCCCTTTTTTAAGCTTTCCTTCCTCTTTTTTTTTCTTAATAAACATATTTCCCCACTATACCACCACGTTCCCAAATTGTAGAGTATTATTTTGTAATGCATTGCACCATGCACCACCCCACCTCTGCTGAAAACGAACGAGAGAACAGCTGTGACCGCTTTCTTGCCTTCCAACAGCCACGACGTTATACTTAACCATTATCTCCGCAACCATTAACGTCCGATTGCAAGCACGCGAATCTCGGAAGAAGAAAAAAAGAAAAAAGAAAGAGTCCTTCAGAACGAATCCATCGTCTGGCCGCATTAGAGACAAACGTCTCTCCAATTTTCGTCCCACTAACTCCATTAAAGAACACACAGCCAGACTGCATACAATTTAGCGGCACTTATAAGTAAGGCTTGCGCGGGACGAGTTATATCCACCTATAATCAAAGCGAGAGCAATGGATGATGACGGAACCAAAAGGACAAAGGGCCTCCCGGAAGGTAATTAATTAAGGGTAAGAGAGAGAGAGTGAAAGCGGGAGATTTGATTTCGCAACTGCGTCCTCTCAGTGTTTGGGAGAAAACGAAAAAATGAGGGCGCATCCTTTGCAAAGCGTTGGACCGTGAACGGTTTTTGTGTTTAAGCGGGGCAGCGAGGTCTTTGTTGAAAATTAAAAAAGGTCCGTTTTATCGATGAAATTGTATAGGATCGTCAACGATTTAGTTTAGTCTAGTGAGATGACATAATAATAATACGAGCTGCAGTTAGAGCCTGCCGATTAACTATTGTTTGCGGGACCTTTAAAGTTCTCGAGTGTTGAAGAATGCTTTGTGTGGGTAATAACAACAACTTCATTTTGGTGATAATGACGCTATGTGGTAACGATGGTGGGTATCTATTGAAATATATAGTTAGCTATACCAAATAGTTATGCGCTACATTGTTGTACATAACAGGAATAATCAGGGTGTATTCCTAAACTGCGCTTACTTTTGGTTTTTGTTCAAAGATTGCGCATTATGCTGCGGAGTTTTGCTGAAATTTGAGACCACGAAGCTAAAATGCTCTAGCATTTGACTTTGTATCAGCATCTGCTGGATGGAACAAGTGCAATGCTTGCCTACATCGCATTTGAAAGAACAGTACTGCACTCGCCCTATAAGAACGAAGAGGCACTCGCTGTTTTGTCTCCATTTCTGGAATAACAAGCCAAGTCAACACTGTGTATGCCTTCGTGGGTTACCACTGGATGGTCACAATCCCGCAAAAAAAAAAAAAAAAAAGAACAAAGACGAAAAAGAGAGATTAGGAAAGGACTTAACAGACAAGCGGATAAAAAAAAACACCCGATAACACCCGAAGGCACAATTATCGCCCGATTTCTCCCCGAATTACACACTCTTAAAAATGAACTTCACCTCATAGCACGCTCCTAGCCAACCATTATCTCGAATGATATCGTTATCTGCCCCGATTCGTTGAAAACAGGGGGCGTACGCCTTTTCTGTGACAATTATGAACAGCATAAGTGTCACAGAAATGGCGTACGCCCCCCGTTTTCATCAAATCAGGGCAGATAACGATATCATTCGAGATAATGGTTGGCTAGGAGCGTGCTATGCGGTGAAGTTCATTTTTAAGAGTGCAGATTGAAAAATAGCGCCCGATTTTTAGCCCCCGAATCTGAGAAAGACATTTAACCCGAAAAAGTCACTCCCTATAAGCTTAGTCCATACTGACAGGAGCAGCACAGCTCGCAGCCGTATATACACCAGCGTTCACTCTGAAGTATACACTCTTAAAAATGAACTTCACCTCATAGCACGCTCCTAGCCAACCGTCATATCGAGTGATATCGTTATCTGCCCTGATTTGTTGAGAACAGGAGGCGTACGCCTTTTCTGTGACAATTATGACCAACATAAGTGTCACAGAAAAGGCGTACGCCTCCCGTTCCCATCAAATCAGGGCAGATAACGGTATCATTCGAGATTATGGTTGGCTAGGTGCGTGCTATGCGGTGAAGTTCATTTTTAAGAGTGTACGCGTGAAAACAGGGCGTAGACGGCTCCGTCTTCGATGTTTCCACGTTCGACACGAAGGTGACGGAATACCGAACGCAGCAGTGTTTACGGAAGTGCGCGCCTCTAACTTTCGAACATGACAGGGCGAGGCGCAATCTTCGCCCTGAGCTCCGTATTGGACCCGATGCGCATCCATGTATGATGGACTCCATGTAAACGGTGGCGCTTCGATCTTCCTTTCAATTTCGGCTCCCGTGGCCTAGATGATGACGCATTCGACGCCGAGACTGGGATGTGAACCAGGTTCGAATCCGAGCGACGACTGTGCTGCCTGAGCGTTTTCCCTTGGCTTTTATCGGACGCTTCATGCCAAATGGCGGCGGAGTTCGCAGTGAAGTCGGCCCAGGACGCACTGATAGTCGGGACGTTGCTCACCTGAGCGTGGCCGACTATGGCAAACAGTTCCATCATGACCAAATTTTCCTGAAAATTTTGGTCATAATACAGAATTTTTGTCATATTAACGGGGGAATTTGCAGAGGTTTCACTGCTTTGTTCCCCAAGAGTGTGGTCGTAAAGCGTGTATGTCGGATTATCGGGTGTCATATTAACGAGGGTTCACTGTGCCAGAAAAAGTAATTCATTACAGTAATTGACATTACTACCCAGGGGGCTTAATCGCTTCATCGTCGTTACGGTCGTTACAAGCTAACGAGTGGCGGGAAATTCAAAAAGGTGGGCACGTGACACGTTGCGCGTGACGTGTACCACGGCCTTCACGTATCGCGCGAAGAGCGCCGTGCACGTGTTCTATCACGTGCCCACCTTTTTAAATTTCCCGCCCGCCTTTTTTGAATTTCCCGCCACTCGTTAGCTTGTAACGACCGTAACGACAATGAAGCGATTAAGCCCCCTGGGTAGTAATGTCAATTACTGTAATTAATTCCTTTTTTGTGGCACAGTGAACGCTCGTTAATATGACACCCGATAATCTGACACACACGCTTCACGACCACACTCTTGGGGAACAAAGCAGTGAAACCTCTGCAAATTCCCCCGTTAATATGACAAAAATTCTGTATTATGACAAAAATTTTCAGGAACAACCGTGGTCATAATAACGAGGGTTCACTGCAATTTGTAATGTAATTTAATTATATTTGGGCCAGTAATTTTAATGACATCACTCATTACTTTTTTTTTTTACAAAAGTATCGAGTGTTCAGGTTAACGGTTTGTGGCATTGGAGAATCATTTTTTTTGCGGGCCCCATCCTCCGGACAGTCTTCCTGTCGCCGTGATACATAGAGTCACTAAAGAGTCACTAGAGACTAGAGTCACTAGCTTATTTAGTGACTCTAGTGATACATTGTGTCATCTTCGTTTCTACATTGTGGAACGATACGTCATACGTGGCACCCTGACAGGTAGAAGAGACAAATAGAAGACTGTAATTAAGCTCGCCGTAATGACTTAGTAACGCCATTACTTTTTCTGAGTAAATGTAATGTAATTTCATTACATTTCAATTGCAGTAATGAGTAACGTAATTTAATTAAATTCTAACTGGAGTAATGAGTAATGTAATTAAGTTACATTTTAGAAATAATTTACCCAGCTATATGATCCTGACCACCAGTTTCGGCTCGATTTCATATACGCTTGCGACGTATTCGTGTAAACGCGGCTTGTGTGTCTGAAAAAGTTTTATTATTAATCGTTCGCCTAAATGGTGCCCCAAACGGCCAAAAGATGGCGACCACGTTTACTAAACTCCAGAGCCGTTTATAGGGAGAGTTTGGCCATTAGGAGGAGCCTAACTTGAAGCGCGTCATGCGACGTCACGGCTAAGCCACCTCCCTCGCCGTGCTCTATTGTTGTCCCGTTGTCAGCCGGTCGCCGACGCCATATTGATGCTGATCGTTGTTTACGATGCAAGGAGGGAAGACACTGCGTACATTGTCCTGCGAAAGCCCTTCGTCCTTGAACTCTTTCAGTTTGGCAACAAAACCCCCCTTATCAGAGGCGGCTGTGGGTCATAAGCCGGTTATTCCTGTAGATTGCATTCATTGCGACAACAAAGCTGACGAACAGCATCAATATGGCGCGCATCAGATGGCTGATAAGCGGATTCTGCTTGGATTCAGTCTTTTTGGGCGGTGCAACGACGACTCTGACGTCAAAATAGGCTCCACCCACGAGGCGGCAAAAGATCAGAGAATGGCCAAACTCTCCCTATAAATGGCTCTGCTAAACTCCCTAAGATGCACTCCGATGTTTCATTTAAATAATAGAATTCCGACGTCAGCCACCTGCACGAAATTAGGAAGCTATTCGTGCGAGCACTGAGCGTCCATGTAAGACTCTCTCGACTGGGAAGGACGCGTGAAGGTCCCCAGCGGGATGACGAAGTTTGGGTCACGAATGATGAGCTCCCTGCTGCGACGGAAGACGTGCACTTCACGAAATCTCGTCGTGGGGTCGCCTTTTCAATGCATGTCTACACGAAGATGCTTCGAAGACCCTCGCAGTGTTACAAGGTGTGATCGTGATCGCCTCTCTCTACTTGGATATGGGTGAAGGTTGCCCCGCTTATTGTCTCTTTCACTTCGTTCTTCAGTGAAGTAGCGCATCTGTGGCCTGGCAACCTTGCAGCGATGTCGGGGATAGTACACTCTAAATATTTTCACACCTTTAAAGGTGTAAAATTGGTGTATTCTCATGTATTGCACCTATTTTACACCCTAGAACCTTGGCTTGAAAATTTTCGAGGGTGTAACTATGGTGAATTACACCCTTTTATGAGACATTGTCAGGAGGGTGTGATGAGGGTGCAACTGAGGGTGTATTTGGAGGTGGGACAGGCTCCATTACACAGGCTAAATGTATTTCTGTTCCTGTGCAGTGTTGGAGTGCTTGTGGTACTCAGAACTTATAAGCTTGTGATACAAGTTGTGATATAAAGACCAAATGCACAGTTACTCAACATTTGGCACACTGTCATCTAACCCCTCAAGGTTAGATGACTGGAAAATATAAATTTACTACTATGTGATAAAGCTGTATTAAGTGATACGTTTGAATACCTTCATGCCTACGTAATGTAGGATATGTATGCTGCATGGCATAATGTCAACCTAATAAAAGCATAACTATTCAGTTCCTGTGATTGTGTCTGACATGTATGATGCGCGCATATACCCACATCAATCACCTATAACATGTGTGTGCTGTGCAACATGTGTCTGCAATGTCCTATTTTTGCTTCACACAGGGTACAGCTGAGTAGTATACCTGGAACGTATTACAAGTTCAGTGTGAGAAAAGTATATTATTGACTTTTTAAAGAATATTTTGGGGGGGGGGCATGGCTGTGATCGAAGAGTGATGCCAAGATAGCCACAATTACACTTCAAAGTACCAAGCATGTGCCTTCTGTAAAAACTAGAAACACTATATTTTCGCAGTGAAGCTGTAATAATTTCCAGCTGCCTCTTCTATGGTTTGCATGTTACATTACACCCTTCCATACAATTACACCGCTGATTTCTTGATGGTGTTCCGTTACACCTTAAAAGGTGTGCGCCATGCACATGTTCTTTTACACCCTTTAAGGTGTAAAATTGTTTAGAGTGTAGTAGACATTTGAGCCCGATAGCAATGCAGCCGACGGCGGCGGTTTACAGGCATATATATATAGGGAGAGAGTGGCGAGACTGCAAGATGGGTGGGGTCGTAGAACTCTCCTAACTTAGCCTACAAATTATAACAGAAAATGACAATAACTCCATAATAATAATATAATTTATTATTATATACACTCTTTAAAAAAATAGTGTATTTTAACTCATTTCCTTGCCACGTATATAACACCCTTTTGGAGAGTACAATTACGCTCAAAAGGGTGTCTCCTCACTCCTCAAGGGAGTAGCATAACACCTTCTCCCTGCCGGGGTGTAATATTACTCTCCAGTAGGGAGAAAGGTGTTATGCTACTCCCTTGAGGGAGTGAGGAGACACCCTTTTGAGTGTAATTGTACTCTCCGAAAGGGTGTTATATATGTGGCAAGGAAATGAGTTAAAGTACACCCTTTTTTTAAGAGTGTAAGATTATAATAATAACCTAATAACAGAATATAAGAGAGTTGCCATGGCATACACGGCGGTGTGTCGTCATTGCATATACCTTAAATTACGGCATGCGCAGTAGGTAACCGCAGTAGGTTATGCAGGCACGACACACTATACCGAATTTCCTCGCGAGTATGGTTTGGCCCTGTCAGCCTGACAAGTTGCGTCGGCAAAGTGCTGGAGCGCATGGTGCTTCATCGACTATAGAATGGTGGCTGGAACGACAACGTCTATTTCCGAACGAGATGTCTGGCTTTCGTCGGCACCGGAGCTCTATGGACTCCGTTCTTGACCTTGTGCTCTATAAGAAAATCGTAATGGCGTTTTTCTTTTTTTTTTCTTTTTGTTGGCGTGAAGAGAGCGTACGACACCGTCAGTCACGCTGTGGTGTTGCATGAACTATTAAAGCTAGTGTTCCCACTAAACTTTTCCGGTGGCTCGCTGACACTCAACAGCAGAGATTTGTATCGGTACGCACACGCGATGGAGCCACACCGTAAGTCGTGGTAACGCGCGAGGTACCACAAGGTAGTCTGTTAAGCCCTATATTATTTAACCTCGTCATGGTGGGTCTGAAGCCCTGCATAACTTCCAAGGTCAAGATCTCGATGTATGCGCTGATGATGTTTGCACCTGGACAGTTGGAAAATCAAGACCCCGCAATTCGGCGTCGTCTGCAGAGTTCACTGGACAGAATTATGCAGTTCTTCACCAAAGTCGGCCTGGATATATCGGGGGACAAATCTGCAGCTCTCGCCTTCACAAGGGAGCATGTGCACCGCTATCAGCTTTTTCTTGCTGGATCGCCGATAAAGCAGGTGAAACATCACAAGTTTCTGGGTGTCGTCCTCGACCGCAACTTGTCCTCGAAAAAACACACTGATCACCTTGACAAAAAAGTTCAGCGGTGGACCTCCGTCCTTCGTCATTTTGTTGGTGCCAAGCGAGGTATGGATGAGCAATCACTCCTGGCTGTTCATAAGGCTCTTGTTCGTGGTACACTTGTGTATTGCCTTCCTGTTCTTCACGGCATTTCTGAGACACAAGTTCATCGGCTTCGGTGCCTCCTTGCACGCAGCTTGAGGATCTGTCTTGGCGTCCCAGAGCTGCAGAAACGCGGATGGTCATAGCCGAAGCTCATGAAATACCAACTGAAGTCCTGAGGACGAGGGAGACTGTACATCACTATTTACTCCTTATAGCTCATCACTGCCGTCACCCATTGACAGCAAAACTTCATTGGCAGGGCAACCTCTACAAAATCATTGCGGAAGCAATAAAGCCTAAAATTCTCTCGTTTGTAGCAAAGCCAACAATGTCTTCTTTTCCCCCGTGGTCTCTCTCAATGCCCTCCATCTGCCCCGTCATTCCGGGACTCAACGTTAAAAAAAAGCAAGTACCACCGTCAGTCCTTCGCCAGATGTCATTGGACATGATGTTAAGCGTATACGCTGAGCACACTGCCGTCTTCACCGACGAGTCATCTATTTTTCCATTTTTTAGCCATTTTAGAGTCATCTACACCTGTAAGTTCATCGGCCGCCTTCGATATTCCATCGGTCCAGGTGTCTCACGGTCATCGCCTGGCACACTGCACTTGATCTACGTCCGCAGAGCCTTACGGCATCTTGTCGTTCCTGCGGCATGCTCTGCGCGAGGCTCCGCGAATGCAGTGCATACTGCATAGAGAGCATGGGTGCGCGAGGTACATTAGCTCCAATTGTCACGGACATCCTCAGCGACGTTCAGCGTTTCACTCTATCGCTTTTCAGCGGTCACTGTGGACTAAGCGGAAATGTAGGGGCTATACAGATAGACCGCTGCTGCCAGACAATGCCAGACGGTGATGCCGAATATGTGGACCCGTGGTGACAAGAGGGCATTCTTGTCGGCGATGATACAACCAATGGCGGCGCAACAATATCGCCGGGTTACAGACAAGTCTTCGTTGCACGCCGTAGATCCAACTTTGTCGTTTTCCCTCCCAGGCCGTTTGCCCCGCTGTCTCTCCTCCCTTCCGTATCGACTTCGCCTCAATGTGGCCTTCACTCCGCAGTTCAGACACAGACTAGGGTATGCTTCAACCAGCTCGTGTTCCAACCGCGACATGGTGGCAAGCGTCGTTCAACACGTCCTCATCGACTGCCCTGTATACAGTTTGGAGAAAGCAATGCTCTAGTCCTACACTCTAAGAAAAAAAGGAGTAAAACGGGGAGTAATTGCAGCTTCTACTCCCCTAGTCTGCAATTACTCCCCATTTTAGTCCCCTAACCCGACATTTAGTCCCGACATTTACTCCCCAGAACTGCAAATTGTCACTAAACTTCGAGAACGGTCTCCCGAATGCAAAAGTCTACGTAAATATGTGCCCTTGGTCAATTTGAACGGCATAAGGCTGTATAACTCAGACAACGTAGCAATTTTCCAGCCACACAGAGTAAGAAACAGTTAGCGCATCTTTCTTCGCAAATTGTGCCCTAGTATGGCGCAAGATTTTATATCACTCGATATATCACGGTTGACGGTTTGCTTCAAAGTATTTTCATGCATGCGCACCAATTATGTACCTGGGACTCTTACAACAGCGAGCGAAATGCAGTCTCCACTCTGTGACATTCATTTACTCCCGTGCATTTACTCCCGAAAGGGACTATTTTTTGTGGCAATGCAATTACTCCCCAAAAGGAGTAAAAGTACTCCTTTTTTTCTTAGAGTGTAACTGATCCGTATAAACAACAAGCCGCTAGCTCAGCCTTGCAACAATCTTGGGTCCTCCCCCCCCCCCCCCCCCGAAGATATGAGCTTCACCAACAACGGGAAATGGGTGGTCCCGGTTTCTTAATGTTGAAACTCCAGATGGTAAAGTTTGCCGGATGGTATAGCAATGGGACTGATTTCCGCCATCTTTAGTCAGGCACAGTCTCATGCCACCACCGCCTAGTGCGTGCCTGGAGGGGGGGGGGGGGGCAGACCCCCCAGTCTGTGTAACCTAGCCTGACCTAACCTAACTAAAATGCGCTTACCTGACCTAACCCAAGGCACATACCATTCGCAAGATCACCCATCCGAAGCCGTTAGGCTTAGCGTGGCCGTGTTTTTCTGTGGCTCAGATGGTGTTAATGAAATGCATATAAAAAAAGGTTATAGACCACATAATTTTATGTAATTCTTATATTTTTAGACTCGGTATATGGCCTTCTCTCACTTCCATATGCATTATTTCACTTTTAAACACACTCACCAACTTTTAAAAGCAACTAGACCCACTGCTATGTAGTACAGCCTATTTGACAAATGAGTGCTTCATGTTACGTTGAAGACGACCTGGTGCGTGTGACGAAGACCTTTCGTTGAGGCCCCAAGAGTTTTCAGTATACTGCCTACCAGTGATGGCCACTAACTACTTCTACAGTAGTTTAACTATAACTACTAACTACTTCGCGATGGAGTAGTTTAACTAGTAGTTAAACCACTTTTCAGGGGAGTAGTTAAAACTATTTCTTTAACTAACTGCAATGTAGTTTAACTACCTACATCTATAACTACTTAACGTTGTCCATCAACACCAATCCCTTGTAGTGTTCTTGGACACCTAAATATGAATCACACGGAATGATAAACATTGGCTCTAGCCACTGCTACGACAGTCAAATACAAAGCTTGCGGCGGGATTCTTTCTGTGCCTACGCGATAAACTAAGTTGCAGAATTACTTCACAGCAAATGAGGCTTCACTGGACAAGCATTAAAAGTGAAGATTTACTACACATGCACGACACAATTGCTCTGCACCTCCGTTCTCATCAAACAAGTAGCACAAGGTAAAAGTCGGAAGCACAATCGCGCCGTAAAGCTTGCGGCAAAATCGGAAGTAGTTTGCGCCTTCAGTAACCTAACTACTGTAGTTAACTACTTAAAATAGTAGTTTAACTAGTAGTTGCCACTACATTTCTGCAAGTAGTTGACAACTACTTTTTAACTACAATCTGGTAGTTTAACGAGTAGTTTAACTACATGTAGTTAACTACTGGCCATCACTGCTGCCTACATCTCCCGCACCTATAGTGCCCAGTCCATCTTCTGCGCGCAATACGTAAAACCATATACGCAGGTTGCTTCGCCTGACTTTGCGAAGCGTACTTGGTTTGCGTGCTCATCGTATAGAGAAGTCAAACCGACTCCAGTGATCACCAGCCTTACTTTTTTTCGTTTTTCTGTCGTTCACGACCACGGTGCCACGCGTGCCGTTCGACGCCGACGACACTCCTCGAATGCGGAAAGCTATGCACACGGAGCTCCAGCGCGTGGGTCATAGGCAGTGATGGCCAGTAGTTAACTACATGTAGTTAAACTACCTGATTGGAGTTAAAAAGTAGTTATCAACTACTTGCAGAAATGTAGTGACAACTACTAGTTAAACTACTATTTCGAGTAGTTAACTACAGTAGTTAGGTTACTGCAGGCGCCAACTACTTCCGATTTTGCCGCAAGCTTTACGGCACGATTGTGCTTCCGACTTTTACCTTGAGCTACTTCTTTGATGAGAACGGAGGTGCAGAGCAATTGTGCCGTGCATGTGTACTAAATCTTCATTTTTATCACTGCTTGTGATTCATATTTAGGTGCCCAAGAACACTATAGAATGTGATTGATGTGAATCGACAACGTTAAGTAGTTAGAGATGTAGTTAAAATACATTGCGGTAGTTAAAGAAGTAGTTCTAACTACCTCCCCTGAAAAGTAGTTGAACTACTAGTTAAACTACTCCATCGCGAAGTAGTTAGTAGTTATAGTTAAACTACTGTAGAAGTAGTTAGTGGCCATCACTGGTAATAGGTATAAAATATCCTAGAAAATACGCGTACGCTACTAGGGTGCTTGAGAGCAAGCTAAGGACAAACAACCGTAAATCCTTTCACACCTGTGCAAGAAACTAAACAACTCAAAAGTATTCCACATTATACGCGGCGAATGCGCCATCAGTATAGCTTTGCTCGACTCCTGAAATCCCGTTTCTTTTTTTTTTAAAGAAAAATTTAGGGGGGGATATGTTTATTAAGAAAAAGAAAGGAGAGGTCAGCCAGACGAAGGTCGGCTTGCTATTCCAAACGAAAAAAAGGCAACAGAAGGGGAAGGAAAGAAAAATAAGAAAAGGAAAGGGGAAGAAAGAAGGAGAAAAGGGGAAGAAAAGAAAAATAAGAAAAGAAAAGGGAAGGAAAGAAGAATAAGAAAAGGAAGAGAAGAAAAGAAAGGAAAAGGAAAGGAGAAGAATAAATGAAAAGAAAAGAAAAAGAAAAAAATTTAGGGATTACTTCAGTATGCTGCAAATGCCGAATTCAAAAGATCCCGAAATCCTCTGATTTTTTTTCCATCAAATTCCGGGATTTCGTGACGTCAAAAACAGCCAGGATCCCAAGAATTCCGGGTTCAGGGTATCCCGGATCCCAACACTATACCCTGACAGGAAAAAAAAAAAAAAAAAAAAAAAGCGCCCTGTAAGGACGGCAGACAAGTGGAGAAACCTCCGGTATACTACTTCCCGAAAGTGACGAAAGTGCAGGAACCTGTTGCCCCCCTCTAGTGGCGAACTATCGCGCGCGTTATGCATCACGCCCCGAAGCCACCTCCTCGGACACCACGTTTTATAAATGATGACCGCGTGAAATGCTGCAACGGCGCACCGTCTTTGATTACCTCAACGCTTCCCCCCCCCCAACTCTTTTCTTTGTTGCTTTTGCCTTTTCCATCCATCTTCGTCCATACTATAACAGCAGACTTCCGCCAGGGGACGCTGATGGTGCAAAGAAACCTCGTCCGTTGCAGCCAGGATTCGAAAGTAGCGTCTGTGACTTTCGCTTCGGCTCAGAGTTGATGGACGACGCTGGGGGCTTCGACGTGCTTACCGAAGTTGCTAAAGGCCAGACTTTCGTGCGGCTAATTTTTGTGTTTTTGTTTGTTTGTTTTTTGGGGGGGCCTCATAGATAGAGCAACGACGGAAATTCTGTGCACGACGTTACAGCGAGCGTATATAGTGATTTCATCTCTCGAAGGTACAGTAAAGCAGTATAGGGCTGAAATCTCAGAAAATTTATCTATTCTAAAATTTATCTTAGAAAATTTATCAAGCCTTGAGCACTTGATACTGTTACGTCAAATTTGCGTCCGAATTCGGCTCATAGTTTTTTTTTTTTTTTTTACAAAATTAAAATAGCAAATTACTCGCAACACTGTGTCGCGGTCGCCACCAATTAACTGCGCATTGCTGGTCAAGTTCCGCGGCCAAACTACATTGCATGCGCATAACACTGTGTGTCAAAAACAAAATAAGCCGACTACGTGTCGGCTACGTAGTCACCACGAGCAGCAAGTCAGTTGGGGACATATATCACTGTTGCTTGACAAATTAGGGATTATGTCCCACGAGCCGTTAGCAAATTAAAAATATTTAGTGTGCCACGTCACATGTATAACTTGTTGCGGTGGGTTAACCAGCAACAAGCTGTTAAGCTACGCCGGCAACATAACCTGTCTGTCTGCAGGTTTACGATACCTTTCATAACTCCGTCGGGTTCTTCACCTGTTCATGGACTTCCTGTCGTCCACTGGAATGCTCCAGACGCTCTAATTCTTTCTCGTATTTTCATCCTTCCTTCATCATCTTCATATAATGTTCCACGTGCAATGGGACAGGGTACCGCACCACAGCGGTGAAACACCCCATCTCATCGTCATCATCTATTGTTGTTGTTGTTGTGTAAACCAGAACGACGATCAACAGAATTAAGAAATACTGAAGTAATTCCGACACGCTCCACACAAAGCACTTTGCCCTCCTTGTGCAGAAGTTGCTCCGTAGACAGAACGGGCTGCAGTCCTCTGGAATCCAGCTATGCCGGTTGCGTCTTATGTGGTCTTTCGGACTTATTGTGTTGTTTCCAGAGATCTGTGCAGCGTGTTGGGGATCCTGTTTAATTCGATTCATACATTTAAAGGGGTTGAGACAGGTCATCCGTGCAAAATCCGGTCAAATCCGGTTTAAAAACTGTGCTTTGCCCTGACTGTGCTCAAACTGTGACTGTGCTGACTGTGACTGTGCTCGAACACAGCTGAGCTATGTTTGAGATTTCGTGTTTGTGTCTGTCTCTTCTAGTTCCCTAGTCTCAGGGTTTTATGTCATGCATCATCTTCACCAGCTCGCTTGCTTCCCATCCATTTTTTGATGAGACTGCTGTCTACTCAGCGATAGGTAATTAGAACAACCCGTCCTCTCCGACCAGAACTCCGACATTATGTGAACGCGATGGCGATCGCTTGGAGCGGCGAGACAGAGCATTAAGTTGGTGGTTGTTGGCGGATTAGAGGCACCTAAGGCACTGTTGGTGGGTTGGAACGCATAAACGGCACGGAAATTTACATTTTTGAATTTTGTCGCCTGGAAATTTTGGACTATTTTTCCGGAGACGAAGAAAAAACCCCCCAAAACAAGCTTTTTTCCCCAAAACATTTCCGTTTTTTTTTTTTCGGGGCTTCGCATCTCTAGCCATGCCTACATTGGTTCTCGTAAGCAACTGTAAGGCTGTAGTTACTCATTGAGCGCACAGTGTTAAGGTCTAGGGCGAATGAAATATATCATTTTCACCAACTTTTAGCAATACCGTCCTCGCTTCAGAATTACAGGAAGGTGAACATCGAAAGAAAAATGAAGAAATCGTGTTTTTTTTTCTGCAGGCATCTGCACGGGCAGACACCGTGAGGGATTGATGGTCCGCGTAAGTGGCCATAAATTGCTCCAAGTGTTTGCATCTTGCGCAATATATTGTCGTGGCACGATCGGGCCCCGGAAGGAACGCGTTCCCTGTAGACATTAGGAAGACAGTGAACCCTAACAGGCCGCGCGCTACGGGACCAGCCTGGGAACCCCTGGCGTCGGATAATGGAAGCTCTCAACGACGCACTCGAATGCCAACACGAGGGGGCGGTCCCGTCACGCCTCGTTTCGCTTCCACGTGTTACTATTAGCGTACAAATTGCTCACGAAGTTGCCGAGGTCGTACCCCTCTCGCTGTCAGATGTATCGCCGATACCTTCTACGCCCAATGCAAATATTCGGCCTTCTTTGCCGAGGAAGACGAGGGATAACTAAAAAACAAAAGTCATTCAACCGCGACCTCGGTGCCTATACTGATCTCAAGCTTGAGGTTCGATCCCTGTGGAAGACGTTAGCAGCCACGAAGTCACTATACAACTGATTTTCGTGGTTTCCGCAAATTGCTGTTAACCATGGAACAACAACAACCAATAAGTTAATGATAATGAATGGGGAAATTCGCCACGGAATGTACGGCCCACTACCCCAAGGCACAATGGGGCAGGATGAGATGTGTCCTGATGATGAGGTGGTGAACGATGCTAAATATAGGGTCGATAGTCAGTGGAGTCAGTAAGACATCAGAACGGTAGGCAAAACCACAGCACACAAAAACACACATACAGCACACAGGTACGCAGGCAGGTCATAGGGTAGAGAGGAGACCAGTGTCCCGGAGAAAAATCTTGAAATACTCAAGAGCTTGGCGATGGTCGATCTGGTTAGACCAAGGGCCGAGAATGGTTGCCAATGTGAATGGTGCTGCCGTGATCGACTGCAGGCGACACTGTAGGATGTGCTCTTTGGGAGGTGTAAAGATGGCAATCGAGGAGCACATGCTTGGTATGCGCCAAAACAGCACAGCGAGAGCAGAGCACGGAGTCGGAGTGGCCGATCAGATGCTTGAAATGGGGGGTGAATGCAAGCCCGAGACGAAGCCTATGTATCAGCGACGCAAAATGGAAACGACCGTGGAAACGAGGTAGCACATATAGGATTAGGATGTTGGCCCGCAGAACCTGGAACGCTTTTATACTTTTTACTACTCAAACAGACATGTCTCTTGATTGTAGTACTCTTGGAACAGACCTTTGGCCTTAGGGACTGGTAATTGCTATGGCTACGTGTATGCAGGAGGCATGTCCTTCCCATGGTTGTGATTGAACCAGTGGTGGTGGTGGTGGTGGTGGTGATAGGGCTTGCCGTTGTCGGCCGTTGAACCAGTGAATTGTCACGTCCGAGTAAGATGAGGCCGGGCTTAGCCTATAGAAGGTTATGGGGCACGAGACAAAGGCCTTCGTATCGTGTCGTTTTCCTTTCGTGCTCATAACCCTGGCTTCCTTATATGGCGATTTCGCATGGTCATCTCCTGGCAGATTTTTTTTTTTTTGCCAGATGCCGAGTAACAACGTTCGCTTAGCCGAAACGTAGCAATCTCGTGTGTTCTCGTGGCGTTCTCGTGGCGCTCTCCGAGCGCCAGGAATTTTCCAGCCAGAACTTTTTCTGCCTGGCCTCGAGGTGACTGGGCAGCGGATTGGCCAACAACATCCGGTGAAATATTAAATGGAACAGTTTCCAAACTTTTGAAGGGACTATGAAGCTATTGCTTTGTAGTCCGAAGGTCGCGCGCTGGGCGAGCTCCTCCGTCACTCTCAACCCTTCACCTCCTCGCCCGCTTTTAGAGTGACGTTTCATCGCGGAGAAAGGAAGTGCGTAACCTGCCGTTTCCATGACGACACATGTCATAGTTGTAAGCCGGCCACCGGAGAACCACCTTCGGTATGGTGACCTTCGGGTACTTCTGGCAAGCGTGCGTGGATAAAACGTCACTTCCATGTTCGTCTGCCGGCGTCTCTCACCGCTGTGAGGCACCACCGTCGGCGGCGGCTCGAAAAAAATCGCAGTTGTAAAACATAACAGTTAAAAAACCGTTCAAATGTGGAATGTTGGACGTGTCGAATGAATGGACTACAAGGCATGAAACGGAGCCATGCATTTAGTGGGTTGCATATGGTTTCTCAACCCCTTTAAGGTGGCGCTGTCAGCGATCTGCCTAAGCCAGTCTAAGCGACGTATCTTTGCCGATGGTTAGCAGTTGCGTGCAGAAATGGCAACTTCCGACTTCTCTATCCGATGTCCTGGCAATTATTTTCACCGGTGCTACTTATACAGTCAAAGTGACGTTTCATATTGATACAGATTATTCGGGGCTTCCCGTGACCTGGAACAGTGAGCTGATCATAATATCGGTCATGAATCACGAGATGCCGAGCACGGTGTCTTGTTCTATATCCAGCTCAGTCTGTGTAGATGCACTATTCGCAAGCAAATGAGTAGGTAACGCTAGCTGCATATCAATGCAACGCCACAATGCCCTGTATGCGCGTCCGTCTCGAAGATGACCGTAAGAGGTGCGGTATGTTTACTAATACATCTTCCAGAAGCAGTTTCCTTTTCTACGGTGCATTCATTCGAATGCGAGGCATGAAAACTGCGTGGCAATACCTCGCTTCGGGATTGGATAGTTCCAATCGATATGTGTGCACCAGTATGGGTTTGTTGGTAACATGGCCGGTTGGTGTTTCTTAAGTTTCGGGTTCGAATCCCTCATGGGGACGCCACCTCGAAGGAGGTTAGTTACCAGGGTCACCGAGATTTTTGGCGCACAATCAACAAGCGACCCAGGAGCTTACGGACGGAATTCCGAAGAACATTTCATCCGGCTGTGATTTGGAGGAGGAAAAGACACACTCTTAGAAATGAACTTCACCGCATAGCACGCTCTTAGCCAACCGTCATCTCGAATGATGTCGTTATCTGCCCTGATTTGTTGAAAACGGGAGGCGTACGCCTTTTTTGTGACACTTGTGCTGCTCATAATTGCCACAAAAAAGGCGTACGCCTCCCGTTTTCGATAAATCAGGGCAGATAACGATATCATTCGACATGACGGTTGGCCAAGAGCGTGCTATGCGGTGAAGTTCATTTCTAAGAGTGCACCAGTCACAACACTTGCATGGACTATGACAACGGCAACGCTTGGTTTATTTTAAATACCCGCATGATGTGCAAAGGATCTCGAATGCCACGTCTCTAAATGGCTAACTTACTGACCGCCCATTGTAATGGTACCCGGGTTCGAATCCCGGTGCCGGCTGTGCTGTCTGGGGTTTTTCCTGGGTTTTCCTCAGACGCTTTAAGACATATGTCGGCACAGTTCCCTTAGAAGTCGGCCCAGGACGCACATTCCCCCAGGGCGTCAGTCGTGACGTTGCCCACATACGTGAGGCCGACAACGGCAAGCCCTATCGCCATCACCACCACCACCACCATCCCTGACTGTCATCGAGAACGTTCTCCAAAGCCATTATTCTCTGCCGTCTGCACCGGCACAAAAACCAGAAAGAAGAAGGAGCATCGAGGTGCTGAAATTCCCGAGGCGCACTTGAAGATCGTGGGTAGCGAACCGTGAACGACCTTCTCTTCTGCCACATATCCCTACAATGGCGCTGCGTGGAACAAATATGGCGGCTGCGGAGCGCACGAACAACGAGAGACCCGCGCTTCCGCTTCCGTATTTGTCGTCTGCTTTCTCTCGTTGAGCTGATTAGTGGTGCAAGATGTCCCGCATCGCGCCGTGTGGTGGCGCTTCGTCCACCGTCTATTCTTTTGAACAAAAACAATTGAATTGTTGGCAGTGTCGTTAAGGCCTTTGTGTGTCATGATGAGGAGTGCCGAGAACGCGCGTTAATCGCGAACGACGGCCTGTACTTAGATTCAATGCCATTGGGCATCATATTTGGTGGCTCATACAGGGAAGTCGTCTTCTTCGGGAGACGCGCTCAATATCAGGAGCCGTGTGCTGAGACATTAAATGATACTTGATTAAGAAATGAGACATTAATGATTGAATGATGAGATATAAAATGATTTATTCTCGTTTTTGTTTCACACAAAGGACGTTTCTGAACAGACAATCCAAGTTTTACATTCAGATGGCGCATTTAGACCAAGTTCACGAATTATAGAAAGCTGACTCGGCACGGCGAGCGAGAAAACTTGACCCTGTCGCGCGGTCACCGCTTTGTCTGCCTACGTCATTGTCGATGTTACCACATCAGACTGTGACCGTACCATGTGTGAACTCCGGCTGTTTCGACGCCAACTTGAGCTCCTTGACCATAGACCATTCAGCTTGACCAAAGTCCTTGGCCCATGAAGCTCCCCTACGCGTCAGTGCCGGGCTCTTCGCTCCCTTTTTGCTTTCATGCAAGTCACTGGACTCCTCGAAGAGCTCTAAACAGAACTCCCACCTGTCGTCGCTTCGCGTTCGTCATAATTCATCCTCTCATATTAACCTCTGTGAAGTGCGGTAGGGTCATGTGGCGACCACGGGGAAACATCCCATGTCGTCATCACTTCTCCTTCATTTATTGTTGTTGTTGTTGTTTTTGTCACCAAATATAGTACGCCTATGATCCACCGACGCTCCTTTCTGTGAACGGTGCGCAAACCCTACGTAACGAAGCCCCCAAGAACACGCGTGTTCTAGTCAAAAAGAGAAATTCAAATTCTATTCATATTCAACTTCAACTTCAAATTCTATAGATATTAAGAAAATTCCCTAGGGCTCGCAACGCTGTACTGTGGACAGCCGTGTTTTCCATCTCGAAAATCGAGCAATGCCCGAAACACAGCTTTTTGTTCGGCGTACATGTTCTTTGTGCATGTTTTTGTTCGCGATTTCAATCGCACTGGCAAAACATTTGCTGTCCTCCGATGTTTTTTGTCTGCTTCTGCAGTGTGCGAGGATGTTCGGCGAACGTGCTATGGAAACATTGTTCGCCAGTAGTTTTGCTTTCGTGTTTTGCTCGTGCTTTGCTGCTGCTTCGTGTTTTATTCTTCTAGTGTGTCTTCCGACTTTACGAGCTTCCTTCTGACATCTACATATATACATGACAGGAAGGAGGGACAGAAAGCGGGGCAGAGGCGATCCCATTTTCGAATAATCGGGAAAAATTTCTGGTGTACAAGATTCTCGAGAGGACGAACTGTTTTCAGCAAGAACTAAATTGTTGTGTGTTCGAGAAATTTCATTGGGATTTTTTTGCGAATCGTTCAAAACTGTTCGGGAATGATATCGCGGGGTGACCAATGAGAAGAGAAAATGACTCGGAATGGAATGTACACCCTCCTATTGGTGGAGTGTTATTGCGCCCAGCGGGTGGTGGCTCAGTGGTTATAGCCAGGTTCGAATCCTGCACTCTTAAAAATGAACTTCACCGCATAGCACGCTCCTAGCCAACCATCATCTCGAATGATATCGTTATCTGCCCTGATTTGTTGAAAACTGAGGCGTACGCCTTTTCTGTGACACTTATGCTGTTCATAATTGTCACAAAAATGGCGTACGCCTCCCGTTTTCAACAAATCAGATTAGATAACAATATCATTCGAGATGATGGTTGGCTAGGAGCGTGCTATGCGGTGAAGTTCATTTTTAAGAGTGTGGTGCCAGCTGTGCTGCCTGGGGTTTTCCCTGCACTCTTAAAAATGAACTTCACCGCATAGCACTCTCCTTAACCATAATCTCGAGTGATATTGTTATCTGCCCTGATTGGCTGAAAACGGGAGGCGTACGCCTTTTCTGTGACAATTATGAACAGCATAAGTGTCACAAAAAAAGGCGTACGCCTCCCGTTTTCAGCAAATCAAGGCAGATAACAATATCACTCGAGATTATGGTTGGCTAGAAGAGTGCTATGCGGTGAAGTTCATATTTTTAACAGTGTGGGTTTTCGTCAAACGCTTTGAGACAAATATCGACACCGTTCCCCTAGAAGTCGGCCCAGGACGCACATTCCCCAAGGGCGTTAGTCGTGACGTTGCACGCCTCTATGAGGCCGACAACGGCAAGGTCTTTCACCGTCACCACCGGTGTGGTGTTGCATGTCAGGTTGGGATCGCGCCTTACAGCGTCCGATGAAAACACCCAGAGAACACAGCCCATATCGGGAGTGGAACCCCAGGTCGCCTCTCAGTCTCGGCGTCAAAAAGCGATCGCCTTGTCTACTGATTGATTGATTGATTGAAAGAAAGAAAAAAATGGGGATTGTAGCCCTCATCACGAGGGCCGGCTACCCCAGATCACCTAAGGAAAGGAGTTCCAGACACATCCACCCACACCCACTGGAGATGTCGCGAAGCGGCGACGAACTAAACAAGGGTAACATATAGGTGAGGTGCATTGACGTGCGCTGGTTCACCAGAAAGAGGGAAAAAGCACGGGTAAAGCTATGGTGTGACGTCATATGCACGCCACCTATAGTCGAGCAGAGGAGAAAAGCGTTTGCGACAGGTTTAAGTGACAACGATTCGCTAGGAACCCCTGTAATGTTGTAAACTCAACGGCAGCAGGGGTGTCGAAGGGGGGGGGGAGAAATTCCACCCTAACAAGGTCTGGAATAGACCTCTACCTGTTTGTAAACAAATGACGTCATAGTGTTCGACAGCGCCACGAGTTTGGTAGAGTCGAACTACGTTCAAAGCTAGTGGCGAATAAGGTCGCGCCCGAAAGCCTCGGTCTTGAGGGGATTACGATAGTCTCTGAAAGGGACGCGACCTTCGGTCCTACTTTTCTTTCAATAGGAGGCAGCGAACAACTGCCCATTCCTGGAACCCAGCTCTCCCGTTCCGATCTGTTTCGGTTTCGGTCTGTCTACCAACGTCATGATGACGTTTGTCGGGTAGAGGTTTATTGGGATAGACAAAGGGAGATATACCGAGTGTTTCACGCAGCCCCCCCCCCCCCCCCCCCCCGGCTGAATAATTTTTAAACAGGTAGCGCTATCGAATGGCTCTCTCTTCAGTGAGCATCCCTGAGACATCGGCCAAGAGCTCAAGCCAGAAAACTCAAGAAGAAAAAAGCTCATTTGCATACGTTCATTAATTAAATAAAATTCCTAACTTTTAAATTATACTTCGGAGGCTTTGGGAACATGTGTTTTACCGATCGGAACCTGGAGCGAAAAATATTCCAGCAAAAAAAAGCCACGTCGACACTTTGTGATTTTTCGAGAATCAATTGGTGTCGGTTTGCACATTTCTTGCACGGAGCAGCGTGCCAGTGCGCTCTTTCGCCACCTGTTTACGACTTATTCAGCCGGAGGACCTTCGAGAAACATCCTGTACATGTATAGTCAACTGCAGTAACCAAGAAACGGGACACAAACGCGAAACAGAACAACGGACGAACTGCGATCCCCCTTTGTACTGTACTGGAAATATACTCGAATTTGACCCTATAGCACTGCTGTGCAGTGTACACGACTGACGTCACCGCGCGCCGTATGGGATGTGAATACAGTGAATCTCGGCCATAACGGCCCCACTTATAACGAATTTCCGGTTATAGCGAACACATCGGAAACGACCGTCAATATTAAACTCAATGTAACGAGACTCCACTCGTAACAAATTTCTGGATATAACGAACAGTTTCCACGCGACCGTCGAGTTCGTTATAAACGGGATTCACTTAGTGGATGTTAGTAGACCGTTGATAATATGCGTCTCGAAGTACCGCCCAAGCAGCAGGGTTTTTAAAGTTACCTTTCAAAAGTAACTAAGTTACAGTTACAGATACTCAGCTTCAAAAGTAATTAAGTTACAGTTAGAGCTACTGAGAGGAAAAAAATACTGAGATACAGTTACGAATACCTTGGAAAAGTATCCGCGTACGGGTGGAGTTACTTTTTGCAATTCTGTACGCAGACCATATCTTTTGTCCTTTGGCTCACAATAGGTGTCACTCTAGAGCCACAGAGACATCGATCCCTTCTTGGGTAATCGTACTCTTAAAAATGAACTTCACCACATAGCACGCTCCTAGCCAACCATCACCCCGAATGACAACGTTCTCGCCCCTGATTTGTCGAAAACGGGAGGAGGAGCCTATTTTGTGCCGTGCATAATGCGCACAAAATAGGCTCCTCCTGCCGTTTTCAACAAATCAGGGGCGAGAACGTTGTCATTCGGGGTGATGGTTGGCTAGGAGCGTGCTATGTGGTGAAGTTCATTTCTAAGAGTACGATTACCCAAGAAGGGATCGATGTCGGGAGGTACCCGGGTTCGAATCCCGGTGCCGGCTGTGCTGTCTGGGGTTTTTCCTGGGTTTTTCTCAGATGCTTTCAGACATATGTCGGCACAGTTCCCTTAGAAGTCGGCCCAGGACGCACATTCCCCCAGGGCGTCAGTCGTGACGTTGCCCACATACGTGAGGCCGACAACGGCAAGCCCTATCACCACCCACCACCACCACCACCCACCATCATTTCTAAGAGTGATACGTAATTGCAGGCAAAACATTGAAAGGAACACCTAAACAGGGGGTAACCGAGACAGGGACAGGTGGGACGCTTAGAAACTTTCGTCGTTCTGCTCACAGCGGAGACATTTCAGCTCAAAAGATTCCCGTTCTCCTTCGTTCCGATGAATCTAAAGTGCTCTCGATATTGTGGCCACGATACCCCTGACAGAACGGAGACAACTTTGCTCGGACTGCTCGTGGTTACAGCCTCACAGAGGGCGTCCGCGCCCGAGGTGGCGTCGACGCCTTCAAACTCGGCCATTCCCTAGGAACGTCAATGCGAGTTCGAGGGCGTGAGCACGTGCGTGCAGCAAGGGCGAGGAAGAGTGGAGCTCGTGCCTGGTGTCAGCTACACCCTTAAAAATGAACTTCACCACATAGCACGCTCCTAGCCAACCATCATCCCGAATGACAACGTTCTCGCCCTAGATTTCAAAACGGGAGGAGGAGCCTATTTTGTGCCCATTATGCACGGCACAAAATAGGCTCCTCCTCCCGTTTTCAACAAATCAGGGACGAGAACGTTGTCATTCGTGAAGGTGGTTGGCTAGGAGCGTGCTATGTGGTGAAGTTCATTTTTAAGAGTGTAGGGAGCCTCGACACGGGTTGCTGCAGCTTCTCACGCGCATGGAGGATCCCTAGTGTCAACGCGCCCTTCGCACCACCTCCTGCTCGGCGACGGTGTTTCGTCGTTTTTACTTAAAAAAATACTCAAAAAGACAGATACAAGTTACTGAAAAAAGTAATGAAGTTACAGTTAGAAGTGCGTGTTTGAAAATGTATCTAATTTTTCCTCAAGATACACAAAAAGTAACTAAGTACACGTACTCAGATACTTTTTACTAAGTTACTTAACAACCCTGCCAAGCAGCACAACGTACTGAAAGTCGAGTGCAATAGGGGTGGACGGTATGTGTCTTGTCAACGTTCTTTAGCTTCGCGGGTCTGCTCAGGGCCTCCCAGCTACACGTCCACCCCTATTGCACTCGACTTTCAGTACATTGTGCTGCTTGGGGCCGTATCTACCGCACCCAATCAACTGATAAGACTCTGAGTTATGCTCGCGGCCATTGGTTCCGGCAGGTACGATAACATCGCCTGTCTGACTGGTCATCTGACTGGAACCATGTCAACGCCTGTCGACGAGTCCTCGAACGAAAGAGGAATAGCGCCCCGCAGCGATTGCTTCCAGGAGTGTTAGGTGGTATTGAAGCTGTTATCAAATTTGGCAAATGGCCTAATTGTTTATCGGATTAAGGTGGTTTTGGGCGGTTCACCAAGACGCAGAGGAAGTTGTGTCCCCCTTATCTGAGTCCTGATCGGCGGTGATAGCATAGAGAGGGTTTGTGTACCTTACGCTATATCGCCTTTGCGTACGTAAGACACATCGTTGGTGGTTCCGCGCATGCGCAAACCATAAAGAGAGCTTCGCGCAGTGCGCAGAGCCACCATGTTATGCCATACTGAGTACGCAGATGCACTCAACCTCACTAATGTCACGGACCGTCGTAGTGTGTAGCATCTCGACCCGTGCTTTCACTCCAGGACGATGCCGATCAGGCAGTTGGCTAGTAGACGTTACGTAGTTGCCACGCCCCAAATAAGCGTCCACCAATCACAGCCATCGTTTCAGCCGCGACTTACTACTATACTATAGAGACCTGGACATCCGCAAAATTCCCAGCAGCGGGGAATTAGTTCTCACAATAGCCGCTGCGCTATGAGATTTGGCGCTAGTTGCACTATTCGTTACCACGTGATTTGCCGAAACCGCGGCGATGTGCAATGGGCTGTGTTGACAACGATGGAGAGGTACGGAACAGGGTTGCACGTGCTTAGCAACAGCCTAGTAGCCCCACCATAGCCCTACAGGGGTTGCATCCAATGTATTGCTCCGTAGACGAAAGCGTGCTGTGCGAACGCAATGCATCCTGGACAGGTCCTGGTCGCATGTCACAGCAAACGTCAAGGCGCACGTGACCTTAAAGATGGCGGCGTCCGTGATCGGCGGCCAAACCGTTTGTAAACAATGCGGTTGTTGTCTCTGCGCGATGTTTTGGATGTCTTTCGATCACGGTAATTATTTTTATCCGATAATCTCGCAGTAAAACGCGCAGTTTTGCACATAATGCCTCGTATTGTTGACGACTTCCAAAGATGTGATGACGACCGCGCGTTAAGACTCACTGAGCCGATGCGATGTACTTAAACTAAGGAGGAATGGGCTACCATGTTGCGGAAGAAGCACCGCACAGTTTACGCTGGCAAAATACGTTCCTCTCTTGGCGTTATGACGACGGGAATATGTCGGTAAGCGGCAAAACGACACGTAAACAAAGTCACATGGCCTCAAAATGACGTTTTCTATGACGTGCGACCAGGACAAGATGGCAGTTTTGCCAAAAGCACCCGCTTGAGGGTAGTTACAACAATGGCGGGTTTGTGTCACCCCTGTGCATAGCCCTGTGTAGCAGACGAACGACGCTGGCAGTGATGATAGTAGTACACGTGTCATTTCCTCTTCCCAATGATGCTATATATGGCGCTTGCAGCGGCCGCTAGCGTAACTAACCCACGACCCGGCTCTTCATAGGCGGTTGCCATTTGTCCAGGTCTCTAGTACAGAGTGGGTCGTGGTTTCAGCAGGCATGGAGACAAGCCATCACCAGCCACACAGGCAGTCAGTGGCTATAACCAATAGGGTTTCTGTCTGCAGAATCGTCTGCGGCGATTGGCTGAGACAAACGACATCGCGATCAAAAATGTCAAAACAGAGGCGGAGGAAGAGGAGGCCTTATCGACCTTGGATAGAGATGCAAGATTTTCGGAAATTTTGAATCGCTCGAGAAAAACCGGTGCTTTTCACTTTTTTTCCCGAAAAATTAGAAAAATGGAAACAAACGCTGTTACTGCTGAGTCGAAGCATTGCCGGCCAAACCACGGCATACAATGAGCTAGAAGCTTTAGTAGTGTTCATCCTCTAGGCATAAATGCAGAGCAGATCTTCCCATGAAACTGCTGTCTACTCAGCGATAGGCAATTAGAACAACCCGTCCCCTCCGACCAGAACTCCGACATTATGTGAACGCGATGGCGATCGCTTGGAGCAGCCAGACAGAGCACTAAGTTGGTGGTTGTTGGCGGATTTGAGGCACCTATGGCACTGTTGGCGGGTTGGAACGCATCGAAGGCACGAAAATTTACAGTTTTGAGTTTCGTCGCCTGGAAATTTTGGGCAATTTTTCTGGAGACGAGGAAAAAAACCGAAAATAATTTTTTTTTCAAAATTTCCGTTTTTTTTTTTGGGGGGGGGGGGGCTTCGTATCTCTGGTCTTGGAGTCGACGGACCCCGGTCACAACGATAAAGGAAAATCCTGGACCTCATTTGCGAACTGCGCGAAATGCTCTACCCGCCGCCGTCGAAGACATCGACGCACGTGCGAGCCAGGCTCCGAGAAGGAAGGTTGAATGTGGCCGCATGGTGGCTCGATTTAATTGACCGTAACGTAATCGTTCCTCGAATGTACACTTGGTCGTCGCTAATGAAGACGCCGTACTTCCTGCCAACCGCATCTCTGCTGGGGAGGCGACCTTCGTCCGGTCTCGCAGGTGGTCTCGCGACGAACGGCACATCCACCGTTTTCCTTTTTGTATTTGTATACATAAGCTTTACAGATGTACATGAGAGAACTGATGTTCTGAGGCTGGAACAACGTAGAACAAACGTAGAACAACGTAGGACAAACACATACAAAGCCTCGAATTGCCTAAGAAATTAACGATGAAAGATGGAAGACACTGGGGGTGAAAAGGTTAGCCAGCTGTAGGAAGAAAGATGAAAGTCACTGAAAAGGTTAGCCAGCTGTAGGACTCGAACCCAGATCTTCTGGATTGTCGGTCCAGGGCTCTATACCAATTGAGCTAAGCTAACACGCCTTCTCTGCGACTTCCAGGGTGCGTCATCTTTCATGTTCATCCGCTGTAGGAATTTGAGGCTTTGTATGTATTTGTCCTTTTTATATTGTTCCAGCCTCAGAACATCAGTTCTCTCATGTTCCAACAGTTGCCGCTTGCGTCGATCCCGTCGTATGATTGTGTGTATGATTGAAAAAAATGTAAGAGTGAAAGGGGGATGAGTGAGAGAGAGTGTGGTTGATGTGTCCCTTGAGATGACGCGCCCTCGGAAGTCGCTGTGGAGGTGTGTTAGCTTAGCTCAATTGGTAGAGCCCTGGACCGGTAATCCAGAAGATGTGGGTTCGAATCCTACAGCTGGCTAACCTTTTCAGTGACTTCCATCATTCATCGTTTACAGATGTGTTGTCTTTAGAGCGATATATTTATGTTGTCATACGTTAAACGCTCATCGGAGGGCGCTACCTAACGGACGGGGGTGTGCGATGATCAAATAATAAAGGCAGAAAAAGTGCCCGAACTGGCATATTTGGCGTAAGAGTGACTAGAACAGGGCACAGACGGTGTGTAAGAATTGACAGAAAAAAAAAATATACGAAAAATAGTCCGATGAATGAGGCCATATACGGAATGTGTGGCCAGAAGACCAAAACTTCACACAAAAAGTGTAGATTACACAAAAAAGAATCAGTAATAAAATGCGACAGCATTGGACAGACGGAGGACACCATGATCTGTGTGCGGCAACCTCGACCATAGGTGTGACCATCATTTTCAAATTCCTTTTTCCCCCAAGACTGCCATTGAATGGAGTAAACCTCCCGCCCCACATCGTTACCATAACTGACCCGTCTCAATTTCGTAATTCCATTTCCAGTGTATAAATCTTGCGTCATTTACGATACCTTGTGCAACCTGCTTGTATAGCGTTGTTGTTGTTGTTTCCATTTGTTGTTGCTGTTTTACTGCATTTTTTCTATGTATTATTTTTTCCTCACTTCCTGTAACCCATTCCTCCCATGTAACGCCGGCGTTTGGGACTTTTGGGAGTACAATAAATTGATTGATTTTTTTTATAAAGAACACTCGGGTAATGGAAATTAGACGATCATGACCACTGTTGTCTGGCGATGTAAATGCCCTGAATTGTTATTCTTATTACTTTGCACATACATACTTTTTGCGCCCCAACACCAACTTTCGCTGCTGTAGTCGTGTCTTGGGTTCGTGCATCTCAGTTTCGTAGAGAGAAAAATATGCCGGGAAAGGGCCTACGGGAAGTTTTAGTGGGGAAGATGATTTTCTTCACGTTTTCGCTCTCTCTACAACAACTTTATTGCGATTCTTTCTGCCTGCATTCGCCCCCTTCTAATCCACTAGAAAAGGTACGATATTGTTGGGGGAGTTTGAACTCGCAAACCCGCCCTCTTGCTACACTACTGGAGAGTCTCACGTTAAAAATTGCTCGAAGCGTTGGAGCGAAATTTAACTGTTTCACAAAGCAAGTTAGTGCAGCAACAAACGTCGGAGCCATCGCTTTTCGTTGTCACACACAAAGTTTACCTCAACACCCTACCCTGTACTTTCCTGTGGCAGAACTAGAGATGCAAAATTTCCGGAAATTTTGAATCGCTCGAAAAAAAAAAACGTGTTTTCTCGTGTGTTTTTTTTTTGTTTCCAAAAAATTGGACAGAAAATGGAAACAAACACGATTACTGCTGAGTTGAAGCATTGTAGGCCAAGCCACAGCATTCAATTTAGAAACAACAATGAGCTAGAAACTTTAGTAGTGATGAAAGATGAAAGTCACCGAAAAGGTTAGCCAGCTGTAGGACTCGAACCCACATCTTCTGGATTACCGGGCAACTTCTAAGGCAACTTGAGGCCTTGTATGTGATTGTCCCTTCTATGTTGTTCCAGCCTCAGAACATCAGTTCTCTCATGTTCAACTTTAGTAGTGCTCACCCTCTAGGCGTAAATGCAGAGCAGAGCATCCCATGAGACTGCTGTCGACTCAGCGATAGGTAATTGGAACAACCCAGGTCCCCCAAGGTCGCCATTTTCCCATGTATTTGTTCCTATCCCGATGCGTGCAATGCCGGAGGCCGCCCTTAGATACCCCATTGTTACCAGACGTTGGCTTGCGTTTGATTGTAGCGCGCTAAAGATCCAGTTGAAGCCCAATCCAAGCCAGGCCAAGTCACCGAATGAGAAATGGACGACTGCGCCTGCGGCGCCCACTGGCGGCGCCTGGTACGACAGGTACGCTATGTGATGCACGCAGCCGTGCACTAGATCCTTCCGATCGCTCAACACGTTTCAAAACGGGACCAAAAAGTGAAACAGGACACAGAAAGTTGTTATACGCGTTTTATTTGGACATATCAAGACTAGATTCATTCGCAGAAATAACAAAAACATTTTGCCGCTAAACTTAGCGCGCTGAAGTGATCCGGAACGGCAACAGTGGGGTATCTAGTGGCGGCCTTCTTCGTTGCACGCTTTTCCGAGGTGAGTTTGGGGGACCTGGAACAACCCGTCCACTCCGACCAGAACTCCGACATTACGTGAACGCGATGGCGATCGCTTGGAGCAGCCAGACGGAGCTCTAAGTTGGTGGTTCTTGGCGGATTAGAGGCACCCAAGGCACTTTCGGCGGGTTGGGACGCATCGAAGGCACGAAAATTTACATTTTTGAATTTTGTCGCCTCGAAATTTTGGGCATTTTTCCGGAGACGAGGAAAAAACAAAAAAAGTGGGTTTTTCCCCCTATATTTTTTTTTTTTCGGGGATTCGCATCTCTACACGCACTGTAGGGTCTTCGCGAGCTCTGCACTTCCGTTCGCCTCCTCGTGCCCGCCGCAAAGCTTGTGCGTCAGCAGGAACCGGTACCTCCATGGCATCTGAAGCAGAAGCACTGCCCGGTCCCACCAACGCTGGTCAATTTCGAACAGAGATCAAGGGTTGCTAAAGTTAACACTCAGTTCTTTCTCAATTTTTCCGGAGACGAGGAAAAAAACCGAAAAAAACTCAACTTCCCAAAATTTCCGGCTTTTTCCGGGGCTTCGCATCTCTAGGCAGAACACGGCCGTGCCGCCGTTTTGTTTTCGATTATCAGAAATCTTCAGCAAACCCTTGGTAACGCGTGACACCTGCCGGTGGCAACGCGAATGATCGTCAGTAAAAAAAATAGAAATGGAGCAACTGTTTAGCTTTGTAACTGACAGGTGGCGCGGCGTGAGTCGGCGCCTTCCATTCCATGCGAAGCACATTTCGTAGAACAGCGCCAAGTTCAAATCTTGCTGCACAGTGCCCTCTGTCACGATAAAGAAAAGGAACGAGTTCCTCAACAAGTTGCTGGAGTTCAAAAGCAACGAGTCAAGTTAAAAGTTACCGGGAAAAGTACCTTAGTTACAGTAACCAGTTACCCCCAATAGAACGCTGATAATAATACACAAGATATCCACTAACACATAGGCGGAGAGTTTGCAACCTGCCGAAGGGGGCCGGGCCATAACGCCCCCCCCTTTTTTCAAACACAGAGGTCGGGCAGGGTGTCGGGAATTCCGTGTTGTGACGTTGTGAGGCAAATGTTTACAGGATTTTCATGATCGCTCGTACTCGCATGAAACACGCGATTCTTAGGATATCCCTCGAAACGTTCATCTTGAGTGTCAGCTGAGTAGACTTCCCGGAGGGGGCCTTAGGGGCCTTCCCCACCCCCTTGGGAATGTTCCGGGGGGGGGGGGGGCTCAGGCCCCCAAGTAGTTTTTCTGCCAAGTTCTGCCCTCGTAATAAGGGCACACACGTCACTAGCGTATACGCTACTAGCTCCCTGGCCCACAGCGAGAGCTCGCCTCAACATCCTGCTGGATCACCTTCGGCGCCATGGCTGGAGTTTGTAGTCTGCTATAACGCTCTACAGTCCAGGCATTTATAAAAAAAGGAAGTGTAGGCCCCTGGTCGCGAGACTGGCGGCTGAGAACGTGATAAGCGATATCTACCACTCACATACTGTAGCATTCACTGTTCACATATGACTCTATATTGACGACCGTACCAGAAGTGCTACTTGTGCGTTCCACATTCCACCAGTGAACGTTACGCGATATCCTCCGCGACTGCTGAACTCCTGGCTCTCCTTCAAGCAAGCTGCTACGGTTCAGGTGCGACGGTTCGCCAGGGCAGTCCTGCTCACAGACGTGATCACGTCCTATATGGGACGTGATGAACCCCATGCGTGACAACATCTTAGCGCGAAGCATCAGGGAATCGTGCGCTCAGCATAAACAAACTGGAGGAGATATCGCCTTCCAACAGATTCCGTCCCACGTCGGTATCGGCGGCAACGAAAGGGCGGATCAGCTAGCGTCCTCGGCACGCCTGAGCTGCAGCCCTTGTTTACCAATCCCGGACGACACCGACGGGCAAATGGCCGTTCAGCAGCTTCTTGAACTGCGCCACCCTGAGATACGGGACATCATGCACCATCATCGCTCCCCTGCTTCCCATGAAAAACCTCGCTCGAGGCATAGAGACCATGCTACAACAATAGGCTTACGCACTGGATGTGCGTTGCCAACTCTCAACTATTCAAGATCGGCTCTAGGAGTGACGCCTACTGTGGCCACTGTCAATAACACTGAAACAATCGAGCACGCACTGAGAGAATGCCGAGCATACCATTTTGCGCGCGAAGCCCATCTCCCTAACTCCAGCTCTGGCACGCTAGCGGACACTCTCCGCACCCGGTGGCTCTTGTCCTTGTTCTCTTTGTGCAGGAGCCGGGTCTTGCCAAAACGACTTCTCTAGTACTTTGCACTCCCCCGACGGACTCACGCACCCTCTACGCATCTTCACCCTTCATCCTCCATCCGTCTTTTTTTTTCTTTTTTGCTATAGTTGTGACAACGCCTACTGCTGGGTAGCCAACAACGGCGAGCCCATTCTACCGTTACCCTCCCCTCCCGTTCTTTTTTCTTTTTTCTCCCGTTCTTTCTTTTTTTTTTTCAAATCTTTTTTGGAAGTATAGTGCTGGAAGAGTTCACTAAATTCCTTCATCGCTCTAACTTTTCGCTCTGAAAGCGCTTCATTTCTTCGTCCACAGTGCTTCGTCTGTTTTATTTATTTATTTATTTTGGTTGTGGTTTGCATGACTGTTCAGTGCTCCTGGTCAGTCTCATTTATGAGCAGTCCCGCTGAAGTGCTTGCAATTCCCGGGGGCGTGATCTCTGACTTTCTGTGAAACAGCTCATCCATCCATTTCGAGGAACTCCCATGACTTCCTGCGAGAACACTTTAGTATACGCGTTTTGTATAACAAAGTATACAAGAGTGTAGAACGTGACACATTGGATTTCAGATTTGGAAGTATAAACTTGCCTGCTGGTTCCCACTCTGAGATAAGTTCATAAGTCCTTTTTTTTTTTTAATGTGGAGTGTTGTGGTCCTCTACCTTCCTGTAGTGTTTTTCAGGTTATTCCATTTGTTCTGGTACTGTGTTGGTTACTATAAGTAAAAACCGTTCATTTGAAGAACGCTATGCCCCGAAACACATGGACATTTAAAGGGGGGCCGCATCCGTTCCAATCATTTTATTCCTCCTAAACCACTGACCATGCTGGTATCGAAAATGACACGCGAAAAAAAAAATGGCGCAGTTTGACAGCTACTCGACGGAACATATGACAATAGCAGACGTCGGATGTTGAGAGTATTCCGGAATTCCCACTCTGGAAAACCGTGAAAACGTCACTCCCTAAGAACGAATGAGGGCGCGACTTTGAGAAAAGGAATGCAGCGCCCTCTCGGAGGAGGGAGCGGCGAACTGAAAACGGCGAGGGGGTCCGAGCCATGGTGAGCCGTCTGCCGCAGTGGTGAGCAGTCTGCCGTCTGCATCTACGTCGATTGGTTGGTTGGTTGGTGGTTGGTAAAATAACAAAAGGGAGGTTGAATTCGCGCAAGCGCGACGATTCCTTACTGTCAGCGCACGAAGTTGTTTGTCAAGGACGTTGCCATGCACCAACCCCTTCTTTGGGTTCATTGACCGAACGATGGAGTATACTGTCTGCAGTCGTGTCTCAAGGAGGGAGGAATCTACCATTCATTGGCTCTGCCTCAACGTCGCTTGTACCCCGTCGCTGCAGTTCAAAATGAACCAGCAAGCCACCCCTCTATGTTCTACCTGCAACGTTGAGGCAGACATTCGACACATTCTTCTCGACTGCAGCCGTTTCAAGACCTTCCACGACAGACTCAAGTCTCGCCCGACCAGCCTCAGATACTCCAACATCTCTCTTGCAACATATTACTTGGCACACCCAGTGGTGGTATAACCGCAACGCTTCTCAACTACTGTACCTCCGGGATACCGGTCTCCTCAGCACCCTCTGACATCGGAGGTGAGACGGCGAAATGGCGGAAGAACTCTGATCTCTGACCGAACGTCGCCTGACCCAGGAACCTGACTACCCACTAAGGAATTATTTACCACGGAATAGCAAGCCGTCCTTTGTGGCTGACTTTTCATGCCAGCATAAATAGGTCCCCCCCTTGTTTGGACGGACGGACGGACGGATGGATGGATGGATGTCGGCTTTAGACCGTGGCGTTGCGCCTCCTAGCCTAAACCAGATTAATTAAAATACGTTAAATGGATTACTGCTTTGTCATTTTTTTTTGTCCTTCACTGTTTTTACCTTCCTAATCCACCAATTGCTAGGGAGTGATTTAGTTAAACGAACAGCTTATTTTCCAATCTATTTCCCTGTCTTAATATGTGAAACCCAACGCTCTTCATAGCTCAGTGCCCTATTTCGACTGTGGCTCAAGACCCTTGCAGGGAAGAATCACGTGTTCGGCTATCTATCCCTCCATTCCCGTGCATCAGCCGCAATTCTTTCGCAATGTGTTTCTTTCTCTCTCTGTATATTTCCAACGCCGGGTTCCCGTGCATTCTTGCTTGGAGCTTACTAATCTCAGATTGCTTAACCCTTAGCCTTAACGCTTTTATTTTCTTCTTCCTTTCCTTTTCTTATCTTCTTTGTCTTTCCCTTTTCTTTTCTTCTTTTCATTTTCGTTTCTTTTCTTCTTTTCTTTGTATTCCCCGTTTCTTTCCTGTGTCTTTTTCTTTTCCTCTTTTGCTTCCTCCATTTTCCATTTTTTTGGAATAGCAAGCCGACCTTCGTCTGATTGACCTTTCCTTTCTTTTTTTTTTCTTAATGAACATGTCCCCCCCTTTTTTTCCCTCTTCCTTTGTGCATGTTATACGCGCGTATACTTAGTTGACAGAGGACTGGGATGTGCTCTCTTTAGGTGAGGCCGGAGCCAAGACGCTCCTCCTTATATATTCCTTACGATTCCGATTCCAACGATACGTCCGATTCCAGCCAATGATATTGATTGTTGTATGATTGATTGATTGGAAAAAAGAAAAAAAGTTGAGGTGTTGGTGGTGGTGGTGGTGGTGATAGGGCTTGCCGTTGTCGGCCTCACGTATGTGGGTAACGTCACGACTCACGCCCTGGGGGAATGTGCGTCCTGGGCCGACTTCTAAGTTGAGGTGTTAGTCCCAAACACTCAGCGTTGTATTTATCCTATAACAGTTGATTGAGACTCTGGAATTTGCGTTACAACGTGAACAGCCTTTTCACTCGTCGTCAGGACTATCTTTCTTATCGCCCGTCGTGAACTCTCGTAGCGATTCTTACGATGATTGACGTTGACGTTCAGTGCACGCTTGTACGTATCTTGAGTACGCACTCAAAATATACAGTATTTCAAATACTTTTTCCCGTATTTTGGTACTCTATACTCAATACTTTTTGTGGCAAGTATTTTTAACGTATTTAAAATACTTTTTCGGTATTTGCTACTCAGTACTCAAAATACTTTCCGTCCTCGTCAAGCACACTTCCCGCTGTGTCCACATTTTCAGCTCACTGGAACTTAAACCTCTTTTTTTTTTTTTTTTTTTTCGGGAATTTGGGAATCTGTCATTTATCTTCCTAGGTACGTTAGGCTGGTCTCAAGCTTGACCTTGTTGTCAATAGCCAAGTCTGTCAGAAAGCGGTTCCTACTCGTATTGCCGGGTGAATCCCGCAGGGGATCAGGTAAAACAGAATCCCGGCATTTATTTCCGTGGTCACCAAAGTAATAAACACGCGCCGCAGAGGTTGAAAGACCCGAGCTGATATACACGAGGGATTACGAAGTTTTGGGTCAGAAAATATCAACAAAGTTTACTTGGGTTCACCAAGGTTCACCAAACATTACTTGACACCAAGGCCTTGCAAATGAAAGATATGCTTGAGCATGGTAGATGAAGTTTGTTCCTGTCATTTGTACCGCTCCGTTCAGAACACGCGTTTCACATACTGCTAATACTAAAGTGCTTTAAAGAGTATCTTAAATACTTCTGAGAGTTTTTAGTACTCTACTCAAATTACTTTCAGTTTTTGAGTTTTTTGTACCCCATTTTAAATACTTTTTTTTACGTGGATTATTTAGTGCCTCATTTTAAATACTTTTGCGCAGTATTTTGTACAAGTCTGGTTCAGTGTGAGGTTCTCGGTGGTCAGGGTTGCCAGATTTGGCTAATCTGCGCCAAATCGGCTACTTTCCGACTATTGCTGCGCCGAAATTTGGGCAACTGGGGCTCGACATACTTTCCGGCTTCCTTTGTGGATACTTCTTTGCACTACATTTGAAACTCCTGCGCTTCGAAATCGGGACAGTTTCTATTATGCATCACATCATGCCAAAGCACGTTTATTCCTATGTCCCTTGATGATCACGGCCTCCTTTCAGTTTTGTTTTGTCTGCGGGGCTATTGGCACTCGTTAAAGAGTCCTTTATTCCATATGATGTGATACCTGCACACCACTGGCTACAGAATTCGTTAGATACACGTGAAACTGACTACTTTTGGCCTACGTTCTCAGGGACCATTGGAGGTCTTTCAGGATTTCGACCTTGCAACCCCGGTCAGCGCCTAAGGACGCGTGCGCTGTTCTGGGCGTTTCATACTGAGAAGGAGAGCAGGCCGTCACTCGAGAGCGTCATCAACGTGGGAATCAGGTGAATCTAGAGAGAGCTATACCAATATAAGTGAGCCTTTACCAAGCGAGTTTTTCCTGTTGCATGATTTCAGGTGACAAAAACGTACTCTACGTATGACGATCTTGTCAATTGCTCACCAAGGCTGCTCGCACGTTTCTTCTTTTTTTTTTTTTTTTTGCATCCGCTACATTTTCCTTCTTTTATTCTTTTCAATTCATGAGACGTCACCCTTCTCTCGCTTTCTTTATTTGCGCAATATTTTCCGGTCCCGACGATCACGTGCGTCAAAACGTTACGTACAGTTCTATTGTAAGAAGTCCTCGTGGCACGCAGTAATACTGAAATAGAAGCTCCCTGATATCTCTACATCGTGAGTAAAAACAAAGCAGACGTCCCTTGAGTGTGGTCTGTCTTCAAATATAGTAATACGATGACAAACGTCCGATTCCTTCCGGATGCACTGAACGAAGTATCGCAGCAACCGCAAAGTAAAGTTTTTTCCCCTTATTGTTTCTGAGAGGAGACATTTATAGAAAATGTGTGTCTGCATTTGTTACGTGATCTCGTCCAGGAAGGAAATTCTTTCTTTTTGCCACCCATTTTAGTCTCTCTCGAGGGGAGAGGAGGAGATGAGAGGTAGGTCACGCGGCTCACCTCCTCGCACTTTCGGAGTCAACGGACCAGTCAGCTGTGTCTACCCCCCGTATATATGCCAACGAACGGGGAAAGTCACCGCCAGTTTGCTAATATTCCTGGATCCACACCCGGATTAATGCCATGATACGCCACGTGATACCCGCGGTGTTGCTGCTCGTCGCGCTCTTCGCGGTCTCTCGCACAAACGGTCAGCACCACCTGAAGAAGCTCGCGGGCCTCGCCATCGCAGCCCACGCCCTCAAGCCGCACCACCACCATCACAAGATCATCCCGCTGCCGCTGCCGCTGCCTCTTCCGATCCCCATCAAGGTGACCATCCACGGCTTCAAGCCCAGGCACCACTTCAGGCTGCCGCGCATCAAGGTGGCGGGACACGGCCATGAACTGGACATCGGCGTCCACGCGCACCACGACCACAAGCACTACGACGACCACAAGCATTACGACCATAAACACGAGCACAAGGGATGGGACGAGAAAGGCTGGGAGAGCAAGGCCGCCGAGACGGTAGTGGTGCATCACATCTGGCCGGGTAACAACGCAGGATGGCAACCCGAGTGGTGGTAGCGTTGTTCTGTGAGTGTGCCGTGTGCGTGTGAGAGAACTGTACATAGAGACATCAACCGTTCAATTGACGCTTTCGTGATCGCCCTCCCCCCCACCCCAACCACACTTTTTTTAAGCCTAAATCTGCCCGTGTTGTTTCTAGTCGCGATGCGTCACCACATCACCCTCACCGACTCTCACCTATACCTTTTTTCTTCTTATACTTGGTGTGCCAACTCTCTCTTTCTATGTGTCTCTCGAAATGTGTTTACCGAGCGATCTGCCTGCCACCGCATGTCGCCCGGGCGTACAGTGTGTCCTGGGCGGACTTCACGAGGAACTGCTCCTATACATTTGCCCTTTCGCGCAATCTGAAGAAAACGCGAGGAAACCAGCCAGGCAGGCAGGCAAGCACAGCCGGTGTCTCTGAATCGGCGAATGGATGACACTAATTTAATCGCTGCTTTCTATACTCTGTATAGTGTTGGAAAAATAATTTATGACCCGCGATGATTTGGTTGCGTGTTCGTGATCGTGTGTGTACAGTGAACCCTCGTTATTATGACCATGGTCGTTCCCGAAAATTTTGGTCATTGATTGATTGATTGATTTTAAAAGAAAAAAATGGAGATGGTAGTCTCGAGCCACTCGGGACTGGCTACTCCAGGACGCGTTATTAATAAAAGAAAGGGAAACTACACTAACCTCGACGCTTTGAAACGCTTTGAAAGAATAAATGAGAACATCATCACCGAGCTTGTCACCAAAAGCGAAGTCTCAAGGCACTAAAAACAAAGAGTGTCACAATTTTGGTCAAAATGCGGAATTGTCATATTAACGGGAGGGATTTGCAGAGGTTTCACAGCATATTGTTCCCCAAGAGTATGGTCGTAAAGCGCGTATGTCAGATTATCGGGGGTCATATTAACGAGGGTTCACTGTATATCTTTTTACGATGTTCTTCGTATGTCTTCTCCGCTCTAGTGAGTGATCTTAGGAAAAAAGCGAACTTATCCCCCTCCTTAGATTCTGTTTCTATATCTTCGGTTCGTTGGCTTCCTACTTGTAAATAAATATTTCAGGGACACGAGAAAAACGAATGTGGAGTCGCTTTCTTCGGCTTGGAAAAGGGGGCAGTGGGGCGCCTTTGCATCGGTGAAGGACCCCATCTCATCGTCGGTCCTATATATGTGTGCGCCCGTATGCTCTAAGCCCATAGCAGAATGCAATCGGTGCAATAACAGCACACAGAACGAATGGGGTTAGCGCGGAATCACGGCAGAAGAATTTCCGCACGTGAGAAGTGATCTTGGTATACGTAAACTTGGCCTCGTTAATAATTGGTTAACCGGTTGGATGGCGACGCGTTTCTGCCTGCCGGTGTGGCGTTATGTTTATCGGAGAGATACTCAATAGTTAATTAATCACTTAACAATATGTATTGTGTACCCGTTCATGCATGCAGAGGTTAACTACTTGATTGCGTGCTTCTGAAAGAAGTGTAATGTCGTAATCGCTGCTGACATCGGGCCAAAGTCAAATATAGGATGTCAGTCAAATAAGACGTGGAATGAAAGTATGACGTCACACGGACCCCACGCCATCACATTGGCCAAGTTCGGACCGGCCACCACGGAATCAGCGGACGCGACGACAAAAGGCAAGTACGGAACTTGAACAGAGACCATCCTGTGAGTTGGAGGCAGCCGAGAACGCCAAGCATCTGGTACGATCTGGTACGTTCTGGTTCGATCTGGTACGTTCTTTGTTTCTACCCAGCACTGCGGCTCTTTCTAGTTAGTCCCCAAGCAGCACAACGTCTTGACACTATATTGGACCAACATTGGCAATACCGGCCCAATGTTGGACAAACATTGGCAATACCGGGCCAATATTGGTCCAATATTGGGTCAAGATGTTGTGTTTCTTGGGTCACGATAATGAATGATATGAAATGATAATGAATGGGGAAATTGCCGAAATGAAAGAAAATATCACATTTAGGCTGTTTTTGATGAAATGGAATTATTGGCATTGTGAAATGCAAGAGCCATTATTTCCGCGTGAGATCAATGACGCTCAAAACACGAGCGACTGCGTCAACACTCTCTGTGTAAGATGAAAGTCACTGAAAAGGTTAGCCAGCTGTAGGACTCGAACCCACATCTTCTGGATTCAGCCTTCAGGTTCCAGCCTCAGAACATCAGTTATTTCACACTCTCTGTGTATCTTGTTCGCGAACACGGAACACATATCCGCGTTGTCGATCTCGGTTACTAAGGTCTAGATTGCCTATATATATATGCGAGATGGACCACGGTCGGAGCTTACTGCATGTAAAACATATATCCTGCGCCAGATTCGCTCGAGTTCGTAGCAGAACAATATGGGCAACTCTGTTACGCTGCACTTACTGCCAGCAATTAATTAAGTAATTATGCGCAGCATGTCGCAATAGTCTATACTTTCTTCCAGGACATATGTCCATTCGCATGTCGCCAAAGCTCCCGAAACTGTTAACAGCAACTCAACAAAACAAATGAACAGCATACTGAAAGAGCAGTTCGGACCCGTCGACTTTTCGCCCCTGGAAGAACAAGTCCTAAATGTGCGCTCCCTGTGTTTATCGTAATCGCGTTATGTGATTGCTTGAAATTAGCTGCGAAGTAACTGTAATGAGTAACTGTAAACACAACCTTGAGCTTGAGGAGCGTCTTGAGGAGCTTCTTGTTGTTGTCAGTCCTCAAAGCTCAAGGTTATGTTTACCACGTCGTCCGTAAACCAGCTTGCCTGTCTGTTACTATACTAGAATGATGATCATAGAATTCTCGTATGAAGCGATGAAGATTTTGTTCCTGTATCTAGACGGTCGCCACGCCAACGACTTTGTGAGACTTCTAGTTGTAAGAAAGTAATCGGTATGGAACGAAGGGAACCCAAAAGTAAGCGGCAACACTGTATATGGGGGTTGGATCTTTGTCGATGAAAAGTTAAGTTGTAGCTTTGCAGTGTGTATTCCAAAATGTGGCACTCCAGACATCAGGGGCGGATCCAGAGTTTTTCTGAGGGGACAGGGGCAGAAATTGAGGGAGGGGTCAGGACATCGGGGCCGCCACCTCACCCCCTTATAGATCCTCCCACATGCTTGACGTTGCAGGGGTCTGCATTCTCCCGAGCTCTATTTTTTTTTTAAAGGAAAAAAAGGTGGTTGAACATGTTTGAAATCCGAAGTATCCAAGCATTTTTTTTTCGGTCTCCCTAAGAGCGACGACTTTCTGTACGGAAGGTCCTTCTTTGGCACGCCTTCAAGTGTCCTTGGGGGGGAACGGTAGACCAAACAATTCGAGAGGTAAGGTACGTATAAATTAGGGTTCCGCCTTTTTAGATTAATCCAAAAAAAAAACGCCGATGAAAGTTCAAGCAATTCGGATTTATCCGAAAAACGCCGCATATGTGGGTTCCAGTAATCGAGAACTGAGCAAGAAAAACCATGCTTTGATGACTGGTTGGATCGCTTCCTTTGGTGTCGAGATTTCCTCGAATAGCGGGTTACCAACCCTTGTGACAAGGAAGTGTGGCTCTATATATTAAATCAGATCCACCGTGTCGCTGTCTTCCGCGAAGCATCACTGTAATGCGGTGGACTCCGTCCTTGCCTAGAGGTAATTCGCCATTGGAGTCACTGAATAGGAAATGACACTATTCGACATGAGGGCATTTTGAGGTAATTTCAGCTATTTCGCAGATTTGCTTCGAAACCGACCAGCGCTTAGCGTTTTCTTTTTTTTTTTTTTTCCTTTTCTGTGAATCCTGCTTTCTCCTCGAAGTGGACAAGGAAAGACAGATGGCACAAAATTCGTCTTCGTGAAAGGGCCGACTTGATGTTGTAACACTGACATCGTGGCGCGGATGCAAACGAAAGCTGCCTAACGATTCTGTATAGAGGAATACTGTCAGGATTCCGAGGTGTTTACGTCGCCAGGTGCATTGATGTCGTTGGTCCGCAAGTCCCGAAGCGTGACCGTGAGGGTTCTGGAGAGTCTGCATCATTTTTTTTTTGTGAATACACCGTTTTATATGTCGTTTCACCTACACTGTAAACTGAAAAACACCCTTATGGGTGTAAATGGCTTGTCCTATAACTCACACCACTTTTTACACCGTATGGTTTGGAACACCCTTTTTAGAGGGTGTAATTCTGTGTAAAACACCCTTTGAAAGGGTGCTTTTCCTTGAAAATGCCTTCTTTTGCACCCTTTAAACACCCTTCTAGAAGGGTGTAAGATTGTTAAACACCCTCCTAAAAGGGTGTATAAAGGCTGCAAAAGACGGCATTTTCGAGGAAAAGCACCCTTTCAAAGGGTGTTTTACACAGAATTACACCCTCTAAAAAGGGTGTTCCAGACCATACGGTGTAAAAAGTGGTGTGAGTTATAGGACAAGGCATTTACACCCATAAGGGTGTTTTTCAGTTTACAGTGTAGCTGTAGCTTTTTCTCCGAACTTGGAATATTAACAGAGATACGATAAATGAAAGACGAAAAACTCCGAACCCTCGGAACACAATTAACTCCGAAAACATAACCTCCGATAAAACAAAAAGGAAAAAACTCCGAGAACTCGGAACCCGGGGTATGTTATATATCCAGATGTCCTTTATAACCGGACCCTTCCAAAGATCGTATAGACTCTATGGCGAATTCGATTGATCCATCTGGAACAGTTCCTTTTGTTTCTTTTTTTTTTTTTTTCCTGTCGCAGAGAAGTCGTGATGCACTCGCACGATTCACTTTGTGGGAAAACTCTCCCACTCGGGGGACATGAACAGTTGGAATATGGTTGAACAGTTGACGTGTTGAACATGAACAGTTCATGTCCCTTGGCACCTTGAGGCTCGTGTTTTGTGCTTGTCCCTCTGTATGTTTTCCAGCCTCAGAACAATTACTTTCCATCATCCCACTCGGGGGTTCCCGAACAGCTTTTTGCCAAAAGCACAAAGATGGGATGATACCAGGGTTGCCCGGAGTTGCCACTCCGGGGTTGGAATGATTCCGGAATCATTCCAGATTTATCAGAGCCCGGAATGGAATTGGAATGGAATGGCGGAAACTGTCCTATAGGAATGGAATGGGAATGGAATTAGGCATTTTTTCGCCGGCGGAATGGAATTGGAATGGAATGGCGGAAACTGTCCTGGGAATGGAATGGGAATGGAATTAGGCATTTTTTCGCCGGCGGAATGGAATTGGCATGGAATGGCGGAAACTGTCCTGGGAATGGAATGGGAATGGAATTAGGCATTTTTTCGCAGGCGGAATGGAATTGGAATGGAATGGCGGAAACTGTCCTGGGAATGGAATGGGAATGGAATTAGGCATTTTTTTCGCAGGCGGAATGGAATTGGAATGGAATGGCGGAAACTGTCCTGGGAATGGAATGGGAATGGAATTAGGCATTTTTTCGCAGGCGGAATGGAATTGGAATGGAATGGCGGAAACTGTCCTGGGAATGGAATGGGAATGGAATTAGGCATTTTTTCGCCGGCGGAATGGAATTGGAATGGAATGGCGGAAACTGTCCTGGGAATGGAATGGGAATGGAATTAGGCATTTTTTCGCCGGCGGAATGGAATTGGAATGGAATGGCGGAAACTGTCCTGGGAATGGAATGGGAATGGAATTAGGCATTTTTTCGCCGGCGGAATGGAATTGGAATGGAATGGCGGAAACTGTCCTGGGAATGGAATGGGAATGGAATTAGGCATTTTTTCGCCGGCGGAATGGAATTGGAATGGAATGGCGGAAACTGTCCTGGGAATGGAATGGGAATGGAATTAGGCATTTTTTCGCCGGCGGAATGGAATTGGAATGGAATGGCGGAAACTGTCCTGGGAATGGAATGGGAATGGAATTAGGCATTTTTTCGCCGGCGGAATGGAATTGGAATGGAATGGCGGAAACTGTCCTGGGAATGGAATGGGAATGGAATTAGGCATTTTTTCGCCGGCGGAATGGAATTGGAATGGAATGGCGGAAACTGTCCTGGGAATGGAATGGGAATGGAATTAGGCATTTTTTCGCCGGCGGAATGGAATTGGAATGGAATGGTGGAAACCGTCCTGGGAATGGAATGGGAATGGAATTAGGCATTTTTTCGCCGGCGGAATGGAATTGAAATGGAATGGCGGAAACTGTCCTGGGAATGGAATGGGAATGGAATTAGGCATTTTTTCGCCGGCGGAATGGAATTGGAATGGAATGGTGGAAACCGTCCTGGGAATGGAATGGGAATGGAATTAGGCTTTTTTTTCGCAGGCCGAATGGAATTGGAATGGACTGGTCTGGGTGCCACACGGTCAAGGGCGAAATAACCTCGTCTTTTTGCTTTTTCCGTGATGGGTAATGTCAATCCCCTCTATAGCACTGCTGGGCTGCCCAGCACGGTTACCGGTCCCTTTTCTTTTATTGATGGAATTAAAGGAATGGAATGGGGTTGGCAAGCCATTCCAGGAGTGGGAATTGGCCATACCTTTTCATTCCGAGGAATTGAAAGGAATGGAATTATCGAAAATCTCCATTCCATTCGGAATGGAATTGGAATGGAATGGGTGATCCCATTCCGCAACCCTGGATGATACGCTCGAATACAACGTCAACCATAGGGGTTTATTACTACAGGTTTTCCCGGCGATTTTAATCCAAGTTCCACCTAAATTAATCCACGTGCCATGCAAACTTTATGGGGGCATGGATTAATTTAGCTGGCACTTGGATTAAAATCGCCGGGAAAACGTCTAGATGAAAAAAGAACCAGGGGAATACGAGGCGGACAGAGAGCGAGACACGCTGGTTTTGCCTCGTTCTCTCCTCTGTCGGCGTCTTACTTCATCTAACAAGGTATCAAATGTCCAACAATAGACCCTTCTAAGGGTTTATTACCTTAAGAAGCCTCCAGAGCATCTTCAAAACCCACACACTGTTAAGTATGCTCTTAGCAGCCAGAGCTCTGTCCGTATTCCTCTTATCTCGTGTCGTCGAGAGCCCTACACGCTCCCTCATGTTCTTCTTCTTCTTCTTCACTAACTGAGCGGGAGTTGGAACTTGGTGGCAGCCCGAAAGGGCGCCATGTTCCTGGTGCCAGTCTGCACCTGTGCAGTCTGTAATTGTCACGTTCTCCGCTCGGACTTTTTGCTTCGTTTACGTCTTCTTCTTCTTCTTCACTAACTGAGCGGGAGTTGGAACTTGGTGGCTGCCGGAAAGGGCGCCATGTTCCTGGTGCCAGTCTGCACATGTGCAGTCTGTAATTGTCACGTTCTCCGCTCGGACTTTTTGCTTCGTTTACGTCTTCTTCTTCTTCTTCACTAACTGAGCGGGAGTTGGAACTTGGTGGCTGCCCGAAAGGGCGCCATGTTCCTGGTGCCAGTCTGCACCTGTGCAGTCTGTAATTGTCACGTTCTCCGCTCGGACTTTTTGCTTCATTTACGTCTGCTTCATCTTCTTCTTCTTCAACCTGTACAAACTTCGACATCCTACGACTTGTCGTTTGAGATCAACTCACTTCGTGAAGGCGCGCTCTTCCTTGTTCTGCAGAGAAAGCTCACAGAGTCAGTCGGAACTCCAACGGAATAATGGATCGCCGTCGTCGGTGCTTGATCTTGCGTGACCGAGCAACCGCGAGCGTTGGAACGAGTCGTTGATTTTGCGGGATGTGTGTGGCGGGCGACTTCCGCCTGGACCTTTGGCCGGGGTCGTGGTTGTTTTTTTTTTTACGCTTTCGGTTCCTCTGAGTCGGATTTTGTGCGTTGTATTCCATTGATGAAAGCAAAGCTCATTCACTCGCTGTCCGTCGCTCCAATAGGAACGCCTAGCAACACGACCAGTTTTTGAACGAATGGCACTAATTACGGCATGAAACGCCACATTCAAACGTTGTTGCCCAACTGACACAACTTCCTCGTCCAATGCTTCTATTCCTAGCTTGCGATTACGTGGGTTTTACGCAAGGAGCTCCTGTTCATCGAGAAGGTATATAAATACGCATTTCGGGCCATCAACCGGGAAAAAAACCGACTTTCTCCCGGTCATTCATCGGTCTCACTTCCCCGTCGATCCAGAATCGCACCGACGCTTCTGGGCTCAGGTCGCTCAACCAACACTTCTTCCTTTTGTGAAATGAGAACGCATGATGTAGTTAGAGCCTTTTGGGTTAAATGACTTTTTGCAACGGGCTACTACGGGGGGGACAGCTTTCTGTAATCTTTTAATCTCCCACTTGGGACGAAACTGGTTGGAGGTGTGTTCTGGTTTTATGGAGTTAAAGCGAGAGGAAGTCTCTCGGAGTGCCTGACAAAAAGGGCCACGCCTGGAAAGTCGGGGAAGTGCCCGTGCGTTTTGCGTGCTCCAAGGTAGCGTGTTCGAACGCTGCCGAGGACGCCTCAGAGCTATAGTGGCACGGTAAAATGCACGTCGTCCGCAGGGACGGGCACACGGTGCACTGTTTACACAGATTTCGCCACAGGTATGAACGTAACGTACGAAAAAAAAACAAAAAAAAACAACTTGTAACAAAATAAAACAAAAACAGGAAAACGATGTTTTTATTTATATATTGTCACCCAAACAGCATCGTGAGCCTTCACTCTAAACGGAGAACCTTGAGTCACGACAAACGCATCCCATGTCCTGGTCACTTCTTTGTTAAGCCTTTGTTAAGCCTGAAGTCGGCCCAGTACGCTAACTAACCCCCTTGTCCCCCTCTCCTTCCTGATGTCCTCTCTCCATCTGTCCACATCTGCATACGCTGCTCATAGCCAGAGTTGCTTCGCGGCGCTAACACGATACTTACAAAACAAAAATTGATTGCACGCGACGGATCATGCTGACGGAGCCCCTATAATAGAGTTGTATATGGACGCATGGTATTTATAACCCGCTGACCTCCGTAATAGAGAGGTCATACAGCGTTATTTCTAACGAAGCACACGTTAGGGTTAAGAGGGCGGCACCCTTCGCAAGGATTTAGGGATTGTGGTTTTCGGCCCTTGCAGAAAAATGCCGAAAAACACCTCCCGAATGAATTTTTTCAAATTCTGAATATTAAAAAAGAAAAGAAAAAAAGATGAGTATGCAGTACCATGTCAGCTGCCATTCTTTGAATAGGAAAGAGAAATCCCCGTTGGAACGCCTCACTTGTGGACCGTAGGTCGAGAATGGCATTACGAGGGTTTTAGTGCATCGTACGCTATCGCCTTTGCGCACGTAAGGAATAGCATTGGTGGTCCCGCACACGCGCAAAACGTAACCAGAGCCTCGCGCAGTGCTCAGAACCACCACGCTTTTCCTTACGTACGCTCAGGCTATAGCCAACATTGCTCCAAAACTCACCATTATCTTCGGACAGTGCCCTTGTTTGGTTGTGCTTCAGCACTTATAGAAGGATGACCTGGTTAATTGTGAGGTCTGTTGTCGCAGGGAGATATTCGGAATTGCCAAACGGTTCCAAAAGCCGATCACTGACTTCCTAGCCTTGTAGTTCGACTTTTTACTCTTTGAACTCTTCTTGCCTGCAACGCTGCAATAACGACTTAGACTCACCCTTGTTACCGTTTCTGAGGTCCGTTAACACACGGTCAAGTCAGCCCGCATTCGGGCATTTATTTTTCGTGCGGAATATAGCTGCCGAAAGAATCCGATTTTCAGTGAACCATATAAATGCCGATAAACACCCCCCGAATTATCTTGCCAGAAAATGCCGAAAACCACAAACCCTACATATGATCTACGCATCCCGTTTACAAGAAATCGCCTCATCATCCATCATAATCGCTATTATCATTTAGAACGAGACGACGAAGAAGAAGTGGACAACTTGACCAGTGACGATGTTCCGTCTTCCAAAGCTACGGAAGTTTCTGCCCAAAAGCAAGAAGGGCCGTGCCAGTCTGGAACGATTGAAGCTCGTCCGGGAATTGAGGACCACTGAAGACAAAGAACATCCTTACGTTCCCGTTTACCAGAATCGCAAACTTGTAGCGCCCTTCGCAACAGCCGTGGCCTGTGTTACTTTAACCTTCACCGTAACGGCATGCCTTCTCTATATCCAGCTGAAGTCAGAAGGAGCCCAGGTTACTGAGAGGCCATCCTTATTCGCATCGTCCTCCGAAGGAATGGCACCAGGAGACACGACTAAGACAACGGGTCCGATCTTGGACACCACCACTCTCCTCTCTCGTGACACGACCAGCGAAAACTTCACGGAGGGCACCTTAGCGTCAACGTCACAGGGCTTGATGGCCACAAAGCTACAGCAGATGGCAAAGCCACAGCTTGATGGCCGCTATAATATAAGCTCAGATATAATGAGCGTTATAGAAACTTAATTAATTAATTCATCCTTTTTTTTTCTTATTATTATTATTATATGTTTTTATTTTTTTGTAACAATGGTATTCATCCGGACACTGCTTGAATCAAATTAGGTGCGGTTTCTGAGAAGGAACAGACTTTATCAGCTGTATTTGGTTTTACAAATATTTCATGGAAATATATCGATACCAATTCAATGTATTCAGGTCGCTCAATGGCGTGGAAACTACTGACACTGACGACTTTGAATCGCAAAATGGAATATAGTCCATTTCGTAGCCTATTTACGTATACATGTTAATCATTAGCACGTATACCTAGAACGGTGCGAACACCTCAATGACACATAAGCAAACTGAAGGAAGTAATTGGGTTACAACGGGATGACTACGGGGTTTTCCCTCTTTCTTAGCAACTGAAGTCAAAATAGCGAATCTGTGTCACTTCCGTTCGCCTTTCCGAGACAACACTTCTTGGCCACTTAGCAGCAAAATTAAAAAAAAAAAAATACTGTACACGCAATTGCTACGTTACAAGGGGGGTTACGTTTCGCCGAAAGTAATTTTGAATAAGTGTAAGAGAGACGGTTTGCCATCGAGTAAACCGGAATTCCAAGTTTTACAGCAATGGGGTTAATAGACCTGTCGAAAATTGACACTGGGAATATCGAAACTCATTCGCGGTGGTGGAAGTGCTTGCCATAGTCGGTCACTCTCAGGTTTGTCTTAAAGGTCGTAAGCGTCTTAAGCGTCTGAGGAAAACCCCAGGGAACCAATGAGACGTCCGTTGGAAGGGTCACGTGCTAACGAGGACCCAACACGAGTGTTTGAGGCTCATCTCATATCAGAGGTCGATGCCGAGGTTTCTTCGACGGTTTGTGTTCGCCAATACAGTCAGGTACAAAAATAATTATTTTCCGTCGATACTCGAGCGAAAAGTGTGAAAGCCTTCCTTTAAGGACATAACTTTGAAAGATGAAAGTCACTGAAAAGGTTAGCCAGCTGTAGGAGTCAGTTCTCCCAAGGACATAACTTGTTTCTGAACATTATAAAATGGGCATCACATGCAGACGTGTCCCTCGTCGTGTCCTGGAAAGGGGTGTGATTGCTCACGCATCGCATCTTGACGCAGACGAAATGTTCAGAACAGCACAAAGTGATAAAGAAAATTATGCTAAGTCTAGAAGGTTTGCACGTTTTACGGGGCTGCTCCATTTAAGCTCATTTTTCTTTCGGTGTACTTTTTCTTCTTCTTCTTTTCTTTTCTCTCTCTTTTTTTTTTGTGTGTGTGCGTGTACAGTCGTACTAGTTGGCGAGGTTCTCTGACAAATGTTAAAGTGGCGAACCTGAAGAATGTCACAGCGGAACTTTCAAAACAACCGGGGAGTTTCTTCTATTCGTAACTTCTGTTTCGCTTTCAGTTCCTCCGTTATTTGTCGTTAGAAATCTCCTCCCATGAAATCGACGCACAGTTATCTGAAACAGTTATCTGATAAATTTATTTCCTTATTTATTTGACCCTCAGGGCTTTTGAGCGCTACAGACGGAAGTGGGGAGATAAACGAGAAAGGAAAATTTTACATATAAATGATGACACAATTTTTCGGTACACACACAGTACTACACTAACCAACTACAATACTAACACAGAATACTAACCATAGGTGACCAGTAATTACTAGAGTAGTTACCTAAGTAGTTTTTAGTCGTTTACCTATACAACTAAACTACTCTCGGAAATTGTAGTTTAACTATTGTTTCGAGTACATCGTAGCGGCATTAGTTGCAATTATCTTGCAGGTACCGCAAAGTAGTGTAGCTATACGTGTTTCACTCCTCTGGTCCTTCGAACTTAGTGAGCATTCATTCATTGATTCATTCATTCATTGACTCATTCATTCATTGACTCATTGATTGATTGATTGATTGATTGATTGATTGATTGATAAAACCCACATCTGGCCTGTTTTTATTCAGTTCGAAGCTTTCCATTGGAGTAGAAACAACACCAAGGCGCATCAGAAGCGACATAATGCTAGCGCTCACAATAACGACTTCCTGAAAATGTTGTCTCCACTCCCGTGTGCACTGTCAGGATTCACTCCTCTCTGCATTATTAGATCATATATAAAAGTAATATAGTTAAATATCATTAAAAGTTAAAAGTTACGCACGACACCTTTTCAGAATCATGCATCTAGGGGCACCGTAAAGCAGCAGATGGACAGGTCATTGTTGATGACGTAGTTTAACAACTCATTGTTGTAAACCCAGAGCAACAAGTTACGCAGTTCGTCACGCAACCACAGGGGTGATACATACCCGCCATTTTTTGTAGCTGCCCTCAAGCGGTGGGTTTTTGGAAGACCGACATCTTGTTGCGGTCACACATAATTAATAGGCAACGTCATTTTGAGGTCATGTGACTTTTGCTCACATGTCGTTTTAGCGCATGCGGACATATTCGCGTTGACATAAAGTCAAGAGATGAACGTATTTTTAAACTACACTCTAAGAAAAAAAGGAGTAAACAGGGGAGTAATTGCAGCTTCTACTCCCCTAGTCTGCAATTAGTCCCCATTTTAGTCCCCTAACCCAACATTTAGTCCCGACGTTTACTCCCCAGGACTGCAAATTGTCACTAAACTTCGCGAATGGTCTCCTGAATGCAAAAGTCTACGTAAATATGTGCCCTTGGTCAATTTGAACGACATAAGGCTGTATAACTCAGACAACGTAGCAATTTTCCAGCCATACAGAGTAAGAAACAGTTAGCGCATCTTTCTTCGCAAATTGTGCCCTAGTATGGCGCAAGATTTTATATCACTCGATATATCACGATTGACGGTTTGCTTCAAAGTATTTTCATGCATGCGCACCAATTATGTACCTGGGACTCTTACAACAGCGCGTGAAATGCGGTCTTCACTCTGTGACATTCATTTACTCCCGTGCATTTACTCCCGAAAGGGACTATTTTTTGTGGCAATGCAATTACTCCCCAAAAGGAGTAAAAGTACTCCTTTTTTTCTTAGAGTGTATACGGTACTTCTTCGGCGACATGGTTTCCCATTTCTCCTTACTTTATGAACATCACGCCAACTGAGTGTATCTTAACCAACGCGGGGTCGTCATCACATATTTGGCAGTCGTCAGCAGTACGAGCTCTCACGTACAAAATTGCGCGTTTTACTGCGAGATTATCGGATAAAAATAATTACCGAAAAATGTCCCAAACGGCGCAGTGAAAGGTTCTATGGTTTGGCAGCCGATCACGGGCGCCGCCATTTTTAAGGTCACGTGTGCGGTGACGCTTGCTGTGACGTTTGACCATGACCTGTCCAGAAAGCATTGTGTTCGCCCAGCGCACTTTCATCTATATGGAGCAATACATTGGATGGGGCACGCCTGTGCAAGCAACAGTGCATATAAGTGCATAACAGTGTCCGTCAACCACCAAACAGTGCAGGTCCAGCGGAAGAATTGGGAACCGACCGTGCATTCCAAGAGCCGCGCTCCAAAACGCAGCACACCACTCTGCTCTCTCTATACTCCCCGCTCTCCTCCTATCTACTGTGATAAGCTCTGCTGTGATAAGCTAATAAGCCCTTGCGATCGCGCGTGAGCCATCCGTCGCGCGCCTCCACACTATACCGGGTGCATCCCTACAATCCTTCTTTTGCCTTGCTTTTCTTCTTCCTTTTTTTTTTAAGTATTCACTTGCGGAATAACAAGCCGACGCAACATTTGACTGACCCTTCCTTCTCCTTCTTTCCCCATTTCTTTTGTCTTCTAAGAAATATACCCCCCCCCCTCCCCCTTCACCTGTCAACGCTCAAGAGCGTTGACCACGACTGCACTGCTCGGTGGCGATGAATTGATAAGGGTCTATTCGCACGATGCAACATTAGAGGGGCGCAAGTAGGTTGCACCGTGTGAACGGGTTGCGCAACTCCGCTTGCAAGAGTTGAAGGAAGAGCTGCACGAGCGATTCTTCTCGCAATCTGTCAATGGACTCGTTAAGTAGCGGCTCTGGAGCGCACGGAGCGCCCTTCCTTTTACTGAACGGCCACTTGACTCTTCCTCCGAAGACATCCAAACTGTGTCTCCCGGTGATTTATCCAGACCCCCCCTACACCCCCATAACACCCCCAAATGTTCGGTGCCACCCCCTAACTTTTTCATCTGTGTACCCCCAACAGGGGGTGACCCTTGCGATGTCAGCTTTAGACACATGTCGGTAATGATATGTTAAGCTGTAATGAAGTTACTATAATAATGACCCCCCTCCCATTTTTTCCAACACGTACCCCTCCGTACTTGGGATTCTGGATAAACTACTGGTGTCACCCCTGGTGATGAAACTCCCCAATCATCACCATCATTCAAACAAAGTTGCTGTTGTTGTCGTCGGCAGTATTTCCAGTTTCGCTCTCGAGCGATTCGACAACAATAATGACGATGACATTTTCTCGCGCCATCTCGCGAGTTCGTTCAACACTACGCTACTCAATCACAATAACTACATTATTTTGTTGCATATTCCCGTAAATGGTTTCTAACTACTTTTTAACTATAAGTAAACTATTAAAGTACTGTAAAACTACTGCTCCCTGCAAAGAACTCTGCGAATACCGGCATTAACTAGCTGAATCACCACTTGCACACTGCGGCTCTGCTGCGCGTGCACTGGTCGCCAGCATGAAATCCACGCTTGATAATTTATTTCGACTATCAAGAGCACAAAATGCCGCCTATCCCACTACGAGACAGGGAGGGGGTACAGACCATGGGCGGTGAACTCCATCCAACATCCGTCAGGCTATAGATGCTACACGATGCCACAGGGCACCCGGCAACAAACATAGACTAAAAGCATGTTCTGCTGACACCCTGTACTCGCAAAAGGGACATCCGGGTGACGGTACACCAAAATGCGGAAAATGCTCACGCAGCGGCAAGGCGTCATGCGCTAAGCGCCACTGAAGACTGGCCCGGCGGGCGTCCAGCCAGCCTGCCAGACAGCCAGCAGTGGTCGTACGCCACGCTATGTGACGCTGAATACGCGTCGAGTTCGTAGGTGGCCGATCAAGCGCAAGAAGTGCCATGTAAAGGCACAGCACAGGGCATGATGTTATATCATCATCCGGGGAAGAAGTTTGCAGACTGCGCATTGCCACAACGTATGCCTTCGGGTGGGGAGCCACGCACACTGAACGCGAGCGTGTGTGTGTGTCAGCACAGAAAAAAAAAAAAAAACGAATGTCGGGCCCTAACAGAAAAGTTATTACACCCCGAGCAGGATGCTGCTGCTCTTGGAGACCCTGAAAGATCGCGCGCAGACCTAAGGCAATGCACTTCACTTTGAAATGGGGCACCAATAGGCCGCCATCTACGCGAGGCTGATACATACGACCTCTTGATACCCATCCTACAGAACCCCCCCCCCCCCCAGAAAAACTGAAACACTGCACGTGTAGCAGCCTGAAGAGTAGTCCGCGGAGGGATGGAAATATTGGCTAAATACCAATATTTGCTGAGAAACCAAGACGCGGCAAGACGCGCTCTGCAGGTAATGGAGAGTGCGCGAGCTCTTTCAAGTCCCGAAGGACAGGAACACTACGCGTATGGACACGTGGCCAGGAGTTGGGAGATACTCCTGAAGGCAGGAAATCATACCCAAGAACGCGTACGGCATTTTTCGCAGGAATACCAAAGGGTGCGCAGCACGACGGGTTGAGGTTACCAAGGAGTAGTGCGCTTTTTTTTTCTCTCTCTCTGTTGATCTGCGCATTAGAAACCCTACCATAGCTCTGGATTACCTGGAGGACATTCCCGATAGCTTCCTCGTCAGTCAGGATGAGAGATAGGTCGTCTGCATACGCGAAAAGTGGTAACCCGGGTGTGCCCGGAAGGGCAAGCATCCGGGGTGCAACCGAGGATGCGAGGGACTGCAAAAGCGGGCTAAACACTACGGCATACAGTGCCGGTGACAAGGGACAGCCCTGGCTGGCACCCACCTTTATTGGGAAGTTAGCAGAACTACCCCCATTGACACAAATGAAACCCACTCGCGTCCAACACACGATACAGGTATTCATGAAGCACACGATCAAAGGCCTTTTTTTGGTCAAACGACACTAAAACACAAGGTCGCCGCAGACTATGTGCCCAAAACAAGCCTGCGTATGAAGTATGATGGACCGCTCAGAGACAGCACAGGCCTGGAAAGGAGGAATAGGTGTACCAAGAACTGGAGAGAAGCGTTGCAAAAACGCTTTCGAGAAAATTTATGTATATATATGTATTGGCATCATCGTGGCAGAAAATTTATGTCATCCAGCTGTATCTATCGTATTTTATCGCATTCTTTCGGACACGAGACGGCCTGAGCCGGAGGTAGAAGAAGAGCAACAAAATTCCCGGTGTGCGCAGCAGACGACACACACAGCAGACGACCAGTGTCGCTCAAAGTGCCCATGCTGCTTTGCGCCGCGCGCTTGTTGGCGCGCGCATTTAAAAAAAAAAAAATCGTCTATTCAGCACACACCGTCCAGCTCCACAATAACTACATCGCTCCTGTTATTATATATATTTTTACTTTGTGGCATACTAGGGTATTTTATGGTAATTACCGCCATTTCTCTTCTGCGCGACCCTCCCTGATGTTGTCTAAGGTCAATGCGACTCGATTTGAATTTGAGGCCGATGTTCCAGCCCTGCTTGGGTGCTTTCTTCCATCGGCGTACAGACGTGGACAGATGGAGAGAGGACAGCAGGAATGAGTGGGGACAGGGAGGTTAGCGTGCGTCCGTCCTAGGCATCCTAGGACTCCAGGGGAATTGTGCCGACATATTATTCTGTAAAGTCTACTGGAAAGCCGAGGGAAAACATTCGACAGCAGAGCCGGATCCGCACCCACAATTTCCAAATCTTCCACACGACCTTGGCTGCCACTAACAAGCCGATGCTTTCACCCACTCAGCCACGTCGCTGGTCACTCAGTGTCTGTGCAGCGCGTCTCACGTGGTGTTGCCCACATTTTCTGGCAACACGGACGCCGCGGTATTACAGCGTAGGCGGTGTGCCGCGGAGTCTTCGCACAAATACAGGTGGGAGAGGCAGACTAGATTCACTAAATAGGGGTACAGAGTATCACATTCCTTTTCCGCGCCGGAGCCGCCGTTCGGTGTCTGCGATTGGGCCCGAACCTGTCACGTGGTTTCTCTGTCCAAGAACGCGCCGTCCATGTTGAGTCCCCTCCATCCAAAACCGGTTTCCTCGGTTGCGAGCTGGCTCGACTGCGCGCTGTTCTGCGGCGGAGAAGGGGGAGATTGGCGTCCCGTTGCTAGGCGACGCAGCCGCGCAGGACACAAGATGGCGGTCTCGCTCGCCGGCGTGGCCCAGTGTCGCTACTCTGCTCCCTGTTTAGCGACTCTAAGGCAGACGCGGTGGCCGAAAATGAGGAACGTAATCTGCGTGCCGTCAATAATGCCAGGAAGCGGCGTGCGACAAAGCGTGCCGCCATTACACTCGTTTAGATGTTCAGAAATGCCCGCCATGGTATAGTGACTTTAATAGGAAATGAACGCGTTTGCAGGCGAAACTCGTGTTTGACACCCTAACCGACGTCCGTAGCAACCCACGGACGGGTTTGTCGTTTGTCGTGCGGCCACAGCGGACGGACCGCCCTTCGTCTGCTGCAATGCCATCACATTTCGCACGCGTTTGCCAGAGCGCCAAAAAGTACAGTGATTTCACGTATTTTTTTCACGTACAGTGATTTCACAGTATTTTTTTCACGATATAGCTTCAGCGCAAGTCCACACGGAGTATTGTTCACGCAATTCGTGTCGTTATACATCTCGAGACAGCTGTGATGATGGTCGGTTCGTGCATTAATTTCTCCCACCTGACGGTTCTTTTAAATGTGTATACGTAGATCTCATCGTATTTAACGTCCTTCGCGGTGGACGACATGTCGAGCAACCTGTACCATATGTCACCTAGATGTCATGTCATCCTGTACCATGTTGGCATGCCCCGTACGGTTTGAAATCTCAACTCTGAGATCAGCAGAAAGACACGTCAGAAGCTGACCCGCAGAGGCCAACGCAAGCAATGTTAGCTTATCTTACAAGGAAGAAGACCAGGTATAGATTGGTACAGCGTTGGACAAAAGTTTACGGAACATGCTCCGGCGCATTCCTTCCTCAGAGTGACACGCTCAGCAGCCAATGGTACCGTGCAGTCTTGCAAACAGGTGACTGGGTTACCTGGGTACATGTCTGTAGGTCAATACGTTCCCATTCGCAGCTATACCGTGCCCCTCTTACTCTAAGGAAGGAGTGCGCCAGAGCGTGTTCCGTAAACTCGTGTCCAGCAGGGTTGCGGAATGGGGTCTCCCATTCCGTTCCAATTCCATCCTTCAAGGAATGGAGATTTGCGATAATTCCATTCCTTTCAATTCCTCGGAATGAAAAGGTATCGTCAATTCTCACTCCTGGAATGGCTTGGCAACCCAATTCCATTTCGTTAATTCCCTTAGTAAAAGAAAAGGACCGGTAACCATACTTGCAGGTTCAGCAGTGCTAGAGGAGATTGACATTACCAAGCACGGAAAAAAGCACAAAGACAAAGTCATTTCACTCTTGACCGTGTGCAGGTGCGGTGCAATAGGTGCGAGGGCAGAAACCAGCACGTTGAAACCAAAACTGCCACCGGGGCACCCAGACCATTCCATTCCCATTCCTATAGGACAGTTTCCGCCATTCCATTCCAACTCCATTCCGGGCTCTGCTAAATCTGGAATGATTCCGGAATCATTCCGACTCTTGTGTGGCACCTCCAGCTTCCAGATGTCCAACACCGTTACCAGTCTTATTCAATTTACTCTTTCCTTTTGTGCTTTCGCGCCTTTTCGCTGGGCTTCGCTCGATATGACTATATGTACATCTCCCTTCAGCCTTAATAATAACGCTGGGGAAAAATAAGTCTAATTTCCGAGCGCGATAATAGCCACCCTTGGGGCACTGGAGGAATGTTAGACGAACAAAATCCTTGCGTTAAAGTAATTACAGAAAAATTTTGTTCAATTAAGATTTCCTCATGGCCCCATGGGTTGCTTCGCGCTCGGGAACGATCGAGGTCCTATTGTTTTCCGGTGTTATTATTAAGGTTGGCGTGAGCTGTACATACCAGCTAGTCGAGTAAATTAACAAAACGATTAATTTAAGCTCGTTCAGATACGTACCCAAGAACATTGCAGCTCTATATATGTTCGTTTATTTACGTTCAGCAGTTTGATTGCATGATGACGACTTTACAAGTTCAAATAGCGTACGTTAGAGACTGCGTGGCATCTGACCTAAAACGGGACGGGAAATACCGCCGAAGGTACTGGAGCAGTTCCGTACCCTGGCTTCGCACGGGCTGGTCCTTTGGATACCGGCCCGAAAGCGGCTTTGCCACCTCCGGGTTGGGCGCTCGGCTTAAAACTTGGCTTAGCGGCCGAAAATTTTGGTGCCGCGCTCTGAAGTCCTGCAGGAGACGGCTCGACGTCGAACTTGGCGTCGGCAGGGTCTTCGGCTTTCAACCCTGGTTCGTTGGACTTTACCTCAGCTCTGAACCCGTTGGCGTCGGCGACGTATTTCACTGTGCGGTAGAGCCCTTGGGCGTCAGTGTAGCCGTAGCTTCCCCTTACTGTTCCTGACTCGTCGCCCTTGGATTCGTGGAACAGTCCGGTGCCTTGTTCGTCTTGAACATTGTAGTTGAACTCGAATGGCATCCCTTTTGCGTCCTGCTGCTGAGATGTTTTTCAGGCGTGAGGAGTATAGAGAAGAGTAATGTAAGTACACAGGCTATATGCAACATGGCGCGATCAATCTTTATCACTAATGAGGTATACACCACCGCACGGAGAGCTCCCAACTGGCTACACTGCGGTCCAGCGCGGTGTATGCACATGCAATGTAGTTTTCCCGCCGTACTTCGCGAGAAATGCGCAGTTGGTGCAACTTCGGCCTCAGTATTGCCCGTAATTTTTATTTTTATTTTTTTCATTCTCTAAAGTTTATGAGCGCAAATGTGACGAAAATAAACCTCTACCCGAGAAACGTCATCATGACGTTGGTAGACAGACCGAAACCGGAACATATCGGAAGGGGAGAGCTGGGTTCCACGATTTGACAATTGTTCGCTGCCTGCTATTGAAAGAAAAGTAGGACCGAAGGTCGCGTCCCTTTCAGAGATCATCGTAATCTCCTCAAGACCGTGGCTTTCGGGCACGACCTTGTTCGCCACTAGCTTTGAACGTAGTTCAACTCTACCAAATAGACCTCTACCTGTTTGTAAACAAATGATGTCATAATGTTCGACAGCGCCACGAGTTTGGTAGAGTTGAACTACGTTTAATGGCGCTGTCGAACACTATGGCGTCATTTGTTTACAAACAGGTAGAGGTCTATTGTGACGGAACAGTACTGGCTCGTGCAGTCGAATGGATGAATTTTCTGGTATATCAGCTCTACTGTCAGCTTTAATCACCCAAGTCCCCATATATAGTGTTTGAGATAAGGAAGAAACCTCAATGGAACGTTCTCATCCAGTTTCGGTTTCACTGTGGCAACAGCGTCACCTGGCGATCCTTTACCGCCCGTCTCCCTTTCTCGGTTCTTCTACTAGCCTCTCGCCTTATACGACTTCATAGTAACGTACCCCGTATATTATATAGTATACTACCCGTGGTTTACGAGTCCATAGTATACATACCCCAGGTGCGAATCCAAGGTCAGGATGAACCGGACTGTAACCAGCGGCTGCAGCTTCCAGGTCTAACGGATCATCGCCCTCACGAGCAGACCTTCCAGCGCTGCTGCTATGCTTACCGTTCCCAGGTGGTATAGCGGATACAGCTACTGCAAGCACAAACACTGCCGTGACCTGCAAACAAAAAATGCCCCCGTCAATTCCTCAGTGTACGATTTTCAAGTGACCGACTGGTCTAACTTGGCCCTTTTCGGACGAGAAGTTAACTCCACGCACGCGATATGAGATCAAAATATAGTACCGAAGCGAGAAGGATATGTCATCCCACGAACCCTAGAAATTTCGGAGAAGATAGTCAATAATCCATGCTGCTATTCACAAAGCCGCCCTGGGGCCAACTTTAGCCCCCCCCCCCCCCAAAGCAGAATCGTCTAAGGATTGCACAGTATCCTAGAAAAAGAAAATAATATCACACTTGTAAACAGAGCACGTGTGATGCTATCCGGCGAGTGCACTAATAAGCGGCATCGAGCTCACCGATATACGCCATGTTGACCTTCACGTTGAGTTCCTAACCGCGGCTGAACTCACGCCTTATCAGATGATTGTGGCCGTGAGTTTCGAGGTCCAAAACGCCGAGCTATGTGCCTTTCCAATTGCTGAGCTATACCCTACGCAGCACAATGTACTGAAAGTCGAGTACAATACGGGTGGACGGTGTGTATCTTATCAATGTTATTAGTGTCAGGAGTCCCTTCAAAGCCATCCACCTACCCGTCCACCCCTATTGCACTCGACTTTCAGTACATTGTGCTGCTAGGGACAGTACGCTCTAACTCAGTCTCCGCTTGCTCCTGGTCCTGGTTTGATGTCTACAGTTGTGCCTTTAGATGCAACACGTACTTTTTAAACCAATAAATTATATCTTGTTTTTTTTTCTCTCTTCTCTTCTTTTTCTGTCATTTGATTGTTGTTACTTTCACTCACCTGTCGTGAATCTCACTGACATCTCAGGCTCCCTGTCATAGCGGGCCTGCCTGTTCAGCATTTGGCAACGCTGTAATTCTCTGAACCATCAATGGCTGAAACGCCTGCGGTGGCTTTGTATTTCGTACAGCACGCGAACAACGGCGCAGTATGTAAGTGCAGCGACCCTTTCGGAGGTTTTCCTTATCAATTTTACCGTTATCTCTAGCCATTATTCGAGCGGTCACTGGCGACTTTCCGTGAGAATGATTTGGCAACACTGCTGCTCTTCTCGCAATCCCGGTCAGAACTACTCTGGCTGCTCAACTGTTGTTTGTTCCTCAACTGCTCAACTGCGTGACGCTCGTCTTACCAAACTTGAATCCCTACAACCATAACCACGTCGCCTTACAATATCCCCCATGAATGCACGCCATCGGCTATACGCAGACTGCTTCTGCTTGCATCGGCTGTGCTGTCTGACGTTTTTCCTGGGGTTTCCCTCGGACGCTTTCAGACATATGTCGACACAGTTCCCATAGAAGTCGGCCCAGGATGCACATTCTCCCAGGCACTACCTGGGTAAATTACTTCTAAAATGTAATTAAATTACATTACTCATTACTGCAGTTAGAATTAAATTAAATTACATTATACTCATTATTTCAATCGAAATGTAATGAAATTACATTACAATTACTACGAAAAAGTAACGACATTACAAAGTCATTACTGCGAGTTTAATCCTAACGAGATTGAGGATGTGGAAATTCTTTGTCAGACAACACTACGTTGTAAAAACGTTGTAAAAATTCGAAATTCGTAAAAATTGGGCGTTGGAATTCTTTTAACTCGCCAGTCGGCAACTCTCTTTCTGCCAAGTGCCAACACGGAACACACACTCGATTCTTTTGTAAAAAGTAACGAGTAATGTCATCAAAATTACTGCCCAAATGTAATTAAATTACGTTATAAATTACATAATGTCAAAAGTAACGCATTACATTACAAATTATCAGAAAAAGTAATTCATTACTGTAATTTCATTACAGTAATGACATTACTACCCAGGTATGTTTCAGACATATGTCGGCGCAGTTCCCTAAGAAGTCGGCCCTGGACGCACATTCCCTTTAACGTTCCTTTTAACTCGCCAGTCGGCAACTTTCTGTCTGACAAGTGCCAACACGGAACACACACTCGATTCTTTTGTAAAAAGTAACGAGTAATGTCATCAAAATTACTGCCGAAATGTAATTAAATTACGTTATAAATTACATAATGTCAAAAGTAACGCATTACATTACAAATTACCAGAAAAAGTAATTCATTACTGTAATTTCGTTATACAGTAATGACATTACTACCCGGGTATGTTTCGGCAGACATATGTCGGCGCAGTTCCCTAAGAAGTCGGCCCTGGACGCACATTCCCTTTAACTTTAACGTTCCTTTTAACTCGCCAGTCGGCAACTTTCTGTCTGACAAGTGCCAACACGGAACACACACTCGATTCTTTTGTAAAAAGTAACGAGTAATGTCATTAAAATTACTGCCCAAATGTAATTAAATTACGTTACAAATTACATAATGTCAAAAGTAACGCATTACATTACAAATTACCAGAAAAAGTAATTCATTACCGTAATTTCGTTATACAGTAATGACATTACTACCCAGGTATGTTTCCGCAGACATATGTCGGCGCAGTTCCCTAAGAAGTCGGCCCTGGACGCACATTCCCTTTAACTTTAACATTCTTCCCTTTAACGTTCCTTTTAACTCGCCAGTCGGCAACTTTCTGTCTGACAAGTGCCAACACGGAACACACACTCGATTCTTTTGTAAAAAGTAACGAGTAATGTCATTAAAATTACTGTCCAAATATAATTAAATTACGTTACAAATTACATCATGTCAAAAGTAACGCATTACATTACAAATTACCAGAAAAAGTAATTCATTACTGTAATTTCATTATACAGTAATGACATTACTACCCAGGTATGTTTCGGCAGACATATGTCGGCGCAGTTCCCTAAGAAGTCGGCCCTGGACGCACATTCCCTTTAACTTTAACATTCTTCCCTATAACGTTCCTTTTAACTCGCCAGTCGGCAACTTTCTGCCTGACAAGTGCCAACACGGAGCACACACTCGATTCTTTTGTAAAAAGTAACGAGTAATGTCATTAAAATTACTGCCCAAATGTAATTAAATTACGTTATAAATTACATAATGTCAAAAGTAACGCATTACATTACAAATTACCAGAAAAAGTAATTCATTACTGTAATTTCGTTATACAGTAATGACATTACTACCCATGTATGTTTCGGCACACATATGTCGGCGCAGTTCCCTAAGAAGTCGGCCCTGGACGCACATTCTCTTTAACTTTAACATTCTTCCCTTTAACGTTCCTTTTAACTCGCCAGTCGGCAACTTTCTGTCTGCCAAGTGCCAACACGGAGCACACACTCGATTCTTTTGTAAAAAGTAACGAGTAATGTCATTAAAATTACTGCCCAAATATAATTAAATTACGTTACAAATTACATCATGTCAAAAGTAACGCATTACATTACAAATTATCAGAAAAAGTAATTCATTACTGTAATTTCATTATACAGTAATGACATTACTACCCAGGTATGTTGCGGACTTATGTCGGCGCAGTTCCCTAAGAAGTCGGCCCTGGACGCACATTCCCTTTAACTTTAACATTCTTCCCTTTAACGTTCCTTTTAACTCGCCAGTCGGCAACTTTCTGTCTGCCAAGTGCCAACTCGGAACACACACTCGATTCTTTTGTAAAAAGTAACGAGTAATGTCATCAAAATTACTGCCCAAATGTAGTAATTAAATTACGTTACAAATTACATAATGTCAAAAGTAACGCATTACATTACAAATTACCAGAAAAAGTAATTCATTACTGTAACTTCATCATACAGTAATGACATTACTACCCAGGTATGTTTCGGCAGACATATGTCGGCGCAGTTCCCATAGAAGTCGGCCCAGGACGCACGTTCCCCCAGGGCGTCAGTCGTGACGTTGCCCACCTCTGTGAGGTCGAGAATGGCGACCCCTTTCCCCACCAGCACCACCACCTCCACCACCACCATACCTGGAAGAGCTTCATTTCGTCCTGTGGTCTCGAAGTAAGATCCTTTGTATTCCTTATGGGCGACGAGTTGTTCTTCGAACGATGTCTGGCTACTGAGGTGTCAACGGGGGAGTCTTATATACTTATCTTCCCTCGCGGTGACCCCCCTCATTGCTACGCGGATGGCAACCCTTGTTTTAATGGTGGATTAAGTGAGACGCGTAGCATCCTTCCGTTTTTTTTTTCTCTTCTTGTCTTCCTCCCGTCATATTTTAAACGCGAGTGAGAAATTTGTTCACGGCCTACATTGAGCCGTGAGAGGCTACATACCGAGACACAGACGTCGATTTCACGTCTGAAAACGTTGTCACGTCGTGAGAGACACTTCGTGATTCTCAAGTTTTGCGAGCGTTGCTGCAAGGTGCAAGTATGTAACGCTGCGTCTGCGAGCCACGATGACAATTTTTTGCAATACACCGCTTAATGTGGCCGTAACGCTCTGATGAACAGCGTGTTTCACCTAACGTGTTAATAAAATGTAGTTAGTTAGTTAGTAAATTAGTAAAATAAAGTAAACCTTGGATCTTGCAGCAACCCACTTTGGGTGCTACCTGCTCCACTGCAAGAGCTGTATAGCTATCACACACACTGAATCAAAATCCTCACAGCAATCAAAACAAATCACAGCGGGGACCCTCACATACTTACGGGCACTCAATCAATAGAGCGGGAAAACAATATAGTACACTACAGATCTAAAAAAACACGGTGTGAGCAGTTCACATTAAAACGGAGTTCGCACTTAGCGTTCACAATACAGTTGTGAGACCAGTCTCACTCAAGAACGCTACCACCAGACGGATTGCCTTCCGTTGATTGGGCGGAGTATCCAAGGACCCAATATAAATGAGTCAACCACACTGGACGGTCCGTCATGCGTAAAATGCCGGCAAGGAGTGACTGTCCGTCCGATCTGAAGTTGCGGCACTCCAGCAGGACGTGACCGCTGTCATCCACCACATCACACTCGTGGCGCTACGGAGACTCAACCAGACCCATCATGTGCAGTAGAGAACGGCAGAACGGGACGCCAGCTCGAAGACGGTGAATAAGGGTCTCAGCAATTCGGGGTACGCGGCAAGGCATGAAAAATCTTAGGTTGGGGTCCATCTGTCGTAGACCATTCAGGTTACGGCTACTGTCTGCATACCACAGTCGACGAGGAACGTCGGACGTGACGCTGTGTAGTAGTCGGCGGGCGTCGTGCTCTGTGAATGGAATACCACGAATTCGGTGGGTACTATGTGCCTCTGTGGCAAGACAGTCAGCCTTTTCATTACCAGGGATACCGCAATGGCTGGGTACCTTCTGGAACCCAGCCTCGTGACCGTCCTGGACAACAGCGTCGTGAACAAGAAGGGCGTCATACACCATCGAAGCGTACGATGAGTATGGGTAGCGGCTGCGTAGCGCAGATAGAGCGACTTTGCTGTCGCAATACACGACCTAACGATTGTACTTTGAACAAGAGAGAAACTGATGTTCTGAGGCTGGAACAACATAAAAGGGACAGATACAAACAAAGCCTCAAATTGTCTAAGAAATCAACGATGAAAGATGAAAGTCACTGAAAAGGTTAGCCAACTGTAGGGATCGAACCCACATCTTCTGGATTACCGGTCCAGGGCTCTACCAATTGAGCTAAGCTAACACGCCTCTCCAGCGACTTTCGGGGTGCGTCATCTGAAGGGCCTTGGTAGAGCCCTTGGACCGGTAATCCAGAAGATGTGGGTTCGATCCCTACAGCTGGCTAACCTTTTCAGTGACTTTCATCTTTCATCGTTGATTTCTTAGGCAATTTGAGGCTTTGTTTGTATCTGTCCCTTCTATGTTGTTCCAGCCTCAGAACATCAGTTTCTCTCTTGTTCAACAGGTGCCGCTTGCGTCGATTTCCGTCGTATGAATGTGTGTATGAGTGAGCAAAAAATGTAAGAGTGAAAAGGAGGGTGAGTGAGAGCGAGTGGCTGGTTTGTCGTCCCTTCAGATGACGCACCCCGAAAGTCGCAGGAAGAGGCGTGTTAGCTCAGCTCAATTGGTAGAGCCCTGGACCGGTAATCCAGAAGATGTGGGTTCGATCCCTACAGCTGGCTAACCTTTCAGTGACTTTAATCTTTCATGATTGTACTTTGCTGTCTTAATGTATCGAAGAGCTTGGGTAATGGCGTGAATCTCCGCAGCAGCAGACGATGACATGTGTGATAGGCGATAACGGCTTTCAACGCCTCTCTCGGGTACCACAAAGGCGGACAAAGAAGAATCCGATGTGCATATGATCCGTCCGTGTAGACATCACAGTGGCTGCTATGGAGCTCTGCCATCATCTCCAGGACTCGCTGTTTGATGACATCCGCATTGACGATTTGTTTACTTGGACATTCAGGCACAGTCAGGGATACAGCTGGGTCCCGTAATAGCCATGGTGCAACCATTGAGGGTGCAGGCGGTTGAAAGTTTGTGGGTAGCTGGTCGACGTGTTCGGCGACGAGCGAGTGAAACTTAGAGTGGCACCTGTCACTAAGCTTCCGGACTAGTGGACGTTTTTCATGACGAGTCAGCAGGCGCATGTAATGGCGCAATGTCTTTTGCACCCTCAGGACTTGCACAGGTGGTTCATTTCCTTCCACCAATATGCAACGGTCTGAAGCTGCTCGGGGTAAGCCCAGTACAGTACGCAGGCTTCTGGCGAGTGTTTTCTGCAGCTTTGAGTTCCGATGCGGCCGAGAGCCCATATCCTCATCCCGTTCTCCATATGGAGAATGTTGGCAGCCACGTTGGCAACCCTGTATATATTGTACATAACTTGGTTTTCTATGGGGGAAATAAAACCGAGCTGCAGGTGCGGCAGCGCGATCTTTTTTGGCACCGCTAAGCGACGAAGTAGACGTGGTCGTTCTGCACTCTCGCGTGTTGGAATGCCAGGGCACCAGCTGCGGTAGACCGAGACATAGGTACAGCTCAACAGAGAACGGGATGAGAATAGAGTACCGCCTGCCTTCTGTGAAGCCTCAGGAAAGACTTACTGGAACTACCCCATCTCATGCCACCCAAGGAGCGCGGAATATGGCGCGGTGAGCATCGGCTTTTGTGGCGATCTTTTTCATCTGCGGTGGCCAAGTCAAACCAGCGTCCAGAGTCACGCCCAGAAAGCGATGTTGGTTCGCTGTGTTCAGGACAGAGTCTCCAAGGCGTTAGGGGAATCTCGTCATGCGCTTGCGCGTGAAAGGTAGAACGACGGTCTTCTCTGGCAAGACATCCATACCTCTTTCTGACAAGTAGCTCACTACAGTGTCCAGAGCTTTCTGCATGCGCTGCTGTATTTGAGGCCGCGCTTTGCCCGACGTCCAAATGCAAACGTCGTCTGAATGCAGAGAAACATGAACTCTCCGGGGAAGATGCTTGGGGAGGTCGCATAGCACCGTGTTAAAGAGCACCGGGCTGAGCACGCTGCCCAGCGGGCCTCCGCCCGTGTTCATTGTGTGCTTTTGGCACACCCCATCTTCTGTGCGCATGAAGATGCTCCTGACGGACAGAAAGTCACATTCGTCCCATGACGACTCTCCGTCGCAATGCAGGAATAACGTGCGGGTGGCTTATGGTGTCAAATGCCATCTTGATGTCAAGAAACACGCCAACTCTTATGCGGCGGAGTGTACGCTCGTGGTCGATGTAGGTGGTAAGGTCTATAAGGCAGTCCATCGTACAGCTGGAGCGCCGGAATCCTGCCACGGATTCTGGCAGACTGCTTAGTGTGACTCGAGCCACCATTTCAGACGATGAAGAATCATGCGTTCCATGACTTTGCGTATGCAGCTGGTTATAGGCTGACTCGTCTGAAGGATGTCATATCCTTTGGAGATTTCCCTGGTTTCAGCAGCGGAATGGAATCGCCTCCTTCCACGATTCGGGAACCTTCCCGGAGCACCATGAGTTATTGAAGAGAGACAACAAGTAACGGATACCTTCCTGACTCAGGTTCCTTAGCATGGTGTAGGACGTCCGGTCCCGTCGTGAACTGCTGACGTCCGGTCCCGTCGTATGACGTCCGGTGCCGTCCGGTCCCGTCGAAGTGCCGTCGGGTCCCGTCGAATAAAATGTATGAACAAATCTAAGTTCCGAAAAAATTATGGTGTCAAGGATAGTTGCCTTCGGCGAAGATTTCCCACTCCTTACGAGCATTGCAATAAATTTTTTGACGCGAGAACTTGTATTTTCTGAATTGAACTGTGAAAGAAGAAGGAAGGAAGTCACTGAAAAGGTTAGCCAGCAGTAGGACTCGAACCCACGTCTTCTGGATTACCGGTCCAGAGCTCTGCCATCCATGCATTTCCATCATGTTGAATTGTGAAATTCCGTATGTGAAAGTAATGCTTCTTTGCCAACAGAAAGTGCATATCGGATTTACACTCCCATTTCATTACAAAACACATTCCCCATATAATGGCATAATAATGGCTATAATGGCAATGGCTGAAAAAAAAAAGCGAAAACCGTCGCTTCGAGACGCACAAATTCTCGGCTGCCGTCAGTTATCCATAACTGTACAGCAACAACAAATAAGTAATGCTGAATGATGATGTATTGGGATGTTCCGCCGCTGAGGCGGTACCCTAACCCATAGTTTTAGGGGGAGAAGATGGTGTATGATGATGAATGTTCAGAGTTTCGCCGCTTTTTACATCAAGTTGACGAAAAACGACGGTTTTTGTTTTTACCTATTAGCAATGTGAAACGAAATGTGAGTAACTACACAACACAACGCTAACGCAAGAAAGCATCCGCAGCCAAACGAGCTTTTCGGCTTCCTCCGATTCAGCTTGGCCGACGCAGTCTCGCAGCCTCAGCCTTCTTTCCCCGCCGCTCCTCTGCACAGCTTTCATAACCAATGGCGCGCCCTCTCCTTCAGTCCTTCCCTCCCCACTCACCCCGCATGCTCGCGCGCCGTCCTCTTCTGCCCCGTGACCTACTTCCGTGCGTTCATCACCTGTACTCTCCCTCTCAGCAGCACGCCTCCTCTCCTGAACCTCCTCTCCCCTCACCCGTACATTTCTTTGTCCGTTTCTCCCATTTGTTTGTTTCTCGTATCTCCCATGGTGTTTCAAAAGGCAGAATCAGAAAAGGGAGACACCGGGTGTGTATTGTGTGATCAAATAGGATCAAGTGTGGTCACTTGCAAAAGGGAAACCAGCGGTGTATTTTCTCTTCGGTGCGACACCCTAGCGGCGGGCGGAAGCGTGCCAGTTCACTGAGGTTAAGACAGGTCCCCCAAACTCACCTCGGAAAAGCATGCAACGAAGAAGGCCGCCACTAGATACCCCACTGTTGCCGTTCCGTATCACTTCAGCCCGCTAAGTTTAGCGGCAAAATGTTTTTGTTGTTTCTGCGAATGAATCTAGTCTTTATATGTCCAAATAAAACGCGTATAACAACTTTCTCTGTCGTGTTTCACTTTTTGGTCCGTTTTTAAACGTGTTGAGCGATCGGAAGGATCTAGTGTACGGCTGCGTGTATCACATAGCGTACCTGTCGTACCAGGCGCCGCGAGTGGGCGCCGCAGGCGCAGTCGTCCATTTCTCCTTCCATGACTTGGCCTGGCTTGAATTGTGCTTCAACTGGATCTTTAGCGCGCTACAATCAAACGCAAGCCAACGTCTGGTAACAATGGGGTATCTAAGGGCGGCCTCCGGCATTGCACGCATCGGGATAGGAACAAATACATGGGAAAATGGCGACCTTGGGGGACCTGGGTTAAGAGGAATGGCGAGTGCGCTGGTTGCGACACACTGCGGTGGTTTCGGTATCACTTGAATGCGCCGGCGAAGTGTTTTGGATTGGTGTCGCTACCGGCGCATACTTTCCTCCCTCTGAACAAATGAACGAGACCGCTTCTGTCCGCCGCCAGGGTGTCGCACCAGGGAGAAAATACACCGTTCGCGCGTTCCGTAAACTTTTGTCCAGCACCGTACCACGAAAGTAACTTACGTAGTGCCGGCGGCGAATCAGGAGGGGGAGGGGGGATCCCAGGGTCTGGATCCGCCCCAACTGACACCTCAGCCTTTACGTAGTCTTATCTAATGAGTTGGACACAATGAAAGAAAAATTTTAATCTGATATACATATCCAACAACATGCCCCTTACCAAGATGCGGCCCCTTATTCTTCTTACTATACCGTGGACGATTAGAGGAATATGAAAGTAAGTTTTAGCGAGCCGTTGATAACGCGGCATGTGTCAAACCGTATCAACCGGAACCAAGCAGTGGATAAGATTCGGAGTCACACACAATTGCAATTGTTTCCGATAGGAGCGACAACCTTACCAACAGTCTGCTAAAACTGCCTATTATGCTACTTTTTTTTCGTTCCCCTGTGCATGCATGAAGAACGCCCATATCACCCAAAGAAAGTTGTTGATGTTGAGGGAAAAAAATCATAGGGAGAGACCGAATTCGTTACACGCCACATTCGGCTACTCCCGTAAACAGACCCTCCCCCCCCCCCCCCAAGGAAAAAAAAATAGAAAAGGAAAACCCACCGCTTTCGCGATAATTATCGGCCGAAGGCCAAATCACCGGTTAACATAGCACGCAATGAATCACACGGTCCTAATAGACTGACTCCAACGCGCACCTGGGAATAAATGTCACAACCCAAGCAGCACAATGTACTGAAAGTCGAGTGCAATAGGGGTGGACGGTATGTGTCTTATCGATGTTCCTTAGTTTCACGAATCTGTTCAAGGCCTTCCACCTACCCGTCCACCCCTATTGCACCCGACTTTCAGTACATTTTGCTGCTTGGGAAGCGCTGACAAGGCAGCATCCCTCTTGTCAGATGGCCAAGGACCCAGCATTTTTCCGAGATCAAAGTTGCGGTCGTCCAGTCGGTAGAGAGCAGATTTCATGATTTTATTTATTTATTTATTAATAATACCTCAAGGGCCCTTGCGGGCATAGCCCTTAGCCCATAGCCCTTTGAGGTGCGTATTTAGAACAGTGCACGAGAATGTGCTCAGTGTCCTCCACGGTCGCACAAAATGTACAGTTCGCTGAATCAGCCTTCCCAATTTCATGGAGGAATTACGCCCGTATGGCACGTTCAAACGGAACCTGTGCAAGAGAGTCTGGACAGACCGAGGTAACGTGGACGGAACTCGCTAATTTCAGATCCGGGAGAACTATAGATGGCACAACGAGGAGTTCCCGTCGCCTTGTAGCCAAAGAAAGAAAAAGTAAGCCTTTATTGTGCATCTGTTCGTATTTCGATGCCAGATAGTTCATTCGATAAAAGCGGATAAAGCTATCATTGCTAATTCTGATCAAACAAGTTTGAATTAACGCAACATCTATCCGTCTATCAGTTTTCTTTGGAAGCCATTTGCTAGATATATTATTATAGATAGACTATATATTATATTTGCCATGACTAGATATCCGTACGACTAACCTATATGGTAAGCCGGCTGTGCCGACAGCAAAGGACTTTCCTTACGCCTGGCTCTTATCCGTCCACCCCCTAGGAGCTCGTCATCAAGACATTGCCATGCCTAAGCCCCCCTCGTGAAACAATGTAGGGAGTGCAATACACCAAGACAGCAAAAGGAAATTTCTCGATCATATTTAATTCACAATCATAAAAATCAACATCATACATAAAACCTTGAGCTTGAGGGAAAACAAGTACAGCACGACGGCTTGTATGATGCATCTTCACCAGCTACGTGCCATCCTTTCAGGAATGAACAGGACACAGCGGGATGAAATGGTTCCTGCGTCCCCATCCAAGGGACCACCGCCTGCAGATAGAATCAAATTAGCAAATATCGATACAAAACAATATACTTCACGAGATGGTGCGCCTCATTGCTGGATGTCCTCGCAGTCACTTAGGTGAACTTGAAGACTGGTACAGCAGATGATCTGGAAGGCAAGGAGGACGCCATTCAAAATGTACCTGCCTCAACCAGTAATCTAGTGCATGTTTGTGTACCAGGGACAGATAAAACAACGAATGCGAAACATCGAAGCGAGCATTTATTTCAACAATCACATATACAATTTCACAATAATGTAGCCAAATGAGAAAGCAAGACAGACAACGGGGTTGGTCGCAGTATATATCACTGCCTCACCGGTATAAGCTAGTGAATGTTTGCGTCCAGGGGGCGGAGAGAAAAATGACATACAAGGAAGCAGTACAGAAACTTTATTTTCAAAAGTAGCCCAGTCACAACGAGAAGATAAAAGTGTGAAGAAACGCAGCAACGGATGGCATGCCTAACACCGCGACCGTAAGCTAACCCTAACGACGATGGAATTGGAATCGAAAGTGGATACAGAAGTTCCTACCTACCTTTGTCGTAACACCCATTTGGCTTACGAACTGAAATGCGGAGTTCCTCTTCAGTTGACGCAAGAAAAAGAAAAAAAAACATTCCGTTCGTCAAAGCGCAACAATGTCAATAACTACCATGAACAGTTGGTCTGTGACGAACGAAATGCGGGCTCAGTTAGGCCTAACTAAAGCTACTCGAGGACAAACGCCGCGTAGCTCCTCTTGAAGCTTGCCATCTTCATCTGTCTAGCTTAGCTACAGCGAAACAACTTTTACATTTACATTGACGTTTCGCTGACACTTCCTTAACTGAGCCCAGTTTGTTGCAGAGCCGACTAGGAGAGCCCAGACGGTCACTGCTAAAGAAAAGTCATACGCTCACCATTTCGAAGGCTTCATTTTCCAAGCCGTGAATGTTGAGGAACAAAAATCCGCCTTGTCGTCACTGCTGAACAAACTTCTTCAATGTGGCCTGAAAGAAATGGCAGAAGACGCGCGGTCATGATAGGAAAAGGAGATAATACGGGTAGGCGGTCCACGCAAGGTGCTTATACTCACCGCTCGTCTGGAACTACGGAAGCTACACACAGCGTCACACAACCAAGAAGAACTGGTGGCTTCTGGACCGTGCGCGTTGCTTTTAAAGAAATGGTGGCGCTAGATACGCGATGTATCTCTGGAAAAACAATTTTGGTCTTTTGATAATAGAAAGAAGAAAAAAATGCGATAACAATTTTGTGGCATGCCTTTATCGCAGCGACGGTTTATATCGCCCATTTATCAAATCTCAACGAACAACTGCGTTACTGGTTCGATCCCCAGATATCGGTGAATGATGCTAGAGCGAAAAGTATGCGAGGAGGAGTGGCCGGGAAAGGGAAGCTACATATGGGACGTCTTCGGACGTTGCCAGTGGAGCAAGGCGATTTATGACCATAAAAGTGGTTAATTTCGCGGTCTTCAAACAGTTCGCGAGTTCCGATTGAGGAATATTTCGCGGGACCATATATTTTCGCGGTACGTGTTGTTCGCTGCTGGTGCGCACACACACGGAGCTCTTCCGAAATATCGAACTTCTCAAGCATGAACGTCGTAGGATATTCCTCAATGGCGCCCTCAGTAGCTCCGGTAGTGCTTCAGAGCATACACTGTAAACTGGAAAACACCCTTATGGGTGTAAATGGCTTGTCCTATAACTGACACCTCTTTTTACACCGTACATGGTCTGGAACACCCTTTTTAGAGGGTGTATTCCGTGTAAATCACCCCTGGAAAGGGCGCTTTTCTTTGAAAATACCCTCTTTTGCACCCTTTAAACACCCTTCTAAGAGGGTGTAAGATCGTTAAACACCCTCCTAAAAAGGTGTATAAAGGGTGCAAAAGGCGGCATTTTCAAGGAAAAGCACCCTTTCAAAGGGCGTTTTACACGGGATACACCCTCTAAAAAGGGTGTTCCAGACCATACGGTGTAAAAAGAGGAGTCAATTATAGGACAAGCGATTTACACCCATAAGGGTGTTTTTCAGTTTACAGTGTACGCTTCCAAAGGTACTGAGGAGGACGCCACCGAGAAATTTCCTCGTCGTTCGTGCACACTGACCTTCGCGGTAATATATGACGAACTCCACCCATGGCCGAGACTGTGACATAGGCTGTGTGGTGTCCATGAAGGAAGTTACCCCAGTTGGCAAGATTCGGAATACTGAACGAGGCCGAGTGAGTGTGCGTGGGACCCCGATGTCTAGTACTTAAAAATGTTGTCACGTGTGTTTAAAAAAAAAATGAATTCTGCGTTAAATTGCGTACGTTGAGACGCTTCGGATCCGCGAGTCTGATTTGTTGCGAACTCGAACGGCGCTATTTCTTTTTTTTTTTTTTTTGTGTGTGTGTGTGTGTCATAGGTATACCGACAACTCTAAAGGGCCGTGCTGAGGACTGATAGCGGGTGGGTTCGAATTCTTCCACTGGCTGCCGTTTTCATCACAGCTTCTGTGCTACCTCACGTTTCCAGGCAGACTTTCCAGACGGACGTAGGCACAGTTCCCTCTGAAGTCAGCCCAGGACGCGTGCTAACTCCCTCTGTCTCTCTGCATCTGTATACACGTCTATAAGCCACTCACCTCCACAATTGCTGCGCTCGTGATAACATGGAACGAAAAACGTCCACTACTTCTTGCCATCGCTAAAGGTAAAATTTTGGCGAAATAAACCTCTACCCGAGAAACGTCATCGTGACGTTGGTAGACAGACTGAAACCGAAACAGATCGGAAGGGGAGAGCTGGGTTCCATGAATGGACACGAAGGTTGCGTCCCTTTCAGGGACCATCTTAATCCCCTCAAGACCGTGGTTTTCGGGCGCGACCTTGTTCTCCCTATATAGCTTCGAGCATAGTTCAACTCTATCAAACTGGTGGCGCTGTCGAACACGATGACGTCATTTGTTTACAAACGGGGAGAGGTCTATTCATTTTGAAATAAGAGTTTTACCATCACGTGGTGGCGGCGGCACGTGACAGTGCCACGTGACAGGTCATGGCCCTATAGTGCTACCACGGTCCCTTGGTGCTACCGACGGAACTACACGCGGTGGTTCGCTCCATAAAGCTACCGCAAATGGATGAATTTAAAAAAGATAACAAGAAACCGGTTAAGGAGGACAAAATTAGTGAAAACCACCGGTAAATATGCTTGCATGGACCACATTACGACGCAAGAATTGCTGTAATATTGTCAGAATTGCCAGTATATGGTTTATTCACATGACGTCATCCGCTGGGGACCGCCACTGTCGCTTGCAAGCAGATGTACTGCATCGGCCGCCATATTGTATAGGTCCCATGCAAGCCGCTAACCATATCGCACCCACCGTGTATTTGGTGTTTCAAAGTTTTTTTGCGGCGTGATTTGTAGCATATATACAAGCAATTTCCATGTTTTCGAAGTTTAATAGTCACCCAAAAAGCATATAGCAGCGAACTAGTGCGGGAACATAACTTCGAGGGACCTACAGTATGACGGCGAGACGACGTCAGTGAATAAACCATATAACACGAATGTCGTGATGCAGTTTCAGCTTGGCGCACTTTGATGCATGATGTTTTATCCTAAAAGCCTCAAATATGCGCTGCTGATTGACGCAGTATTGCGGCAGCCAAACAAAAAGCCAGCAGCCAGAGGTATATTCTGCAATAACCTGCTATAGCTTGTGCGAAAACCGGTGAGCTGTGCATCACGTGACACGCAATCAAATTCGTGGTCAGATTCAGCATACATTTCTTTCTCGTGGGGGGTTGGGGGATATATTTATTAGACGAAAGGGGGAAAAAACGGGGAAAAGGTCAGCCAAACGGGACGTCGGCTTGCTATTCCCCAAAGAGAGAAAATAAATTAAAGAAGAATAAGATAAATAAAAAAAGGGACTGCATCTTAGCGTGGGAAACGCTTCATCCCAGTGCAAGTGAAAAAATTTTGCTGCCCGTAGCAGAAATGTACCAGGAGTCGCTTCGTCATGCACTGTCGCTGTCATGTCGGCTGCAAACTGCCGAAACAGTTCCAAACAACACAATTCCTTTGTTGTAATCGTTTATTTTTATTCCCAAAAACGCAGTACGGCAGCAAAATGTGTTTATTTGACCCCCCCCCCCCCTCTTTTAGTCCTTATCACTCGTTTGCCAGCCGGGATCGCGCTTGAAAGCCGGGTGTCTCGGCCCACTGCATCGTTCCAAAAACTACTGAGGGCTGAGTTACACATTCGATCACGTGGTACGACCTGGTCACGTGACTACAACCTACCCGAGGGTTTGTTTAGGAGCGCACACAATGTAACTTCCTTTCTTTACACTTTCGTGGGCCGAGTTGTTCACCCTAGCCCGTTCGGCAACTTGATAGGTTTTTCCGCTCTGACACATTGTGACTAAACATGTCATACATGAAAGAACTGATTTTCTGAGGCTGGAACAACATAGAAGGGACAAATACATACAAAGCTTACATACATACAATACATACAATCCAGAAGATGTGGGTTCGAGACCTACAGCTGGCTAACCTTTTCAGTGACTTTCATCCTTCATGTCATACATGTCTTTCACCCCTAGCCCCCCAACCCTTTTTCAAGTAATAATTGATGTCCAATAAATAAATCAAACAAATAAATGACATCTTTGGATGATTTATTCGCGTCGGACGTGGGCACATTTTAACGATGTGTTATTAATGTTTGTATTTAACTGACCATTGTATAGAAGAAAGAACCGTTTTAGTTAATTTACTTTGCGCCTATGTGCAAGTGAATCTAAATTTGGTTCTTGCAGCATACATGTCACCGAAGAAGTCCTTCAGAACCCAGACAAGATAAGCCGGGGAGCAGATCTTTGTACTTTCTCTACTTCTTTTTTTTTTTTTTTTTGATAGCGTGCCTGTGTATCCTACACTGCAGATCCATACTCTAAACAAGGTTGAGCTAAGGTTTTTTATGGCTGTTAATTTAATATCTTTCATCATGGCGAAATTTCCTTGTTAGCATCCACAGACTTCGAGTGGCTTTTGCGCACATATAGCTATCCTATTTCAGATCGCTCTCTTTAAATATGTAGCCAGCAATGAGAGGGGTGCCCAGAAGAAGCACGGACCATTGACTGCCCATTTTCTTCAATATGTGTCGTACTGGTTCGCCGGATTCTTCTGCACTGTTTTATTTAGCTGTGCTGGTCGTGAATGACAAAGGTCTGCAAATAATCAGTGGTCTCCCCTCTTCGGCTGAAAAAAAGAAGAAGAAAAACACACACACAAAGGACAACGATTGTCTCCGTATGCTCGAGTCAAAGGTTACAGAAAAAGCGGTGCGGACGACACACTGCTTTGAGCTTTGGAGCTTTAATAATAATAATTGGGTGTTTACGTCGCGAGACAACTGAGATCCTTTGGAGCTTTGAACTCCCTTCGAACAAATGGCGTCGATCAACCGGCCTTCGATCAAACGGCTTTCGACCAAGCGGCGTTCGATGAAACGGCGTTCGACCAAATGAGCTGACACCAAATATCAGAGTATAGTTAAAAATGCAGTTAGAGAGCTATACATACTAGTACTTCCAGAGTAGTTTTGACTAGTGCGGGCTGTGATGTAGTCACACTAGTAATTAAACTACAATTTGACGCAGTAGTTAGTAGTTATAGTTAAACTACTAAAAAGTAGTTACAGCACATCTCTACATACTACAAATTACGTCTTCTAGACGTCCCGTGAACGTCTTGATCGTTTTCTATCTTAATTTCACCAAATACGGACGTTTTTTCTTTAGACCTTTCGTGCTACTAGGGCACGTGAACTCCTTGGCCAACAGTTGGCGGTGTTGCGCGTGCGAGGGCGCCACGTTGGTGCGTAACCACAGTCGACATGGCAAACGTCACAACATGCGTCACAAGAATGCCCAAACTCGTTCTTCAAAAACTTCTCTGCAAAATGCGCGTCGGTCAGGGCAAACTCCGACGGATGCGCACTCGGTGCACACGTATGGGACAGTTTGGCCTCGGCCTCGCGTTCCCTAGGGCCCAAAACGCATGGGACAAGAGATAAACTGATGTTCTGAGGCTGGAACAACAACTGGAGAGTCGTGTTAGCTTAGCTCAATTGGTAGAGCCCTGGACCGGCAATCCAGAAGATGTGGGTTCGATCCCTACAGCTGGCTAACCTTTTCAGTGACTTTCATCTTGCATGGGACATGTCGCGCGCACGCCGTGGCCGGCTTATCTTGTCTAGGTTTTGAAGGACTTCTTCGGTTACATGCGTGTTGCAAGAACCAAATTTAGATTCACTTGCACATAGGCGCAAAGTAAATTAACTAAAACAGTTCTTTCTCCTATATACAATGGTCAGTTAAATACAAACATTAATAATATACATTGTTAAAATATGTCAACGTCCGACGCGAATAAATCATCCAAAGATGTCATTTATTTGTTTATTTATTTGACATCAATTATTACTTGAAAAAGGGTTGGGGATTATGGGGTGAAAGACATGTATGGCATGTTTAGTCACTATGTGTCAGAGCGGGGAAACCAATCAAGTTGCCGAGCGGGCTAGGGTGAACAACTCGGAGCCCGGACCGCTTTTTGGATGCGGAAAAGTGGGTTACTATCATGACTATGATTACGGGCAAACGGATTACACAGAGGTAAGTGTCCTTAGGTTAACGACATTTAGAACTTCAGCTTCCTTTTGTTGTTCTCTTTCGTTCTTTTTTATATATAATTTTTTTTTTCATCAGCGCTCCAGGTGAACCAATAAGAAAAATCGATCAAACGACCGCTGTCGTTTAGATCAAATGGCTTTCGACCAAATGTCCCGCATTCGATCACACGCCTTTCGACCAAACGGCGTTCGATCAAGTGCCCCGGGACGCGTACAGAGCGAGTGACGCGCGCCAATGTTGCTACGTTCGTCGACCAGAAATGTCTGTTAGAATGTGCCGATGATGTTATTTCCTTCGGCTTCTGCATTCGTTCATTCCAGATAGCGTTGAAATGTAGAACTAAATCTTAGTCTATAGTGGATAGTGTCTCAAAAAATTGCGCGAGCTACTCATACGCAACCTTGTCTGCCGCACGCGTCCAGACACGCACAAATATCTGTAGTCGACATGCAGCCACTTTGCGTTCCCTCTCTGCCGGGTCGTGTTGCCGTCGAGCAGCCAATGTGGCCAATTCGTGTCTGGTTGCTTGTGTGTCCAGTCGTCCATCATCAACGATGTCGTCCTCATTCTCCTCTTCATGGTATCGACGCGGGCCTCATCCGCATGCACCGCTCCGCGTCTGAAAGGGGGGGGGGTGATGTGGCGGCCCGTGGACGACGACGACGCGACTTTGCTGCCGCGCGCTACTGCGCAGGCAGCCAGTTCTACTAGCACCGTCCTAGCGTGAGGCCACGCACATCTGCCCACTGGGACATTCCATCATCGCCGGTCAGGACTCGTGTAGAGGAACACCATCGCTTCTACACTTGTCCCCTCGGTGTGCCATACCATTTGCGTTTTACAGCGGCGTACCGAGCCCTCCGCTCCCTATATTTGCAGATGCCGTGCGCACACTCTTCGTGGCCGCCACATACACCGTGTGATACACTGACGACGCTTGTGCTTGTATACACCGCACGGCTGCCGTTTTTTTTTTTGCCAAGGCCCAACTTGTCAACGATGCAGCGTGGGCGTGGCACTCCAGACGTCTTTTCATGTGTGCTCTCCGATTGGCTGCTGCGCCAGCCAACGGCGCGCCGAGTCGGAAGTCGGGACGTACGCCGTCCTTGAGAAACAGGTTCCCTCATACAGCTATTAGTGTAAAAGAGGCCCGACCTGTCAATCAAGCTTGGGCGCATTTCATTGGTTGGCGTGTTTTCTATGGAGAGGAGGGGGGGGGGGGCGCCATGACACCTAAATGTGACCAGCTGGCGTGGCCGAGTGGCTACCGTGCTGGCCTTGTCACATGGAAACTGGGATGTACCCGGGTTCGAATCCTGGTGCCTGGGTTTTTCTTACACTGTCAGACACATGTCGTCACAGTTCCTTTAGAATTCGGTCCAAATAGCCTGAACTGTATTCCAGCCTTAGCGCATGAGCAGAAACCCAGTTCATCTGCAAGTTTTTGTACAAATTAGCTTCTGTTAATTAACCACTGAAATAAGAACTACATTTCCTAGGCGGAAGTAGAAACTGGAATGTCGCGCTTTTCTGTACTTTTTACTCAAATGTGACGTGAAACAGGACACCGTTGACCCTGCAGATATGGTTGATCTCGGGGAGTACCGTAAAATCTCCCTGCTTCAAAATGATTCTTTTTACTCAAGTTGTATGACACAGTTTCTTAAACACACCACTGTAATGCTAAGTTTCAAAGGCCAATCAACCGATTACAGGTTTCGGTTTCAAACCGGTACCAGTACCAGTACCGGTTTCGAAGTCATCCCTCAACTGCAGAACTGCGACGTGAGCTATGGTGTAAAGGATATTCCAACACACGACCCCCCACAAAAAAATTTTCTGGCATGAACATGCGCAACCAGTAGCAAGCTGGTATGGTACGTTGTCGTGCACACAAACACGCACACAGCCTGTAAGTCCAAAGCCACCCGCAAACGTCTAGAAAACAGACAACATCGTCCACTAGGGTGATGTTGAATGATACATTTTATTTTCGTGTTGAATGATATATTTTATTTTACAAACAGCTCAAATGTCAGTTCCATCCCAAGACACAAGTTAGTATGAAAAAAGACCTGCAAGCCAAAATGAGAACACTAAACGACAGCTGTTGTAGTCATGACCAGGTCCCCTCTAACTCTGCATTTACAATACACATATGTCACGTGCACATGATGCACCAGGTTCAAAGTGCCTCGGCAGTCCCACATGCATATATCTACAGAAATCAAGGCACTCTGTATCGTTTCTATATAGTGTCGTTTGACTTTTTTTTTTTTTTCTTGTTGTGGCTCTAGCGTACGTCCTTAGCACTACTGTACAGGTAAGAAGTACACGAGTCCATTTTTTTTTTTGTGCCCGTTTAACATCTCTTTTCCTTTCTACAAGTCGCCACTGGAAGCAGTTATCTGGCAATGCAGCAGCATAAACATCAACATCTCAAACAAAAAACTATTATGCAGTCATCATCTTTATACAGAGATTATACGGTCAACAGCTACTTCATCGACAGTTCACCAGCAACGTATTTCCTCCAGCTTATCAACTGAGCGTCTTCCTGATCGACGAAAAGTACATCGCTTCACTGCAGAATGCATTTTCAGCACCGACGACATCGAGAGACCACTCCATTGGCCCGGCCACATTTCATCGACAGGCAGTAATTTTGTCGACAAAATATAGCTCTTTCGATGGCATTCTCAACTGCTGTGTTTATAAATAGCTGCTGGGTGGTAAAAAAAAAAAGCAAAAAAGGCATCGTCGATGAAATAACCGTGGACCAGAATAAATTAACAGTTTCACGCAATAAGCATCCCAAAACACTGCAATCATGTGCATTATTGCGAACATTATTAAGACGACATAATAATCTTTTTTTCCCCAGAGAAAGGAACAATAACCACTCCGCATTCTATTCGTAATTCATGAAAGGCACTGCCTAAAATATCTGCCTATATAGAACAATCAATGCAACATGAAACCATTAATTATCTCGCTGAAAAGGCCCTTGAAAGACTGTATCGACGCCGCTGTGTCCGTTATTTCAGTCGTGCCGCAGTGCTGGCCAACTGGCAGTTCACCGATGGGCACCCAGTTCAGGCTTCTAGAAAAATACTCATTCTCTCTGTGTTTTGTCTGGTTGCCAACTCGATTCGCTATATTTTTCGTGATTGTGCCACATGTGCAAACGCTTTTAACGAAGCTTCCACATTTTCGGATCCACTTTTGGGCTTTCCACGGAATGGGTCTTAAACTGGGAAAATGAATTTATTTTTCGGGAATTTTCTGTACGACCATCTACTCAGTTTTGTGTTTACACACTGTTGATCACCGTAACTACGCTGCTCAAACGAGGTGCCTGTGTTCGTATTGCTGTCATTGCAACAAATATAATTTACACTCCAATCCCATTGTGTATTTTACTCAATTATATATTTGCTCAATAATTTTGTTCAAATTTTCGAGAACGTCTGTCCAAAACAAACTTCCGAACCTCCGCAGTTGCAGTTTTTCTTGAACGTAGAAAATACCGAGTTGATCAGTCAACACGGTGAGAATCTCAACAACTTTTGGAAGAGAAAAAGCAACAGCTATCAATGAGACCTTACAAAAGAAAAAAGTTAGCCAAGAAACGAAAAAAACTGACAGAAATGCCGATTTTTTTATCTCTTGGCTAAATTTTGGGAGATGGAATTGGCAAAATATCCCATCCCACGACCTCACTTTGCACTTTAGGACTCTTTGGCTTTTGGGAAGACCTGATACAGTATTTGCTCTCAGCCACAAAACTATTTTTTAGACTTTTGGGTGAAACTGATTGTACGCCCTGCAGAATTGTGGATTGGAACGTGCAACGGCGCTTCATCGGTTGACGTGTTATTAGTATCGTTGTCCTCGTAGTAGATCATCCTTGCTTAATGCAGATACATGGACAGATATCTTTAATACTATATATATATGTTCCGGGGAAAAGCCACACAGTTACAATTGAAGTACGTGAAAGTTCACTGGTCAATAATGCTCAGCCAACCTAGAACGTGTTCTGCGGCACAGATACACAAACAATGAACAACGAAAGAACAACGGAACCCGAATATCAGTAGTACAGGAGAGACATTTGTCCCATGGTTTCCAGCTTTTTACTGAACATTTCCTGTCGATTCCTCGAGGGACACAAACAAACAGAGAGGGCCCTACAGGCGCTTGCAAAGGACAGGAAAAGACAGAGGGAGCCAGTCGAGGTTATGTTTGTCGTTCTGTAGCTTTCTGGTGCTTCATGGCATATTCAATATATTCATATACATGTGTGTGTATATATATTTATATATATATATATATATAATATATTTATTAAAAAAGCGATGAACATGGCAGAGATATAATCGCATGAGGACAATGTTGAGAAAAGTTCCAACCAATGATGTGATGTGTCAAAAAAAAAAAATGAACCTGAAGAATATGCATAACCATGTGTTCGATGATAGAATGTTGTGAGCAGCGATGTTGAAGGGGGGGAAAAGGGGAATACTCTAGGGAAGGAACAGGGGACAAAAATACTAGCGAAAATGGGGGACTCCGATTCCCCCATTGGAGAAAAGATAATGTACACAAGATGACAAAAATGAATTTGTGCATCATAAATAAGTGAGCTCGTACCCAAGACATTGTTAAACTCTTGCAAGATATCTAAACATTTCTCTCTCTATGCCATTCACCAACAACAAGAAACGAAGTTTAAAAAAAAAGAAAAAAGAAAAGAAACATGGCAGTAGTCTCTTCAAAACAGCACTCTGTCTCCATTTCCAAGTAACCGGTTGCGCTGAAACCAAAAGTTCTTCGCGGGTCAAGGGGGCACTGCTAACTTTGTGGGCGTTTTCAGTTAAGTAGATGCATACAGAATGACGGTTAAGTATTCGCTGGAGTTTCGCCACGTAGTAACCGCATGAGAACTGTCTGAGCCGGGCACAAAGGATAAGCCATTGCGACTTCGGTGCGTAGCATTCGGTTCACCCTGCTTTTGCATGTGTCTGTTAACACACCTTTTTTTTCCCGTTTTGTCGAGTAGGCAACACCGAGCATATGCAGGGTTTCTGGTTTTCGTTGTTTATCATTTTTTGAATCTCCAAAGTGCCGCAACAATGGATGCCAAACCAAATTACAGTACGTAGTAAAAGACCGAATTGGCTTATAACATAATGAAAGAACAGGATAACTTTACTTTGTCACTTATCTTCGCACTATCCTATAATACCTCGGGAAAACACTGGAAACCCTACGCATATCTAATGAAGGTTGGACCTAATGTTACATTACCGGCAAGTTAGTCAAGATAACCTGTTGCTTGGCTGCAAAATGGAAACTTCCTTAGCAAGGTTTGCAGAACTTTTGGGTTATTCTAAGGGGATAATGCAGTGCCTTCAAACAAGTTTAAGGTAACATACAACCCTGGTATTTGCAGCACCATTACACTGTGTCGAGATATATCGCATGTCCTGCAATTGCTTCATGGTTTGGTAAAATAGTCCAGAGTTTCAAAAAACGTGCTTAGTACAATGAAGTAGGAAACCGTAACGATCGCAGCATTAGCAGAAAAACTGACGACACCCACAAAGTATTTTTTTCTTAGCACCTTGTCTCGCTTTTCTACACCCTTAGCAAGGACTAAGGCAAAAACACTTGCGTCTCTCTCATTCAAAACGGTCACAACAGCATTGTGATGTTTCCGACTGCAATAGAGATTGTAGTGTGTAATCGACGGTGATAATTATGCGCCTAAAAATGGAGATCGACCGTTCGTGCATATATACAATGTACAGCCCAGGCGTCTGCCGTGTTAATATCACATTATTGCTTCGCTCTTGCAAGACATAGGTCAAGCGCAACTCCTTTTGGGAGAGATCGCCGCACAAGGTTGTCCGTCTAATAACTCTTATTTACAGTTGCGGGGACGCCACCCCGAGGTTTCTTTGTTTCTTCCGTCTGCTGGTTTGTTCAACTCGGTCTCGTTTAAGACAATGATTTCGTCTCCTACGGTGCAATCAAATCGTAAAAAATAGTTTCTACTCTTTGTCTCGCTCTATAGATCTTAATAAATAATGGACAATATAGGATTTCATCATCATTGGTAAATCTACGCAAATAAAGCTATTACAGGGCCACTGTAACCATATGGCAACCCGCTTGAAACATTGCAAGGTCGCAGTACGTTGATGTTCTAGCTGCCAAATTCCTCCACCTCAAGCTGAAGATTAATAAATTACTCCGACGTGTGCTACGACAGAAGTTATAAAATTTAGAGATAACCGCAGCAGAGTGTGAGCGACCACCAGAGCCTCAGTGCCAATCCAAATCTTTTTCTCGCATAATTACGTTAACGTATGTGAATAAATAATGGAGAAGTGCCAATCTGATGCCTTTGGACGTCATCCGGATGTACCTCGGACGAATTCTTGGGGTAAATACTATTCCATAGAGTGCCTCCTCCATCCAGTCCTCCACTAGTCTTTGTGATACAGCAGTTTTAATTGGACTACTATTTACTTGAGTGATGTGAGCCACACCCGCCTTTCCCCCACAATTCAGTCGATGTCCCACCTCAGGACGTCATTCGGATCTGGAGTTACGAGCGGGGGGGGGGGGAAAGAGAGCGGGCCGGGTTACGATCTAGTAGATGCGGCACCTGAAAGTTACGTGACCCCATAGTAGTACTGAAGGAAACCATGACTTTACAAAAGTAACACACTCACATTTCCTGGCTGGAAGTATCATGTGCACAACGCAACAAAACAACCTAAGAGACACAGGGTTTCAGTTCGAATTTGAAACGACACGATTGTTCATGTATGACATTTGAACGTTGTCTTCACATCACAATGCAAACCAACGCAAAGGAGAGGGAGAAAAAAAAAATGCATTTAGCCTTTGTTGGGTGAGGAACGACAAAAGGTGGACACAAGGTAACTTCCCAGAAAAAAAAAAAGCCCCCTCCTGAGCCCTTGCCCTCTCCGTACGCTCTCTCTCTCGGTGCTCGACAAGGGCAGCGACGATCGACATCGCAGCTACTACTTCATCATTCAATCGCAATTTCTCCAACTTGATTCACATCTGGGCGTCTCACATCCTCCCGGTGATGAGAACCGCGGTGTGCCTTCTGACGCATTCATCACGAGATGCTTCGTTGATGGTGACTCAGAAGCGCCGGCGTACGGCCGACGCTTTGCCGGTCGATTCACCTATGATGAGTCACTGCAGACACTCCACCAATGACGGTTCGTCGTCGGCGATTCGCTCGCTACAACTCACTGATGCTTCATCGTTTTATGTCTCAGCGTGGATGATTAATTACTGACAATGCACTGTTGATGATTCGCCTTCAAGGACCACCCTCGATGCGCCACTGTCGGCGACCAATTCGCCGTTGACAATTTACCGTCGACGGAGAATGCAACGAGACGATGACATCACCGAGCTTTTGAGTCTATTTGTCCGCGGATGGAGGCCTCATACGTCGACAGAGAACAGTTCCTTGTGCAGCGCCGGAAATTCCAGGTGCGGGAAGGCCCGGCGGAATTTCCCTAGGGCGTCCATGTGTAAGACACTGGCTTCCCTGAGGGTGGGAAGCTTGGCCAGAAGGCAGTCGAACGCACTCACGTCACCCTTGTACGGCAGCTCGTGCGTGTTGCTCAGCTCGTACCGGAGCGATTTAAGGATGGCCGAGCTCAGCCGCTGCACCTCCGTGATTCCTTTCAGTCCTGGTCGGTCTGACAAAAAAAAAGGGGGGAAAAGAGCGGATATGTTAATGATATACGTTGTTGGGCTAGTTAGTGCATTGCAGTACAGAAGATAACGCTAAGAACAGACGACCACTGAGAAGATGTAGACGGGACGAGCGCTCGTTGCTACGTTGATGGGTTGCGGAGATATACAGGGCGTTATTTTTAATTCGACACAGATGTATTATAAAAAAAAAAAAACTATTAGAGATGCATAAATTTCATTTTCACAGGGAGTTATACGACCAGGCAGACATCGTGTAGGACATTGTATGCAACTACTGGACGACTATAACTAGATAAAATTCGTTAATATACGATTTTATAAAGACGCACGGGTCAGCCAGGCACGCGGTACATAGCAGCATGGGTACTTTGAGCGACACTGATCCGTCGTCTGCTTCGGTTATGTTTACCCCGGCTGACGCTGCTGCTGCGCACTCCGGGAACGTTGTTCTTCATCCTCTACCTCCGCCTCTGTCCGTCTCGTAATGCTCTAAGGCGCTATAAGTTCCCATGAGCCCTTGCGTGACACAGGTGGCGCTTGCTTTTGTAAAAGAGTCTATTAACTTATTAATTATATGTTTTCTGGGAAATGCGAGATAGCTAAATTGGAGCCAGTCATTATTCAAATCCATTGTCCTTACTGAACAGCGAACGTACCTTGAAAACGTAAATTGGCAAATTTCGCTATGCAAATGAGCCGAAACCAGAACTACGCACTACTTGAGCACAGAAAGCAAAGCAGCAAAGATTGCAGCAGCACTTGAGCAAAGATTCTTTGAGTTCGGGATATTTGAAACAGGGATTTTTTGGGTCACTGTTTTCTGCAGCTGTGGACAACGTTCCTGATGACTTACAAACGGAACTGATTGACCTGCAGTGCGAATACTACCGATATAGAACAAATTCGCTGAAGTTGGTGTGGCTTCGTTTAAATTGGACGAAACGTTGGACGAAAGTATGCTAAGACTTATGTTGTCGCGGAGAAACCTGTCCCTGTTCGGTACAACAGACGTCTAATAATAATAATAATATTAATTTGTGCCTTTACATTGCAAGAGAACTCTATCAGCAATAGGACTGTGAGCTGGTGTCTTCTGTGATGAACTCACAAATGAACACCTCAACGCTGTCCTTAAGATTGTTTTCACTTTCACGCTTAAGTCACTTTCACCCGATGTTGCTGTAATAGTTAAAAACAAGAGGTGCCAAGCTTCCTCAGCACACAGCAAATAAACATGATTGCTGACCGTGTGATTCAGCAACGCAAATATATACGTTTTATGTCGTCGTAAGTTCTGCGTTGCGTCATCGATATCAGAAACAGGCTAACTCCAAACCCGTGGTATGCGGCCCGCGGACAGGAATTAATTCGGCACCCCTGGCGTACAGATAAAGAGAGGATAGCAGGAAGGAAGGAGTGGAAAACAGGGGGGGTTAGTATGCGTCCTGGGCCAACTTCAGGGGGAACTGTGCTGACATTCCCTACGTCATGTACTCTGCAAGTTGTAATCAATGCTCTGCAGTCCAAAAGGCTACACATTTTGTTAACAATGCAACGATTAACACAGGTGATGCCTATGATGTGCACCGGCCATGACAAAAAATGCAAGGTTCCACATTTCAGCTCACGATACAGAGCCAAGATTATTCAATCATAATCAAGATCAATCATAATCACGGTTGTCTCATAAGATAAAGACATAATGTATCAGCACCTCTGTAAGACGCTTTCCGAAAAATGCGCTTACCTGGCGAGAGGAGGACGTAGGCGGAGTAGAGGGCTAGCTCAGTCTCTGTCAGTTTCATCTCCGCCGTGCTCTTCACAAACGTGAAGACGTTATTGACAAGCTTCATCTCAAGCGTTTCTGTTGATGGAAGAGATAAGATTATGTTACATTTACTAAAGATACGTGTGCACACCAATGCCAAACCCTTTCCTCTTTCTCAAGCCGAGATGTTCAAAGGATTGGTACGCTGAGAACTTTCTCTTATAAAGAAAAGCTACAAGCAGTTTAGAATGGCATGCTAATACGCAACGCAAGTGCAGTTTAGAATGGTTCCAAATACGCTAAATAGCTTCAGCTTACAACATTCGGTTATTTGAGCAATAGCTAGCCTTTCTCTATGTCCCTAGTAAAACGAAATGTTGCCGGAACATTGTTGCAATGTTGGCCCCAAACGTTGTCAAAAGTGGCTAATGTCCTTTTCAAGCCACATCCCAGTAACGTTACATGCGAACATTTCTCCGACATTGCCACAATGTTTAAATTAGCTTTGCAACGTTGCTGCAATGATACTGCCACATAAGGACAACATGTTTTTAACATTGTTCCAACATTGCTGCAATGTTCCTGGCAGCAATATTCGGTAAACGTTTTAGTGTGACGTTGTGACGACGTTGCCGTGCATAGAAAAATGTTGACCAACATCTAGCAACGTTGCCACAATATTGTTGAATATTGTAAAACATTGCTCCACTATTTACAACATTCACAACGTTGCAGCAACGTTGTGGCAACAATATGTGTTACTAGGGTACCTAGCATAATAGACAGACATATTAGCTTTTAACAAATGTGAAGTGAGCATGCAGGTCAAAACTACAGATCCCGTAAAAAACGTAACGTCAGCTGCTGTTCAGTCACACATGTGCTCCCAGGGAAAATCTATGCTCTGGGTTTTTCGGTAATTATCTCCATGAATTATTCAATATGTAGGTTTACCTTGTGTAATAAACGCATCCATGGGCAACAGGCTGTCATTGTAGAGGACGGAACCTGTATTGACGTCGTAGTACCTGCTCATCCTCAAGATGCACAGTTCAAAACTCCCTGCAAAGAGTTGGAAGCAAGTAACATTGGAAACCTTCATAAAGCACTAGATAGGGCCTGTCGAAGCAACATGCTGATGTAGCAGCAGCGCGAGGAAAGCTCTAACATAATGCACTTCTCGAGAAGAAAACGTGGATACTACAACAACTACGCACCAGCCTTCAGGAGAACTATTTGGTCGTCTTGAGAGAGCTTCATGAAACCGGGAACCATCTTCGCAAACTCTATGATCTGCTGGATTATCTGCGTCAGTTTCTGCGCACAGTCCAACCAGAGTTCCTCATGGGCCTGAAACAAGTAGCAGCATTGTAAACCACTGCCCCAAACACTGTCTGAAAAAGTCGTACAATGTCAAACGATGAGATATGTAGCGCTCTACTAAAATCGTTACCATATAGAGCTCACATTGGCTTCTCCTCTTATTTTATTATACAGGGTGTTTCAGTTAAATCCCCGGGCTAAATAATTCGCGAATGGGTGCACCAATCGAAGAACTTTCTTTTTTTACAAGTAGCTGTCCGATGCCACCTACAAGCTGCGCACCGTGTGAATGAGTGGGAGGCGCTCATTATTTAAATAAAAATTCAAATGAGTTGCGTGAAAAAATTTAACTTCTAATGTTAGGGCCCGTCGACATTAAAATGGGAACTACCCGTTTTGGAACGTTCAGTGGACACCTTTTCGAAAAAAAATCTGCCACCGAAGCGGGACATTTGTTGCAGTTATTAATTGGTTTCGGTCTACGTATTTTTGTTGGCTACGTTTGACATCGGCCGACAATCTACTTGGCTAATTTTTTCGTTTCAAAAGTGCTTAGATATAAATGAACAAATTTTAAAGATCATAGTGCGCGCGGCATTCCGCAGCTGGAGGTGCTCCGTCGGCGTGACGCCATTCTCTACGTAGAGGAGTGAGGGGGCAGCGCCACCTGGATACAGAAGGCCTGCTTATTGCCTCCTTTCTCTCCTTCGCTACGTGGACATATATAGAGTCAGAATTCGTCTGCTACTGCAACTCGCCGCAAATGATTGCAGCTTACTTGGAACTTGCAGACCCGAATACGTAGACAGAAAGTGTTACACGCTTTCCAGAAAATCAGTTTTCGAGAAACATCGGGACCGTGTCGAGCTGTACTTCCGAGTTTTCCCGTTTTAACACGCGGGGACGTCCCATCACCACTCGCAGACGACGGCAGTTCGTATCCGTGGCCACGACCGCTGAAAGCTCGTTCGTGATTGGCCGCCGCCGTTGGAAACACGATCCTGATTGGCTGACTCTTAGTTGTTACGTGTCACGTCGACGAGTAAGCAGGCTTTCCCTATCTAGCTGGTGTTGGTGCAGCTCCACGGTTTCCCTCTCTGCCCTACTGCCCATGGAGCGACCTCATTGGTTCTTTGGGAGTGACGTTTGTCATTTTTACAGATAGGGTATTCCGGCATACTCTCATCATCCAGCGTCTGCTCTTCTCACGTATTCCGTCGTAGCTTCACAGTTTCCCTCTCTGCCCTACTGCCCGTGGAGCGACCTCATTGGTTCTTTGGGAGTGACGTTTGTCATTTTTCCAGATAGGGTATTCCGGCATACTCTCATCATCCAGCGTCTGCTCTTCTCACGTATTCCGTCGAATAACGGTCAAACTACGCCACTATTTTGCGAGGCATTTTCAATGCCATGGTCGGTAGTCCACGGCAAATAAGATTACACTGTGGTATCGAAAGAGATTGGAACTGATGCGACCGTCCGATACGGCGGTACATGGACCTTCACCGGAGTTTCAATTTTCTTTGTCTGTTCAGAACGTGTGAGAACATGAACTGATACTTAGGGTCCAGCAACTTTGGGCCCAATGTTCCCCGTCAATGCTTAAGAAAAATCAAATGCAACTCTGCTGGTGCATAAGGTCCTTAGTGAACTGAACATTGGAAGAACTTCGTGAATAACTAGAATAATCAGATAAATCCGAGGGCATCGTGTGATTTGCGATGACCCCGACATGAGCACATACGAGGCACTCACCATGTTTTTGTACATCATGACATGCGAGATGTCAAGTGGTTTCCGCATGAGGTCCTGAATTTGATCGGTGCTGTAGAGACACGTCCGGTTGTGTGCATCCGACACTGTCTTGGCTAAGAGGTCTGCAATTCCAGTCACATGGAAGGACATTTAGCATGGACAGCGCTACTCCTACACCATTCACGTTTAAAAAAGCCCCTCAGAACATATGTGGAATGAGCCACAAACTGGGTAACGTCTAAATACGAGTAATAAGTTTGGCTTCCCTACTGCAGACGACAAAATCGTTACAATGTACCGACGTACCGACAATGTATCGTTGTATGTACAAAGAACAATGAGCAGACAACGGGGTGGCTAATGTGATACAGAAATATTTGCAGCCTATCAACGAATATCTGTAATTTTTTGCACTACATGGAAACATTTCGTCGGCAAAGTGGCCTATCTGACATATTATTTTACGCGAGGCGACGTACTTGAAAATAAGCGGCCTTCGAGATCATTTAAAAGAGCTGGCAAAATACATTTTTATTCCTTAGAAGTCCAATGTATTTGACTAGGCAACCTGACACCACGAGTAACTGCACAATACATCGTAGATGGGTAGAAACCCAGCGAACCGGTAGAGATGTAGGAAGGGAGTTGCCTCAGGACAGAAGCTTCTTCTGAAGCGGCTTCTGTCCTGAGGCAACTCCCTTCCTGCGCAATACATCGTAGTTTATCGTGGAGCAAAAGAATTTAAAAGAGCACACAGGAATAGCAGTGCTCACAGAACTTAGACAACACCCTCTGCAGCAACACTATTGCCTTGCTCGAGTCATATTCGCACCACAGTTACGTAGACCACTCTCTTCCTCGAGTGGCGCCCCTGTAAGTGAGAGAGGGAAGCTTCCGTGCATGAGCTGGTCAATGGCGTCTTGCATTGCTAGATGTTGGCTGTAATTTTTACAGTTGTGTACATTCTACCTGTAGATGTATGTACATGTATGCATGTACACGTATGCACGTGTATGTACATTCTACTGCTCTCTTAACACACCCAATGGTATTGAAATGAACCAATATAACCCTCTCAGTTAGACAACATTCTGCATTGCCAGCTTATGACACATCAGTTCAAACTCTCAGTAAATGCACTTGCTGCTCTGGCCACGTTCACGTGCCGCACTGATGCATAAACACTGAGACTCCATTTGCTGAATTCAAACACACGTCGGGCAACACTGGGCACATTTACAGAGCACTGTGAGAAGAATGACGGCCAACACCTCTTAGACTAAAGAAGGCCTGATCGAGCAAGCATCAGCGCAGGGCTCGGGGAGCTTCAACCCCCACTCCCCAGTGTAGTCGACCATTTCTTCGTGGTCAGCTTGGGGGAATTCACTGAAGCACACTGGGGGATGTGCCGAAGACCAAACCACGTAGTGATCACTATGTCAATGTGCAACATGCACGTTAACATTAGTCAGCCAAATTAATTTTCTTCTTCTACGTCGCAACCCCCCACCCACAAAAAACAAGTTCCTGCCCAAGCAGCACGACGTCTTGGGCCAATATTGGATCAATATTGGCAATGTCGGCCCAATATAGGACCAAGATTGGACCAATATCGGGCCAGTATTGCTGGTATTGGTCCAATATTGGGCTAGTATTGCCGATATTGGTCCAATATTGGGCCAAGATGTTGTGCTGCTTGGGTGCCTATGTGTGTAAAGGTTAATTAGCAATCAGGCCTTATACAGTCTAGATGGTGTTGCCTCTTCACAACACTGGCACAAATTATTCGGCATGCAGGTTCACGCCTTGGTGCAAGCAGACATACTCACCACGGCACACATTTCACAGTCAGCAAACACATGCAGAAAATGTTGGGTGTATGGGAAAATAAAACACAAAGACAAGCAAAGCACTACTGTGGGGGAGGGTGAACAGCAAACAGTGTAATTCCTATTCACTTAGTAGGCCATGTGATGCGACAGCACAAGACAGCGACCGCGAAGGAGTTTGTAAAGTGTCCGGTAAGACTTTACCTCGTAAGGCTGTGTATGGAGTGGCCGTTGGCAAATGAATGTGGAAATGCGGTGAGGAGGGGGGAAGAAAAAGTAGTGTGCGTGAGACTAGCAAACACGGAACTTGTAATTCAATATGTGACGGTGAGAAAAATGACAGGGCTGCAGCGTCTGCAAAGTCCTGAAGTGAAACCCTCGTAGAAGCTAAACCAAGCAGAACGCATACCATCCCATTCACTGTATCACTTATAGCGCAAGCCATATTGCCCCAACAGCCCACGGTTATTGAATGAAGGAATCAGGTTAATAACAGCACCGATGCTTTTCATTAGCTGCACTGTAAGCAGCGTCTGCTACGTTTCCCCGAATACTCGTGCGAGTGGCTACAAAAAGTGTCGACATTGTTTTTGAGACAAGACACTCATGGTTTGATTGCTTAGTGGAAAAAGTAAAAAGTCACTGATAATGACATGTCAGCAAGTGTGCTCACTACGAAATTCAATTGAAAATATAACTGCTGCAAATTTAACTGAAACATTTCGCACAGTGGATCTGAGCATCAGAAGAAACTGTGCAAGAGCTCCGAGTTAGACTCGAACTCTCGCTTTAAGCAGCAAAAGATATGACGAGTTGATTGCCAAAAGCAGACGTTTGCAGACCTTTTCTCTAGCTGTGCTGTACACACTTCTGACCGTGGGGCTTAAAGAAGCATGGAGGTCATGTAAAACGTATGTTGTTTTACTGTTTAATAGTGTTGTAACATTCTGCTCATCCGAGCACTTCAATTGGCTGCCGAGAATATACTTAACTTGCTATGGCGCAAGGGCAAGGCGACCGGACCACGGCTCTATATGTCAGACGTAGGACGTTGTTGTTGCCAGATGAAGTCGCAAAAAGAAAGAAAAAGGGGACGTGCACACATTAGCAGACGGATGAGATGGAGGCGAGGACCGGCCAGGCGAGGGAAAGATTTTTATTTTTTCCGGCCCACTTAATTGAGAGCTTGCTTGCATACTAGGATTGCACACTCTGTGCTCATATTTTTTGTGGGACATTTTTTTTCAATATTTTGTTGTTCGAGCCCTTCCATGCTTCTTTAAGGCAAATGGCTTGCTGTGACCAAGTCTGCGAACCTGATGTTGACGAATAGCTAAGAGTCACCTGCAGGGCAAAATCGCCGTCATGCCACTTCTATGTCGTACACCTGACGCCTTAAGAACGACATTATCTTTATCTGTGTTGTCTCCTTTAAATTACTGAGAAGTGTCAAAGTTAAGTAGTAACTTTCTGTTTCATTTTTTTTTCTGCAGCCACTGCAATTCCAGCCATTTTTCCCGCCACACCTGTTGTCGTACTAAATTAACCAGTGTTTGTCGAAAGTCACACAATTTTATACTTTGCCTATCAGCTCTAGATACGAAAATTATATAAAATTATCTGCAGCCAGATCTGGTACCTCCAACATTCTCCGTGAGATAGTGTAGTGACTAGTACATTCACCTCGACGATTTTTAAATGACTACACAACAGTTTGCTTGCAACGAAACCTGCTTAGAAATAATAAGGTCTCTACCAGGCTCTGTGTGGCATAAAAAGGAAAAAAAAGCTATCTGGCCACTCATTGCTGTTATGTGGCAGAAACCAAAATGCAGAAGCCTCAAACAAAAATTTGAGAAGCTCTAGTAACAAACAGAAAAAAAAAAAGAGCGGCAAAACCCACTACCTGTCCGTAAATCCGTAAAATTATTTCAAAGAACTAACCTTCTTGCGAAGCAGATTTCAAATCAGTTTCCTCTGTTGGGTTGTGGGACAGAGAGAGAATCAAAAAAAGAGAACAAACACGGTTAACAACCATCAAGTATCGGCGACACTTTTTCCGTAAGTGATGGCCACCACCGTGTGAAATTCCCGTCAGAGAGAGAGGAGATGTCGTGAGAGAGGAGGAGAGTCATGCAAGATGTAATGAAGACAGGGCGTGGCGCAGGTCGGGTTCCCTGTGTTAGAACCACGACCTACTGCAGGGTGCAGCACTCAAGTGCGCCACGTTTCCGTCACTTTTCCGTCACTTTCCGAGCCGTTTTCCTGAGGTTTTTCTAGCATTTCTTGCGGACGTCGTCTGTTCACGCACGCAGGAGATAACAGTTGTTCGAACTTTTGACCCAATGCATTTTCTATGGCCTATTCCCGGTTATTTTAGGGACACTTCATTGGGGAAGTGTCCCCAAAGTAACTGGGAATAGGCCATAGAAAATGCACTTTTGACCCTTTTTTGAAACTTTTTGAAACTTCTTTTGAAACTTTTTGAAACCCCTTTTTGAAACTTTTGACCCAATGCATTTTCTATGGCCTATTCCCAGTTACTTTGGGGACACTTCCCCAATGAAGTGTCCCTAAAATAACCGGGAATAGGCCATAGAAAATGCATTGGGTCAAAAGTTCGAACAATTTTTATCTCCTGCGTGCGTGAACAGACGACGTCCGCAAGAAATGCTAAAGAAACTTCAGGAACTGGCTCTCACTGTGCAAAATTTCAGGCGAGCTGCACTTTATCTTCTTTTCTTATGAAGTGACGGAAATGTGGCGCACTTGAGGGCCGCACCCTTAAGATCGGTGATTCTCAAACAGGGGTCCGCGGATCCCAGGGGGTTCGCGACGGCACTTCCTGGGGTCCGCGAGGTCCCCACTCGTCGGTGAGCTTGCCACACCTGCGCGAGCATCTGCCGAATACGGATGCAGGTACGACACTTTGTACGAATATCATATTGCTCCACGCTTCGGAGCACCGGTAACAAAAACAACGCAGTCATATAGGCTAATCGTACCTTCATTGCTACTTGTGCCACGAAAATACTCAATTATCTCAGTTATGAAGCAGCAGCTTATGCAGTTTGTGCTAGTACCCTTGTAACACAAAATGTTGCCGGAACATTGTTGCAATGTTGCCCCCAAACGTTGTCAAAACGTAGCTAATGCCCTTTTGAAGCCACATATCCTAGTAACGTTACGTGCGAACATTTCTCCGACATTGCCACAATGTTTAAATTAGCTTTGCGACGTTGCTGCAACGATACCGCCACATAAGGACAACATGTTTTTAACGTTGTTCCAACATTGCTGCAATGTTCCTGGCAGCAATATTCGGTAAACGTTTTAGTGTGACGTTGTGACGACATGTGACGAAAAATGTTGACCAACATCTAGCAGCGTTGCCACAATACTGTTGAATATTGTAAAACATTGCTCCACTATTTACAACATTCGCAACGTTGCAGCAACGTTGTGGCAACAATATGTGTTACTAGGGTACCTGTTGCTCTCTTCTGCATGTGAACCTTCAACAGGTCCCCCCTTACTCCCCCTCCGCCCAGAAGGGGGCCCTCGACGCGTGCACGGCTGAAGACCACTGCACCAAATTATAGCGACGGTGTTAGAACCAGCTACTCCTATGCACGAGCCCGTCTGCACTATATGCTGGGCTTACGCCGGGGGCGCTACGCATTGGCCCATGAGAACCCCGTCATGATTGGATAATAGAAATTTGAATTTTGAATGTGCAGAAATGGGCATACAACCATAGCACGTTCTCCAGCAACGTAAAGCAGGAGTTACCATGCAAATGCATGTAACAGCCACATCCCTGATTCTTTATTTGAGTACCCTCCAAAGTTGAAAAAAAAAAAAATATTACGTGCTGCAGCTAAGATTATTGCAAAAATTCTTACAAATTGAGCAGAAGAATAGTGGCTCATATTTATGCAATATTAGGCCTCCAATGATGGACGCAAACGAGTTAAGGTATTCAAAATTGAAAATTTTTTTAATGGCTTCTTTAAACACACTTGAACGGTACTAAAGATGGGAAAATGGCAGCAGACAGTGCCGTTCATTCAGTGAAACGGCTGGTGTTAGTCATACCAGGCTCAGCTTGTTCCTGAACGCCCAAAGTTTGGACCTAATGGTGAAGGAATTTCTTTAAATTTGTTCAATTGACTTCACATTAGATTTTTTTTCCTCGTGCTAATCAACATTGTTCCATGTAGTTATCCCATCTGGGAGGCAGTTCGATGCCTGTTACCACAGACTTTGCAATTAACGAGGAGGGCATTGCTGCAGGCGTTAGCAAGTCAAGACCCCACTGCTCTAGCCCTTTCATCAGCTGCTTTTTCCTTTATCTTGTCCTTAAAAACGTGATGTCTGTGTCTGGTTCCCTGGTGATGACATCAGCACCTCCTGTCTCTGTATGTCCAGTACGCCTCAAACAGTGTTATTAACCACGTGTGTGGTTGGGCTGCAAAAAATACTGGACCCACCACCAATTCTTGCTACAAAATGCGCTAGGTTACGTACGATTGCAAAGCCACCACCAGAATGGAAGGCAAGTCACAGTTTACGCAAAATGGTCTGCTTGACACCATTCATTCTCAACAGGAGTCACACGTAGTGCACATAGTCTCAAAATTGGGTCCTGATAGGAAATTAGAAATACTAGCGTACTGGAGACAGCTCCACGGATCCGGTAAAACTTAGGCTTACTTAGGCCCGGTTTCACCAACGCTGGTTAACTTTGAACCAAGATCAGGGTTCACTAAAACTTGAAATTAACACTCAGTTAGTTCTTTGCTTAAAAACATTACTTAGGGACATGAATCTTTCAGTGCAAACAACCCAAGTGGAAATTGCAGACTACCAACGATCGGCCAGTGGTCGGTTTTTGGTCGGCAAGCAACTTAGTCGGCCACTGCACCTTGGACCAACGTTGGTCTGATGTCGCCCACAGCGGTGGTTAGCGAACGACATCGGGCCGAGAACACTCTGCAACGTGTTGTGGGCTTCATGTCTTATAGGTCGGTCTGCTACATTGGCCCAACGTTGGCAGTACTAAGTCGGGCCGAGCAAGGCCAACGTCAATCCCCAAGCTTGGCCCAACCTTTTTCTGCAAGGACGGCCCAACGACTTTTAGGTCGGAAGCACACGTCGGTCGGTGAAGCAGAGTTAAATTCAGGTTGAGGGACCACTGATCAAATGTTAATCGCGGGTTGGTGAAACCAGGTCTTAGTCAAATTAAAGTGCAACTACGGATATAAATCTTGCGTCCTCGCATTCCTACTAAATTTATGTCATTGCAGTCCATGCGTCTCACGTTGTATTCTGCCAAAAATATTGTTTCTCTATATGTGATGTGGAAGCATCAAAAAATTAATTTCTAGTTTTGAGAAGTACTATATGTGACAGTGCGTGCAATCTAGTGCAATCTATGTGCCACACATCTGGCCACACTGCTCCTCAAAGGTCGCCACAGTTGCTTACAATGAGGGGCAGGCAGCAGAGACTGGGAAGGTGTGTGCGCTCTTGCGAGGGGTCAAACGCCAGAGCTCAAAGTGAAGAAGAAACTATGAATTTTTAGAGGCCCCTTCAACAATTTGAGGAAGCACTGTAAGGTTCACTGAGAGCATTTATATTTTGTGTACCGAGTCTTCGAGAGAAGTTGACTTATTACACGAAATAAGATATTGTTTTTTCAACTGTAGTAGCACTTTAAGGGGGAATCACTTCTACGCAAGACAATAGAGAAAGTTTGTTCGCACAGTGCTCAGAAACGGCGTAAAATATCGTCAAAACAGAAGTACTGGCGTGTTCTCCTTGCTTTACCCTCGTCAATGAGCATTGTGAACAATGCTGTCAGGTCTCTGGGTGTTATAACGCGATTTACTCGTGGCTTCACTGACCCTCGGTGCTTGTTAGTGCTGTATATGAGCCATGTCAGGAGCAGACTCGAACATTGCAGTATTGTTTGGAACCGTTTGACTAAAACGCAGTCAGACCAAATTGAATGTGTACAACGTAAGCTGGTCACTACTGTTTATGACAGATATATTGGTAGGAGGTTATACTATGACTATGAGCGCATTCTTGATTATATAGGACTTCCGTTATTGTCGTGTCGAAGACGATGTATTGATTTGCGATTTTTGGAAAAAGTAATTAACGGTGAAATCGACTGTCCCATGTTGTTATCATCCGTTAATTTTCTGTGTACAACAAGGACAAGGGCACGAAATTTGTTCTACATTAGTCATTCAAACGTTGCTTCTCCTTTGTCTCGGTTATTGAAAGTGTATAATGACTATGGTTCTGATCGTGCGACATTTCGATAGTATATCTTTCTCTTAATTTAGTTATCTCGTAATCTTTAATTAGCCAGCATTATGCATCTGTAGTTCCCTGTTGTATAGAGAGTATGTATTGTGTTTCGTGCACCACACTAAAGGCCACGGCTGTTTGTGGGCACTTTAAATAAAATCAATCAATCAATCAATCAATGACACGTATTGTAGAATTCCAGGACTATCCGTCAATTTGTATTGAGCCCGAATTCGCAAATATTTTAGTGCGCGACACTCTATCGAGATGGCAGCACACGTTCGAGGCGCGCCAAACTTTAATTCATTAAAAATCAACGGCTCAACCTTGTCCTCTAAAAAATACGTCATCGACTAGAGAAAAGCTAAGAGAACACGCCAGTACCAATCTTAAGATGGTAGTTTAGAGCGTTCAACGTGTCTTGTGCGAACAAAAGTCGCCCACATATTTCTGAAGGAGTGATTCCCCCTTAAGGTCTAGTTAGTTCAAGGAACCAGCTAGGGTAATCGAAACCATTTCTTCGTCATTACTAGAACGGATGATACGGAGCCAGTTGATATCGTTCGGTAAGCAAGCAACCTGCTTGAACTGTACGTCGACAACAGGCTTCTAGTGCAACAAGTGCAGGTATGTGTGATTTACGCTGACCCAAACGGCACAAAATGGGCAATGCTGGGCCAATATTGGACCAATATCGTCAATACTGTCCCAATCTTACGTCAATACTGTTGTCACAGTATGTGTCAGTATGTGTCAATACTGTCGACAGTATATCGTCAATACTGTCCCAATGGTTTAATCTTGGTCCTATATTGGGCCAACATTGCCAATATCAGTCCAATAGTGGCCCGATATTGGTCTAATCTAGTGGTCTAGGGTACCATTTCGCGTAGCTGTGACTCGTGCTCCCACCACCACCAGGTGCAAGAGAGAGACGTGCCCTAGGAGGAAAAAGCGCCTACGCACCCAAGTGGGAAGAGATGGACGTGGTGGCAGGTACGGGTGTCGTCGTGGTGGCCAGCAGGCCGTTGGTGTCCGGGACAGTGTCCAGCTGGCGCTGCTGCCGCTGTTCGAAGGTGGTGCTGTCCACGTAATCTGTGCTCATTTCAAAGGCAATGGTGGGACCCGTCGTCGTCGTGTACGCGTACCCGTTGGGCGTGTACGTCCCGAGGTCGTCCGTGTAGGTGTAGCTGCGCAGCAAGACAAAGTGTGTTGCAACGTAAAGAGCGGCCAGAAAGTTGAAAAAAAGGTGATGGTTCATCTTCACAACGAACCCTGAGACCGGAAAAAGAGAACTCGAGCACTCGAGACTCATGTATTGTGTGTGTTCTCTCCCCAGTCTCAGGGTTCGTTATGAAGATGTGCTGCAAGCTTTCACGAGCTATGTCACAAATAGGGTTGCCACCTTTCGTAGTAAAAAATACCGGCTGAGGGAGAGGAGGTGGAATAGAGGGAAAGGGGAAAGGCTCGCGGGAAAGGGAAGTGGGTGAGGGGTGGAAGAGCACACACAGAAAACAGAGAGATAGAGCGAGAGCTCAAGATAATACGAGGAAACATATGTTCCTGTGTGTAATAATAATAATAATATTGAATAACTAAGGAAAGAACTGGTGACTGCGGAGTTGGGGCTATGCTCCAGATTTATTCAAGCTGTAGTGGAATGCTGAAGGGAAAACCCCGCAAAAGCCCATATGAAAGGTCTCGAGTCGCAAATACCGGCAAAAGGCTGCCGGTATCACCTTCCTACCGGCAACTGGCAGAGCGAGCACATAACCGGCCGTGCCGGTATAATATCGGACTGGTGGCAACCCTAGTCACAAACAAGTTAAGAGCATTCGGCAGGATCCCTGAAGAGAGTGTCATGACAGTCAGTCGCATTATTCTATGCCAGTTCCCAGCAAAAACTGCACTGACATGTCCGTGATCATGATAAGAAATATCAGTATACGTGTACTAACTCTTTTTTTGTATTATGTCCTCTTTCCTTTTCTTTCTTTTCTTTGTTCTTTCCTCATTGCAAAATATTCACTGTATGTAACTGTACTGCAATTGCAAGTGTTTCATTTTTTTTTGCCCCCCCCCCCCATGTAATGCTCTTAAGTGCCCTTGAGGTAAAATAAATAAATAGATAAATCAGAAGCATGCGCTCCAAACGCGTTTTTACTGAACACATCATAGCAAATAAAACGTAATTTGAAATATAAGAACAAAAATGCATGACGACTGGTGATTGACTGTCAAAGCTTACCAATTTCAAAAGAAGCAAACTAATCAATATTGACAGAGCAGAACGCAGGACCTACATATACAAGGATGATACAACTGCTGTATCATCCTTGATTACAGCTCTAATGCACGCTAACAATCACAAACACAAATTATGATCAGTTTCTAATTTTAATAGCCTTTTTCCGTAAATATATGGCCCAAGAAAGATGGAAATTCAGAAAGAACAATCAAGAAGCGTGGTGTAAGGTGGATAGAAGGGATAGGTAAGGTGGATAGCAGCACTGCCATGGACACATCGTTCTCACGATTATCACAAGTTTTCAATTGCCTTTCAATTGCAGTTTTCATTTCATTCAATCCGTTTGCATGCTTCGGATGCGTTTCTTGCTCATGTTTTCCTTTCAGACCGCCTTAACATTTGCTTCTGGAGTGGTTTCATAATGCAGCAATAATTGTTTCATTATAAAGGTCCTTTTAACTGGAAAGTGATCATGCTGGCATAAAAAGAGGGAAACTGTACGGCGGCCCGGTGATGTGCCTGAGTTGGGTCGAGCTCTTGTGAACCACTCTTTCAGATTTTTTTAAAATCAACATTCGTTTTGAAAGTGTCTGGGCCTTTCCTCCGTTTTCCTGCTAAAAGGCTACAACAAATGTGACGGTCTCGACTTTGCCGTGTTGAGGATCATGCCCTCGCAGGGGTGTGCACCGTAGAGGGGCGCGTTAGACTCCATGACAACACGTAGCTACAGGGAGAAACTGCTTCAAAGGCGCTGAGCTTGCCCGTTCCAGGTATGTGTGATTTACGCTGTCCCAAACAGCACAAAATGGGCAATGCTGGGCCAACATTGGACCAATATCGGCAATACTGTCCCAGTCTTGGTCCAATCTTGCTCCTACATCGGGCTGACATTGCCAATATCAGTCCAATATTGGCCCGATATTGGTCTAATCTTTGTCCTATATTGGGCCGACACTGCCAATATTAGTCCAATATTGGCCCGATATGGGTCCAATCTTTGTCCTACATTGGGCAGACATTGCCAATATTAGTCCAATATTGGTCCAATCTTTGTCCTATATTGGGCCGACATTGCCAGTATTAGTCCAATATTGGTCCAATCGTTGTCCTATATTGGGCAGACATTGCCAATATCAGTCCAATATTGGCCCAAGATGTTGTGCTGCTTGGGGGTATTACGAGTCTCTGCCATGTGGAAACAGTTTGGACGGATGGCATTACAAATCTGCCAATGCAATTGCCGGTCGAGCTTCGGCCAGGTTTGTGTTTTTGGCAGCCGGGTCGGGCAAAGCTTTGGATATGGGTCCATGCAGTGTTCTAGGGTGCTAGACCTATACTTACCTGCCGTTGATGAACGGAACGGTTATCTGGTTTGAGGATGAGGGCGTTTGTTGTTGGTCAAAGACAGAACTGTCGGGTGATGTTTCCGTCGTTTGCGCCGGCTGCGTGACACCCGTTGTCTGCCCCTGGGGCCGGACCAGCTGAGCCCGATGAAATCGTACTTCGTCTTCTACTTTTTCTCGCTGTTTCTTGCTCATTCTCCCAAACTTCACAGCTGCAGTGACAAAAAGTATATCTATCCATCAACATGAAACACAGCGGTGCAGAGAACATATATTAGCATCAAGTCAGTGATCGAGAAGAACGCGATGAGAAGTCTCCAAAAATAACGAAGTTGTCTTCGTTCCTAACCCATCCTGTCTAAGATATAACTTCGGATTAATCTGATTAACAGTCTTTTTTATCGCTTTGTCTGTTTTCTCATAGTTTAAAGAAGCACAGAAAGCACTTCAGTCATTACCCTTTTTCTAAAAAAAAGCGCTTATCTTGCTTATTAAGATGCACGATGCGAAGCGAAGTGATTCATTCGACAGATGCAAGAATATCGTAGAATCCGATTTTAAAAATCGCGACCGTGCGCAATGCTGACAACGTCCGCAACCAGCCGCCCGGGTCGCATTACGGTACAGCCCGCTCATTGGTTTAGAGAAACGCGTCTGCTGCACAGAAAGAACTGTGACAGAAACGAAAAAGAAAAAAAAAAAAAAAGGCTGGAAGCGCCGATTCCGATTGGAGCGCGGGTGCTCTTGGAACCGTAATGACATCACTGATGACGTTTTTTTGTCGTCCTCCTCCTCCTCCTCGCTTCAACCCGCAGAGCGAGTCGAGCGGGAACGCGCGCCTCGGATGTCCGGGTTCGCGTACAGAGAAATTTCTTTTGTATCAGTCATGTCACATCATTTCATATTGTGTTAGAAATGGAAAATCTTTGGGATGGCTTTCTGTGGCCCTTTAACGTGTAAAGAAGCAGTGCATTGGAATGCCAGCTCATAACTATTTCCAGTGAATCAACCTCTGATCATGAGCAAGGTAGGTGGAGTTGCGAGCAGCTTGATATCCAATCATGAAGCACCTCTGTTCAATCCGCCTCTCTCTCGCACGAGCAGCCACAGAAGTGTCAGCTTCTGCCTTGTGTCTACGTCACGACCTACTAGATTATAACGACATCATGTCATAGGCACCCCTTCCCAGCGCCGCATTTTTGGAAGCTAGCGGTGGCGCTACTCATCGTCCCAATTATTGCTTCCTCAACTTCTACAATACTTTGTACTTAAGCTTACCTTAGTATTTCTGTACAAGCGGTGGATATTCCACGGAAGATGTTTCATTCTGAGGTTGATCACCATCATCATTCTACGCGTTTTCATAGTAGCTATTGCTGTCGTCTGCTAGGAGGAGGAGGACGAGTGTCGTTGGGAGGAACCCGAGAGGTCTGCCTGCCTGAATAGGCGGCATGTTTCTCGGGAAGGGAAAGGTGGTGGAGAGGAGGAGAGGAAAGGGTGAAGCTGTCGTCTGCTACGGTAGCCATACGTACGCTTCTGCGCGTTCAGAATTCAAATTTCCGTCGTCCAATCGTGATGCAGATCTCGCGTGCCGATGAGTAGCGCCCCAAGCGGATGGTGAGGACATATAGGGGTTGCTGATTATGACATGGTCGTTATAATCAGTAGGTCGTGGTCAACGTAAAGGCGAGCCGCGTATTCCCTCTCTCTCTTGTCGACCACGTTAGAAGAAAGAGACTATATAGCGACGACAGGACTAAAACTCTTCCCGTGAAAAGTACAGCAATTTTCGCAGCAGAAATCTCCCTACCAAACTCGTACTTCACGGTTCTATAGCGGCAAAAATTTCCCACTCTTTGTATAAGAACATGGAGAACTGATGTTCTGAGGCTGGAACAACATAGAAGGGACAATCACATCATTTGTATAAGAAATTCCGCGCGCTTCTGCCGAGACGTTCGCCCGGAAGGATACTTTCTCTGCAGGCACACTCTTAATGCACCGAAGGCGCCCTTTCACAACAGCTGGGGGCTGCGCCGTTCCTTCATTTGCATTGGAGCACGGCTTCCTCGCACATTGTAGCAACTGTTTTTCGCGTGTCGCTGCATGTGGTTCCGAATATGGTCGGCGCGTTTCATACAACGCCATCTGTTGTGTTGTTATGTTACTCGCGGATGTAATGGCACGAGATCACCGAGATAAAAGTTGGTTTGAGTAGGCACGAGAAAAATCTTTCGTTTCACTATATTTCAGTTGGCAACCTAGTATAAAAACAATAGCGCTGGATGTGTCCGAATAGTGCCGAAAAATAAACTCTGCTACGGACTGACCGTGAATTCACACGAGCGACATTCCCTGCAGAAGCGGAAGACGCGAAAAACGTCATAGCTTTCTGAGTACCAGCGCTCAACGTTCAGTGTTCACGTACACTGCTAACCGTGGGAAAGACCCTGCGGCACAGCCACAAGATATTCCGTAGCAGACGACAGGAAAGACGCTGACGGTGTCGTCTGCAAAGTGTCGTCTGCTAAACGCGCAGTGCGCCACCCCCGCTATTCCGCACCGTGTGAATGCTCAACATAACACGGGACAGAACTTCGTCTCTGTGAGCAGTGGTCTTGCTTTTTCTTCCACTAGAATATTCCGTGAGGATGTCGCTCGTGTGAATAAACAGTGTATAGCGACAACGGCAGTAACGAGGAGCGCCATCGCCCGTCCCGAACTCCCGAGATGTCGTCCGAACCGATGGAGACACAACAAATTACGCCTCGTGACGTCACAGGAGACTCGCAAAGGCCACACGGGAAGGCGACACCGTCGCCACGATGAAGCGATGAAGATACCGGCGATGTTTGGTATTCGTTTCGCCGCCATCATATATGAAAATTACCGCGATAATGTACAAATATATTCACACAATTGAAGAACTTTCAGATACCAAAAATAGCGGTGAATACAGTGAGGCTGAGCGTCAGAACCTATACACCATGGTTGCTAGCCACTGTGGCGCTCCCCCTGCGAATGACGTCATATGCGAACAAACGCTATATTACGCAATGACATTCCATATTATGCGGGCATAATGTGTAACTTACCGTCTCTTGACATTCCTAGTGCGAGGCATTTTTGTAACCTGCAGTACTGGCATCGATTCCGGTTGACTCTATCAACGACGCAGTTCTTCTGCCTTGGACACTGGTAGTTTACCACGCTCGACTGACTCCGTCTGAAGAAACCCTGGACACACAAGCACAACCAATAAATACACGAGATAATCGTGAGATAAAAACAGCGCTCATCCTTTGCCCCTCAACTCGCAGAGAAGGAAACCGCGCTCAGCCAATCGCGAAGCGCGGTTCAGTCGGTTGTATAACGTCTATAACAGATGCAAACCTCATTTACCCTCGTTAGCTGAATGTGTCTCAGACGACACATGACAGAACTAACCGCAGTCCAACCGGTGTCCTTGCGCTTGTTTGGCACTATGACTATGAGTCATCTGTTGCAGAACAGTGGGCACTTCCACTTCTTTGTACACGTTTACCAATATTTGCAGCGATGTCTCACATTGTTTTTGTGTTGCAATCGAACCGAGCATCTGTTTCACTCCCGATCCTGCCTTTTTCACCTGCTTCATTCCGAAACTAGGTGTAAAATAGGGCTCAGATGCATAGTCATGTACAACACTTCCTTCCACATTTTAACAGCTATGGCTATTCACTACTACTCATATTAGTGACTCCTCGGAGTAACCAGCTCATCGGTTGTAAGATCGCAATCAGGGATTTTCCCAGCACTCCCGCCTAGTGTCCTCCCAAACATCTTACAACCCCCCAACAAAAAAAGAAAAAAAAAAGAAAAGGAACTGGCCAGAAAGGCTAAAAACGCCACAGAAGCTGCAGATATGGGCATCACCCCCGCCCCCACCCCCACCCCCGAGATGAAAATCCTGGGAATATGCCTGGATCGCACCAATCGTCTAATCCTTATTTCCGCACTAAATCAAACCAATCTAAAGTATTTAGCACAAGACTTGGCTGTGGCTATGACCATGGCAATGGCTATGGCAATGACAATGGCAATGGCAATGACTATACAGGCAGAGAGAGGACATCAGGAAGGACTACTGAGCCTACATCCGTCCGCAAAGTCTGATAAACCATTAGGTGGTAGGATTCGAACCTACTACCTCGCAGTCTTCAGCATGTCCTTCGAGCTACTACCGGCAACGACTAGGGGCACGCTACAGGTACTTGAGTACCCTAAGTCTAGAGCTGACGGCTAGATACCTGATCATACGTACGTGCATTTGACACGTATGAGTGGCCTTTACAGCAGAGAGAGACAGAGCTTACCTTGCAGCCTTCACAAGTGATGACACCGTAGTGGACGCCGGATGATTTGTCGCCGCAAACCTTACATGGTATGATCTCGATTTGTGCTGCAAAGAACAAGAAAACGTCCGTCAGTTTGACATCCACAAAGATGCGGCTTACGCCACTGTAAAACAGAAGCCAGATGTGACCATGCCTACATTCTTCTTGTACCATCTCAACACTACCACGCTCTGCTGAATGGAATTTTGCGTATGGCAGGATAGAAGTAGAAAGAAAAAAATGGAAACGTAGCTGTTCCAGGACGCTTGACGCATGAAAGCACTGAGTGATTTATGGCATCTTTACATAATACCCAGTAAAGCGCATTGAAATCAGTTCACATGCAGATGGGGACAAGCTGTTCCACAATTAAGGAGTCACTCAGTACTAAAAAAAAAACGATTTATTTCGTTTCGTATTATAAACTAACTTTGCGAAATAAACTTGTAACTACATAGTACGTTTTGAAGAGGCAAGTTTCAATTTCGCAAAGACTCTCTGATGGCGGCTCGTCTAATTGGCTATACGTCTGCGAAAAGCTTGAGTTTGATCAGGGATTTTCCCAGCACTCCCGCCTAGTGTCCATTCTATACAACACCAAAAGGTGTTGTATAGAATGTGTGCTCTTGCCAGCAGAACTTGCGGGGTGAATTTTCGTCAATGGATTTATTTGGATTGGAATAGCTGCCTCGTATACATTTATTCGACACAAATATGCACATATCCAGTGCGGCTGAAATATGACGCCGTGCCACATTTGTACGTGCGCACGTGCTCATTCGCGCCATTATTTTGTATCGCTTATAATTGCAATCGATTCCGGCAGGCGGGGCGATTTAAAAGAAACGAAGTTCATTCATCACTCTTTGCATATCGTCCGTATCAGCTTTATCAAACTTCCGCCTATAGAGCCGACTTATAATTACGAAGAAACTCCGGAAGCGGAAGTAAAACTACTGTTTCCTTCTTTCTGCGGAGGAGGCGAGCAGCGATCTCGAGAAGAGATTTCTGTCTCTCACTTAGAATGGGATTACCCTCGTTAAGCTTAGCTGGAAATACGGACTAATGGTTTTTCGGATTCAGTTCCGTGTAGGATTACTTAAATACGTTTGAAAGGACGTCTAAACCGTTGTGAGACTAACATTGTGTCTGCCTTTCACGACACTATTTTAAACACGTTACACCAACATGCGGTATTCGTGCACTCTAAGAAAAAAAGGAGTAAAACGGGGAGTAATTGCAGCTTCTACTCCCCTAGTCTGCAATTACTCCCCATTTTAGTCCCCTAACCCAACATTTAGTCCCGACATTTACTCCCCGGGACTGCAAATTGTCACTAAACTTCGCGAATGGTCTCCTGAATGCAACAGCCTACGTAAATATGTGCTCTTGGTCAATTTGAACGACATAAGGCTGTATGACTCAGACAACGTAGCAATTTTCCAGCCACACAGAGTAAGAAAGAGTTAGCGCATCTTTCTTCGCAAATTGTGCCCTAGTATGGCGCAAGATTTTATATCACTCGATATATCACGGTTGTCGGTTTCCTTCAAAGTATTTTCATGCATGCGCACCAATTATGTACCTGGGACTCTTACAACAGCGCCTGAAATGCGGTCTTCGCTCTGTGACATTCATTTACTCCCGTGCATTTACTCCCGAAAGGGACTATTTTTTGTGGCAATGCAATTACTCCCCAAAAGGAGTAAAAGTACTCCTTTTTTTCTTAGAGTGTGTGATTCAGTCAGAACTTCGCTTGCGCCACAGACAGTCTTGATGGGGAGTAACTCTTACATGTAGCTTATAGAAGTTGGTGCTGCAAGTCACTTCTCTGGGAAGTAACGTATAAAGTAGTTATCACTTTCGGTGAAAGCAACTTTAAAATGTAAGTGTGGTGCCATCAGTTTACAAACAACGTCTTTGTCCTTCTTTGAACGACTTTTTTACAGTGACCCGGAGGGGATGTGTTTCGACTAAAGCGGTGGACACTTAGCTTACTGACGATAACTTCGAAATACAAAAATACCGCTCGAGTGCGACCAACACGGACGCCACGAGATCTAAAATAAAAATAATAAGGTTTTCCAGAGTTGCTTGTATACTCTGATTTCGTTTCCTTAACAGGTAGCTGTAAGGTAAGTAAGTTTTTAGCTTGGTAACTGCATCTAATTGCATTTTGATAAAGGTAGCTATAGTTCAAACAGCTAGTTGTGACTCTAATTGACTTTTCCCCATTACACGGAGACCAAAATGAAAGCTGGGAATTGCACAAATGGATCAACATTATTTTTGGTTGCTGTCTGGCGGTGTTTGCGAGAGTCAAAAACAGTAAGTTCCTCACGGTGTAGAGAGAACAGGGAGAGACAAATGATTTAAATTATAAATAAGCGACCGCGAATTTGACTGCAATGTTACGCGATTTTAATAAGTGGTTTGACAAGAGCGTTTTTTGCAAAAGTTTGGATATTCCCTGTCGCTTTGAAGGGGAAAGCGCTCCTGATTGGGGATGTTTGCATTCTCCTGTGGGGATGGGACACCAGTACACGGTGGATACTGCTGCTATATTTGTATAAAATATTTTTTTTTATATTGGTAAAAAACAAAAAACAAAAAAAAAACGTCTTTCGGAGGATGTGAGGGGAGTTGAAGAAAGCCTTCATTGTAGCTTTCTTTATTCTTTACGGAATTTAATATGGAGTACCCAAGGGGTACGTATAGTAGGGGGTACTGCGCCCAATCTGTGCTTTTGGTTTTGGGAGCGCACGTTAGTTTCCGAAAATTGCGCGAGTGCGCGAACTCGCCCAACTTGCGTCGCCGTCGCGACGCGCGACATTTTGGGACAGTGCGACGGAAAAGAAAAAAAAAAAAAAACGCATCGCGTTGAGTAATACCCCGGTTGCGTAGCCAGAAAAATATTTCGGGAGGGGTTCTACAGGAATTTTACATAGGGGAAGAGGATATACCTTCTTTTTCCCTCTCCCAAATGCGCTACCCAAGGCACGATTTCGGGGGAGGGGGGGTCGAACCCCCCTCTGACTACACGGGTGGCCAGTGTCAACCTGCCACAGAGAGCATTGGGTCCAATGCCCTTTGAGAAGCTAGACACGCTACATGCTTTGTGGCGTTATCATTGAAAAGGGAGCCTGGTATTATCATTGAAAAGGGAGCCGAAATACGCTTCGGTATTACAAACAGACGATCTTCGCCCCTTATTTAGTGAGGGAAACTGGATTGGTTTGGATTAAAACGGATAACCCTAGCGACATACGAGAACTATGGATTTTGCTGCCACTTTTATCCGAGCCACCTGCATGAAGAGAGGCATGTCGGGAAGACGCACAAGTGCAGAAACTGGTATTTCGTACGCAGATGGCCACCAACCAGTGAAACCAATGCCAGATAACCAATGATATGAGCTCAAGTTTGATTGACAGGTCGAGCCTCTTATTAGGCTCCTCCTAATAGCCAGACAATTTTTTTTATATATACACGGCTCTGAGACTGTTCGTGTGACATAAATTCTGAAAGTATACTTCGGACCAAAAGGGGCATTTTTTTTTAGATGAAATTAATTTTGCGCAGTAAATACGTACTGTGGCTGCCGCGTGATGGCGGTACAAGTGCAACGTGCTTGCGTTTTGGGTTGCCACTGAGGAAGACTCTCTGGCGTTGCCTTCGTTTGCGTCATCCGTACGTCCCCTTTTTCTATAGGGTACGCTAAAACACTGTCTCCCCTATTTTAAAAGTCCCTAGTTTATTAATCCCTCCTTATCTCTAATCTCCTTATCTCTTAATCTTATCTCCCCTAATATCTCCTTATCGCAAAATACAAGATGGAGTGCATATCTACAGTGCACAACACCATGCCACAAAATACCGCCTGGCTTCACGATGTTGGTGGGCAGGATTTAAACGCAATTCGCAGTCGGACATGCCAGTCCACGTAATAACGTTGTAGTTTTGATTATTATTAATTGATTTTGATTAAGTTTTGATTATTAATCGTACTTTTAAAAGTCACCTTTCCCTCACCTGTTTGCCCCCCTTTTTGAGAGGGACCGTTTCTGGGAGACCGACGTATAAATACCAAAAATGCGCGCGACACGGATTTTTCAAACTCACGAGTGACAGCTGCGGGCCGCCGCAGCAAAGAAAAAAAAAAAAAAAGATTTCTTGAGAAGCAAGCAACGCTGTCTGCAAAACGTCGACTAATGACCTGGATATACATTTTGCTTCTGTATTTTTAAACAACGTCTCCGTAAGACCCCGTAGGAGCGGTTGTATTTATTTCCAGGATTCTTGGAAGGCATCCAAAAAGAGCACGCGCGCAGGACGGCGTGCCAGTATTGTGTTCCTCCTTCACGGTGAATGGCACTTGCTCTCTAACGCGACAAACAAGTTCTCGGATCATTCTCGAAGCCAAAGTGACAAACAAACATTGTATTCTCGCGAAACACTAAGTAGAATATATATTGAGAAAAAGAGGAGGTGCAGTTCCTCCTTGCGTGACGTCACAAATACCTCGGTGGCATTCTATTAGAATGCAGAAATCGTGGAGCAAAATGCAGACGACGCTGAAGTGTACAGTCGCAGATGGCTCCGAGCAGACGACAGAAGAGCGGAAGTATTCGCGATGGTGCTGCCGCTGCTCGCCACGCATTTTTCGCGTCTTTTTCGAGCAATTCCGAGAGTTTGACTACGCAGAGCAGCGGGAAGTCAGTCCGGATACAAAACAAGTTTAATTCAAATTACGTTACACGCTATGTTGATTTCGTACTTGTTATCATAATTCAAAACTTCGATTCCGTTACGAAGCTAGAATCATAATTATATTGGACTCTTTCTTGCATCGCCGCTAAGCGGTGAACGACACTATATAGTGAACTATAGCTCGTGCATCGGCGTTTTTATAGTCCATGATGTGCGTGCACGCGCGCGGCACGCCATGGAGAGGTCCCAGTGAAAAACATCGTGCGCCTTGCAAAGCGGACTGGCGTCGCTGTCCGAAGGACGCGAAGATAAATGTTGTCAGTGGAACATTCGCGAGAACTGCTGCGGGCTACAGTTCAGTGAATCGTTATTGAAAAATGCCGCGCATGTACGGAACACTACGACGGGACCCGTTCCAAATTCACACGCGCTTCTCCAGCTGTCTGATTGGATGCCGACAATCTTTGCCTCCTGGGGATCCGTTTTCATTGCGCTTTCTTCGAAACGGTAGCCCTGTGTGAACTATAATTTTGTTTGAAATGATATTAATTGAAACACGGACTTTCATTCGAGAGCAAGTTGTTTTTTGCATTTTAGTGCCCCTCTAGGGCCGGTGTATGGAAACAATAAAGAGGTCGCAACAACGAGACATTCTATTTTAATAGTGGTCGTGCGGTGGCAAGAATTGCCCAATGTCGTAAAAGCGGCCACCGATTCCGTATCGCTGTCAATCAGTGAGATATCAGCAACGTGATGTCAGCCACCCCAAAGGAATCGGGCCGACTGGCTTATCGTGTTTTCGGAAACGTTATCGTGAAACTTGTATACGTTCTTCGAAAACTCCATAATGAACGGCTGCCCCTTTTCCCGGAGGAAAATAAAAATCGAGCAAGCGTAGGAACTGATTCAACCTTACAAAGCATTTCTTACGGTTACCCCGATAAATATCGTTCATTATTCCGGGTAAAGCAAGAGTGTTTGTGTTGTTTTGTTTTGGGAGTACCAGAACTAGTCAGGAGACAAGTTCAATTTCTCCCTGGTTTTCTTTTAAATAGTTAATCAATCAATCAATCAGTGCCGCGTGTTCCGTTAACGTGCTTGCACTGCACGCCGAGAGTTTCCAGGGGGGGAAAAAATCACTTTCACTACGCCAAAGCGCTCGTGATGCCAAAGTCTGTAACGCAACACCCGATAACGAAATGGACTGAGGAAGAAGGCGCAGATAAGCCACACACAGAGCAGCGATAAGTAACTGCAACTGAAATGCATAATCACAAAAGGAAAGGGCCATTGACCGAGGGCTTGTTTATCTCACGGGCCCGTGCTTCAGGTTTAAATGGAAGCTGCGGTAAAAATACACTCGTTAAACGGCTCCAAAGAACGAGATAGATCGTATAGGTAGGGTTTTCATTTTCGGCTTTTATGATTTTTCGAATTCGAGGGGTAAAAATCGGGTGCTATTTACGCCCGAGCATTCGGGGAGAAATCGGGCGTTACGATCTCTGTTTGATACGTCATCGGGGAATTTTTCGGGTGAAACGAAAAGATATATGAAACAAGCCACTGCAGTGACACTGGGACGAGAAACAAGAATCTTTACACAGTGAACCCTCGTTAATATGACCCCCGATAATCTGACATACGCGCTTTACGACCATACTCCTGGGGAACAATGCAGTGAAATCCCTCTGCAAATCCCTCCCCCCGTTAATATGACAATTCCGCATTATGACCAAAATTTTCGGGAACGACCATGGTCATAATAACGAGGATTCACTGTCATTAATAATAATAATAATAATAACAGTAATCATAATAATCTACGTAAAGACGCTCCGTTCAGCAGCCAGGTCAGCCGAGGGAGACTCCGAAGATCCGCTCCCTGCTGAGCGTTGTGCGCATGCTCAGTCGGAATGTCGCTAACCCGCTGAGCGGAGGAGACGTAAACACGTTCGAAGCTTCCTGATTTCATGGGACCGTTGTCTACCAACGAAAACAAACGAATCAAACGAAAACAAGATCGCTATATAAAAAAACAAAACAAAAAACAAAAGCAGCTGCGTCTGAGCTGCAGTTAAGAAACGGGGCATGACGTTTCTTCGAGGCGCACTTCGTTCGACCTTTACTTACTAATGAAAATTTATATAACCCTTTCTGGTATTGCGTAGTAATCGAGTTACGAATAATAATAGTGACAATTTGGAGTACCATTTTTCGAGCGACTTGTAACCGGTTACTTTTTGGGCCCGTAACTCAGTAACTGGCGTCGTTCTCCGGTATTTTAGAAAGAAAAATTCCTTCCCGCAAGTTTTCTTAAAAAATTACACGACGGTTACGATTGTGTAACGCGAATTAATTTCAGCGGTAGCTGTTGTGTGTGGATGTCGACACTTTTATTGCTGATGTATGCAAAACTAAATTTAGAGTGACGAGCACTGCCTCGTGGTCTGCGAAGTGAGTTTTTATGTGTTAGAGCCGGGATTAGCGGGACAAAAATATTACTAAAAATCGGGACAAAAGCGGGACAAAAAAAAACGCTGAAAACCGGGACACTTTCGGGGACAACGTACGCATCTCTGAGTATATCAAAACTGCTTTTATTAGCTCTAGATTATTTTAACTTGTCCCGAATACCGGGGGGCTTTGTGAATCAGCCACAACGATATCCCGAGAACTTCCCGTCAACAGCTATACCGCTGTGAGAATGACACGTATAAACATCATCCTCGTATAGTCCCTGCATTCTAAGAAAAAAAGGAGTACTTTTACTCCTTTTGGGGAGTAATTGCATTGCCACAAAAAATAGTCCCTTTCGGGAGTAAATTCACGGGAGTAAATGAATGTCACAGAGTGAAGACCGCATTTCACGCGCTGTTGTAAGAGTCTCAGGTACATAATTGGTGCGCATGCATGAAAATACTTTGAAGCAAACCGTCAACGGTGATATATCGAGTGATATAAAATCTTGCGCCATACTAGGGCACAATTTGCGAAGAAAGATGCGCTAACTGTTTCTTACTCTGTGTGGCTGGAAAATTGCTACGTTGTCTGAGTTATACAGCCTTATACCGTTCAAATTCACCAAGGGCACATATTTACGTAGACTGTTGCATTTAGGAGACCATTCGCGAAGTTTAGTGACAATTTGCAGTCCTGGGGAGTAAATGTCGGGACTAAATGTCGGGTTAGGGGACTAAAATGGGGAGTAATTGCAGACTAGGGGAGTAGAAGCTGCAATTACTCCCCGTTTTACTCCTTTTTTTTTCTTAGAGTGTGTAATTTGCTTTCAAATCCCTCGTACAGTAGAGAGATTACGAAAACGGAATCCCCACCCAGCCTTCGCGCGGGGGACACATCACCAAAATTCGATTCAAGCACACTCTCTCTTTTTTCCCTCTTCCCTTTGGCACGGTGCCAGAGTGGACCGCGCATGCGTATTCCCATCGAGTTGGCGTGCTTCCTTGCAGCGTGTTTTCAATGGTCGTTTTTCAAAAAACGTAATCGTTCTGTGGCGCCATTGAAGCTCATCTCTTGCGCATTCAATTGGATCCTCAATGATATGTGGCCTCCTTCTAGAAACGGGGGAGATCGGAGAATGCTTCGAAAGTGCACTGCACTGTAAACTGAAAAACACCCTTATGGGTGTAAATGGCTTGTCCTATAACTGACACCTCTTTTTACACCATATGGTCTTAGAACACCCTTTTCAAAGGGTGTATTCTGTGTAAGACAACTTTTGAAAGGGTGCTTTTCCTTGAAAATGCTTTCTTTTGCACCCTTTAAACACCCTTCTAGGAGGGTGTAAAGTTGTTAAACACCCTTCTAGGAGGGTGTAAAGTTGTTAAACACCCCCCCTAAAAAGGGTGTTTAAAGGGTGCAAAAGAAAGCACTTTCAAGGAAAAGCACCTTTTCAAAGGGTGTCTTACACAGAATACACCCTCTGAAAAGGGTGTTCTAAGACCATATGGTGTAAAAAGAGGTGTCAGTTATAGGACAAGCCATTTACACCCATAAGGGTGTTTTTCAGTTTACAGTGTGCGAAACGGTGTCTATCAATCGATCAGTTTTGAATAATTCGAGTTACATTAAAGGGAATTGCTAGAAACTAGCAAAAAACTGGCGCCTATATAACGATGGAAGAATCCCCAGCGCGGTGTTTAAACGTGCACTGCATTACGACGCAAAAGGTACTCTGGACAAAGAAACTAATAAGCAGACTTTGACAAATAGTGCTCACAGACACGCAGTCTTCCGCGAGGGACATTAAATACGAGTGCACGTTAAACAACTCTCAGGGGTACAACGTCGCTCATGATCATAGTAGCTGCGCGACATGAAGCCACCACGGTCACTATTCGCATCGAACGTTGATGTTGATGTTGAAAAAAAGAACAGATTGAATTCATCCCACGTCGAATTCGGCCACTCGCATAAACAGCCCCCCCCCCCCCCACCAACAGACGTGTGTGTGTCTGGTCTTGCCTGCAGGCAAGACGACACACACACACGTGTTCTGTGTTTCACTACCCCAAGTATGACATAAAAAGCAGGGTTTGTTGCCGGAAACGAAAAAGTTAAGGACCCAAAATTCTGCAGGAAACGAAAATAGAAACGGAAACAATATATTTTATATTTTCGTTAGCTGTACCGAAAACAGAAACGGAAACAGAAACCGTTACCGAAAATCATCTGGAAACGGGGGCGAAAACGGGAAACTGAATTTCTTACGTACCGGAGACAGAAGCGAAGACATTATTATTTTCGGTAACCAACCCTGCAACCGATTCAGGCACGGTGACCGAACTGCGATAGCTCCCAAGTGACGCTGATGATGACGACGATTTCAGTTTTTATGGCGCACAAACGCGTATGTTTCAGATGTTCTTATTAAATGAACAAAAATAAGACAAACGTACGTTTTGGTAAATAGCCCTCGATGATACGTAGGGCTGTGTGTATATCATGGTTGGTATATACAGTGAACCCTCGTTATTATGACCATGGTCGTTCCCGAAAATTCTGGTCATAATGCGGAATTGTCATATTAACGGAGGGGATTTGCAGAGGTTTCACTGCATTGTTCCCCAGGAGTATGGTCGTAAAGCGCGTATGTCAGATTATCGGGGGTCATATTAACGAGGGTTCACTGTATATATCATGGTTGGTTCGTCTGTACATATTTTTTTTGTATAAATGCTATGTATAGTTCAATGTTCATCTATTTTATTTGTACCTTTGTTGTGGTAACTTATTTACTTGATATTTGTTTGATCACATGCAAGCTGTTGTTTTTGCTGCCAGAGTATATTGAAAGGCGAGGCTAGTCAAGCTGTTGCTACCAACAGCTTTTTCCTCGTCATTCATGTATATGGTAAATAACAATTTCATGAAATAAACTCAAACTCAAACAAGCAGCTACGGATATGCCGCGCTCGTGGCCAGCCTATACACAGCTTTTCGAGAAACTACAATCATCTCGGGTATATATACATACATCCCGCTTTTCCAACCCACCACCAAGTTGTGTTTTTAATCTAGTGTTAGCGCCGCGAAGCAGCTATGACTACGAGCGGTGTGCAGATGCAGAGAGCACAGTAGAGGGATGGAGTTGGAGACGGGAGATTAGTATGCCTCCTGGGCCGACTTCCTTCGGGCGGAAGTTTGCTGACATCCACCTGGACAATCTGCCGGGAAACCCTCAGACAGCAGAGCCCGTGGAGGGATTCGAACCTGCCACCTTTTAGTGTTGAGCGTGACCTTGTATCCACTCGGCTGTGCCGCTACCACGGATCCGAACCGGAATTGAACCCGAACCGAAAACGGGGGAAAAAATCGTTATTTTCTGACGAACCCGAACTGAATCGAACCCAAACAATTTTTTGCTTGTCCCAAACCGAACCGGGGCTGAACCGAAAAAAAAAATTCATACGGTTACCGGTTCGGGAATCGGTTCAGGGGTGAAATAATTGTACTACTGACCGACTTGTTTTTTTTTTTACTCACCTGAAACGGTTATCTCACACCTTTCTCTTACAACCGTTTACGGTGAGCGTATAAGCTCGCCTTCATGTAGCAAAATGACTGCCCATGAACCGGTTAAACCGGCACCAGAAAAAGTAACGGTTCCAATCCCTGTATAAATCGGTCTTGGGTAGTAACTAAGTTACTTTTAACTTGTAACTGTAACTAGTTACTTTTCGGGTTAACTAGTTACAGTAACTAGTTACATTTCCGGAAAAGTAGCTTTTAACTGTAACTAGTTATTATTTCTGTGAATGTAACTGCAAAATGTAACTAGTTACTCGAATAAATGTCGATCCTTTTTTACGTACGTACACACGTCGTATTTTTCCCTGTGGGAGAGCCACATATTGACTTATACAGCTTCTGGTTAAGTGCAATAATACTTTTATCGCACTTAAGTAAATGTAAATAAATGTACGTTTTTAACGACTGTATCACCCTCTCATGGTCATTTTTATAAAAAGTAACTGTAATGTAACTAAGTTACTTTCTCACAGTCACTGTAACTGTAACTAGTTACTTGACCAAGAAAGTAACTATAACTGTAACTTAGTTACTTAACCAAGAAAGTAACTATAACTGCAACTCAGTTACTTTCTAGAAGTAACTTACCCAAGACTGGTATAAATGTCCCGACCGCTGACCGATTTTCTTTTGTCTGTGTGTGTGCGGGTGGGGGGCTCTCTCCCTGAGCCGAACCGATACACCTGAACCGGGTTCGAGCCGATAACTTCGGTTCAGCGGAGCTAAACCCGAACCCAACCAATATTATGCCTGAACCCGAACCGGTACCGGAGAAAAATACCGGTTCCGATCCCCCGGCCGCTACTGGAAACACCTCGAGGGGAATCCCCGAGGGAAGGAAAGGGAAGAGGAGGATCAACTTTCCCTTCCTTAAATCCGCCAGAGTCTATATATGAGTCCCAAATGAGTTGACGGAGGGGGATGCGCTCGTTAAAGCGCCCTCTTTAACTGTTCGGGTTGATTGGATTCCTTCGTTTCAACTCCCACGAGCCTCGTCGAAGCGAAAGAGTGCATTTTTGTAAGCAGGAAGTCATTAAGGTTCACGACCCTCACCTGAACTTGGTCAGCGTGTCTCCCATTGCGACCCGTGAATACAGGCGCTGTATACAGTGAACCCTCGTTATTATGACCATGGTCGTTCCCGAAAATTTTGGTCATAACGCGGAATTGTCATATTAACGGGGGGGATTTTCAGATGTTTCACTGCATTGTTCCCCAGGAGTATGGTCGTAAAGCGCGTATGTCACATTATCGGGGGTCATATTAACGAGGGCTGACTTTTTCGGGTTTTATTTTTGGCCAAATTCGGGGGGTAAATATCGGGTGATATTTTTCATTTGAAAATTCGGGTGTATTCGGGTTAAATCCCGTTACGGCATATTCTGTCGTCAGGAATTTGGGTGTATTCGGGTGATTTTTTTTGTGTTTAATAAAAATTTGTCTTAACATGGAACTAATGTTTAGCAATGTTATCAAACTTTATTTTAATGCACGCTTACGAGTGTGCCACGCGACCCGGATGTTTTCGTGTAGATTCGGGTTAAACCCGAATTTTACAGATTTCGTTCGGGGGGTAAATATCGGGCGGATACGGGTTTAACCCTAAAAAGTCAGGCCCTATACGTTGCAGACACTGCAATTGAAAGCGGCTGCTCGCTACGCCGATGGAAATACGTCACACTGATCTGATTACGTCACGCCAGGAGATCGGGCTTGCAGAGTCGCGCGGCATCGCTCATGGCCGGTTTTCGAGGGCGATTTCGTAAATTGCACCTCACGCTGCATAATGTAGCTCTTCGCTTCAAATGCCACACTGTATTTCAGTGAAACAAAGCTTTTGATTTGATTGATTGATTGAATTAAATTGTGCAGAGAGGAGACATACTTCCGCTAAAATAGTTTGCATTGTTCCTCCTGATAGACTGCTTGATGAATGAAGCGAGTTTTGTTGTTGTTTGAGAAAATGTATTAGACGACTCATACTATAGAGCACACTACGAGTACTAGTGCTATTATTATTAATTACACACTACTACTACAATACAATACTATTAATATTAATACACACTAATACACTAGTTGGAATGAGTTATAATGTTTTATTGTTTGTTGCTCCTTTAAGGGAGCACAGAAAGCTATTTTCAAGATTTTTTCTTTCTGACACATTATGAAAGGATGTGACTTATAACCTCTTAACTTTTTTCTGTACGCAATATATTTCCTAGAAAAGAACGCCCTCAAACATCGCCGCACGGGCGTTCTCACTTTATTCGCTCTGCACCGCGTGAAACCAGGGAGCAGGACGAAAAACGATGTCATTACGGTCCCAAGGGTGATCAAACGGAGTGTTGAGTGTTATTTGAAGCGTGCGCTGAGGTGTAGTAACAGTAACAGTAACAAAACAGTACCGCTGTTCGTTCACTGTGTGTGACAAAATTAAGAAGAAGAAAATAAGCGGAAAGCAATTCTTCTTCCACGCTGTGGATGACGATGTTGTTGCTCATTCCGGAATAATAGCTGTGCAGCAGACGAGGTTTCTCTAAACCAATGTTTGAGCTTCAAAGCGACCGGGGCGCGCGCTAGCTCCGAACATGGCCACCGATGCGCATTTTTTAAAGGTACTATAAAGCAGTCGAGGTCGAACTTATGCAATCAGCATGACGTGAGAGTGCTAGACTCAAAGGTTCCGCACAACAAGTAATATGCGCAGGAGTTTACTCTATGTATTTCTAATTGGTAAATAAAAACGCAGTCAAGAATGTCGTGGCGACGCCTGGTGGGAAGAAGTCCTCAATTTGTCGAGCAACCCTGTAAACAAGGAGACCGATAAACAGGTGGCTTTCCTGTTGGGATTTGCAAATACTACCTTTTGAGAAAATGTAATTTGTGCGAAAGAAAATAAACAAAAGCCGAATCATGCACTCAGTAGCTAAACGTCTATACTTCGGCCTTGTTTCAGCACCGTGGCGCTGCTATCGTACGTCGCTCTGTTTGGCCCAGAGTCGTGCGCATGAGACATTTTCGCCGCCGTACTTGGCGGAATTGGCGTTTCGTCGGTCCGCTTCACCACAGTGTTGCCAGTAGATTTAAATTTGCATTTTTTCGGGAGCTATAACGTCTATGTGAGAAAATTTTGCGGCATTTTACTCCTGAAGACGTACACAATTCAGGGCACACAAAACATGATGTTGCACTCCGACTGCTTTATAGTACCTTTAAAATCGAATTCGGCGATATTTATGCACCTGTCGAATGAACCACTTCGCTTTGTACATTTAATAGGCAGGTTAACCGCTTGGTTTAGAAAGAAGGGTAGCGACTGAAATGATTTCTGCGCTCCTTCAGGGTCAACACCAATGGTGGTCACTTTTCTTAATTACTTTTTCTTTCCTTACTCCTTTCTTACTTTTTCTTTACTTAACTTTTCTTTTTTATGGTCTTCAGTTTCTTAATGCTTTCACAGCAACAGCAACGCAGCAACCTTTGTACCAACGGAACTCCGCGTACCGCCCATGATGACCAGTCATATTCTAACCCAAGTCGCTACAAAGTGACACCAATCAACACATATCTACCAATGATCACCAATTAAAGACACGTCCTGGATCTACACAGCTTGGATGTGTCCCCTGGGTTTAACTCTTGCTGTTACGGAAAAATATCGCCACAACTTCCTGCGAAGTCGGCCATGGACGCACAAACGCGGTGACACAGCATGTATAACAATTTGGTAGGCAGATGACTCGAAAGGAACACACGCACGCACATCGAGACTATCCTGCGGTCAGTCAGCAACTAGGAACGTCCATCAATCAAGACAACTATACCAGCTGTCAATAATCTAATGCCAACCAGCAATAGTTATTGCTATTCATGACTTCTGAATGGATATGTCACTCGTGAAGCCGCCCAGCGCTGACTGTGACGCTCCAAGTCTATTAGTCTATTATAAGTCCATATATAAGTCTATATATATATATAAGTAGACTATAAGACTATATATATAAGTCTATAAGCCTATTATAAGTCTATTAGGTGATGTAGAGTGAAAAAAAGAGAGAAAGTGAGAAAGAGAGATTGAGTGGAACGTTCTGAGAGCGAAGAGGTGGGAGAGAAAGAAAACGTTAGGTTGACTTGGGAAATTTCGGAGTTCAATTAAAGAAATTAAATTTCCCACGAATTGAAACGAAATAAAAACTGTACCAATATGTGGCAAATGTTCCCTGCAGAAAAAAAAAATCCCTGGACCACACGTCTCTCCGTTGCCTACGTTGTTTACTATGAATTTCTATTGTGGTTGGTGGATCACCCTGTATGCTCACAGGACGAAATTAAATTTATGTAATTTTATTTTTATCACAAAATATTTGCTTTGTCGTTCCAACGTACACACTTACATGTTGGAAAATGTATTGGTGTCGTGGCGGCATCTGGTGGCGCTGCAGTGTAATTTCTGCGGCGGAGTAACACAGTACGGGTTGACGAACTACATTTCGTGCGGTTCTTAGATTAAGCTCGGGTATAGTCCGTGACACTGCAACCAGCTCGCGTGGCAAGTGGTTAATAATGGTAGAAAGACTTTCCAGACTTTCCAGTTCTCCCTGAAGTCGGCCCAGGACGGAAAGCAACGCAGCCCCCCTACTAACCCCCCCGTCTCCCGCTCCCCTGCTATCCTCTCTCCATCTATCCATGTCTGTACGCCGCTTATAGCCACAGTTGTATTTCTCGGCGCAAACACGGCGTTTTAAAAAAAATTAATGACGAAAACCCGAGACTGGGAAAAAGACGAAAAACAGACGACACAACACAACTTGAGACTTTGTGTTGTGTCGTCTGTTTTTCGTCTTTTTCCCAGTCTCGGGTTTTCGTCATGGATCTTAGCCACCAGCTCGCTTGCTTTTTAACCATTTTATCTAAAAAAATTACTTCTACGTCACGCTACGACCAGTGACGTCACGACGGCACGCTGAGCACCCACGTAGAAAAAAAAAAAAAAACACCTATCGGGGCAAATAGGGCAGAGGTGAAAAGCCCCGTAACCCTAGGGGAATGGAAGGACGTGCGCTCGTCCAGCCATAACTTGCAGACATGCCGCACCCGCTACGCAATTTCGGTAATAGCGTCGGGGAAGATCAAAAAGAAACACCGAGCCGGGAAAGGAATACGTGCACGATAAAACACTCTGGAGCGACGACGGCACAGTGACGCACATGCGGCAGGAAATCGAACGTGTACGCGGTTTGTCCCGGGCTTCCGGTTTTCTCTTGCGTTTTTTTTTTTTTTTTTTTTTGGTCCCGCGCGTGCGATTCGAGTCTCCACGCTCTCGAACCAGTAACTACGCGCGCGCGCGCGTGATTGTGTGTGTGTGTTTCCCGATAGCACCGCGAAGCATTTGTGTCTATGAGCGGCATACACTCTAAGAAAAAAAGGAGTACTTTTACTCCTTTGGGGGACTAATTGCATTGCCACAAAAAATAGTCCCTTTCGAGAGTAAATGCACGGGAGTAAATGAATGTCACAGAGTAAAGACCGCATTTCAGGCGCTGTTGTAAAAGTCCCAGGTACATAATTGATGCGCATGCATAAAAATACTTTGAAGCAAACCGTCAACCGTGATATATCGAGTGATATAAAATCTTGCGCCATACTATAGGGCACAATTTGCGAAGAAAGATGCGCTAACTGTTTCTTACTCTGTGTGGCTGGAAAATTGCTACGTTGTCTGAGTTATACATCCTTATATCGTTCAAATTGACCAAGGGCACATATTTACGTAGACTGTTGCATTCGGGAGACCATTCGCGAAGTTTAGTGACAATTTGCAGTCCTGGGGAGTAAATGTCGGGACTAAATGTTGGGTTAGGGGACTAAAATGGGGAGTAATTGCAGACTAGGGGAGTAGAAGCTGCAATTACTCCCCGTTTTACTCCTTTTTTTCTTAGAGTGTACAGTGTGGTCCCAGGCAGCACAATATATTTAAGGAGTGACTTTTTCGGGTTAAAAACCCGATTCCGCCCGGTTACCGCCCCCCCCCCCCCCCGAAGTGACCTCCGATCACTTCGAGTTAAACCCGATTTCCAGTCACTATGAAATCCTCGAGTGACGTTTCCACTGAATACGAACAAAGGTCTCCACGTGTAACACATGTAAGAATGGGTCACTTACGTTCCCAGCAATACACCCATGTGTGTTAACACTGTCTATGCCTTCGGGGATTACCGCTGGAAGGTCACGATCCCTCAATAGAGACAACAACAAATAAAGAGAGATTAGGAAATGACTTAATAGACAAGAGGAGAAACAAAAACACCCGATAACACCCGAAGGCACAATTATCGCCCGATTTCTCCCCGAATTACGGATTTAAAAAGAAAAATAGCGCCCGAGTTTTACCCCCCGAATCTGGAGAAAGGCATTTAACCCGAAAAAGTCCCACTCCCTAAATAGGTTGGCCCAATATTGGCTGGATACTGGCAATACTGGTATACAACGTCATTCCAATTCGCACCTGTATTGGCGATATCCAGCGAGTATTTGGCCGAGGTATTGTGTTGCTCGGGGTGTATTCACGGGGAACTGTCTGCGGACACCCGCCGCGCGAAGAAGCGTCTGCCGGACGGCGAGTCAGGGAACTCTTCTTCTTCTTTGTAGGGGGTAAGAGTTGTCAGCCACAGTCAAGTGGCTTGCTACTCTTTGCCCAGGGAATTCCTCAGATATAGCACACGCGGTGGCAGGAATTGGAACTCACTACCCCTCCCTTCCTCTAGTAAGGAGCTCGTGCTGTACCCCAGCCGACCACGCCTTTGGCAGGACACATCGTAAATCAACTACAGTGAACCCTCGTTAATATGGCCCCCGATAATCTGACATAAGCTTTTGCGACCATACTCTTGGGAACAATGCAGTGAAACCTCTACAAATCCCCACGTTAATATGACAATCCCGCATTATGACCACAATTTTTGGGAACGACCATGGTCATAATGACGAGGGTTCACTGTATTTATTCCAATATATCTATTCAATTCAATTTAGTACTAAACGAGCCGCATGGAATGAACGAGTCAGATATAACAATGGATTCAACGAAATACATGTATTTCTAACATATATTTCTAGTATTTACGATTCATCCATTTAGCGCGTATCAATTTAAGTTTACACGATGATCGTTCTACCAGTAGCCTTTTCAGACTCGAACGCGTTTCAAGTGTTTTCACGTGCTTTGATGCCGACGGAAAGCATCCCTCTGTTGAGGCTCATACAACGCATCTTTCGAACGAGACGCGAACATGCGACGAAGCCATATGTCCCTGTAAATGTCGCTTCTCCGCAGACGGAGGCATAGTGTGGGCCTGCGGGCTTTACGGGTGCACACGATGCCCCCCCCCCCCCTGCAATTTCGTCGTTCCTCGCCAATTGCATCGTTGCGTACATAACGTCGCCCGCCATGCTTGTTCATTGTTCTAGCATACTCTGTTTCTTAATTCTTAAAGGGAGACTCCGGAAGGGATTCGAAAATAATAAATAAAAAATAGGTGAGCATCATACCGAATACAACATTCGCACAAATTTTGTGCGAGTAATTAATTCGTAAATGATGACAATACCAAACCGAAACCAACATGCAAAGCGCACAGCGCCTCGCCTGGAGGAAGATACTGTGACGTCACCCGGCATTGTCGTCTGCTACGAAGCTCGCGTTCTTCCACGCCGGATGGCGTCAGCAGTGTTGCTTTCAGCGCCCTCTTGCTACACAGAGGCGAAGCGCTCACTTCGTAATGATTCGTTCAGATGAAATCTCCGTACTTTAGGAACGCGATATTTCGTATGTATGTTCCTGACACCGCAAGGGTTACTACTACGTCACAATCGTTGTGGTGCTTTTGCTGCGGAGTCCCACTTTAATTCTTAATGTGGTGAGCTAATGATAAAGCACGCGACAGCATCTGCGATGCGATGTGATAAAGAAACGAATGGAGATGCGAGTTTCGACGAAGTCGAACTGGCTACCTCGGTACATTTACACACAGGAAGTACAAACAGATGATGAGATGATGAAAACAAAGAGACAATGTCCAGAGAAGAATAGGGATGATAATGGAGTTCAACATGTAGTTCAAAAGCCAGCATCTGGTTTAGTCAGCCCAACGTAGAATTAACGCGAAACCACCACGCTGTTGGCCAGGGACACAGGAAGAAAATATTAAGATTAAAATATTAAGATTTTCACATCAACGAATTCGTCAGTCATGAGAAACTGATAACAAACAGATAAATACCAAAAATATTACTGCATATATATGATTAGAGATACATATATACGATATGACCTAAAATTAGTCGAAATGGAGCTCAGACAGGTATGCAGAGACAGACTGAACAAACATCGAACAACCGGAAATAACAAAGAACACCGAATACACGTGTTTCTGCAATGAATACGTGCTAAGAATGCTGCGTCTGCTTCTGATACAAAATGTAGTGGAGTGCTGCTTACGTTTCAAAATTCCAACAAAATTGAATATTTCTCAGCCTGCATCCTTTTGCGCGTATATGCGCGCTAGCAAACGAACTAATAAAACTCATGGATACCTATAACGCATAAATAAACTTATTAGACACCCATACTGATCTTTGTATAATCACTCAATCAATTGACATCAATCAAGGCACAGACACAACGACGAACGAGCATTTAATATAAATTAGCGAAGAAATCAATAAACACGATGGCCGCGTTGCAGGAGCCAAATAGAACGAACACCAGACCGATAGGACCTACATAATGGCGATTAACAATCAATAATCGATAGTCACTTTTATTGGCCATGTGGCCGGTGACGTGTCCGTCATACGTGCTGCCGGTCAAAAAAGAGGAGGAGAAGGATGAATGTCCACAGACGAGCGATCCGGAAGCTTTTTTTTTTCTTTCTTTCTTTCTTTCTTTCTTTTACCGCCCCGTAATATTACGTTTCTGGGTCACTTCCTGGTTCCGCTTCCTTCAGACCGGTTCTCACCTGCTTTCCGGAAACGCTAACCCGGTGAATAAAGCACTCTGGGAAGGTGTATTACCCATCATCAACGTCGCCATCCCGGCGTGAGGAATACAGCCTTTTATTCTGTTCTTTGAAGAAGAAGAAGAAAAGAAAAAAAAACACGATGCACGGAGAGATGGCTCTGAGAAGTGTATTACAAATGATAGTAGCAATAAGGGCGAAACACGGACTGACGTTATGACATCACACCGTTATGACAAGGACCGCGCCATCTCTTTTGGCTCTTCAGATCGCTGAACAGATTGCGTTGCCTCGTGGAAATATGTGTTAGTGGTCTTTCCTTTTTTTTTTTCGTTTTATTTTTTTTTTTCCACTGGACAACTGAATACGATGTGGCTGTCGTCGTTAGTTGAACGGCTTTGTGCGTAAGAAATTATGTGTTTCAGTAGTAGCAGTAGTAGTAGTAGTAGTAGTAGTAGTAGTAGTAGTAGTAGTTTTTCCTTTCTTTCTTTTTGTTCGGGGTGAGAGAATTTATGTTAGTAGCAGCAGAACACATCGAGGGACGAGTTGAATTTCTCCTCATTTTTTCTTACAAACAAATTGTGCGTTTTATGCGTGAGTGTCGTCTTTTAGGAATTATTCGTTTCGTTACACTTTATACGTTGTGTCGCAAAGAAGGTGTAGTAAGTAAGCTTGTGTACGTAGTATAAAGTAACAAGTAACGAAGGTGCAGAATTACGTGGGAACTGAAGATTCGAAAGCGAGCGAGCTGGTGTAGATTATTTCAAATTGAGGGTGAGGAACCAACACGAAAAGACGACACGAAACGGCATGTCCGTTCGTATCGTCTTTTCGTGAACCTTACGCTAGAAAAATTTTCGGAAGCAAAATGACCCGCTTGTATACATACAGTAGCTCAAACTAATAAGGCTCGTATTTCCACATTGCATCTTATATAGCTACTCGTCGATGCGCATTGTAGCTCATGCCAAGCTTGCTCAAAAGGGGCTAATGGTTATTAACCGTTTGTCACTTTTTTGCGAGCTAACTACTCTTAAACAGAGGATCATACACGGCCTTATATAGTGTATCGCAAAACGGTGAATATGTCGCGGTTACAGCTACGTTCGTGTAATGTAGTAGTACTGTTAGTGACTAATATAAGGGTCATCTAACCATTCCTCGGGGATCCCTCTCTCATTCTCCATGCCCCTTCCCCTGCTAACCCTTCCCCACGTTGGACCACCTTCCAACTCCACCTCAATGTCCCGAGTTTTTAATCCCGAGGAAAACGAACTTCCGCCAGGAAGTTGATCAACTTGTAACGCCTTTTTATATATATATATATATATATATACATTTCTTAAATAGGTTTGCTACATGACGTCATAATCGACCGATTATGACGTCATGTAGCAAACCTATTTAAGAAATGTGTAATCAGCTACGCATCTTTAGTCCTGACGAAGACAGTGCCACTGTCGAAACGTCGACAACCCTTTTAGCATTCCAAGTATCTTAAATGTAAATAAATTATCCCTTTTTTCTTACTTCCCGTACCTTCGTAGTCTATGTTTCAATTTTCATTTCAGCTATATATATATATATATATATATAACGCTAGCATTACATAACTAACAACCTCTTTCAGTCGTAATAAATCATTAAGGCTCTATTTCACTGTAAACTTCTCCCAAAGACCCGCTATTTTTTTCATCTTTCAAAATAAGTGGACAACAGAAGTAGATGCATTTACAACAAGCGCGTTTATTAAGCGCTAAACTATACTTCGAAAATCGTGTAGTATATACATATAAAGGATGTCAACGTGGTGCGGATAAGCTTCGATATACCCCCGCGTACAAAATTAATGAAAATTACGGGAATATCGTACAAATAACGTTCGCACGGCACAAGAATTTGTTCTTCAGCACCTACACGATGGCGACAAATTCCCTAACGACTGTAGCACTCCCCTGCTGGTGTTGTCACTTGTATGTGTTACCCAACTAGCCCAATACATCACTATTGTTAACCTATACAGTCAAACTCCTTTACAACGAAACTCAGGGGACAGCAAAAAAAAAATCGCTGTAAAGGTATTTTCGTTAAAAAGGATGTCCATTATTGGACCTATAGGGCTCCAGCGGGACCGCAAAAAAATTCGCTGTAGTGGTATTTTCGTTAAAAAGGTGTTCGCTATAAAGGAGTTTGACTGTATTCAAACTTTTCCTGGCGGCGTGGAATTGTATCTCCATCATCCCAACCGTAACCTTTCCGCCGGCCACTCTTGAAACACGCGATATCTTGTCGCGTTTGATGAGAGCAAGCGAGAAATGCACTTGCACGTATAGAGGATGTGAGTCTAAAGAGTAGCTAGCCATTTATTTTGGCTGACCACTCTTACACCCCGTATGAAGCGAGCGAGTATTTTCGACCTAGAAAGCTCGCTCCCTGTGTCGGTGCAGTGTCAAGTTTTTTGGGGATACCTCTCCAGATGGTCACTTCCTCCTTCTGACGTCTGAAATAGGTCCGGCACAAGGTTGCCTGTCCAGCCGTCCTCTCACTCGTAATGGATTATTTTTTGTTTCGTAACAGGGGGCTTTCTTCGGAAACGTCTTCACTTCCATACCTTCGACTCCCAGTTCTCGCAGGGCTTAATTTCGACTCAACACCGCTAGGGCAATCTTTCCGCGGGAGGGCCTGGCTGAGGGTTAGTAACGATAGTGGCCGCTAGGAGCGCTACTTAACATTAAGTGGGCGAGGAAAGTACGGTGACATAAGGAAAGATCGGGTGATGCTCAATAGTGCCAACTAGCGCCAAATCCAACCGCGTAGCGGCGACGGCAGGAACTACTACCCAGTTACCTTGCGCATTGATCCGGTCTCTCTTTGTAGTAGTACATGTACAGTGAACCCTCGTTAATATGACCCCCGATAATATGACATACGCACTTTACGACCATACTCCCGGGGAACAATGCAGTGAAACCTCTGCAAATCCCTCCCCCCGTTAATATGACAATTCCGCATTATGACCAAAATTTTCGGGAACGACCATGGTCATAATAACGAGTGTTCACTGTATATCGATTTCTAGGTACGACGTTGGTGTTATGATGGTGTTACGACGTTGGTGGTACGACGATATATGTACCGAATTTGAACGCCGCGTCTAAACAATGACCCACGAAGCGGTCAATGGGCTCACAAGCACGGACGCCTTCGTCCGCCAGGTTTTTCCTGAGTTTTTCCTAAGTTTTTCCTAAACCATTTTTCCTAAGTTCTGCGTTCTCACCACGAAGTAATGGCGCAGTGTAAAATCGTGAATATAACTACGACAAGGAAAAGTGCGAGACAGGGGTGTTAGCGGATTAACAGGGCAGACTTCGTGCAAAACTTGCGGCGACATGTCCGAGGAAAGTTTGTCGAAAAACCCGCGCGGAACCTGAGACGACACAGGGATTTTCGAGCCCAACACCTTCCAGAGAAACCACCAGGGATTATGCATCTTCCCGTCAATCACCCTCGCCAGTGGTTTATCCAGAATCCCAAGCAGCGAGGGGTGTTGGAAAAAATTGAGGGGGGGGGGGGGTGTCATTATTATAGTTGCGCCATTATATACAGCTTAACATATATTATCACCGACATGTGTCTAAAGCTGAAATCGCAAAGGCACCCCCTGTGTAGGGAGTGCACGGGTGAAAAAGTTTTGGGGGTGTCACTAAACATTTGTGAGGGGGGTGTTAGGGGTGGGGGGGTCTGGATAAATAACTGACTGGCCACTTGGGGGTGCACCATGCGCGGCAACAAAGTGTGCGGCAACGCTTGACACCAACGAGAATGCGACAGAGAAGAAAGCATGGGGTATATTGTGATGTTTATTCCGTATTTACCCGCATAATCGACGCACCCCCAATTTTAGCAATCAAGCACCCCCATCAGCATCTTACCGATACATCGGGGGTGGGGGGGTGGCGGGGGGGTGGGGTAGTCGAGCTTACCTATATGGCGTTGCGATCTTGGGTTTAGACAAGTGTGTCTGTTTTCGACGAGGTGCGTTAATGAAATATGTGCACGAGCCCATATTACGGGTATGTTCCAGAGACACAATCGCTCGAAAATGTTCGCTTCCCGATGTTGTTCTCGCGTCTCGCTCGAAATGCACTTACGGACAATTAAAATTGTCAATTGGTATTTATTGCTTTTTCACAGTGTTCTTTTTTTTCCCTCTTCTCTCCCCCCCCCCCCTCTCTGTCTCTTTCTCTCTTTTTTGCCTCTGAGACTCTTTGTAATTGGTAATATGTACTACTTTATTATGTGAGCCCACTTCACAGGCATTGCCTCGCGGCTATTAATTGTACTATGGTGTAACTTATGTTGTAATAAAATGAGTTGTGTTGAGTTGAAATGTTGGAGAGTTTAATCAAGAAACATCGTAAAACCTATCGGTATTCGTCTTTCGGTATTTTGTCAGCACGCATTATACCTGCCGAGCGGGAGATTCTACCGGGTTCCGATCGCGGCGCCGCCACGCGGCTCCCGTTGTCCCTAGGCCAACTCTTCGACGGAGCTGCATGACCAGAAAGCTATCAAGGGACCGTGGTATCTCTCTCGCCATTTCCACGCACGCACGCACGCACGCGATTTATGCTCGCCGCTTGATACGTGCCTGTTTCTTCTTTTCTTTTTCTTCATGTCGGTGGAAATGTTCCCCATGATTGGATGGGTGACCGATCTATCCAAGTTTACCAAAGCTTTCGGAAGAAAACATGGCGTCGTTTGGTTTGTCACGCAGCGAAATTTGAGAAGTTACAAATTCTACATTGAACAGTATATATGTCGCCTCTTCAATTCGAGCAAATTAAACACAAGCTGAGTGAGGATAGTGGATTGGATTGGATTGGAAAAGAAAGAAAAATGGAAAGAAATATGGAGAGGTTAGTCCCGACCCAGTCAGAACTGGCTACTCCAAAACGCGTTTGTTGGTAAACAGAAAGAAAGAAAAAGGTCAGCTACGAAAAATAGGACAAACAAACAAACAACCAAGCAGGATAAAGCATAAAGGAAGACTGGGAGTGAGGATAGTACTTGCCTCGTATAGCTTGCGTGTTCACATTTCGCAGAATACAGACTTTGGCCTGCGGCACTTTACACTAAAGGAACGATGAGTCAATTCGTTCGTAAACATTATTATTTGCGGACAAGGTGTCTAACTTCATCGAGCCATCGTGCTATACGAAAGTAAGAAAAAGGCTCATGAATTCTACGCGTCAGTGCGATCTGTTTGGACGAGAGTGCAATTGTTCGTGACGGCGCCTGTGACTGCCACGCGGGAAAACAAGCACGTAATCATCAGATAAGTATGGCTTTGCTCACAGTTTCTTCACCGAAGCTCCTCCACAACTGTCCCGTACTGGCGTTCCGAAACAGGGAAGGGTGCCTTCGTGGAAGCAAGATATCCGGTACGTCAGTTCACTTTGTTCTGTTGAGCATTTCCTACTACTTCTTTATTACCCCTGTTGTATCTTCTGTATTGTATTGTATTTTCTATATTCCTTTCTTTTTTTTAACTGTTATTACTTGCCAGGTCCAGATATGTGTTGTTATTTCGTCTATTCTTTTTGTTGTCCCGCGTATCCATACTTTCGTTTTCGCCACCTTCAAACTTATTCACGTGCTTGGAGCCCTCTCAAACTGCATCACGCAGCTTTTTGCTCCAATTGCCCTACTGTATTTCAGTGATTGATTAATTGACTGACTGATTGATTGATTGATTGACATCGTGGAATTGGCGCTGAATTTGAGAAGAAGAGCGGGACGAATCCACAAAAATGAGAATGTACGAGGCAAAGGGAGAAGATTCGCCCCCCACGGAAACCTGGAAATCAAGTGGTCATATTCCCTTTGAAATGCAAACCTCGATTACCTTTGAGAAGAAGCTTTCTTCTCCCTAACCAGTAGAAAATAGTGAGGGCAAGGAGAACACCATAGCTGGCAGAACGGGACGGCTGGCATTAAACAGAATGATAAAATCGTTAAACTCCACAGTGCTGCGACAATTAAAAGCAGACACAGCACTGGGCACTGTTGTCCCAGCACTGGGTGTTTTTCACGATTTTATCGTGTTGTACCAACCTGCCCAAGTTTTATGGCTCGTGCATTAAACAGAAATCTCGAGTTTCAACTATACTAACCGAGTTATCTTGCAAAGGGCAATTTCGGCGCTACGGTGGACTCATTTTGTTGTGTACTATTCCAATAACTGTATCAGAGTCTAACTGGGCTGGGTTCGTGTAGAATCGAAGCTTACATATTTTCGTTTTCAAACACTGTTGCCTGTATTTTCCGAGTGTCAAGTAAAAAAAACTATTTTGTTATTTGTTGTTTGTTTGTCTCTTTCGTTATATTTAGCTTTTGTATCTATGTGCATATATGTGTAAATACATGTAATAACCGTTCAAATGAATATAATAAACAATAAAGTAAAAAAAAGCACTTAGAAAGAAAGTTTCGAGTTAAACTTTTTTTTGCACCATTTACACATTACAACGAAGAGAAAAACGAAAGATAAATTCCCAACAGCTCATAAGTTCGTTTAGTCTGCAGTCTGCTGCAGTGGGAATAGTAATAAGCACATCGAGGCCGCGTCAGATTCTCCCGCAACATGGCCGGCGCAGAGCAGTTCGACGAAAGCCCAACAGGTGGCGCCCATTTTTGAAAGGGGTCTCCTATTCGATGAGGCTCTACCCGTTAGAACCCTCTATAGTCTATACACAAGAGAAGACTTCGCAAACAAACTCCAACTGACGAGATTCTTACACGTTAGTTGAGAAACAGTCCGGTCAGAAAATTTCGACACGCGGTACAAAATAGAAATGTGTATTGTGGAAGCAATAATTCACTTTACGTCCGAATTATTCGCAATTCACGAAATAAGTTCTGCACGCGCTGCAGGGGACGAAGGAAAAGACTGTCGAGCTGAAGCGGGGTGAGGATAAAAATACTTTAGTACGTTATTGAAATAATCCCAGTGTGGAAGAAGAAATATTTATAGTAGAATCTAGCGGTAGAAGGCACTGAAACGACAAAAGCGTGAAACGCAAAGCATGAAGGACAAAGACTGAAGCATCTCCAAACATTTTAATGACTGACGAGCTTTCGTGCAGAGTTTGCGCTTCGTCAGGCGACAAAAAATTGCTCATGCACCGAATTATGTAGTAAACAAGAGAGACATTGAGGTGATGCAAATCGGACGAGTAATTAAAAAAAAAATGACACAAATTCATAATGTACAAACGAGCAAGAGGGATTATATCGTGTATCGGAATAAATTATGGACGAGCGTTCATCTGTGCAAACTAATTTATTTTATTTGGTTATTTCTAACGACGGAGACTTTTCGGATTAAATACATTAATCGACCGAATGTTTTAACTATATACCTCATTATAATCGTGTTCCTTTTCTTTCTTATTATTTTCGTCACTTTTTTTTTCGTTTCTTTTATTTCTCGTAATTGTAGCCTATGACGAGTTACGTAAATTGCGTAACCAAAAGTGGAAGGTCTTCCAGATGCTTCCCGAGATACATAAATCTCTGCGGAAGGGATTTCTGCCGGAAGCAACAATACGTATTCATTTCTTTCGCCCGCTAAAGAAATGAAAAGACGTAAACCACGCAGAGTGGCGACATTGTTTTCGCATCTCCTTTTACCGAAAAGATGACGCAAAAGAATTCTCAGCAGCGCCACCTATCCCACTCGGGGAGGGTGAGTGGCCCGCGTCTCTGGAACTGTGTCAACTGAGAGAGGAGGAGCAGAATGAGCGAGGGGAACTTCCCCCCCCCCCCCCTGCGGCATACACCCAGGCTTCCTGAAAAGGCGAGCGCGGTAGGCTGGCGGCCGATGTCTTTGACCGAGGAGACCTACATTTGAGGAGGGTTCATCGCCGCTGCGATAGATGGCGACAGCGTCGATTGCGCTTCCCCCACAACACGCGCAGCGTTTGTGACGAAGGCGCGCGAGGTGGTCTTGCTATCGCTCCCTGCAGTCATGTGGTAAAGCGAGCAGAGTATCTCAGTTGACATCTCTTATTGTCACGTTAATTAAATTTATATTAATCGCAATTATCGTAACATCTCATTGACTAACTTATACCGCTGTCACGCGGGTATTTAAATTATCATTGAAGGTAATGGCCATTCAACATTTTGAGCACCTTTGACGATGTCCCGCAGCCACACGGCAAAAGTTCTCGTAGACGAAAGACGTCTGCAAAAGTGTTCGTAGATGAAAGACGTCTACAGTGACGGAACATGTAAGGTAGAAAACGGTTTTGGAATTTTAACGGCATTTGAATTGTTCATTACAAATATAGGTACGGATTTTATACACATTTTCGGACGACTGCATGGTGTTGACACAGTGCCGGTGCGAGATGAGTAATTGTAAATGCAAATTGTAAATGTAAATTGTAAATGTAAATTGTAAATGTCAGCCACGTGCAATTCGCTTTAACAGTTCCATTGAAGTTTTAACTGTTAACTGTTACACTGAATTAACTGCTACATTATTACAGTTAATTAAGAATTAACTTTTACACTGAAGTTTTCGGAATTTTCATTGGACTTCCTGCATATTTATTGTGCGCGCTTGTTTAGCATTTGCACGTGCACTGATGACGAGGCTTGCAGCGGCTGTTTTCGAAGACCGCAGACAGCTTCGATTACGTTGCACGAACCTCCATTGAGTCGAAGACCGTCCGAGTGGCCGTGTAACAGCGTCCGATTACAATTCAGTTCCATCGTCATTCATTTCAAGGACCGTTGACAGCGATGGATGACATATGAAGCTTGCAGAAAGCTCTTACACTCTGAAACTAAACAGTTTACAGTGACATATTATACCGCACTAATTAAGTTGTAACGCTCTAACGTCACGCAGTAATTACGTCATTAATGCTTCCAAAGACTGCAGTACCGAAGTGAAGTTGGTGAAGCGTCTTCAATATATGAACTTACGCGACAGACAGGTGACATTATCCGATGGGCGCATGACGTCTTAATGACCATTCGAGAACAAAGAACCAACTACAACACCTGACAGCTGTCAAGATGCCAATACAAGTTTCCAGGATTGCTTCAAACGCACCCAACATATTGATACGAATAACTTTTTTTACGTCACGAAGCTGGAGAAATCCGTCCATTGTAAGATTAATGAGTGGTGCCCCAACATGTTCGTCGCCAGAAGAGTGAATGAAATCATCAACAAACCTTTTCGCGCTAACCAAATGATTTTGTGCTAATGCGCACTAATGTGATACGAAATATTCTTCATCTATGGTTCCATCCGAATTTGCAAATTTTAATAAATACGCCATCGCATACATGCGTGCGTATTTAAAATAAAAACTTGCGCGTGTCACTTGGCAGGGAAGAACCGAGTTTTTCTCACAACACTGAGTTCCAGGATCTTGGGCATTTTTACACACATCCGGCCAACTCGAAGAACATGAACCACGCTTGGAGCGACATTTTTCCATCCCGTTTACTGTGTATTCAAACGAGGGACATCCTTACGGAAGACTCTAGTGGAAGAAAAAGCGTAAACACTGCTCACAGAGACGAAGATCCGTCCCGTGTTATGTTGAGCGTTCACACGGTGCGGAATATCGGTTGTGACGTACTGCGCACGTAGCAGACGACACTTAGCAGACGACACCATCAGCGTCTTTCCTGTCGTCTGCTATGGAATATCTTGCGCTGCGGGTCTGTCAGAGGATGTTCCCCGCGGTTAGTAGTGTACGTGAACACTGGACGTCTTTCGCGTCTTCCGCTTATTCTGCGGGGAATGTCGCTCGTGTGAATACACGGTTACAGAACCACATACTCTACCACTTCCGACCTCCGCAAGGTGGCTCCGCGCTACTTCAAGGTCTCCACCTGTCGGCCGCTTCGTGAACCTCATTGACCCTTTGCCCCGTTGCTGCTTCCCATGAGCTCGAGAGTCCGCAAATGTCAATAGCGGAACTTTAGGCGTTAAAATCACGATTAATCGCGGTAATATTGCGTAAGAACATCGTCGTTCGTGGGAAGCTGCTTCCCAGTTCCTGCTATCAGTGACGAAAAAACGCGGGGAACGATGCAATTGATAACCGCACGGTCGCTCACTGAATCCATATCGGCCACTTGAGGGCTTTTCAACGTGCACTGAAATTTCAGCCCGCCGATTCGACTAGGAGATGAACCGGGTTGGTATGCGTTTTTCTTGAGTATTTTTCAGGGAGCTGTAAGGTCCACATGTTAAGGGGTTGTGCAGCAAAGGAACACAACCAACACCGAGACTAATCCCATCATCCCAGCCAATGAGGGGCCGAGCGAAAGGTGCTTACACGGACCAATAAGAATGTCTCTCTCTCTCTCTTTCTTCTGACGTCAGAACTCGACGCGGAAATGCCTGGAATGGTTGCTGGCTCATCAACTACGACACGCAGAAAAAGCTCTTTTTTTTCTCGATACACCGGCATGCAATGTGCAATGTGCGAAGTGCGAAATGGAATTAATGTGCAATCACTTATGTTTGGGTGTTACTACTTTGTTGGAATACTGCTTGTATTTCAAATGATGTGTGACCTTTTCATGTTCACTGGTACACCTTAATGCGCTTCCACTGGCTGCATTATGTTGGTCCATGTACCTCGTCAGGTCTGGGCATTTTGTACGTGGACCAGATTTCTGTACCGCAGAAATTGAAATAAATTGAAATTGAAAAAAAAAATCGAATGCGCACACTATTCGATAAAACCACAAATATCGAAGTATCACACCCCTTTCAATTCCATGTAGCCTGATTTATAATTTTGACATTTCATTTTTTCCCAATGTGGCTTCAACCTGCCCTGGTATTGCATTTTTTTAGTGTCTCAGGTGTGTGTGTGTGTGTGTGACGAAGTTCAGCCGGAAGCGACTTTTGTTGCGTACGTGACCTTCGTGGAGTAAGAAGGGTTCTGCTGATACCTGGATGTGCCGGGTAGTACTGCTAGAATGAGGAATTGGTATGTTAACTGTCGGCGTAGTGGTAATTGGTCTGTGATGTGTGGCTTCAGGTACCGCCACCGGCACACGTTGACGTTTCATAAAAGTGCCTTCTTTCACTAGTATCGTGGTTACGGAATCAAGGTTTTAGGGACGTCATTTGCTGTACAAGTATAGGTACGAGGTAGCACACGAATAACGGCCGAAAAAAGAAATTGGTCTTAGCCTCTATATCTGGAGGGATTAGGCCTAACCCGGACATATATGATCTGCTATTCCAGCCCTCACTACTGTATAATACTATGTCCATGTACAGAGTGTAAATTGTTTCTGAGCTGTTGATCGAGTACAAAACGAGCAGTACAAACCAGAGTTCGACGTAACTCGTTACTGTAACTAAGTTCCATTTTGTTTGGTAACTTGTAACTCAACCCGTTACTTTTACGCCGTGGTAACTTTCGGAGGAACTAGTTTCTTTTTTCAGGCAACTTTGCCAAAGTAAGTTAAGCTAAGTTCCGGGTTACTTTGAATTCACTTTTCAGTCACGCCCACATATTTTCTTGCTTTCTCTCTGGTTCGTTCAATGCATTTTATGCCATAAAACGTGATATTCCATCAATGACAGCATTCTATTCAGAAAGTAAGAACCGCTGCCATTGAAATGAAGCTGAACCATTGTGCGTCCGCAAGGAGTAAGATGCAGAGCGTTCGAATTGTTGGACATAAACGAAAACGATCTAAGCGCGTTGCACTCCACCGCAGGCAACTCAAGGTCGAACTCAACTGCACACGCGCGCTGCACCTGTGCAGTGCTACTTTGCGTCCGAAGTAACTTGGAAGTAACTCGTTCTTTTTTTTTTTTTTAAGAAAGTAACTTCGTAACTGCAAGTTACATTTCAGGCTGAAGAACAACAACTTCCTTTCTATCACCGACGGTGTAACGCAAAGTTGAAGCTGACCGTTCAGATCAAAGTGAAGTCAGCCCAGGACGGAGTGTCCCCTTCCTGACATATAACGCCACCTGTAGAGTGGCACCGCGTATTTGAACGGATCATTCGCAAGTTATGAATGCGACGAAGACGGTTATATTCTCGCATCAGTCTGCATTCTTTTTTTTTTTTTTTTTTTTACAGCAAACGGAGGCATGTCCGCCAATGAGCCGACCGCGGGAGAGGTCACGTGACGAGAACCAATAGAAATGGCGGTCGCTTCTCTGACGTCACAGTTCGACGCAAATACGCGTTCGAGTGTCCGTACTGTCAACTACGACACGTAGAAAAACAGTGTTCTTTTCCTCAACGTTCCAGCATGCGGTACAATGCGTGCAGAAATTGAGATATCGCTCGCAATTCAAATATAATAATAATAATAATAATAATAATAATAATAATAATAATAATAATAATAATAATAATAATAATAATAATAATAATAATAATAATAATAATAATAATAATAATTTATTTTGAACGGTGCCCATCAAACAACCGTGAGGTCTACCGGATGGTGCACCAACAAGGTCAATGGCAGTTCTAACATGGAAACAGTACACAAACCAAAACAGAAATAGCAAAACAAAAGCAAAACAAAACATCAAGAATATATAAAGCAAACATCGGGAAAGTGTAGGAATGTCAAAGAAGTCGAATGCGCATTACTGTTAAGAAGGGAAGGTGTAAAAGAGGAATAAGGGCGAAAAAATGTCAACATCATGGTTATGGCTAAATGGGTTCATACTGCGCAATAAACCAGGTACCGGAGCACAGCTATTTTCAATATTAACATAGAAAACAGGATGTGCTCTCAGATTGCGTAAGGGAAGATGAATGGGCAGCAAAGATAACAAGTCAGAGCAGTCAATGATACCGTGTACGAGCTTGTAGAGGAAATGACAATCGCGTAATGCTCTATACGGTGAGATAGGGTGAGTACAGGTTAAGTTTATGAAGAGTGTGATCATAGTTGTGTAGTATCACTGTAAACTGAAAAACACCCTTATGGGTGTAAATGGCTTGTCCTATAACTGACACCTCTTTTTACACCATATGGTCTTAGAACACCCTTTTCAGAGGGTGTATTCTGTGTAAGACACCCTTTGAAAGGGTGCTTTTCCTTGAAAATGCTTTCTTTTGCACCCTTTAAACACCCTTCTAGGAGGGTGTAAAGTTGTTAAACACCCTCCTAAAAGGGTGTTTAAAGGGTGCAAAAGAAGGCATTTTCAAGGAAAAGCACCCTTTCAAAGGGTGTCTTACACAGAATACACCCTCTGAAAAGGGTGTTCTAAGACCATATGGTGTAAAAAGAGGTGTCAGTTATAGGACAAGCCATTTACACCCATAAGGGTGTTTTTCAGTTTACAGTGTACATTGTTTCACCAAAGTAACTGGCATGTAGTATACAGGGTGGTCCACCAACCATGATAGAAATTCACAGTAAATAACGTAGGTTACAAGGGTTACAAGCCTTACCCACGGAACAAACACGCGCGGTGAGTGCGGGAATCAGAGCTATCTTATCAAAAATGAGGTCACCCGGCGGCTTGTAACCCTTTCCCCCCTCGTGTGGCGTGTCAATGAAACCTCCTTTCTTCGCAGCTTTGCGCTCAAACTACGAGCCGTGAAAAAAGAGGCGCAGCCAAGGGCTCATTTCCACGGATTTTCGGCGAATTTATTTCGGCAATTGCCATTGCATTACGAGTGGGATTATGCGCTATACTGAGTAAAATGACCACGGGGAACCCATTCTCGCAAAGAAAACGTCAGGTTGCCTTGGGAAACTTTGGAATTCAATTCAAGAACTTAACTTTTCGTCAATTAAAATGAAATAAAAATGTCACCAATATGTGGCAAAAGTTATAGGCAGAAAAAATCCCTTGACCGCGTGTCTCTCCGGGAACTACGTTTTTTGGATTGGATTGGATTGGATTGGATTGAGGTTTTACTGGCGCATGAGCAACTGAGGCTATAACCTACGTTTTTTTTACTATGTGAATTTCTATCATGGTTGGTGGACCACCCTGCAGATATGAATCGTCACTGGACTTTTTGCACGTCCGTTGAAAGGGTTTTGTTCAGACAGTTCCACACAACTGAAGAAAATTCGAGAATAGGAACAACAGTGGGGAAAAAAATTAGGCGAAAGATGCACAGGGGTCGATCGAAATTCTTAGTGAGTCTAGAGATAACACAAAGTTTAGAGAATGCTTGTCTAGCCATGTGCGTTAGAAAAGAAAGGTTGCTGTCAAAGAAAAATGCCCAAATCTCTACTACTATAGAGACACGACTAGTAACGATAGAAGCCATAGTGTAAGAGTGATGGACAGGTTTATATAAAACGTAATCCGCATAATTGTAACATCAAAGTGTCGAAGCCCATTTAACCTATGCCTCAGAATGTGAAAACTGGGAGGGCCGGAGTTATGTCTGTACAAGCCGAGAGTTTAACGACACTGAACAAGTAGTTGGTAGGGAGATTAAAAAAAAAACTACAGTCAAACTCCTTTACAACGAAGCTCAGGGGACAGCAAAAAAAAAATTCTCAGTAAAGGAATTTTCGTCAAAAAAGATGTCCATTATTGGACCTATAGGCTCCAGCGGGACCGCAAAAAAAAATTGCTGTAGTGGTATTTTCGTTAAAAAGGTGTTCGCTATAAAGGAGTTTGACTGTATAACATTATAAGTATCGCGAAGTAACAATATGTACGAGTTGTTATAATAAATTGATAGTAGAAGCGAGAGTAATAAATTAAAAGGCATAAACGGAAATTGGAGAAGCAAACACGCCAGGCGAGGGAAAGGTTTATTTCCGACGTCACTAATTACGAGCGAATAATATTATAATTCGCTAGTAAATACCAGGTAAAGTGGATGGGACCTCATGACGTAGTGTGAGCATGGTAGCCAGAAAAATATTTCGGGGGGGATTCTATGGGGACTTTACATAGGGGAAGAAGTGTTTCTCCTGGATGCACTATCAAGGGTACGATTTGGGGTACGGGGGTTGAACCCCCTAACCCCCCAACCCCCCGTGGCTACGCCCATGCGTAGTATAATCGGATGTCACACGGTCACTAATCGCAAGGTGGCGAGTTGACATCCAATTATTCTACGCCATGCGAATGATCTTTAAAGATACATTTTGATCGCCCTTATCGATATTTTTGTTGACTACTGCCCGCGTAAATCCCTGCAAATAAACGCTGGCGTAAAAATAGGGAGTGACTTTTTCGGGTTAAACCCGATTCCCCCCCGGTTATTCACACTGTAACCTGAAAAACACCCTTATGGGTGTAAATCGCTTGTCCTATAATTGACTCCTCTTTTTACACCGTATGGTCTGGAACACCCTTTTTAGAGGATGTATCCCGTGTAAAACGCCCTTTGAAAGGGTGCTTTTCCTTGAAAATGCCGTCTTTTGCACCCTTTATACACCTTTTTAGGAGGGTGTTTAACGATCTTACACCCTCCTAGAAGGGTGTTTAAAGGGTGCAAAAGACGGCATTTTCAAGGAAAAGCGCCCTTTCCAGGGGTGATTTACACGGAATACACCCTCTAAAAAGGGTGTTCCAGACCATGTACGGTGTAAAAAGAGGTGTCAGTTATAGGACAAGCCATTTACACCCATAAGGGTGTTTTCCAGTTTACAGTGCACCCCCGAACTGACCTCCGACTAATTCGGGTCAAACCCGATGTCTCCCCGAATTCCAGTCACTATGAAATCCTCAAGTGACGTTTCCACTGAAGACGAACAAAGGTCGCCACGTGTGAACACACGTAAGAACGGGTCACTTACGTTCCCAACAATACACCCATGTGTGTCAACACTGTCTATATGCCTTCGGGGATTACCGCTGGAACGTCACGATCCCGCAAAAAAACAAACAAAAAAAGAGAGATTAGGAAATGACTTAATAAACAAGAGGAGAAACAAAAACACCCGATAACACCCGAAGGCACAATTATCGCCCGATTTATCCCCGAATTACGGATTTAAAAAAAAAAATAGCGCCCGATTTGTACCCCCCGAATCTGGGAAAGGCATTTAACCCGAAAAAGTCACCCCCTACGTAAAAAAGCATCTGAAAGCTGCGTGACAGTGCGCGCGATCCTTCGTAACTTGTGAGGGAAGGAAAGAGAGAGAGAAAGAGAGAAGGGTTGTGCACCACGTGACCGATCGGCGCGGTCAATGACACTCTCTCTATATGACGTCGCGAATCCGGAAACGGCGCCTCGACGGCAGGCAGCAGCGGTGGCTTGCCAGTGCAAATAGAGTTGCAGAGGGAAGGGTTAGCCCTCTCTGCACCGCGCATGGCAACATGAAAACACAACACACAACATGCGCTCCCTTACTGATGAAGGGGTTCTCAGTTGCCAATGGCTCACATATGGGGGAATCACAACGAACATTCTCTCGTATCTAATCGTTCAAATACCTCTATACCTGCTATTTCGATATCACTGTAAATGTAATCCAATGCAAATGCGATGAAGCGAGGGGAAAGTTGAAAAAGTATTGCAAAAATGTTCAAAACAAAGTGTGTGCTGACAAAGCACCAGACAGCGAATGAATGTACATGAATAAATCCATATTCATTGTTTTTAGATTAAGTCTACATATCGAAATCTACGTTAATATCTGAAATATTTAGTTTTACATAAATATGCCTGTTTTTTTTTAGATAAAATCTTCGCTGGTTTTGCAGTTACAACTGGCAACGAAATTGAATTTTGCAAAAAACTAGAAATTCGAACCCAGTCTTTACGGTTTATTACGGGTATCACTTCATTTACCTGTACTGTATATATTTATCGGAGTAAACTCTTGAAATGTTTGAGCTATGGTCTCATCATCATACATCATCATCATCATACATCAACTGGACTTACTGATTGTCCTTGTTTTATATAATGTCTGTCTAACGCGATGTCTCTTGGGCAACTAGGGTTGCATTTGTTTCGATTTTGTCTCCATTTGATTATTTGATTGATTGATTATTTAAAAGAAAACCAGGGAGAAATTGAACTTGTCTCCCGACTCCATTCGTTTTGTTTTCTCTGATATCACTTCTATTTACGTACACTGGAGTAACCTATCACGACTTTGTCAGAACTCGCGTCTCCATCTTCTCTCGATCAATCAATCAATCAATCAAACTGTTAAGGTTTGTAGCAACTACTACGGATATGCTCTTCCAAGAGAGAAAGCAGTTTCCGCAGAGAAGTCCAGGACACATGCACTGCCTTATCTAATCTATACTGAATCCACAACTTTCTTTTTTTTTTTTCTTAATAAACATATACACCCTCCCCCACAACTACGCGCGAAAATTGCTTCAATAAGTTCACGTGAAAAGGAATGAATTAACGTAATAGAATTAAATTATATACATGTAATTATATAACTACCTCAAATAATACATTTGTGTTGACTATTGTATGTTTAATACGTAGGGTGCTTTGTATTCGTTATTTCTATCCGGGAAATTTTTAATAAAAAAAGCTATCAGAGCAGAACCGGATACGGGTCCTGTCGAATTTCTTTTGGTGAGAGTACGTAACTACTAGATGAATAATTAAAAAAAAAAATTGTTGATTAACTTTTAATAAGGGGCTCTCGGGGAAACATGAGATACCAGGATTAGAGCCACCCATTACTCAAAACCACCCTACTTTTAAAAAATCAACGAGCAAACACATTCAGGTGTCAGTCATCGTCACCTTGCCGCACATCAGCCCGGAAACATTTACTTAAAAATAAATATGCGTTTTTATTTTATTTAATACAATTATAGGCAATTAGTCGTGTAGTAGTGACATAAACTCTCTCGCACAGAATATGCGCTTGGCCGTGTCATATAGGCCTGCAAAACTGCATCTGCGCAGCTCTCATAGCATTTGTATGGGAAATCTGTAACGGTTAAAAATACACACCGTATAATATCATTATATTTACATTATAATTGAAAATGTATAATTAGCCGTCACATAGTCAACGTGTACATGCTGAGAGACACCAGACAGTAATAAAGAACACGGAATACGTGTCTTTCTGCAATGACCACGCCAATAAACCGGCGGAATAGCGAGCCGGAATAGCAAGCCAACGTCCCGTGTAGCTGACCTCTCCCCCGTTTTTTTTTCCTTTTCGTCTAATAAATACCCCCCGCCCCCCGGTGTCTGCTTTCAGTCACACGGATGCAGTGTCACAATTGAAATAAAGTTTAATGTTCTCCGCTACGACAAAACAACAACAACAACAACAAATAAATCATGAGCAAATAAACAACACGAAACATCAACAGAAGTAGCATACGAGAAGCATACTTTAATTTTATAATTTAATTCTACTTAATTTTATAACTGCTCTCCATCAACTTACTGACTAAAAAAAAACATAATAGATAATAAGATCGAAATACAAGCGCCTGTAAATATCGCGCCTGTCGATGCAAGGAGGAGGAGGCAAGATTATCGAGCCGACGTCCCAGTTTTTTTTTTTTTTCCTTTCGTCTAATAAATATATTCCCCCTTCCCCCCTTTCGTCAAGATTGGAAAGGATTGACCACGGAACTATGCCAGAGGCTAATTTGGCGACGTCACACGGCTACTTTCTTACTGCGGTTTCAATCCCACCGTATCTAACGACTATAAAGGAATGGTCATCGCAGAAATGGTGCTACAATCAAAGCTCCACAGGTGAACAGCAAACATTTCTTCGACAACTCGACGGTTTGAATGAATAGAAGACTCGTTATATTTTTTCTGTGCGCAAATTGCGAAACGCTAGATAGGGTATCGTGACTTGGCAGTAGAGCCGAATGGTCCGGATATAAACAAACGAGATAAGAGGGATAAGAAGCATTAGGTGCCCGTTATCGGTGTGGGCACCGCGCTTTGCTGTTTGTGCAGCGTTATTAATTTCTCTGTCAGTATACAACGGCAGATCAATCCCAAGCAGCACAATGTACTGAAAGTCGAGTGCAATAGGGGTGGAAGGTATGTGTCTTATCAATGCTCTTTAGTTTCACAAGTCTGTCCAAGGCCTTCCACCTACCCGTCCACCCCTATTGCACTCGACTTTCAGTACATTGTGCTGCCTGGGATCCCTTTCGACTCCTTGGTCAAATATCGCGATGCTTATCGTGGTGCTGGAAGCACCCCTATTAAGAATATTGCACTGAGTATTCACAGCATGACCAATTTCTCCACTGAATGTTTTTTTTTTTTTTTCAAGAACGTTTTATTTCACACTGTTACAGTTCAAGACGTAGATTTCATTTACAATGCAAGATGTGGTATGCGGTTAAGAGGATTAAGAAGATGCGATGTAGTCGTCTGCATGCCAGACCAGAGATCATAAGAGGTCCATGTTCGCATCCCGCTGGTATTTCGGCACACTACATGAACCACCTCGTTGGTTTATCTATATCAAATTTCCTATAGTTTTTAAAGTAGCCATAAAAATAACAGTGCTGGTTGTGAAGGGCATGTAGTCTAACGTTTCGATTTTTCTCATTCGTACGTACTAATTTTGTGCTTGATTAATGATTACTTAGACCATGCGGTCGTGGGCACCGCGGAAAATAATAATTGTAATAATAAACCATTAATTGTATACGAGAGATGCAATCACACTTTCTGTTACGTAGGGGGGATATGTTTATTATATAAAAAAGGAGGAGGTTAGCCATCGCTACGGCGGCTTTCTGTTACAGGATAGAATAGAATAGAAGTAGAAAGAAAAAAATTGAAACGTAGGTCGACGCTTGATGTGTGAAAGCACTGATTGATATAAAAGATTATTTCAGCAGGTATGCCCTTCAGGTAGTTTGCCAGGGCACACAGCACAGGTTGTTGGTGCTGCTTTGGCCAGCTCCCAGTCTCTCTGTTACATCTGACGGCCGTAATATTTGATGCTGCGTTTTGTGCACATGGCTTGTTGCAATCAGCTGTTCGTTTTTAATCTTCTTAACCGTTGTATGTTGTTTCTTATTTTCAGTTTGAGATAATTCACGTAATGCTAACTCGTTAACTGAAAGCAAGAACATAAAGAAAAAATGTTCGCTTCTTTAACTACTTCCTAAAACGCGCACGTTGTATTATTCATCAGCAAACTCTTGTCATCTCCATTTCCCAAGCCCGTCTAAAAACTTACGAAAAAAAAAAAAAGAAAGAAGCATTCTCTCATGTCGGACGCAGTGCGAAAAACCGCAACCTTCCCACGATCTGTTCCGGGCAAACAACCACATCCACACATTGCAGACGACACGACAAGCAGAAGGCAAAGATGTGACGTCACGTGCTCGTGCAGTAGACGATCCCTCCACCACGCATCGCCTCCACGTTTTTCTGCGTATTTTTGTTTCTTTCTTTCTTTCTCCCGAAGAGGCACAAGTGGTAACGTCGAAGAGGATGCCTTCTCCAAAAGTTCACGGTGCCAGTCTGCCACAGACACCATTCCGCTTCTGCTAGTTTTTGTTTTTGCGAGTGGGAGCGCCCTCTCGTGCTCCGGAGCGAGACGCAAGAGGAACTATATTTATGCGGATAAATATACTCGCCGGCAGCGCAATTACGCCGTGTGGCGGGAGAGGAGGATGGGTTACATAATATGGAGGGAAGCGGGTCACCGTTTCAGGTTCGCCCTGTCCTGCCCTTCGCCGGCTCTACGAGGAGAGCGTCTCGAGGAAGTTGCAGACGAGCGGCTCTGCTTGGCTACTTTTATGCTGTCGTCTGCAAACACGAATGAAGATAGCTCGGAATGGATGGTTGCGTAAGAAACAAAGACAGGGAAGCAAAAAGTGTTGCACCAGCAGAAACAAGCGTATATTTGTAACTTGTACCATGTCGCCGAGTTGCTTCCGTCCTCGGCAGGGATCGAACGCGCAACCTTGGGAAGACGTCGAAGGGCCCAGTCATGAACGGTTGTTGCCGTTTTTCACAGTCTACTGCCGTAGATCTACTATACGATCACAATCCACTGTCGTCTTTCGTCACTGATACGTTATTTCCGAAGCGGATCTCGCCAAACTGCTCGGCTGCAGAGGGAAGCTCTTGCATGTGCTGTTCTATATGAAGCTTTCAAATGCGCAGAGCAGGAATGCAGAGTATGCATGAAATAATATTGTTTTGGCTATTTGCGTTTTGCTTTTCCCGCTTTCTGTACAGAGTTCGCTGTTGGCTTGTCAGAGTGAGCTGACCTGACGTCACCTCACGCGAAGACTAGCGTTAACAAGATTGTCGCCGCTGCTATGCCCATTTCCCCCCCACTAATTTTCCAGGAAATTCGCGCTCCTCAAACGAAATATTTTACGTGACGATTCCAGATGGTTGTATCACGGTGGTAGTATTAGCCCTCAGCACTCTTACGTCACAATTTTCATCCCAATTGCGCTCATAGTTTTTTGGAAAATGAAAATTGGAAATTACGGGCAATACTGCGTCGAAGTGGTCACCAATTGAGCATTGAACGTCAAGTACGGCGGCAAAACTATATTGCACGCAACACTGGCTCTAAAACGAAAGAATTTGACTACGTGTCGGCTACGTAGCCATCAGGAGCAACGAGTCAATCGGGAACGTAGATCACTGTTGCTAGACGAATTTGGGGATATTTGCCACCAGACGTCACCGCGATCCGTTCTTCCTCAGTTTTACTCGTAAATTAAAACGATTAAGCTTCTTTGTCACCTTTCTCACTTGTTGCGCTGGGGGTAGAAGAAAACTATGTCATCAACATAAACTACCCGTCTGCTGCCTTACAGTACCTTCATCTCCATGTTTGTCTTTTTTTTTTCTTTTCCAATACTCAAACGGCACGCATCGAATAAAATAACGAAAAGGGTGCAAAGTTGAGTTAGGTCCTCAAGTGCAAAGGTCAAACACCTCGGCTAGTTTCAAAGTTCAAGAGCCCCAGAGTCAACCTCAAGAATGAGGCATGGTATGGAGCACTACACCGACAAAAGGTGTCCCCAAACTACAAAGACGCCAGAAAAAAAAAAAGGCAACCTTCTCCTTGTGCATATGTTGCACACATGACCCCCCTCCTTGTAAGGAATGAAATTTTCTATATATTCCGACGGAAAATACATTTTCCGTCTGCCAGAAAAGACGAAAAAAAAAGAGAGAGAAAAGAGAAGGAGCGGAACCTGCGTCTGGCAACAAGAAAACGCCATTTTTCTTGCCGCGGTGGCCCATTGTTGTTGGGCTCCCCCATCGTTTCTTCGGGGCCAGGTTCCGAGCGCAGGTTTGAACGTATTTCCCTCGACGAATGTGGTGTTTGGTTTCGCGTCAAGGGGGTTGCGTGTATTCGACGGGGGGCTAAAGTGAGGGGTCAACGGCTGAGAATGACCCCTGAGGTTGGAGTCTGCCACCTTCCGCTACGATCGAGAGTGACATTTTGTGTGAGAGGTCATCGTTTGCTTGGGTGGATTTCTTTACATTGCGAATCGAAAGGAACCTTCTTGAACGTGATTACTGGATAAAAAATACCCTTTTATTTGCTAGGCCAACATTCTTTCAGAAATTTAATCTTATCGTCGAATTTTTCTCCAAGAAAAAAATAGCTCCGATTTCACCATCTCGAATTTCTTTTGGGCCAGAATATCAATACTGAGCTTGGGTTCTTTCTTAAAGCGTGCGTTTATAGATCAACACTGCACTGCGTTATATTTCAAGCTGGTACCTTATATGTACCACTAAGCCCGTGAAACTATTTCAACAGCATTGACAAAAAAAAATTAAACATCAGTTTTCATGGGAGCTCATTTGAGTACAATGTTCATCGTTCCTTGCAATAAACAAGTAATAACTACAACTAACACGCAAAATACATACAGCAATAAAGCAAGAGCAAGAAAGATAATCACGTCATCTCTTTAAGCCTGAGTAGATAACTTCGTACAGTATCGCTGCCTGTTATTACGACCGGATTCTGGGACCGAAGTTGGGTTTGAGGTTAAGAAAAAGTGCAAAGGAAACAACGCACACAAAAAGGATCGTCAATGCAAGATAAAGTTTCGGTTTGCGGCTCCGTGTTCACTCCAACTGCACGTCCCGCTCCATTATCAATTTCCTTTCGTACCTTTCCGCTCTCCATAGCATATCGAGCACCCAGTAACCGTGTATTCACACGAGCGACATCCTCACGGAATATTCTAGTGGAAGAAAAAGCGAAAACACTGCTCACATAGACCACGTTCCGACCCGTTTTATGTTGAGCATTCACACGGTAAGGAATATCGGGAGTGGCGTACTGCGCATTTAGCAGACGACACTAAGCAGACGACACCGTCAGCGTGTTTTCCTGTCGTCTGCTACGGAATATCTTGTGGCTGTGCAGCAAGATATTCCCCACGGTTAGCAGTGTACATTAAGACAAGACGTTGAGCGCTCGCGCTCACGTGATAGCAGAAAGCTATGACGTTTTTCGCGACTTCCGCTTTTGGGGGAATGTCGCCCGTGTGAATACAGTGAACCCCCGTTATTATGACCATGGTCGTTCCCGAAAATTTTTGTCATAATGCGGAATTGTCATATTAACGGGCGAGATTTGCAGAGGTTGCACAGCATTGTCCCCCAAGAGTATGGTCATAAAGCGCGTATGTCAGATTATCGGGGGTCATATTAACGAGGGTTCACTGTACACGGTAAATGTCTTCAATGCACCCGCAACCAGAGAACCCGCGAACACGTTTGAATTTCGCGCGCTCTGTTTTTTGCGCGAATACTAGAGAAAGAAAAGAAACAAGTCTTCGACAAAGGTTTCCGACAAGGCCACGAGAACCTCTCTTATCAAACGCCACGAACGCGCCGTTTTCAACGATTCTTCCGCCACTGCGAAAATATGTTCACACCTTTTTTTTTTTTCCGAAAAGCTCGCGCAAACTTCTGAAACGCCTACATATCGATTCGCGGTTCCGTTCGTTCTCGGTGGCGCGTTCACATTGTTTCAAACCCGTATGTATGTCTATAACTTTCGTTCGCCGCGCAAGAACGAAACGCGTGGCTTTTTTTGTAGCGAAAAAAAAAAAAAAAAGATGGGCCTCTGAGAATGGCTTTGCGTTTAGCATGAGCGATAGATATACTTCCGCGCGCGCGTCCCATTGTTGCTCGTGTGGTGCATTGCATGTATAGTTGGCAGGCACAATGGGGGAAGCCGCGGCGCGAGGTCGGAAATGGGACTTCCTCTCCTATACTTCCGGTGTCACCTCCGCTTTGTTTTTGTGCGCGTATCGTCGCATTGTACGCATTCACCAATCTCCTTATGAAGAGGCCTGCTCCCTATAGTTTTTCCATGTGGCAATTTCGTTCGATCGCGTATGACTGAGGGTATAGGCGAATATTTCACGTTGAAAACGGGGTACAGTGAGCCATCGTTAATATGACTCCCGATAATCTGACATACGCGTTTTACGACCATACTCCTGGGGAACAACGCAGTGAAACCCCCGCAAATTCCCTCCGTTAATATGGCAATTGCGCGTTAAGACCAAAATTTTCGGGAACGGCCATGGTCGTAATAACGAGGGTTCACTGTAGAGTGAACCCTCGTTATTATGACCGTGGTCGTTCCCGAAAATTTTGGTCATAACGCGGAATTGTCGTATTAACGGGGGTGGGGAGGATTTCCAGAGGTTTCCCTGCATTTTTCCCCAAGATTATGGTCGTAAAACGCGTACGTCAGAATGTCAGATTATCGGGGGTCATATTAACGGGGGTCATATTAACTGGGGTTCACTGTATATTTCTTCAATTGACTGCGAATGTGTGTTTCAACAGCGATGTTCCGCGATGATGTTGTCACATTATTATGACAGTCTCCGTAAGGTTGTCACATAAAATGTGTTCGGGAAGGGTACTTTAACTATACCGTACTTATAAATTACGTAACGTGTGTTTTCGGTTTCCCTTGCCGAGCATAACCGAAGGTGTGTAGAAACATCATCGTCAAACAGCCCCTTCTGCAAATTAAACGTATATACCTGTATGTTCCAGCTAGGCTTGTATACAAGATACTCAACGAAAGTATTCAACTTCAGTTATACTGACTACTTCTCAGGGAAAAGAAAAAAAAGCAACTGAGTAGAGCACTGAATACTCAACCTCGAAAAGTATTTGAGTAAACTATATGTACTACTCGAAAAGGTAACTCCTTATTTTGAAGATGCCATCAAGATGCAACTCGTGAAACTTTTTGTCAAACAATTACAAAGCGCGTGAAGATAAAAACGGTTATTTTCCCGCGATATTTTTTTGGTGCACGCCCTTTTTCTTCTTCTTTCTCCTCTCCCCCGCGGACCCTCCTCCTGTATGTGCGTATTTCTTTTCTCTCTCTCTCTTTTTCGTTTTCTTTCTGTTTTCTTCGTTTTCTGTTTATGAAAGGAATAGCAAGTCGGTCTATGCCTGACTAACCTCGATTTTTTTTTTCAATAAACGTATCCCCCACCCCCCACCCCAATGTACGTTAGCGAGACACCTTAAATTGTTTTAATCAAGTGCAATTATACAGTGAACCCTCGTTATTACGACCATGGTCGTTCCCGAAAATTTTGGTCATAACGCGCAATTGTCATATTAACGGGGGGAATTTGCGGGGGTTTCACTGCGTTGTTCCCCAGGAGTATGGTCGTAAAGCGCGTATGTCAGATTATCGGGGGTCATATTAACGATGGCTCACTGTATTAACGTTTGTAGCTCGCTAAAACTCCACGAAACACCAGTCCCCTCCGCTGGCTTCGACAGACCCCAACAACAACAAATACACTGATGATGATGATGATGAACGGGGAAATTCGCCACCCGGGTTGTGGCCCAGTCATCAACAACAACATCACCATTCATCAACATGCGCATTGTCCCGCACATTTGCTCAACCTAAGACGCCACCTATACTCCTGCAGGCTACGCCGGTTTTTTTGCCTGATGTTCTTTTTCTTATATAATTTACTCGCTGTCATACATTAATTCATATAAGAATTATTGGTTGAAATGTTACTGTATTCTGCTTACTATCGCCTATGTGTTGCATTTGTTAGTATAATTAGTTTGGAGGCCGTAAACGGTTGTTCGCTGCTGGGACACAGTCAATACGTGTATTAAATAAAGGAAAGAACTTATTTGAATAAGAAAACTTGGTTTAGTTTGACCCGATGACACCCGAAAGCGAGACATTTTACGCTAAGTTACCAATTACAATCCAATTAATACAATTAATTACAAGAATTAATTATTACAATATAATAAGCCGTTTTTTTTCTTCTTTTTTCGAACGTACGAAGGACCCGAGAAAGTCATACAGCTGATACAAGCTGCTCTGCCTTTAGGATATCATCAGCGACGCATGACAGCTGCGGCAAAAAATATAATAATAATAAAATAAAATTAATAAAAGGTTTACTTTCCTGCATGTTTTTTAAACGAATTTCCTCCGTAATATGCGGTACCATTAAAAATAAAATAAAAATATGTCGGTACAAAGGCGCGGTAGGTAACCTACATGCCACTTTTCGGCTCTACGTGACGCAATATTTGAAAAAAAAAAAAAAAAGGCGTTTCATTACCTGCAAAGCATGTGGTTGCATTGCAAACAACACTTCTCTTTTTTGTTTGTTTGTTTGTTTGTTTTCTTGGAGTAGCAGAACTTGTCAGGTGACAAGTTTAGCCTCTTCGTATTATTTTTAGTCCGTCCAACTCCAACTCCAACACTTCTCTCGAGACCGTCCTGTAGACATTTTCCATGTCATAGAACGTAGCGAAACTTTGTGTCACCACTACGGCCCGTCTTCACAGTGAAGAAACGTATCTAACAAAATAAAATAAAAAGTAAAAGGCAGTATATTTAAATACATTTCAATTAAAATACTATTTAAAATATAAATACACGTATTTATAATTTGTATTTAAATACAGACTCGAAAAAATATGAGAGAACTGATGTTCTGAGGCTGAAACAACATAGAAGGGACAAATACATGCAAAGCCTCAAATTGCCTAAGAAATTAACGATGAAAGATGAAAGTCACTGAAAAGGTTGGCCAGCTTTAGGACTTGAACCCACATCTTCTGGATTACCGAAGGTCTGGTAATCTTCTGGTAATCCAGAAGGTGTGGGTTCAAGTCCTACAGCTGGCTAACCTTTTCAGCGACTTTCATCTGTCATCGAAAAATATATTTATAATTATATTTAAATACCAATTTTGGGGTATTTATTCTTGTAAATACTTTATAAATACTTCTAAATACCGAACGTCATACATACATACCAGGGATGGGCAGTATTTAAATACATTGTAATTAAAATACTATTTAAAATATAAATACATGTATTTATATTTTGTATCTAAATACAGACTCGAAAAATGTATTTATAATTATATTTAAATACCAATTTTCGGGTATTTATTCTTGTAAATACTTTATAAATACTCTTAAATACAGAATATACTGACACATATCTTAACGTTGCCCTGCATTTGACCTTTCGGGAAGAAGGGCGAGTTTGGGGCGCAATTATGCCAGGTTTGCGCTAGCATGCGCATGCGACAAACCATTTTAGATGGCGAGTTTTTCACTGTTGTTGCGGACAACGGTCGTGACTACCCGATTACATTGTTCCACGAAGCATCTTCGTCAAATTTAATACAAGCATTTGTTCATCGGCACCTGTGGAGATGCTGTTCTCCTTTGCGAATCTGATTGTACGGTCGAACAGAAGATGCCTAAAAGAAGCAGTCTTCGAGGAATTTCTAATATTAAAATCGCCACGATAATCTAACAAATAAATGCTATTCTTCCTTGCTGACTTGTCCTTATGATCATCATTATTTCTGTAATTCAAGATGACATCTTCCTCACAGTATTTATGGTAGTAGTTAGGGTATTTAAATACCGTATTTATATTTTGTATTTAAATACTCACGTTGAAAACTATTTATGAAGAGTATTTAAATACCCCTGTCAACAAAGTATTTTGTATGTATATTTAAATACTCAAAAAATGTATTTATGCCCATCCCTGATACATACATACATACATACCAGACTCATGTCTTAAAGTTTCCGTGCATTTGACCTTTTGGGGAAGAAGGTACAGTTTGGGGCGCAGTGTTTGAGCTAGCATGCATGCGACAAACCGTTTTAGACGGCGAGTTTTTCGCTGTTATTGGGACAGTGGCAGCGGCTGATTACCTTGTTGTACGAAGAGCATCTTCTGCAAATTTAATGCGAGCCTTTGTTCGTCGGCACCTGTGGAGATGCTGTTCTCCCTTGCGAATTTGATTCGGTACGGCAAAATAAAAGACTACTAAAAGATGCAGTCTTCGAGAAACCTTCTAATATTAAAGTTGCCACGATAAGCTAACAAATAAATGCTACTGCCCCTCGCTGATTTATCGTTATGATAATCGTTATTTCTGTAATTCCAGACGACATCCTCCTCGCAGTATTTACGGTAGTTGTTACGATATTTAAATACTGTATTTATATTTTCATTTAAATACCCATATTGAAAAGTATTTATGAGGAGTATTTAAATACCCTTTTCAATAACGTATTTTATATTTAAATACTGTTTAAAAATATTTTTTTAAATATTTAAATAAATATTTAAATTTTAATTTTTTATATATTTTTTAATTTTATATATTTTTTAATTTTTATAAATTTTTTAAATAAAAATTTCAAATTTTAAATAAATTTTAAATATTTAGAGATTTACATTTAAAAAATGTATTTATGCCCATCCCCGAACGGTAGTACATGCCAAAAAGAGCCACGAACATTAAATAATTTTTCGAGAAAAGCCAGTGGTGTGCCAGGACTCGAACCAGAGACCCCTAGGGAGTGTTCGTCCCATAGCCCGAGCGGAAATCGCTCCAATCGAAGGGAGCACACAGGCCATCGACGTCGTCTTCCGAGGCAATCGGCCGTCTTTCCGTATTCCGAGAGAGGCGAGCATCCTCCTCCTCCTCCTCCTCTGGAACGGAGCAAACGAACGTCCTTGCGAGGCCCTCTCCTCCTTTCCGTTGTCTAACTGCACGTTACGTCACCTTACGTCACTCTGGCCGTTACGGAGCGGCGCCCGCGTTTTACCTGACTTTACATGCCGCCGTTCGGCGCTGGTGAAAAAAAAAACAATGATAAAGCTGCGTAAAAAAAAAAAGAAAAAAAAAACAGATTCACTTCGCTGTTGAGTGTTATATCCCTGTCACACGGGCATTTTCGATCCTGCTCGACCAAACCTGCTTGAACCCAATGCAGATCGGATGGTGCTACACGGCCGCTTCGAAGCAGGATCGAACTTTCATCCTGCTTGACTCAAGACAGTTCCCATAACAGGATTGAGAATTTCAAGACGGCTCGACGGCCGCCATTTGCATCCTCGACCCCGGTGAACTGTCACGGACATGCGCGCGAAGCTACAAATGATGCTTACATCGGTATACGATAAATTACCACTAATATCGCTGTTATATAGGAAACGCGAAATTAATGAGTTCCGTTTATTCATTTGCACAGGTCAACCATTCAATGCGCATTGAAAGTGGCCGTGTAGCAGCGTCAAAACTCGAGCGTGCTCGGGAAGTTCGATGCAGATCGGATAAAAAAAAAAAAACAAAAAAAAACAAAGATAAAGCTGCGTAAAGGAAAACAGATTCACTTCGCTGTTGAGTGTTACGTATCTAATATCTTCCGTCTCACCCTGCAGCACGAGAAATGAACATCATTCTTTCGCTTCCACACGGGAGCATAGAATGAATCGAATGAGTTGCTTTGCGTACTAACATCCGCGCATGCGCATTTGCGTATGGACATCCTATGACACGGTGAATGTGTGATGTGTCCTGTGTGTTCCCCCGGTGATTCCGCCACTTTACTCAAACTCGGGCGCAGCTCTTGAACTTCTGACCTACATGTTGAACTCCATTATCATCTCTGTTCGTCTCTGGACATCATCCTTTTGCGTTTTCATCATCTCATCATCGGATTGAACTTTCTGTATTAAGTGTACTGCGGTAGCCAGTTTGACTTCGTCGAAACTCACATCCCCGTTTTTTTCTTTATGCACATCACATCACATCACATCACGCGTACTAACTGCGTACTCTCCATTGCAAAAGTGCAGCGAAAAACAGTAACGTCAAATGCATACACACGAAAAAAAATTACGAGTTCTACGGACGATATGTGTTTTAAAAGTTTATTTATATTTGACATTAAAAATGACGACTTCACGCAATTTGGGGGGGGGGGGAAGTCAGTTTCAGAGACCGAGTTTCATGTCGGCAGTATTTAATAAAAGTTGAGCGTGCTTGGAAGCTGCATATCGTGTAAACAAGGAGAGAATTAATTAGGCGACGCAGGCTACAAGCATGACCTCCAAACGGCCAAGAATCCTTGGGTTCTTTAACGAGAATCTTTATACCGAGTTATTGGAATCTGCATATCATCACGAGAAGTGGTGCCTGAAAATTTCGCCTATCGCGTTATTTTTAAAGAGCGCAAAGGAAAAAAAAGAAGAAATTATTAAGAAATGGACGCGCACAGACAAGTATAATGCGGTCCTATAATACCTCCGAGTAAACGTCTTTTTCTTTTTAATTTAGTATGTACGGCACGGGGTCCTGAGCAGTGCGCGAAGGGCCTAATCCGCTTTTTTATGTAAGCCCGTACTCCGCTGTGGGTAACCCACTTCTCCACGCTAGCAAAACGTCCCAAGGACGAAGGTTGTTCACCTTTTTTAGTCCAAGGGTCAGCGGTTGGATTTTTCCATCCACGCAAGATTTACAGTGTCCCCGTGCACGCGTTACTTCCTACACTGTAAACTGAAAAACACCCTTATGGGTGTAAATCGCTTGTCCTATAATTGACTCCTCTTTTTACACCGTATGGTCTGGAACACCCTTTTTAGAGGGTGTATCCCGTGTAAAACGCCCTTTGAAAGGGTGCTTTTCCTTGAAAATGCCGTCTTTTGCACCCTTTATACACCTTTTTAGGAGGGTGGCTAACGATCTTACACCCTCCTAAAAGGGTGTTTAAAGGGTGCAAAAGAGGGCATTTTCAAAGAAAAGCGCCCTTTGCAGGGGTGATTTACACGGAATACACCCTCTAAAAAGGGTGTTCCAGACCATATACGGTGTAAAAATAGGTGTCAGTTATAAGACAAGCCATTTACACCCATAATGGTGTTTTCCAGTTTACAGTGTACCCCTTAAATGCAATGCCAATAATGAGAACGATGCCTTAGAAGATCAGACTCAATCATCAATCAAGATCAGACTCCGTTCGAAATAACACCGGCCCCTGACCCGAGGTTTTTGCTTCGACGAACGAGTTATTTAACTGTAAAACGCGAGATCCTATATACATCCCCTTTCAGATAAACGTTTTTTTCTTTCTTTTTCTCTCTTTTTTTTTACCGGCAAGTAGTGGAGAGACAGAGAAAAAAAAATGCTATGCCTCTAGAAAACACCGCGAGAAAGAATGACTGCATAGAGAAGAAGCAATATCCTATGTACGTTCTTCCAGCTTATAGTAGGCGGCCGCGGCATACACACGAACACACACACATACGGAAGTAATATCGAGGCGCGACCCGGAAGCTCCACAATGGCAGCCGAGATCACGTGCCCGGAGACGTCACCCAACCGGTCCGTATACACGAGAAATAACTCCCCGCTTTTGTTCATTATTTCCAACGTGCACGAGCGCCATAGGATTGCAACCAGCTCGCTTCTTTGTTTTTTAAGGGCGTTTGTTATCATTTGGAGATAACTGCCGAAGCCTTTGATGTTTTTTTTTTCTTAGTTATCTCTCTCCACGGTGTTTTTTTTTTTTTCGTCTGAGCGCTCCTCTCCTCATGTGCTACTTCTTCGACTGTTCGACGACGTATCGTCCGGGGCGTTATAGCGGATCAAACTTTTTTTTTTTTTGTAAGCGGTGCCCTTTTTCGTTCACCGCGAAGCAAACTGGGCGTATCAGTAGCGCGCGGACATCGTAAATTCTGCACGGCCTATCTCGACGTATGAAGTGGCGTAAATGCGGGTATGCTGGTGAACGCGGGTACCTGAGCTTGGGCACATAAAAAAAAAGAAAAAAAAGAAAACGAAAGATCAGACGTTGGCGTCGTTCCGATCTTTTATGTACCCAAGCTCAGGCTTCCCCAATCGTGGATATCTACACACATCTCACGGTTTAAAGGTTCCGTAAATCAGCAGACACGTTACGCTGATCCGCATAGTCCATAGGAGCTTGTTGCTCGTAAACCCAGCACACCGAGCTATACGTGTGACGAGAAACGCAAAATATTTTTAATGTTCTAGTAAACTTGCGGTAAAACTTTACTAGTTTAGGCTGCCAAGGGGGACGGACAAAGTAAGAGACACGACAACAGAAACAGCTTACTCTCAACTGACGAAATTTAATGCAAGGAACAAAAAAAAAAAAAACATCAGAACTACAAGATATGATGACGTCAACAGCAATGACAGCAGGGTTAGCACACTCAAAGTGAGTTGAGTGGGCTAACCCTGCTGTCATTGCTGTTGACGTCATCATATCTTGTAGTTCTGATGTGTTGTTTTTGTTCCTTGCATTAAATTTCGTCAGTTGAGAGTAAGCTGTTTCTGTTGTCGTGTCTCTTACTTTGTCCGTCCCCCTTGGCAGCCTAAACTAGTAATGTCACACCAACTACCCCAACTTTGCACTTTGGTTGCGGTAAAACGGCCCGGGGCGACGTCTGATGGGAAATAATCCCCAATTTGTCGAGCAACAGTGATCTATGTTCCTGAATTGCTTGCTTGCTCATGATGACTACGTATAGCCGACACGAAGCAGACTTCTTTTGTTTTAGACACAGTGTTATGCGCATGCACTCTTTTTTTACCGCCGTCCTTGACGTGCACAAGCGCAGTTGGTGGCGACTTCGACACAGTGTTGCCCGTAATTTTCTATTTTAATCTTCTAAAAACTATGAGTGCAATCGCGACGATAATTGCGACACGAGAGTACTGACGACTCGGGCAATCGCGTACAGATTAATTTTCTGAGATTGCAGCTCTACTGCCTTTACAGTATGCTTTAAAGAGATCCGGTCTTATCGGTTCCGGTCGAATTCGAAAACTATGGTGGCATTTTATTCCTCGGAGGCCACTGACTACGGTATCGAAAATTCCACGCGAAAGGGAGGCGTAGTTTGACTGTTATTCCATGGAACACATGACAAGGGCAGACGCCGGATGTTGAGAGTGTGCCGGAATTCCCACTCTCTGGAAAAACGACGAAACGTCACTCCCTAAGAACCAATGATGGCGAGACCTTGAGGAAGGGATGCCGCGGCCGTCTCATAGAGTTGCGGGGCATCTGGACGGCGCCTCTCTCTCTCACTCCTCCGGTTAGGGAATGACGTCACGTCGCCGGAGCCTCTGCAGCCGCGGAAGCAGCGCCGATTCTAAAAATCCGTTTATTTAATGTCTAAGCGCTTTTCGAACGAAACAAATTAGCCAAGCAGATTGTCTGCCGATGCCGAACATTGTGGTATAGGTTTCGAGGATGAGTTTCCGGATGGGACCATCCTTTTAAAGGGGTTGTGTCGTTGTGCACGCAAAAGTACTTAGGAAAAAAATTATTGCAGGCGTCGCAGGTTCGAGTGATAGTAGGCGTAGGTAAACAACTTTCTGCGTCGAGCTCAGAGGAAGAGGAGCCTCCCTTCTTATTGGTTCTTTTAAGCGCGTGACCTATCTAGCGGCCTCCTCACCGCCGGTTGCACCCGGAGTCCCAAGCAGCACAACATTTTGGCCCAATATTGGCAATGCCGGCCCAATATTGGTCAAAGATTGGGCCAATATTGGGCAAAGATGTTGTGCTGCTTGCGGTTGTACCAGTTGTAGTCGGAGTACCCGGGTTCGAATCCTGGTACGGGCTCTGCCGCACCTCCACCACCACCGGTTGAGTTTCGGAACTCTCGATGCCGCTTTTCTACGGGGGTCTATTGCCCCGTTTTGCTGTCAATGGTGGAATGCGGGCTGACATCGATGCAACGCGTAATTATCTTCAACATTTAGCCAGCAGCATAACTTGGAGCAAAGTATCACGAGCTATCCAAAACTAAATAAAAAAAATGGACTCCCCCCCATTAATCAGGATGCCATTCACATTAAATGAAATAAGAAGAGAGAGAGAGAAAAAAAAGAGCTTTTAACCTCATCTGAGATACTAAGAATCAAAGGGGTTTGTGTCATCGGAAGAAAGCAACTTGTGTACGGGCTCCGAATGTAGGGTAATGGTTGTTGATGGGAGGTGATCAACTGACGGCGGAGCTATGGGGCATTAGCGGCGTATACGCAAAGCAGACACCTTTGTGCTGCGCGCACGCCCAGAAAAATTACCATGTATCTCTACCGCGTCGAAAGAACGGGTTCGATTATATTCGCGCGAACGTTATATCTGAGCCGCGCGTCAGAGATCCGAGAATCCCGTTGTGTCGCTGCGAAGAAACGTAGCTTACTATTGTTGGAGGTAAGCGTTGGTAACGCTTTTTTTGGAACGCATTACCCGCGCATTAACGCATTATCCGCATTTGGAAGAACCCTGAACCACCTTCCCGTTGTGTCGCTGTGAAGAAACATAGCTTACTATTGTTGGAGGTAAGCGTTGGTAACGCTTTTTTGGAACGCATTACCCGCGCATTAACGCATTAGCCGCATTTGGAAGAACCCCAAACCACCTTCCCGTTGTGTCGCTGTGAAGAGACGTAGCTTACTATTGTTGGAAGTAAGCGTTGGCAACGCTTTTCGAACGCATTACCCGCGCATTAACGTATTACCCGCATTTGGAAGAACCCCGAACCACCTTCCCGTTGTGTCGCTGTGAAGAAACGTAGCTTACTATTGTTGGAGGTAAGCGTTGGTAACGCTTTTTTGGAACGCATTACCCGCGCATTAACGCATATTAGCCGCATTTGGAAGAACCCCAAACCACCTTCCCGTTGTGTCGCTGTGAAGAGACGTAGCTTACTATTGTTGGAGGTAAGCGTTGGTAACGCTTTTGGAACGCATTATCCACGCATTACCCGCATTAACGCACCACCCGCGTTTGGAAGAAACCCAGCCAATTTTTTCTTGAAGCAGCTGCATCCGCGCGGATACAGATTGGCGGTGAAAAAGCTACGTGAGGAAAGTGTTACGTATGCAGCTTCTGAGCTTACAAACTGTTCAGGAACAATATTCCATGCACCCGCTGACTTCCAGCAGAGAGCAGCAACGCAACTGATTCGACACGCCATATTGCATTACTTGGCATCTATAGGAAACGCCGGCAGATACACTAATGCCGGTTACGCTACGATATCCCAGCGTTAGAAATCCCAGATCTCAGAATCCCCAATACCAAAATTCCATATTGCAAGATCAAAGCTTATATCAACGAGGTCTGAGAGTGGCCGTGTTCCAAAGTATAGGGTATCACTGGCCAACGTGCCAGCTTCGCGTGCTTTCGATATCCGTCGAAGTCGCTGTTGTGAATGAAAACCACGTTTTAGCGGACGCGCTGGAGCATCACAAAACGAAGCCGCGTTGGTTTTTTGTCACAAGGATCCCATATAGTGCTGTAGTGAGCCCATATATAAGTTCGTTCAAGACCATAGGTCTCCGCGCGTGTTTCATATATAGGCGATTAGACTGTGCCGATTTGGGATTTTGAACGTCTGGGGATTTCGAGCCTCTGGATTCTTAAGTATTGGATTCCGGGATACCCCCCCAGTGCTTATTTGTGGATGTACACGCGCTCCAGATTTGAAAGCTCTTTCAAAAAAAAAAAAAAAAACACGCGGATGTATAGCTGCGCGCTCCTTTATAACTACAGTGAACCCTCGTTAATATGACCCCCGATAATCTGACATACGCGCTTTATGACCATACTCTTGGGGGACAATGCTGTGGAACCTCTGCAAATCTCGCCCGTTAATATGACAATTCCGCATTATGACAAAAATGTTCGGGAACGACCATGGTCATAATAACGAGGGTTCACTGTATTGTCGGTAAATATCAGCACACCCTTTTGCGAGACGTCCTACTGGTATGGCAAAGGGGCCTATAAAAATGGTGCTAAAGAGCAAAGTACGCATGCCTAGAAATAGTTCCATGCGTCGTGCAAAACACAAAGCTGTCATGCAGTGTACACTATACGTTGGAGCGTTTTGCTTGAGTTAGCAGCATTTACATCTCTATACTGATGAAACGTGAGAAGCGCAACTTTCTGTTTGGGAAGCGATTTTGGGTCCCCAACGTGCTAAACACCAGTCGAGCCCACGCTAAGATAAGACACCGGCGAAGGATCTCCTTACGTCTTCTTGTCTGTGACGTCATACCAGTGCTTATATCCTGCCTCCGACGCGAAAAACTACCACGTTGTTATGGTAATATCTATACCGCCATACTCGGTATACCTCGAACTGCACTCTTAAAACAAAACTTCACCACAAAGCACGGTGAAGGCCAACCATTCACTCTTAGAAATGAACTTTACCGCATAGCACGCTTCTAGCCAACCATCATCTCGAATGATATCGTTATCTGCCCTGATTTGTTGAAAACGGGAGGCGTACGCCTTTTTTGTGACACTTATGCTGTTCATAATTGTCACAAAAAAGGCGTACGCCTCCCGTTTTCAACAAATCAGGGCAGATAACGATATCATTCGAGATGATGGTTGGCTAGGAGCGTGCTATGCGGTGAAGTTCATTTTTAAGCGTGTTGCGCAGAACGATACCATTATTACTCCTGATTTGTGGAAAGAGCGTGGCGTACGCTTTTTTGTGACGATTAAGAAAGCTGCATAAGTGTCACAAGGTGGTGGTGGGGGGCGTGCGCACCTCACGTTTTTAGCCAATCAGGGGGCAGAACGGTGTCGTTCGCGATGGTGGTTGGCCAACAGCGTGCTATGTGGTGAAGCCATTACCTCTCTGCCCCCACCCCTGAATTTTAAGAAGTGTAGCCTACAGCGGGGCAGCCTCGAAAAGTTCCAACCTTCCATCGTTTCATTTGAACGGCAAATATAACGCGCAACTATTTCTTACCTTTATAGTTGGATTATCGTTACTACAGTGAACCCTCGTTACTATGACCATGGTCGTTCCCGAAAATTCTGGTCATAATGCGGAATTGTCATATTAACGGGGGCGATTTGCAGAGGTTTCACTGCATTGTTCCCCAGGAGTACGGTCGTATAAAGCGCGTATGTCAGATTATCGGGGGTCATATTAACGAGGGTTCACTGTATTTGCAACGCATATTTAGCTTGCGGTCAACCGGAAACGAGACAGAAACGTTAACTCGCGCCTTCTATTGTCAAGCCGTCCACCGCCTTTCGCATACAGCGGTTAGCGCCCCCTATAACGCAATCTACGTGCAAAAAGCTCTGCCCTCCTCCTCCGTGCTACACTTTTACACACTCTCAAAACAGAAATTGACCGCACAGCACGCTCTTTGCCAACCACCAACCCCGATGACATCGTTCCGCCCCACGATTGGTTAAAAACCGGAGGAGGCGTACCCCTTTTTGTGACACTTATGCAGTTACGTTAATTGTCCCCCCCCCAAAAAAAAAGGCGTACGCCCGCGTTTTCAGGAGTGATAACGGCATCATTCTGTGCCATGGTTGGCCTTTCAACGTGCTATGAGGTAAAGTTCTGCTACATACGGGCTGTTTCAATACTAACTATAGCAAATGTGTGCGTGTGGCGGGGGAGAGACACATGCGAGTGAGGATAACTCACAGAGGGGCGTCCTCCGCGTGTCCCCCCAGGAAGCCGGGGTGACGTCAACGCCGACCAGAAGGCCACCACAACCATTCAAACCACCACCACCAACACTGTCACCACCACCACCGCCGCCGCCACCAGCACCACCATCAGAGAGCGCTAGAAAGACACAGAACCCACCCACCACTCACGGTTAACTACAATGCACTCGAATATTATTGACACAATTCAACCAAGAAAAAAAAAAGACATTTAAAGGTACCGTAAAGAAGCAGGCAGAGAGGTTACGATGGAGGCGTAGGCGGACTCACTTCTTAAGAAAGTCTATGCGGAATTTTTGTTCGCAGGGTTCACGGAAACATCGCTAAATTTCTACACGAAACAGATACAGGCGTGTTCCTTTGGAGTTTGTCTAGGGAATGACACATTTTTTAAAGGCTAGAAACGATCCACTGATTTTTGGCGAATTAAAGTTTGTGAAATTTTTAATACATGGGAGTCTATGGGGGATGCCGCAAAATCGCTTCTCTGGGCACGCACGGCAGCGATTATCTGGTCCAAAAATGATGTCCTTCCCTACTGTAACAGTCTGGGAATTGATTGCAATCAACAAATTCGACAAACTCACTCTAGTTTCCCAGATCCCTGCGTACGAAAATGGTTTTGTCGTTTGCTATGGCGGCGCCGATTACATCACTTGGTTAGAGCGCGCGAGGAAAACAAAACTAAGAAAACTATTTTCCGACGGTACCGCCATCTCTCGCCGGAAGCGAACGAAAAACGAGATCGCATGAGTCCACCTTCACAGCTTGTTAAACCAGCACAACAAGTTAAACACGTGACACAGAACTCTAAATATTTTTAATTTGCTCGTAAAATTGCGGTCGCCGCTCATACCAACAGTTGCTTCGCGGCGCCAACGCAGAATTTATAAAATTGCGGTAAAACGGCTCGGGGCGACGTCTGGTGAGAAATAATCCCCAATTTGTCAAGCAACAGTGATCTATGTTCCCAACTGGCTTGCTCATGATGGCTCCGTAGCCGACTTTTTCTTTTAGACTCAGTGTTACGCGCATACAATGCAGTTTTGTCGCCGTACTTGACGCGCAATGCGCAGTTGGTTGCGACTTCGACACAGTGTTGCCCGTAATTTTCAATTTTAATTTTCTAAAAAAAAACTATGAGCGCAATCGTGATGAAAATTGCGACGTAAGAGTACTGAGGCTGGCGAGTTGACAAATTTTCTGAGATTGCAGCTCTGCTGCCTTTACAGTACCTTTAAGGTGCCACTCCGGAGTCAATCTCGCGTTTTTAAAGTCCTTCATAATTTATGACAGTGCAGTCTCACAACTGAGCGCTCCCAAAAATATCGTTTCTTTATGTGACGCGGAAGTAACGAAAAATTATTTCCAATTTCGGAAAATGCGACGTGCAGATGCGCGCAATTTGCCTCCAGTCTAGCAACATTGTTCCTCCACTTCCGGGCATGGCCATCCTTCGACATGGCCGTTGCTAGGAGACGAACGTTCGCGCGCGCATCATGACGTCACTCTTCTGAGCGAAGCAAAAAATTGTCATTTAGCCAGTTCTTAAACAAAAATAAAAATTTTACGTGTACGTAACGTTCGTTCACAGCATTTATGCTTCGTAAGCTGATTCTCTGAGCAGCGGTGGTTCATATAATAATAATAATAATAATAATTAAAAACTAACACACACAATTGTCAGTCCGGCGTGCGTTTTAATTTAATCGATTAATTTTAATTTAGTTAATCTAATCTGCGCGTTTAAATCTATGGAACTCAGTGTGTGTTCCAGCAAACATTGTTGCTACTCTGCGACGCGCAACTTAAATACGAATTTATTAAATTTCCAGAAATACGACCCAAAGATGCGCGCGCGCTCCGGCTCCCGGTTGGCAACATTGCTGCTCCACCACATCGCCTTCGGGCACATAGAAATGCTAGTCACGATGTGACGGTAACCAGCGAAACCCTTGCGCTTGGCGGGAATAGCACACGTGAGCCAAGCGATGACGTCATCTACCCGTTCGCGAAACTGAAACATGTAAACGCTCTCCAGTTCCTCGAGAAATTAGCAGAAGTACATAATGTTCGCTCACATAATTTAAATTTCGCGCATTGAGTGTTTAATTGACGTTGTTTTTATCGTGAAAGAAAGCACACAAGTTACTGTGTGGAATTTTGTGTCCTTTTAAAGGAGCAGTGAGGTGACATTTAACGTGGTTCCAACCCGTTTCCTATTCGTATATCTGTCCATCAGGAGCCCCTATCGGAAAGATTTATTCGTTATTTAATATTAATATTTATTCGTCCTTTCTTTTCTCCCCCATACTGCTTACCACTGACGTCACCTACCTAGAGGGCGCTAGATTCGAAAAGGGGGAGTCCACCACAACGATGCAGGTCCGGCGAAGTTTTGTGTTCCGTCGGCCTATGACTATAGAACTAGAAAGATATGAACCTCGAAGTTTTGTGTTCTGTCGGCCGCCATATGCTATATGAAAGACTATGAACCTCGAAAGTAGGGAAATTACAGAGATATTGAACAAGCATGGCACTGACGAAGTACAAGCAGCCCGAATTCGAAGAGGGTGATGGTCAGAACGCATATCACGCGGCATATCACACGAACGAACCCTACGGACTCGGGAGGGAAAAATCGGGTGCTATTTTAAATCTGCAATTTTTGGACGAAATCGCGTGCTACTGATACGTTCGGGTGTGATCGGGTTATAATTTTTTTTTCCTTTCTGTCTAGAAAGCCACCCGCAATTACAGTGCATATATTCGTCAAAGATACATATACCTCGCGACTTATAGTGACAGGCACCGCATGGTGTAACACCAAATCTGCATCGCATACTTTGTCGTGCACAAATAATATTTACAACACGATTGCGTAACAAACTGCTACTAAACAGTGCACGTCATACGTGGTACAACCTGATACGCGGTTCGAATTACCGTGTATTCACACGAGCGACATCCTCACGGAATATTCTAGTGGAAGAAAAAGCAAGAAAACTGCTTACAGAGACGAAGTTCCGTCCCGTGTTATGTGAGCATTCACACGGTGCAGAATATCGGGCGTGGCGTACTGCGCATTTAGCAGACGACACCGTCAGCGCCTTTTCCTGTCGTCTGCTACGAAATATCTTGCGGCTCTGTCGCGCGGGATGCTCCCCGCGGTCAGCATTGCACGTGAAAACACGTGACAGCAGAAAGCTATGACGTTTTTCGCATCTTTCGCATTCTGCGGGAATGTCGTTCGTATGAATACACGGACAGTGTCTGTCTCTGTCGCTTGTATAGCGTTTCCTTGCCCCCGACCCGGCCCGCGGTCCGGACTTCTTATTGGCTGTGTGCTCCGGGTCGGACCGACAAACTACGCCAGCACCGCGGGCCCGAGCCGGATCACGGGCCGACAAATATGTTTCCGAGAGTCCGGCTCGGCCGGGTTTGCGCAGCTAATTCCACACAATGGAGGTCTATTAGTTCGTGTCATCACGCGCTTGCGTCATTCCCGCGCATATATTTGCAAAAACAAGCAAGGGACACTGCATTATACGCATGATTCGACCCTCTAGAACATTCTCAAAGCCACTTCGCATTGCTCCTGACTACTCACATATTTCACAATCCCGTTCGCGAACCTTGGTGAGAGGGGTAGCGATTGGGAAAGGAGTTTGTCCCGACGTCCCCTGCCTCCACAAAAATTTGTAGTGTAACGATAACGCATTTACAGTGAACCCTCGTTAATATGACCCCCGATAATCTGACATACCCGCTTTACGACCATACACCTGGGGAACAATGCAGTGAAAGCTCTGCAAATCCCTCTCGTTAATATGACAATTCCGCATTATGACCAAAATTTTCGGGAACGACCATGGTCATAATAACGAGTGTTCACTGTAATTTACGGATTTAATTCGGTCTCGTAGTGTTGTGGTGCTAAGCCGCCAGTTATTGTATGTTTGTGGCCCCTGTCTTCTCTTCTTATAAATTTACTTATACAATTGTCTGATAAGCGCTAGAAGCGCGCAAATCACGGCTGGAAATGTCAGGGCGTGCTCTATTCGCTGAGTCACCGGGCCGGGCCGGGCCATTTTTCGATGAGATGGGGCTCGGAGAAGTCGGCCCGTGCACAGCTCTAGCCGCGATTAGGATAAAGATACAGTGAACCCTCGTTAATATGACCCCCGATAATCTGACATACGCGCTTTATGACCATACTCTTGGGGGGACAATGCTGTGGAACCTCTGCAAATCTCGCCCGTTAATATGACAATTCCGCATTATGACAAAAATTTTCGGGAACGACCATGGTCATAATAACGAGGGTTCACTGTATTAACATTATCGCCTCCAGTGATCACGACCCGCATGCAACCGATGACAGTGAATGCGTAATTTTGCTGAACTTTGTTACACGTTAGGTGGGGGACGACTTACACGTGCAGCGCGGTTATGCAGACGGTGACGACTACGCAAGTGATAAGGGAACCTTATCTGGCTTGTCTTTGTGGCCAGACAAGGGATGACCTACATAAAAAGGAGCGCGCACGATAGCAGATCGGCTGGATGACTCCAGCGATCGCCGTGTGAGCTAAACGGGAAAAATAGGGGGACAGACTTTTAGCGACCCAAGTGCCTTGGGGCCCCAAGCCGAAAAAACCTAATTTGGATTCTGGAGCAAACGGCGTTCCGTTATGTATTTGGGGGCCTAAGGCTCTTGCGTGTTTACAATAGCGGCCGGTAGATAAATACGGAGAACCCTCGTTATTATGACCACGGTCGTTCCCGAAAATTTTGGTCATAGCGCGGAATTGCCATATTAACGGGGGGGATTTGCAGAGGTTTCATTGCATCGTTCCCTAAGAGTATGGTCGTAAAGCGCGTATGTCAGATTATCGGGTGTCATATTAACGAGGGTTCACTGTACAGAGAACCCTCGTTATTATGACCACGGTCGTTCCCGAAAATTTTGGTCATAGCGCGGAATTGTCATATTAACGGGGGGATTTGCAGAGGTTTCATTGCATCGTTCCCTAAGAGTATGGTCGTAAAGCGCGTATGTCAGATTATCGGGGGTCATATATTAACCAGGGTTCACTGTGCTCTAAGTACCGCTGTTCCACTAAGTTTAACGCATGACCATTTTGCGTAGACAGCAGCCACTTATAGTTACACTCACGCCACTTATAGTCACAATTCTGATTGCTCACTAACTTTCCTGACGAATGGTGGCACAGTTCCTCGTCAAGCCGGACCAGGACGCACACTAACCCTTCTGTCCCCCCACTCCTTAAATGCTGCCCTCTCTCCATCTGTCCACGTCTGTACGGCGCTGATAGCCACAGTTGTTACTCAGCGCTAACACGGAATTTAAAAAAAAAAAAAAAAGCGGAACCGTGGCCGAATGGAATCAGGAGCCGAGCGTGGACTCAGTGCATTGCCCCAAAAGATCGGCAGTTTTAGAATGTTGGGTACCAAAGCTTGCGTCTTTCTCTTTTTCTGTTTTTTTTCTTTTTCATTTTTTTTTCAAGGAATAGCAAGTCGGCTTCTGCCTGGCTGACCTTTCCTTTTGCCTGACCCCCCTTTTTTTTCGTAATAAACATATCCCCCCCTCCCCCAAAGCGGGTATAAATGTAGTACCAGGATACTATCAGTAGCAACCAGGGTATAGTAATGAAATGGAGGTTGCCATTGCGTATCCTCGTAACCAAACCCGTGTTTATTTTTTTTTGTGTGTGTTTTTTATTTTTGTGTGCTTTTTTGGGGGGGAGGGGGGGGTATCTAGAAACCCAACCCAACCACCGCGCTATGGGTATTCATCGTACTCCTAAAATGAACACCCGTCGCTCGCGGCGCTGTGCGAGACAGTCAAAAAGAGAAGTGAAAAGCAAATATTTTAGTGCCAACTAAAATTCAGCCACGATATTTGGGACCCATCGATGGCGCTGCGAATTTTTGGGTGTTCATGTTTTTGGGGAGGGTGGTCCGCTAATATTGAGCCCCCTATTGGGCTCCTTAATCACAGGAGTGATACAAACCCGCCATTGTTGTAACTATACCCTCAAGAGGTCGCTTTTAACAAAACTGCCATCCTGTCCTCGACGCACGTCATAGAAAACGTCATTTTGAGGTCATGTGACTTTGTTTACGTGTCGGTTTGCCGCTTACCGACATAGCTCCGTCGTCGTAAAGCCAAGAGATGAACGCATTTTGCCAGTGTAAACTATGCGGTGCTTCTTCCGCAACATGGCAGCCCATTTCTCCTTAGTTTAAGTGTCATCGCATCGGCTCAGTGAGTCTTAACGCGCGGTCGTCATCACATCTTCGGGAGTCGTCAACAGTACGAGGCCTTATATGCAAAACTGCTCGTTTTAATGCGAGATTATCGGATAAAAATAGTTACCGTGATCGAAAGACATCCAAAACGTCGCGCAGAAACAACAACCACATTGTTTACAAACGGTGTGGCCGCCGATCACGGGCGACGCCATCTTTAAGGTCACGTGCGCCGTGACGTTTGCTGTGACGTGCAACCAGCACCTGTCCAGGGACGCATTGCGTTCGCCCAGCACGCTTTCGTCTACGGAGCAATACACTGGATGCCTGTGTCCCTAATGTTCACGCCCACGCTGCATCCAGGAAAACCGGAAACTGAGGGAACGGAAACAAAAAAAGTTGAGTCCGTTCAATTAAGTTCCCGAAACACTCGGCACGTGCAAAGCTGCTTCCGCGCCCGCGCTTAACGGTTGACGGTGCCCGAGAGCGCAAAAAAACGCGAAAAAAGAGGTCTTTAGCGAGACCAGTCCCGCCCCCGAGTTCGGTGCTACTATATCAACGTCCGACCTTGTGGCAAAAGAAAATGACCAGGCTGTCGGAGAGACAGGAAGCCGCCAAATGAATGCCGTCTCACAAGGTTACACTCGTTACACAAGACACAATACCCCACGTTTAGGTCTGCCTTCCAATGCAGTGACGAAAGCGTTTGCCGTCAGTGTAAACAATGCCACGGTGATGGACGGCGCTCCGAATTCAAAGTACCACGCGGAGTAACGTTTTAAATGCCGCTATTTTGCGTCACCAGCTCTCAACCCTTTTTTTTTTTTTTTGCACCGTGCACCCCATATGCCGCTCATCAAAAAGCGTTATCCCCCATATATTAACTTCACGAACGCGTTACACACGCATACAAATTGGAAGTATTCACCCTCGCTTCTTCCTACACTCTTAAAAATGAACTTCGCCGCATAGCACGCTCCTAGCCAACCATCATCTCGAATGATATCGTTGCCTGTCCTGATTTGTTGAAAACGGGAGGCGTACGCCTTTTTGTGACACTTATGCTGTTCATAATTGTCACAAAAAAGGCGTACGCCTCCCGTTTTCAACAAATCAGGGCAGATAACGTTATCATTCGAGATGATGGTTGGCTAGGAGCGTGCTATGCGGTGAAGTTCATTTTTAAGAGTGTAGTTTCTGGTCAGTATGTTGTTTATTACTCGGGTAAGATACTACCAGGTAGACATAACTACCTTAAGACACACGCAATCGGATAAGCCTATAGGAAAACCAGTAGACGTGCACGACCTTAGACAGTGCAGTAGACAGTTCCCCTCAGAGAAATATAACGGGTAGACCAGCGGCGCAAGAACTCTACTTCGTCTGGCAACATCAAGTGTGCCTCTTATACTGCACCACAATATACTTGTGCGACGACCAGATAAGAGGGAACATTACACATATGTTGCGACTCTGGGCGACGGCGAGTTACTTTTTTTTTTTTTTTGCGAGCAGGGTTGCAGGGTCTGGACGTACTCTTTGACGTCCTTATTAATGGACGACCACCAGTATTTACTCAGAATACTGCTTTTGGTCTTGAATTTGTCCATGTGACCACGTTTATCGTGAAACTTAAGCAATATCTCTTTCCTAAGAGATTCTGGTATGACAATCCTTGTTTTTGTCAGTCCGTTTTGTTGAGTGGTTTTGTGGCAGAGTATGCCATTTGACAACATGAATGTATTCCGCATGTTCTCAGCTTTGCGAGAAGAAATATTAGGATTTTTGAGGACTTCAAAAATCTCTAATAACGACGGATCTGACTGTTGGTGATTGGAGAGATGAGAATTCTCGGCAGTGAGAATTAGTGACGCAACCAAAGGTTGTGGGATGCGTGATAGAGCATCAGCGACAACATTGGTTTTTCCCGAACGATGGTGAATCTTCAGACCTCCCATTCCGTTCCAATTCCACTGCGAGGAATGGAGATTTGCGATAATCCCGTTCCTTTCAATTCCTCGGAATTGAAAGGTACGGTCAATTCGCACTCCTGGAATGGGCTTGGCAACCCAATTCCATCCGGTTAATTCCCTCAATAAAAGAAAAAGGACCCGTAACCCTACTGGCAAGTCCAGCAGTGCTATGGAGGAGATTGACATTACCAAGCACGGAAAAAGCACAAAGACCAGATTATTTCACTCTTTTAAATAATCAATCAATCAATCAATCAATCACTCTTGACCGTGTGCAGGTGCGGTGCAAAGGGTGCGAGGGCAGAAACCAGCACGCTGAAACGAAAAACTGCCACCGGCGCACCCAGACCATTCGCATTCCCATTCCTATAGGACAGTTTCCGCCATTCCATTCCAACTCCATTCCGAGCTCTGCTAAATCCGGAATCATTCCGGAACCATTCCAACTCCGGAGTGACCCCACACTGTAAACTGAAAAACACCCTTATGGGTGTAAGTGGCTTGTCCTATAACTCACACCACTTTTTACGCCGTATGGTCTGGAACACCCTTTTTAGAGGGTGTATTCTGTGTAAAACACCCTTTGAAAGGGTGCTTTTCCTTGAAAATGCCTTCTTTTGCACCCCTTAAGTACCCCTTTATGGGGGTGTAAGATTGTTAAACACCCTCCAAAATGGTGTATAAAGGATGCAAAACACGGCATTTTCAAGGAAAAGCATCCTTTCAAAGGGTATTTTACACAGAATACACCCTCTAAAAAGGGTGTTCCAAGACCATACGGTGTAAAATGTGGTGTGAGCTATAGGACAAGCCATTTACACCCATAAGGGTGTTTTTCAGTTTACAGTGTACCGCTAGATGGCCCTTCCCGTACCTTACGCATCCTGGAGCCATCATGACATACGTCGAAGCGTTCCCAGAGTCACTGCCCACCGGTTGAGAACCTGTGTTCTCCAAGTTAGCAGCGAGTAACATTTGCCCGGGTCAAAGGTATACAGACACAAACTGCTCAAACCTCCCTCCCTCGCCCTTCGATTTATATATAATGCATATGGTCAGCACACATCTTCGACTTCACTCTATGCTAAATCTGGTTTGCCAACCTTGGCTCAACGAAGGAAAATTCGGCGTCTCAAGTTTTTGCACGATATGGTCAGCGGTACCAATGGGCTCAAGTTCTGCGATTACTTAACTTACAATTCGAGCCGATCCACAAGACTGAAACATAGTAAATTAATCCGTGAGTTTCGTTGCAATAAAGATGTGTTTAAATTTTCTTTTTTTCCTCGCACTGTACGAGAATGGAACAAATTGCCCTCTTGTGTTACACAAATTTCATCACCAACCCGGTTTTTACAAGGTCTTGTAGACTAACTTTCTTTCTTGACTTCAGATGTTTAACACTTGACATTTTGCACTGTGTATAGCTGTATGTTGTATGTGGTGTATGGAGTGTACTCACCTCCTCTGCCATGGCCATCAAGAGATGGCCGGCAGTATCTTTCAAATAAATAAATAAATAAATAATGGAACAGATAAATGATATCCACACTCCAAGCAGCTCTCTTCCCGTCGCCGAGCAAATGTTACCTCTTTGCACAGCCGTTCGTTCCTACGTGGATGCGATGCGAGAAGACTTCCTTACAGGGTCGCCACACGCTCACATACGGCAGGTCCCGGAAGCTCATGAGGTTGAGCAACAAAGACAAAGACAGAAAGAATTTTCGCTCTACACTCTAAGCAAAAAAAAGGAGTACTTTTACTCCTTTTGTGGAGTAATTGCCTTGCCACAAAAAATAGTCCCTTTCGGGAGTAAATGCACGGGAGTAAATGAATGTCACAGAGTGAAGACCGCATTTCACGCGCTGTTGTAAGAGTCCCAGGTACATAATTGGTCCGCATGCATGAAGATACTTTGAACCGTCAACCGTGATATATCGAATGATATAAAATCTTGCCCCATACTAGGGCACAATTTGCGAAGAAAGATGCGCTAACTGTTTCTTACTCTGTGTGGCTGGAAAATTGCTACGTTGTGTGAGTTATACAGCCCTATGTCGTTCAAACTGACCAAGCGCACATATTTACGTAGACTTTTGCATTCGGGAGACCATTCGCGAAGTTTAGTGACTATTTTCAGTCCTGGGGAGTAAACGTCGGGACTAAATGTCGGGTTAGGGGACTAAAATGGGGAGTAATTGCAGACTAGGGGAGTAGAAGCTGCAATTACTCCCCGTTTTACTCCTTTTTTTCTTAGAGTGTAGAATTTGGAATATTACGGTACCCGAGGGGCCTCACCTTCATCTTCAACGATGAATTCACCCGTTCTTTTTTGGTGTTACTGTACCGTGTGAATACTGCCGAAATATTCATATTTTCGACGTTATTAGCCCTCAGAATACCGCTAGCATCGAACGAAAACCGAAACCAAACTTCGCCAGACCGACATCATGGCGGCTTTTCGAAGCTGGCGCCCTCTAGAGGGGTGACGAGTGAAGACAGTGAATACTGAGACCTAGAAAACTAAATTTAACGCCTAATGACGATAATAACAACAAAGAAAGAACCAGTCCCGATGCGTATCGAAACTTATCATAATAATAATAATTCGGGACATTACGCCGCGAGACAGCTGTGATCAAGAAGCTTACGAGAACAACAGCGCCACCTACGACACCCAAAACATCTGCCGTGAACGCTACCTACCCTCCGTGTTGGCCATCTTTCATTACTGTTCTGAAATGTCAAGCTCTCCAATAAAGCACCCCCTAGAATTCAGACCGGTGCCCGTTACTCGAAAAAAAGTAATTGATTACCGTTACCAATTACTCGACTCCAAAGTTAATTGAGTAACGAGTAGCAAAGTAACGCGTTACTCCGGTCGTTACTCTGCATTCACGCAAATTATACCCATCTTCGCGTGCCTCAGTAAAAGAAGAAGAAGAAAAAAAGTATGAACAACCGAACAGCTGATAAAATTCGGAAAATAAAAACGCGTAGCACAGGTACGTCTACTGTATTTACCGCCCGGGAAGACGTGGACCCGTTGGTGGAAGAACATTGGGTGGAACTTCCCCCCATGACTCACTAAACCCCCCAAAAATTCATGTACCAGCATACTGGTGTAGGAAGAGATTAGGGAGAGAGACACCCTGAAATTCCGGAACGTTATTACAAGGACCTAGGCTTGCTATAGTAGAAGTAGTAGTAGTAATAGTAGAAGTAATAGAATAGTAGAAGTAAATAGTAGTAGTAGTAGTAATAGTAGAAGTAATAGAATAGTAGAAGTAAATAGTAGTAGTAGTAGTAATAGTTGAAGAACTATAGTATTTAGTGACTCCAGGTAAACGACCCAACAAAGGCACAAGGCTGACGGCACGAGGGGCATGACTTGGGGCAGCACATCCGAAAGATAACTTAATCTCTGCCGGAAAAGTAAGTAATCGATTACTCAAAAAAGTAAATGATTACTCGAAAAATTACGCAAGAAAGTAATTGATTCGAAGTAACGCAATTACTAGTAACGTGTTACGCACAAGTCTGCCCCTCGTACATTGAAGCTCTGGGTCACAGGGGTGGCATCCAATGTATTCCTCCGTAGACGAAAGCGTGCTGGGCGAACGCAATGCATCCTGGACAGGTCCTGGTCGCACGTCACAGCAAACGTCAAGGCGCACGTGACCTTAAAGATGGCGGCGCCCGTGATCGGCGGCCAAACCGTTTGTAAACAATGCGGTTGTTGTTTCTGGACGACGTTTTGGATGTTTTTCGATCACGGGAACTATTTTTATCCGATAATCTCGCAGTAAAACGCGCAGTTTTGCACACAAAGCCTCGTATTGTTGACTTCCAAAGGTGTGATGACGACCGCTCGTTAAGACTTACCGAGCCGATGCCATGTACTTAAACTAAGGAGAAATGGGCTACCATGTTGCGGAAGAAGCACCGCATAGTTTACGCTGGCAAAATACGGTAATCTCTTCGTGTTATGACGGCGAAAATATGTCGGTAAGCGGCAAAACGACATGTAAACAAAGTCACATGACCTGAAAATGACGTTTTTTATGACGTGCGACCAGGACAAGATGGCAGTTTTGCCAAAAGCACCCGCTTGAGGGTAGTTACAACAATGGCGGACTTGTGTCACCCCTGTGCTCTGGGTAGTGTACTCCACACGAGAGCACCTGTCGGCCCCATCTGAGTGAGGGGGCCGGAAGCGCGAGCGCTGGCAACGATCCGTTCACAACGGCAACGGCGTCGGTCACCCGTTCCAGATCGCTTCCGACCAAGACGCTTCCGCCTTCAAGGACGCGCGCGCGCGCTCCTCCCACGCGCGCGGGCCGGACGGGTTAAAAGACCGCACTTTTTTAAATTCCCTCTCTGCATCACTCTTAAAAATGAACTTCACCGCATGGCACGCTCCTAGCCAACCATTATCTCCAATGATATCGTTATCTGCCCTGATTTGTTGAAAACAGGGGGCGTACGCCTTTTCTGTGACAATTATGAACAGCATAAGTGTCACAGAAATGGCGTACGCCCCCCGTTTTCAACAAATACGACAAATGGACATACGGACAGGGGAACGAGTGGGTGACAGAGATACGAACCCACACCACCTACAAGTCACTAGCAGCGAAGTCGGCCCTAGACGCACACTAACCCACGGCCGCACGCTGTTCGTATAGCCACAGCTGCTTCGCGGGCGCTAACACGGACTAAAAAGAAAATTCAAATAAATTCAATTGATTCAATTTACCATATATACATGGTTGGGCAAAGGGGCAATAAAAAGCTGCCACCTGGCAACTTGACGAGGCTCCGCTGCCCACGGTTCGGAACCAGCATTTCTGACAACGGAAACAAACAGTGAGAAAAAGTTTAACGAATGTCTAAAACGATAGCTGGAATGTCACTTAACGAAGTTACGCTACAAAGATCAGAAGCAGCACAACACCTTGGCCCAATATTGGACCAATATCGGCAATACCGGCCCAATATTGGACCAATACCAGCAATAGTGGCCCGATATTGGTCCAATCTTGGTCCTATATTGGGCCGACATTGACAATATTGGTCCAATATTGGCCCAAGATGTTGTGCTGCTTGGGATTATAATGCAAATTAGAATACTATGGTAGATGGTAACACTAGGACAAATCACTGGTTAACAAAAAAATGTACAAACCTCCTTTTTACCATGTCCGATTATATAATGTTCCCACATATGGAATACCTATTTAGGAGCTCCGAAAAGAAGAAGTAGAAACGTAAAGTCCGAAACGTCCGAAATGAAGAAACGTACCGCAACGTAAAGGTATTTGAAGATCTAAACAGACGAAAGCGATAGAAATAAAGACATTGAAACAGAAAAAAAAAGAAAAAAACAAGAAATACGACGAATTCTAAGACTGTTGAGGAATGCTTTCCTAGGCGCACCTGACAGTTGAAGGAAGCGCTCTCTTCCGGTATTCCTCCACATTTCCGGTGTGAGCATGACCGTCCCCCTCTAATGATGCCGGAGCAGAAAATTCTTCAATTCGGGAAAAGAAGATCGCTTTCTATTCCCGGTGTGTGTGTCTCTCTCTTTAATGATCCTTATAGTTGAAAACCCATCTGTTGACCTACCACGAGGTTTAGTTACAGTGTGGAGGGGGGGGGGGGGGTCAAAGATTACCACGATTACGACGCTTGCTATCCCCCTGTTAGGTGAAACACATTATTAGTTTTGTAAAATTTCAGAAACGAGGATACGATAGCAAATTGCACCTGCACTACTTCTTGCGGGAAAATGTTCACTCCCTCGACAACGAGGGGGAAAAAAATTAAGATTTTCTGTTATTCGTTTTGATAAGGCGGATTTTTACAGGATTTGCACAGTGGTTGGAATGGATTTTTATTGCTCTTGGTAACGTATTTCTCTTTAAAGGGGGACTCCGCAGCAAAATCACCACAACGATTGTGACGTAGCAGTAACCCTTGCGGTGTCAGGAACATACATACGAAATATCGCGTTCCCAAAGTGCGCAGATTTTATTCGAACGAATTATTACGAAGTGAGCGCTTCGCCACTGTGAAGCAAGAGGGCGCTGAAAACAACACTGCCGACGTCATCCTGCATGGAAGAATGCAAGCTTTGTAGCAGACGACAATGCAGTAACCCTTGCGGTGTCAGGAACATACGTACGAAATATCGCGTTCCCAAAGTGCTCAGATTTTATTCGAACGAATTATTACGAAGTGCGCGCTTCGCCTCTGTGAAGCAAGAGGGCGCTGAAAGCAACACTGCCGACGTCATCCTGCATGGAAGAATGCAAGCTTCGTAGCAGACGACAATGCCGGGTGACGTCACAGTATCTTCCTCTGTGCGAACCGCTGCGCGCTTTGCATTTTGGTTTCGGTTTGGTATTGTCATCATTTACCAATTAGTTACTCGTACGAAATGAATGCGAATGTCGTATTCGGTATCGAGGGAGTGGCACGTGTTCGGTATCATGCTCACCTAATTTTTTTTTTCGAATCCTTCCGAAGTCTCCCTTTAACGATTCAATATGAGCGTATTCACTGGTACCACCACTGCCCTATTGACAAATATCAATCTGATAATCACATAGAAAAAGCCCAGCCATTACTCAATAACTGAATGTGGTACCAAGCTGTTTTAGCATAAGGGCACTGTGTGTAGCACGTATCTTTTTTTTTTTTATTCGTATACAGGAAGTTCGTAATGAACAAAATCTTTCCAACTTTAACCCTTTCCAACGCTATTACAGTGCTATACCAGGCAATTACTTAACTTTACCCTGGTCTACCTCTAAAATATTGACATCAATACTGAAAAACAGAAGACTGTATTTTTGATGGAAAGCGTTACAATTTGGGTGGTGTTTATTAAAATCGTTAAAAATACGGGGGGACAAAACCCAGTGCAAAGGTAGGAAAAAGGACGATAGCACAGCACAGTGCTGTGTGTGTAGTCATTTTTTTTAAATTGAGATTTTAATATTTCTGATGACTGTGCAACTTTAACGAGCCCATATTACGAAAATATTATACCCACACAAGGTACGACACGGACGAAAGCTTATATTGCACAACTCTATGCATATTGAATGAATGAACTAGTGAAGTGGAGCACATCAGTCATGTACCAACAGGCCCATTCTGCCATTTTGGTCTATACATATTACAACTCTGCTATAATGAGGAACCGACAACACCAAGGCTTCAGCTGTTCTTGGGCACATTAATAAAGGTATTATTATTATTATTATTATTATTATTATTATTATAACACTCTCTACAACTATTTTGCACTATTTTGAAAGACGGTGCTGAGATCCTGCAAGGATATCATTCGTCTACAGCGAAGCTTCACAGCTGCTTCAGATATAACGTCGTTCATCTTCCAGCTTGCGCTGAAGATTTCTGTGCCTACAGAGGTGACTGATCCAACCCAGTCCTTTACCTTCGCAAAACGATCACCCGCGTTTAACTTATTCCGAATAAATTGTCAATAAAACGTTCGATTCCACACCCTAAAAACACGCCTTCGCAGCATAAAACGCTCTGCATTTGTTGGTAACTGACATTGTCCAAATTGGCCACAAAAGGGGGGGGGGGGGGCGTACGCCCCGCTGTGAAGTCTAATAGGGAGCGATACACAACGAAATCGTGACAGATAGCTGAATTGGAATGGCATCTCCACCACCATGAGCGCCCACTATGTCCTCGTCGTCCTTTTTTTTTTTTTTCTTGCCCCGCAGCGCTCGCATTCCCTTTCCCTCTAACCCGGAAGTAGGTGTACTCCGGCCCGACGGGAGCTATGCGGCTCAATGGAGCGGCAGTGTCATCCTAAGATACGGACAGCTCCCCACACACCGAGGTTGATGGATTGATGAGATTGGAGTAGCTAGCCATCTCGCTGGGGATAACCTCTCTTTCAATCTAATAAAGGGAGGGGGGAAAAAGAGACAAAAAGGAAACGAAGGGGGGGGGGGGTTACCTCGTAAGGAACGGGGTCTTTGGGATTCATTCGCATAAAACTGGATGCATGTTTTCTTTTTCTCTGATTAGTCGCCTTTCATATATTCGGGAAGTCGAAATCGATGTTTTATCTGTAATTTCGGGTTAGAATGGAGCGTTCGGGTAGTATCGAACGAGAGTATATAAAACATACTTTGGTGAACAATGTGGATTACAGCAGGATACACATGTTACACTTCACATACGTGGAAACAAATCGGGTTGAACCCGACCCAGACTACTTAATGTTTTTTTTTGTTTGTTTTTTTGTGCCTGTTTGATGTGAGTAATAAACGAGTGACATCCAGCTTTGAAACCCAAAATACAAATGACACGCCCTTTCTGACTGCCCATAGAGATAAAATCGTAACAGTGAACCATCAAAGTGACTTGTCAGAATGTACTCCGGTGCAAGTCCTCAAACCACAGAAAGTTCGCCATTTTTAAGTCAAAGCAGTTTTTTTTTTAAATTTGACCGAATACTTCCGCTGCATTCCCTCACTGCTGTATGCTCTATAATAAAGAGTAAAAAAAAAGAAGAGGAACATCTTTTCCCCCCTGCTTTTTCAAGTTTCCTCGCGTCGTTTATATAACGTACTTCTTTGCCTTTCTTTTTCTCTTTCTGTGACACGATTTGTGCTAATCTTTGTTCAAATTTATGTTGCCATCTCTCTTAAGTGATTGACATTCCATTCACCTAGGATGGTTCTTCTACCTAAAAAAAATAAAAAAATAAAAAGAGAAAGAAAGGAAGAAAAGCTGACAAACTCCGTTGGCAGCATGAAACCGGTTTCCGCCGGCGCTGCCTTCCGCTGACCGATGAACACGGTGGCCTGAATCCAGGTCACTGGACTTTTCGGTTAAATCCCCCGCGTGAATCACCCGAGAGTTCCTCCTAAGAGATTATAACTGCTTTCCAAACTGTTGTTGTTCCCCAGGCTAGGGTTTAGCGCGTGGCTTCTATCCCCCGAGGGAGTGGTGCGGTTGACCCGTAGCATTTGTTACCTCCCAATACTGAACATACTCCAGAGATTGTTCCAATTGTGTGGTAGTATACTTATTTTTGCGTTTTATGTGTCGAGTACTTTCTCGTTCCGGAACATGACAGGGCATTCAATACCACCGGTCATTGTGCTCTCTGCGTTGGAATTCTTTTGAAAGGTTACGAACACGGCATGGAATAACAAAGTTAACAAAGAAACACTGGTTAGCTCAGAATCATTCGAAGTCTTCACATTCGTCGTAGAAAAAGCGCTGTTCGCGATGTAGCAAATTCATCCGGGCGCTCGGCTTATTTCAACAATGAAAGATGAAAGTCACTGAAAAGGTTAGCCAGCTGTAGGGATCGAACCCACATCTTCTGGATTACCGGTCCAGGGCTCTACCAATCCAGTAATCCGGTAATCCAGAAGATGTGGGTTCGATCCCTATACAGCTGGCTAACCTGTTCAGTGACTTTCATCTTTCATCGTTGATTTCTTAGGCAATTTGAGGCTTTGTTTGTATCTGTTCCTTCTATGTTGTTCCAGCCTCAGAACATCAGTTTCTCTCTTATTTCAACAATTCACGCCGCTTCACGCACTTGAAACTTTGGATTCTATGTTGTTCCAGCCTCAGAACATCAGTTTCTCTCTTATTTCAACAATTCACGCCGCTTCACGCACTTGAAACTTTGGATACAATTCGAGAGGAATTAAATCGGTCTTCGCCGGCTATGCGCCGAAACGCCGGGGCACGATATAAGATAATCTCAAAAGCGCAACCACGCATCAGTACTGCTTGCCGCACGTGCCGAATTCCGCTAGCAATACATTGCAGGGCAACCTCTGCGGAGCCTCTTGTCGAGAGAGAGATATCCCCAAAGCGGGGGTTAATAGGAGGGGAAAAAAAAGGAGAGCACGCGGGAAGGGATCAGCGGAGTAGAATCGACCTTCGCAAGGTCGTCGTCCACCATCCCCGAGAACAGGTGGCGGGGGGATGATTCTGTTTTGTGGTTTTGTGCTCCCGTGAAAGAACGGACTGAGAGGTGAACGAACGAAGCACGTGGTCACATCACTATATAGGAGTTGACCCGTAATCTGCGTCACATGCACGTGAGAACGTGGTTATGACCCTTACCCCAAACGGCACAATGTACTGAAAGTCGAGTGCAATAGGGGTGGACGGGTATAGGTGGAAGGAAGGCCTTGAACAGACTCGTGAAACTTAAACAACTTTGATAAGACACACACTGTCCAACCCTATTGCAACTGGACCTTCAGTACATTATGTCTTGTGACTTATTACAAAATGGGGTTCCCAAGTTATGCCCGGAACTTTGTTCCAGATCGATTGCTCCGTACGTACGTTTTGTGACAGTATCTGCTCACGGGTCCCTCTTTTTTGTTCCTTAGTGGGGCAGAAGAATTGTTCTCGAATAAAAGCGAGACATCGGGGGAAATGGGGAAGCACATTCTTCGTCTTTGGGAGCACACGCACAGACGGAGTACAGCGACGGATATTATTATTCGCGGTAATACAAAGCTATGAAGATATTGACAACATGGAAAGAAATACCCAACTTTTTGGTGCGTGCTAACGATAAAAGAATATCAGAAAACGATCACGTTATTAACGAGAAGCTTTGCGCGTAATATTTTATATAATGCGTGAAAATTCTCCATAGCTCCAAACAATCTTCATAAACGAGAGAAACGGCAGACAGATTATATGACATATAGCCCCACCTCATTCCCGCCTTAAGATATAATCTATAATTCACCCACTTCCTAAGGCAAGAACAAAACACAATCCATCGGCATAAGGCACACGGAATATATACTATACAAATGAAGCATAACGGTGACGCCTCAAAATGACGTCCACCAACATGTCCGTTCACCCGTACAGAACGCCAAAGAAAATGCCGGCCTCGTAGTAATTGTCAAATTCCACAATCGACTGATTAACGAGGTAACAAGTTTTTCGTACCAGCATCTATCGCAGCGACAGTCTTACGGTGATGGTGGATTACTTTTGCGCGTCACCCCGGGTGATCTTCCAGAGGGGTTTATTTTCTTGCAGTACTCGAACGTGTATGCGGGCCCGTTACTATGACAACGAAAAGTGCATGCTCCGAAAAGATTGTCTACACGACAGCCTCAATTTAATTCCGTTCTTTTACTTCCCATGTATATATACATGCGTGGGAAAAGGCTCCGCGAAGCTACCGCAGAAACCCAAGCAGCACAACATCTTGGCCCAATATTGGACCAATATCGGCAATACTGGCCCGATATTGGTCCAATCTTGGTCCTATATTGGGCCGACATTGCCAATGTTGGTCCAATATTGGCCCTAGATGTTGTGCTGCTTGAGAAGAGGTTTGTGCCAAATGATTTTCAGCAGTAACGGGGTATGAAGAAACGTGCGCTCAAATATACGGAAAACATCTGCACAGTCATACGTATATATATACCTCTGCAAGAGGTTTACATGAAACAGGAGACACCCCAGGCCCAACCCTGTTTAGAATGAGGCGATTGTACTCTGTCACTGTTGTCGTGAAATTTGCCCAAGACGCTAAGCATCACCATGACACTGTACACCGACACCTACAATATGGACCTACAAGAGATGTATGAACGTTTTTATGAAGAAAAAAAAAACGCCAGTCATCTTGAACTTTGTTTCAGCCTCTTCGCCGCAATTTAGTGCCGAAACTAGAGTTTCAAAATCGCACACTGCTAGTGAGTGCTAATTGCATACACCTGTACTCGTCAAAGTAACGTTAATAAGTATAACGTTTCTATCGCATCCAAGAAGCGGGCCAAGTATAGCTCACGTTCAAAAGAAGAAAGGAAAAAAAAAAAGTTGTTGACACATTCGCTCACGTCACAAGCACTGGAAGTCATTCGAAGCAAAGAGGCTCGCATAGAACCGTCTAGAAACCAGACACATACGCAAAGATTTTTTCGATCTGATTAGGAAAACGTGGAGATGTCAGCCCATATGTACCTCAGGACTGGCTACTCCGATACTCGTAGTCTGGGATAATATGCACGCAAAAAGTAAATATAAACAAAAATGATAAACATTACATAAACGAAACAAAGCGCAAGCAGTGAATGCCAATTGAAGCAAACCTAAACAGCAGTACATACAAAGCCATTTGATCGATTTTACATCCCACGGAACAGTGCATGCTTCTCAGATGTCAAAGTACGTTGTACTATTACTGCGAGCGGTCAATACTACATCACGACTACTGCGCGTGCGCGTTTATATACGTACCTGAGCAGTGATCGAAAGATAAAAAAAAACACAACGTAATCGATATCGTGTTAGGTATACATCGTTTTACCGGTCTAGTTGCAAATGGAAACTCTTTCGTGCAACCAGATCTGTGTTGTAACTACTAGTGTAACTACATCACAGCCGCACTAGTTAAAACTACTTTGCAACTACTGCGATGTAGTTGTTTAACTACATTTTTAACTATCTGCTATTTTGTGCGCGTCGTTATATCTATGACCGCCTAGGCGTAGAAATCGCACGTGAGTACGTGCCCAAGCAGCACAACATCGTGGCCCAATGCCGGCCCGATATTGGACCAAGATTGAACCAATATTGCCAATATCGGTCCAATATTGGTCCACGATGTTGTGCTGCTTGGGCACGTACTCACGTGCTATTTCTACGCCTGGGCGGCCCAATATCGGGCCGGCATTGCCAATATTGTTCCAAGATTCGTCCAAGACGTTGTGCTGCTTGGGTGGGGAGCCATAAAACAGTGAACTCCCTCAGTGGCACCAATCACAGCACAGCGCGCCTCCCTCCATATACAATACTGACGTGGTGATACGTCATGCAACGATAAAGTCATGATCCACCAATCTGAAGACTGAGGGGGCGTAAGCTTTTTGAATGTGCTGTGTGTGTCGATCCTTATATGTGCCCTGATTAACACAAAAGACGTACATTTTGCTTACGTGGCGTAGCATTTCTGTGCGCAAACTTGACAATGAATGTCTCCATTTCCGAGTCTAACTGGACCAATGTCCTGTAGCAACATGTCCAGACTCCCAGTCGAAAATTCTTTTAAAAAATGCGAAGTAGTTGTAGCCCGCTGTAACCTAACCACTGTATAGTTAGCTACAAAAAAATAAGATTAACTAGTAATTAAAACTACCATTTTCCAAGTAGTTTCTATCTACGTTTAAACTACCATGCAGTAGTTTAACTATTGCACATCCCTGCGTACAGCTGCTGTTCTGCACTTGGATATTATATCGTTCCTCACGTTTCGTCTTGTTATTATGAACGGTTATTCATTGCCACCGGGAGATACATACAGTGAACCCTCGTTATTATGACCATGGTCGTTGCCGAAAATTTTGGTCATAAGGCTGAATTGTCATATTAACGGGGGGGATTTGCAGAGGTTTCACTGCATTGTTCCCCAGGAGTATGGTCGTAAAGCGCGTATGTCAGATTATCGGGGGTCATATTAACGAGGGTTCACTGTACATGCATAGCTCCAATTGAGATATGCTTGGAAAAGTTCGGCACTAAATGAGACACTTCAAACGCGCGCACAGCTTAAGCCCGAAAACGCTGTTCGTCACAGCGTAAAAAGACTGCAACTATGTCGCACTGTGCGTGCGACCATTAAACTGTCCCCACCCTCCAAGAAAACATTACTTACATTGTTACGCAATCGCCAGCAAACAAGTATACACACGGGGGTATAATACAAGCTCCGCAATTCGCAATTCACGAAAATTACGTGTCAAAAACTTGCTATTCGCACGCACGCACGCAACCGTTAAATAATAACGAAAAAAAAAATGTTTATTGGCTTCCTGGAAGCGAAGTGCATTTTCGAGCGCCTCGAATTTCCTTACAATAACAGTTACAAGTCCAGTGTCAGTCTCTAAATTAAATAACTTCCGCTCCAGCTACGCCAAACGAGCTGTTGGACGAAGGTCGAATCGCTCGTATGGACTTCCGAGGAAAAGTTTTCACCTGCCTGCACGGAATGTTAACATATGACGCGTTTTTTTTTTCTTTTTTTTTTCAAATTCATGGTGGGAACAGCGTGTTACATAACACACTTGGAAGACCAGAGAAGTCGTTTAACTAGTGCTTGATTGATTGATTGATTTTAAAAGAAAAAATGCTAGTGCTTCGTTTAGACTATTTGCTTGCTTTTACTAGAGATGCAAAATTTCCGGAAATTTGTGGCCGCTTAAAAATACTTTCTCGCTTCTTTATTTTCTTTTTCGGAGAAATTGGAAGAAAATGAAATCTCTCCAGCATGACCTAGATTGATTAGACAACATTAGAGGGCAATTACTGTGCAAAAATTATAAATATAGGTCTTATATGTTTAGCAGATAAATACGAAACAAAACAAAAAAAAAAAAGCTCAGGTCATGTGACCGTTAGCGCACGGAAAGACTAGAACTAGGAAACGCAAGTTCATATGTGAAGACGCAGAACTCCCTGTAATTTTCACTAAAAAAATTGCGAAATAGACCACGTGAAAATGTTAGGTGCAACACTCGACAAGAACGCGACTAAACAGGAAATTTCTTCCTCGTCCACGCACTATATATTGTGCCAGGAGTTTATATTTACGGGGCAGTTACAACTCTACTCGTACCAATATCGTAAAATAATGCGTGCGCCCCGTCTGAAATCTTTCCGCGCATGTTATTATTTCGACAGCGAAAAAATCCACCGAATCCCACGCGTGACAGAACCACGTTCACAATTTGCGCTATGATCAGCAGAGACAGGTCCATACCTCGTAATATTCGGTGTAATAGTATTCCCTCAAACGGGCAACTTAACCGTGCACTTGCTATGTACCTTACGACAATCTTAAAAGTGTCCCCCTCCCTAATCATGCATAGCAGCCACACGTAATAGAGACCATTAGCAGATCAGCGTGATGCGGAACTGCCAGGCGTCGTATTACAGCTCCTCAGACGCTCATCAATCGCCACTGTTACACTGTTCATACTCGGCATCGAATAAGGAGCGAACGCAAGCAGAAACACATCTCGGGAGCCCGGAGCAACCGCACGCACACATCGAACGCACTTCCACCGCACACGGGATCTCGTCTTTGGAGCTTGATTTTCAACTTTAACATGTCTAACCCTGGAAACGTCAAAACTCACCAGACATGAACCGGGGTCGAAGCGTTCTGGACGCGAAAAACCGCGGTCACCGACAACACCACTACATTGCGACGGCGATAAAAAAACGTGAACGTAAAAAAAAAAAAGAAATAGTGGCGCCCCTCTCGATTTTTTTTCTCGCTCGCTCGCTTCAGGAAGTGCAGCGCAGCGGCCGCAAAAGGCGAGGCAGCGCGGAACGGAATGCTTACCGTTATGTTCGCACGGATCAAACACATCACGCACATATTTGCGCAGTTAAGGATCAATTAACAGAATGGATAGCGTGCAAAGTCAATGCGCTTTCATGTCGCAGAGTGCTCTACAAATGTGTTGCCGAGAGACAAGTTGACTTCCGGGTTTTCGAGCAGCGCGGCTCAATGCGGTTAGCAGACGATCACCAGCTCAAGCGCACAGCTGCTAGTCATAAGGGCGAGATGTCCCAAACCCGGCATTTTTGTAATCATGACAATACGTATATGGCATTTACAGCCATAGGGTCATCGTGAAAAAAAAAAAAGGACGCTGAGGTCACATCAGTCACCAGTGTCCCTAGCTCCTGCCTCCTCTCCCAACGTTCCTCGATAAGTCTACTTTTTGTTCACAGATAATCGGCTCAGCGATAGGCTCCAGAAACATGTGGGGGGGAAAAGCAAGAAACAAAATGCTCGTTCTGACTCATACGCGGAGTCGTTGAACCGTATCGACAAAACAATGCAGTACACATTTGCAAGCATCGGAACTCAACCAATACGGAAGGCACCGATCCAAAGTACGCTTTAAAAAAGGAAAAATCTGCAGGACTGTTGAAGGTGACTCTAGTTCGACAAGTACGGCATGCCGCTCCCGTACAGAGAAATCAATATATCGCAAACTGGCACGTTGCCTGAAACTGCCGGGCGCGAACCGGCGTTATATAACCCAACGGGACAGCACACACACACGCACAGCCCGGAAGGGGAAAAAAACGCAAACATACGTACCTTTGATAGATCCGGACGACGTTTGAGGTTGAACCACCTCTACTTTGGTGTAACTGTTACTCCAAGACATTGGAAACCACACAAGGTACGGGTCAGAGGTTCACAGGGCGACGCCGCAAAACAATATCCACCGCTCTGGGCCTCAACCGCATTTGAATCCACCTTTTTCACAAGCACTGCGTTACCCAACTCATGTGCACTGGGCGCCGTGACAAGAACATCCCACGAGTCGGAGAATCATCTTGGTCGTGTCGATGTATCGAAGGGTGAATCCCAAAAAAAAACGCTGCACTGCACTCGACGATGATGCACACACACAAATCGACGGTTAGAACGACTCTAAAACAGGAAGAAAGCAGGAAGTGACACCGAAATAGTAATAAAAAATATGTCGAAAATGTTTGCCAGACGTTTTTCCGGCGGCGTTGCGATACGGAAGCACCGCGCTGAAAGGCCGACGGCTTCAGTACTGCGCCGGTCCGTTGGAAAGCACAGCGACTCCTCACTCCCTCGCCCACAGAGTGTGTGGTAGAGTTCATTGTAGCGAGCGGAGGGAAGGTGGGTTGTAGTCAGCTGGGGATGTGAGCTGAGGGTGGTGGTCGCGGAATTCTTCTTTGCGGGCACGGAGTGTGATGCATTTTTTTTCTTCTTTTTTTTAAATTTCGTGATTATGTACTGACGGCGACTTTATGCGGCACAGAAACATAGTGATTCTTGTTATCGTTTTAAACAGGGCCGTCAAAGTCGGTTCTATAATATAGCTCACTTTTTGGAAGCAGGAATACGCTTTTGCAGTGGAACGCTTCAGTACCCATTGTGGAAAGATATTTTCTGAAATTGATACACTTGAAACATATGCGCTTTATCCAACATCACAGCTCGATATACGTATACGATTCATTATGTTTTCCCTTTGTTATGACCCGATATATTTTGCTTCATATTTTCCTTGGGTTTTTCTTTTTTTCTACTCATCTTTTACAGCCATCTTATACTTATCTCTATCGTTTTCTCGCTGTAACTTTTCTGTTTGTTAGTTGCCCATTTTATTTGCAAAATTTGAACACAAGGTAAACACGTGCCAATTCGTAAAAAAAAAAAAAAAATGGATGCTGGACTTTGGCGGAGTCCTAGAGCACGATGTTTCAAAGTAACAATTTTTTTGTTTCATGCCATAGAGGTAAAGCAAACACCAGTCGCGTTACCATTACATCTTTTGTTCTCCAAAACACGCTTATTTGCAAAGAGCGCGGTATTTGCGCTGCTCATCTATGCATCCAGTCCCGTTATACGATGGCAACATAAAATCGTTCGGGTAATATTTATTATTATTTGCTATATTATTTGCTTATATAACGCTAGGGATCAGATGGCAGACACGCTGCCCAATGTGCTACCGCTCCGGCGTGTACTATCTCCGTCTCTGTGTCTGTAACATAAGTCAGTAATAAAAATATGAATAAAAACTAATTTTTCGTTTTAAGAAATATGACGTAAGGATGAGCGTCTCCACAAACAACACCTTTTACATTCTAAGCCCTAACTGCTGACCAATGAATCGAAAAGACCAGGAAGATATCTACGTCCGATGACGTCACGAAACCGAAACTTACGAATGCTTCCTAGTCCAGATATAAAAAGGAAACAATAAAATACAGTGAACCCTCGTTAATATGACCCCCGATAATGTGACATACGCGCTTTACGACCATACTCCTGGGGAACAATGCAGTGAAACCTGTGCAAATCCCCCCGTTAATTTGACAATTCCGCGTTATGACCAAAATTTTCGGCAACGACCATGGTCATAATAACGAGGGTTCACTGTATAATACAACGCAAATAGAGAGTGTCTAGGAATGAGATTTGTAGTTGTTTCCCTGCCTTCTGTAATGTCTACTAATCATTCGCCGGCAAAACATATGGCGTGCGGCATCGCTGGTGTGTGTGCGTCCTGGGCCGACTTCAAGGGGAACTGGAAAGATTGCCGGAAAAACCTCCAACAGCATAGCAGGTGTTAGGATTCGGACCAACCACCTCTCAGTCTACTTTCATTTGAGGGCTTCGTTATCTGATAACCGTGGCGAGCATAATTTCCGTGCCACGTGTACAGTGAGCCCTCGTTAATATGACCCCCGATAATCTGACATACGCGCTCTACGACCATACTCCTGGGGAACAACGCAGTGAAACCTCTGCAAATCGCCCCCCCCCGTTAATATGACCAAAATTTTCGGCAACGACCATGGTCATAATAACGAGGGTTCACTGTATTTCTAGGAACAATGGGAGCCGAAAATGGCTGACCATGGCTGAAAGTTGCTCTTTCCACACCGAGACTGGGAGGTGACGCGGGTTCGAATCCCGGCACCGGCTGTGCCGTCTGAGGTACAGTGAACCCTCGTTAATATGACCCCCGATAATCTGACATACGCGCTCTACGACCATACTCCTGGGGAAAAATGCAGTGAAACCTCTGCAAATCCCCCCCCCCGTTAATATGACGATTCCCAAAATTTTCGGCAACGACCATGGTCATAATAACGAGGGTTCACTGTATTTCTAGGAACAATGGGAGCCGAAAATGGCTGACCATGGCTGAAAGTTGCTCTTTCCACGCCGAGACTGGGAGGTGACGCGGGTTCGAATCCCGGCACCGGGTGTGCCGTCTGAGGTACTATTGCGTGAATTTTCCGGCAGACGTTCGAGACGAATGTCGGTACAGTTCCCCCCTGAAGTTGGCCCAGAACGCATACTTGTCGCCCCCTGTCGCCCACTCCTTCCTGCTCTACCTCTCTCCATCTTCTCCACGTCTGTGCGCCGCTCATGGACACAGTTGCTTCGCGGCACTAGCAGGGAGTTAAAAATAAAGATCGCGTCAAAATGAAATTAGAAATGTGGAGTCACGTAATAGGGAAGACAGTTCACAATTGACGGGGCAAATAAGAGAAAGAAAGAAAATACAGTGAACCCTCGTTAATATGACCCCCGATAATCTGACATACGCGCTTTACGACCATACTCCTGGGGACCAATGCAGTGAAACCTGTGCAAATCCCCCGTTAATATGACAATACCACGTTATGACCAAAATTTTCGGCAACGACCATGGTCATAATAACGAGGGTTCACTGTGAACCCTCGTTAATATGACCCCCGATAATCTGACATACGCGCTTTACGACCATACTCCTGGGGAAAAATGCAGTGAAACCTCTGCAAATCCCCCCCGTTAATATGACAATACAGCGTTATGACCAAAATTTTCGGCAACGACCATGGTCATAATAACGAGGGTTCACTGTAAACCGTAGTTTGAATTGGGGTGAGGCAAAGAGACAAATTATCAGTTCTAAGGTGATATAGTATAAGTACTTCTGTGAAGAATTTGGTCGTACTTCATGCAGTACCTGGCACAAATGCATCGGAGTGATACCATGACGATTCCCAGGTATACATACAGTATATTGCCCACAGAAACACACGTGGTTCGACTCTATTTCTTTATCAGATAGAAAGCTCCTTCGAGGTTCGGACAACTGAAATGAAAGCAGAAAATGAGGCTTTGTGGAAGTTACAGGAGGTTGGAAGAAAACTGGAAACTTTATTTCGGGAGACAGAACGTTCGCCGATAGTATTTAGAATTCGGATGGACCCTGGTACGAAACAGCCACCGGTGGATTACTTTCGAAAAGTGACCAAGTTACAGCTCCAGCTAGCTCGTGGAAATAGTAGTTAAAGTCACTTTTTTTAAATGGCAACGAGTTACGTCTATCGCTACCGCGTTAAGGTAATTCAGACACTTGACAGACTACTTTTTGAGAAACGAAATCTGAGAAATTTAGAATACAGTGAACCCTCGTTAATATGACCCCCGATAATCTGACATACGCGCTTTACGACCATACTCCTCGGGAACAATGCAGTGAAACCTCTGCAAATACCCCCACCCCGTTAATATGACAATTCCGCGTTATGACCAAAATTTTCGGCAACGACCATGGTCATAATAACGAGAGTTCACAGCACATTATTTTAGCTCTCGTACTGTTCGACCGAATTTGCATCACGTGCCTGTATCACGTGCCTCTCCAGTACAAACACATCCCTTCCCACAACAGGTCGTTTAAAACAGGAATCGATCATTTTCTCGATAAGAAAGTCGTTCGGAGCATGCAAATATGCCGAAAAAATATTGTATTGCCCCCGCGAAGTAACCTAATTACAGTTACTTTTACCAAAAGTGGTAGCAATAGCTAGAGTTACAAGTTACTCTCATATCAACGTAACCTCGTTGTTACTCAAGATCGTCACGAAATCAAAGTGAAACTATGTTTTTGACGTCGGAGCGGTCCTTTAAACGGCCAAATAACTTATGACACTAAATTCCTCGCAAAACGAAGAAACATCTTCCTGAGTTCGACTGAAAGCAACATTCTCCGGGAATTTCCCGATAACCTACTTTAAGCGCGATGACGCTCGGAGACGGATTATACGTTGGAGAGTTGAGGAATATTCGAGTTAAACGTCGCTCACACACTGGATGCGTAGTATTTAGTTGAATTCATCGGTAGATCTGACTCGTTCATTCCATGCAGCTCGTTTACAGTGAACCCTCGTTATTATGACCATGATCGTTGCCGAAAATTTTGGTCATTCGCGGAATTGTAATACAGTGAACCCCCGTTATTATGACCATGGTCGTTGCCGAAAATTTTGGTCATAACGCGATATTGTCATATTAACGGGGGATTTGCAGAGGTTTCACTGTATTGTTCCCCAGGAGTATGGTCGTAAAGCGCGTATGTCAGATTATCGGGGGTCATATTAACGAGGGCTCACTGTATTAACGGGGGGAATTTGCAGAGGTTTCACTGCATTGTTCCCCAGGAGTACGGTCGTAAAGCGCGTATGTCAGATTATCGGGGGTCATATTAACGAGGGTTCACTGTAGTACTAATTGAATCGAATAGATATTGGAATAAATACAGTGAACCCTCGTTATTATGACCATGGTTAGTCCCCGAAAATTTTGGTCATATCGCGGAATTGTCATATTAACCGGGGGATTTGCAGACGTTTCACTGCATTGTTCCCCAAGAGTATGGTCGTAAAGCGCGTATGTCAGATTATCGGGGGTCATATTAACGAGGGTTCACTGTATATGTTAGAGGAAAGGTCAGCCATATACGGTCAGCTTGCTATTACTGAAAGTAAAAGATGACGAAACTAGAGTCACTAAATATTTATTTATTAAGTAATAAGTAATATAATAATTAATATAATAATAATTAATATAAGTTATATAATAAGTAATGATCCTAGAAGAATCAAACGGAACCCTTGGTCACTGTTCTATTGATGTTCACTATAGCCGTACGAGTGCTCACAGTGTACTAATAAGACCTCGCGCGTTGCCAGGATCAGAATTGCCCAAGTCCGTTACAGCTTGATCTGCGCAGAGCCAAAAGAAAATCGTACCTCCCAGATATCACAAACCTACACGAGTCTCTCGATTGCATACGTTTCTGGCATACAGACATCACCATACATTACACTCTCTATATTCGTTGCTAGAGGAGGAAAAGGATACCGTCGGACGGACAGAGGAATTGTTGAAGTACATAGCTTGCTCCGCCAAAGTCCCATTCACTGTTTCTGCTCGTCGCAAAACATTCTGTAAAAACATCGAGAACCGCTTTTTCTTCGGGTTGCGGAGCATCATTGTCATCAGCTGTACAGGATTATGAGGGCTTTTAAACGGCCATCTCAAGGATACTCTGTTTCTGACGCATTTTTAACGGATATCACTTAACTGGACAACAAACACACACAAAAAAATATCTGTATGCAATGTTTTTTTCTTAGAAAAAATCATTAAAAACGCACCCAAACATCGACGCACGCCCTCCCACTCACCTCGCTCTGCAGGGTTAAACGAGGAGGAGGAGGAAGAGGGAAAACGTCACTCGTGATGTCATGTGGTCACGTGAGTGACGTGGTCACGTGGTCACGTGAGTGACCAATCGGGGCCGGCGCTGTCCGCTTATCCCCCCCCCCCCCCCCCGTTTATCTCCCAGTTCTCCCTGTGTAGCCGACGTAGTTTCTCTAAACCAATCAGCGCGCTGTATCATAATGACGTCAAGGCGACCCGGGCGTCTAGTTACGGGCATTGCCATCGTTGCGTATATATGTAGTCGCCCTTTTTTTAAAAACGAATTGTGCAATATTTTTGCATTTGTGGGATGAATCACTTCGCATGGTACATTTTAGTAGGCAGGTTAACATCATCGTTTTAAAGAAAGGGTTAGTGAGTGAAGTGCCTTCTGTGCTCTTCGGCAATTTTTGAACGGCGAGATGCACAGTCCATCGCAATTCTTTGCTGGGCATCCAGGGCTATACAGGGTGTTAAAAATTAAGCTTTCACGAGCGCTACGCAAACACAGCGATGACAGGAAACCGGATCACAACTTTACCTGTTGTGTAAGAAACAGGTGCTGCTAATTATGTAGCACCTGTTTCTTACTCAAGGAACAGAAAAAGTAGCACCAGTTTTCTTTTGTTCGCCTATTTATAAAGTGCTAGTGAAAGCTTAATTTTGAACACCCTGTATAGGCAACTGAGCGAGAGGTGCACTATTTTTGTTGTTGTTGTTGTTGTTGTTGTTTGCCTTCATTCATTTTCTGTCTTTGAGTGCAGAAAATGGAGTCATAACAAAGTCTGGTGAAGTAGAGTCCAAGCCCGGCCCGTGTGAACCTCTACTTCAGCAATCCATAGCTTTAATTTGTTCGCGGCATCTACAGTGAACCCTCGTTATTATGACCATGGTCGTTCCCGAAAATTTTGGTCATCATGCGGAATTGTCATATTAACGGGGGAGATATTTGCAGGGGGGGGGATATGTTTAATAGTGAAAAGGAAAACGGAAATGTCAGCCAGGCTATTGCCAGCTTGCTATTCCGAGAGAGAAAAGAAAAAGGAACTGTGAAACAAAAGAAATAAAAGAAAGGAAAAGATGACAGAAAAACTGGCACGCAGTGCAGTGCAGCACAGGCACGAAGAAAAGTTCGAAGAACGTCCAGTCAGAGGGCAGACGCAAGGCCAGAGTCATTTAAGAAGCGGAGCCGGGCTGTGGTGATGGCCCACTGAGTAGGCCGAGGGACGGGACCGAGGAGGGTGGCCATGGACAGTGTGTTGTAGCCCAGCTGTATTAGACGGCGATGGAGGGCTTGCCGTTGCGGGATGTGCTGCTGGCAGTGCAGAAGACAATGAGCAATGTCGCCCACCTCGCCACAGCTGGAACACAAGGGGGAGCTGGATTGGCCCATTTTGTACAGGAGCAATGGGGTGCGGGCAACGTTGAGACGGAGGCGGTGCAGCAATGATTCGTCGTGACGACTGCAGCGACACGCAATGAAAAAGCTAACCGAGGGGTCGATTTGCAGGGGTTTCACAGTATTGTTCCCCAAGAGTATGGTCGTAAAGCGCGTATGTCAGATTATCGGGGGTCATATTAACGAGGGTTCATTGTATGTGTGTACATCCTTGCTCTTTTTTTTTTTTTGCTTGATGTCTTGATGACTTTCGTGTTGTATTTCCTCTTTTCTTTTTAGTATATTTGACGTTTCTCTCGTTGTTTGCCGAACATGGTAATTACTCTTTCATTTTTCTACAGTGTTATTGTCACCCAACTTCTCCGTTATGTTGTACCTGTCTTTGGGTCTTTAAAGTATTATAAATTTTTATCATTTAACTACGTATAATGCCAGCCAACTGAGGTCGGCCAAGGCATGAATGCATACATGCAACATATCAACAACATACAACAACATTTCACTAAGTTGTATATATAGCATCTAATCTATCACAAAATGACTGCGACGGCTGGTCACATACAACACTGTATGGGAAGAGCATTCCATTCAATAGCGGTGCGGTGAACGAAAGAATACTGATAACAATTCACCCTCGGTCGAAAAGTGTCTACATGCCGGCAATGGCGAATTCTGCTCCGTTGAATGGAACTCAGCGAAAACAAATTTCGATGATCAATTTTCAATTCGCCAGCTAAAATCTGAAAAAAAAAAAAAACAGCTTCAGTCTATGCAATTTCCGACGGTGCAATAAATAAATAACTTTGATCACTCTGCTTTCTTCGTGCTTTCCTTCCATACGGCAGGGAAGGTCCAATGCAACGTTACGCTCAGGTATAATCCCGAGGTGGCTTCAAGTTTCGCTGTACTAGCGTTGTTCGTATCAAGCTGGAACCGCATAGGGCGTATTTCAGCGCGAAAATCGCGCCGTAGTATACGCTCGGAGCAAAAAAATTTCGCGCGGAGAATCGGCTGCTCAGTATAGGGCGTTCTCGAGCGCGTCTGGAGTCTCTATTGATGTTTCACGCGGACGGCAGCGTGCCAATCACAGCGTGGTATGCGTATCAGTTTCCGGATCCGCGCCACATATAGAAACCGCTGTGTTTTGATTTTGCCGTTGTAGCCACGTGTTGTATATGGTTGTCATGGCCTCTCAAGAAAACTTCTCGTACAGGGTGTGTGCAGAAAAACATGACCCGCATTTAGGCACATAGCTTGTTGCCTACCTAACTAACGAACTTCCGGTGGCGCACGATGGCGCATTTATGCGTGCGAAATCTGCAGAAAAATTGCGGAAGCCATACTCAGCTTAAAAAATAAACGGAACAACGAAAACGTCGGCTTCCGTGCATCAGAATAGGGCAACATGGTGGACAACAGGGTGTATGTGAAAGCGCAACACGGTGGACGTAGGAAAGTTGTGTTCAAGTACCGCTAGGGGAGCTATCGGTGCATAAATCGAAACGATGTCCCACATGGATGCTCATCGGCAGTACCCCTAGCGGTGCCTGCACATAACTCTCCTGAGACCGAAATGCACTACCATGCACTGTCATGACCGCCCTATTCTAATGCATGGAAGCCCATGTTTTCGCGCTCTGGTTATTTTTTTACACTGAGTATGGCTTTCAGGATTTTTTTGTAGCTTTCGCACGCATAAATACGCCGTCGTGCGCCACCGGAAGTTCCTCGGCTAAGTAGACAACGAGTTACATGTAAAAATGCGGGTCATGTTTTTCTGCACACACCCTGTACTTCAAGGTAGAGGGAAAGCCCTCGCTATTGAGGTATTAGAAGCAAAGAATACAGTGAACCCCCGTTAATATGACCCCCGATAATCTGACATACGCGCTTTACGACCATACTCCTGGGGAACAATGCAGTGAAACCTCTGCAAATCCCTCCCCCCGTTAATATGACAATTCCGCCTTATGACCAAAATTTTCGGGAACGACCATGGTCATAATAACGAGGGTTCACTGTACAGAAACGTCGTATTGAAGACGGTCACGTGGGAAGAAATTGCAACGACACACTGGGACGTTCAGCGTTCAGTGATGGCGGCGGCGGGGCTGAACCAGCTTAACGTTTAACCGTTTTCTTGCTTCCTAATAGACCTCTACCCGAGAAACGTCATCCTGACGTTGGCAGACAGACTGAAACCGAAACAAATCGGAAGGGGAGGGCTGGGCGTAGTTCAACTCTACCAAATTGGTGGCCCTGTCGAACACTATGACGTCATTTGTGTACAAACAGGGAAAGGTCTATTGCTGGCAACACTACGTGATGTTTTTCTCTCGTCGAGTTCCCCATTTCACGAAGTGCACTTTTTCATCCATGCGGTTTGATCCGGGTGTTTCGCAGGCGCGTTTTACGCCCTGAAATACGCCCCGTGCGGTTCCAGCTTCAGCAAGAACCAGTGAAAGCCCAAAACGAGAACCGCCTTCCAGAACTACATTTCCAATCTTCTTGGGGTCTAGAAACTTTACTGCAGTACCGCGAACCCTCGTTAATATGACCCCCGATAATCTGACATACACGCTATACGACCATACTCCTGGGGAACAATGCAGTGAAGCCTCTGCAAATTCCTCCCGTTAATATGACAATTCCGCATTATGACCAAATTTTTCGAGAACGACCATGGTCATAATAACGAGGGTTCACTGTACACTAGCGTGAATTCACAAGCGCAACAAAACATGCAGCGCGGAATAGCACTCGCACATATATGCACCGATTTCTAAATATACATTGCATGCATCTGCTTTGTGTATATATTTCCTGCTCCGTACATAAACTTGTGGGCATGCGCCCGAGGCTGGGAGGTATTGGATTCGAATTCTACCGCTGGCTATGCTGTCTGAGGTTTCCCCCTATAGGTTTTGAGGCACATTTTTCGGACGGATGCCGCTGAAATGACCTTCCGTATACAGTGAACCCTCGTTAATATGACCCCCGATAATCTGACATACGCGCTTTACGACCATACTCCTGGGGAACAATGCAGTGAAACCTCTGCAAATCCCCCCCGTTAATATGACAATTCCGCCTTACGACCAAAATTTTCGGCAACGACCATGGTCATAATAACGAGGGTTCACTGTACACCTGAATCGGTGTGGAATTTGCCTGTGGAAAGGGTAGTGCTTCCACTTCGTCTTTGAATCTTAGCTTGGTGGGTAAACAGAAACACGAAGGAAGGTTGAAAAGCCGTGACCCGCTCGGAAGCCACCGTTTGTGCCTTTTGACCAACTGCCGTTTCTTCAACAACAATATGCAACTGGTCGTTGCGACAGTTAAAGAAGTTATGCAATCATCTTCAAGCATCAATCACTCAATCAATCAACCTTACTGAGCGCGAACGTCGTGAGACTATTGAGTATTGAGTACCCCCGACGTGTGGCGCAGTTGCAGTCTGTGTTGGGGAGAGGGAGAGAGAGAGAGAGAGAGAAATACATGATGACGATGATATGGGGATGACTGGGGATGATATGGGGAGATGGAAACGCTCGAGCAAGTGTAGGTTTCCCGAAGAGACAGAATGGCTGATCATTTTGGGATTTCTAACACCTCTTCTTATCTCCCAGTGTTATCAGCCTGTATTGCGTATACCTTTTCGCATCACCATGCGGTGTCGGTTCCGCTTTTTCGGTTTCACAAACTTTGGCGTTCAACTCTAACGTCGGAGGACGCGGTCGGTCATTCCTATTGGTGCTCGTACGAACGTCAATTCTCCCGCGGCCTCCTCGTTGGCTGTGCGTGCCCGCGTGAATGTTACAGCAGGATGAGTTTGGACATACTCTCGGTGCCGATTTTCGGTCTCCCCTTTGCTGTAAAAAGTGGAATGCAGGTTCACGACTTTGCAAAAAACAGTCCTAATATTCATCTTGGATAACTTGTGGCACAATTTCTTCAAAAGGTTGCGTTCGTGTTTGATCGTGGTCTCAGACTCTCAGCTACCGTTTGTTGCATCCGCGCAGTGATCCGGTCTCGCTCTAACACAAACTTAGAGTGATACTCGGATCTATTGACGGGAAGTACTTGAAGTGCCAAGTACTCAAGTACTACATTAAATTTCTCAGTACTTGTACTTTACTTGAAGTACATTTCGATTTGTGTATTCTGCACTGTACTTTAAGTACTTTTCCCGTCGGTAGTTTCCTTTCGAGTACTCAAGTTCCCAATTTCACGATGCAAACGTAAAACTTGGACAATATCCGGTACACGTGTGAACGCCGGGTGTTTCGACGCCAACTTGAGCTCCTTGACCATAGACCAGTCAGCTCGTCCAAAGTACTTAGCCCATGGAGCTCCCCTACGCGTCAGTGCCGGGATCTTCGCTCCCTTCTTGCTTTCATGCAAGCCACTGGACTCCTCGAAGAGCTCTAAACAGAACTCTGATCTGTCGTCGCTTCGCGTTCACCATAATTCACCCTCTCATATTAACCACTGTCAAGTGGGGTCGGGTCCCGTGGCTACCACGGGGAAACATCCCATGTCATCATCACTTCTCCTTCATTTACAGTGAACCCTCGTTAATATGACCCCCGATAATCTGACATATGCACTTTGCGACCATACTCCTGGGGAACAATGCAGTGAAACCTCTGCAAATCCCCCCGTTAATATGACAATTCCGCCTTATGACCAAAATTTTCGGCAACGACCATGGTCATAATAACGAGGGTTCACTGTATTGTTGTTGGAAAATATAAATGACGAATTTCTAAAAAGGGTGCTTTTTAAAAATCCAGAAACGCAAAAGATAAAATTTCGTGGCTTGTTCGATTTGAGATGGAACTACCCCAAAAGGGGTTACACTAGATCAGTCTCCCCCCCCCCCCCCCACTTCGTCCTCTTGAGATAACAATACTTAATTCCAATGAATGGCTTAGACGCCCTACTCGGTTAATAGGTTTAATTACTATAATCGGTGCTCGAACGTCAATCATATAGATAATCGCTCGGGAGGTCGCGCTGTGATTGCGCAAGGCATCCATGGAGCGTTCCGTTCGACATTACATCGTATAGACCGCGTACCAGTGGAGACAGGTGGTGGGAGTGTTACGCCTACGCTCCGGGTCGGTATGTCAGCGGTACACCAGCGGAAAAATTTGCTGTAACGCAACAGCTGCCATTTTACGTGGTGCTCAACGTCATGTACGCATGCGCGGGTGATTGCCCTCAGGGCTTATCACGGCAGAGGCAGCAGGTGCATGCGCTTCAGTCATGTTAAGTCACTGTCAGGCGCGGATCTAGGATTTTGCCGAGGGGGGGGGGGGGGGGGTCCGCTATGGACAAGTGCCAGGTGCATGCTGGGATTGGTCCATTGAACCCTATGTTCAAGTCTGGAATTGAGGGGGGGGGGGGTCAGGACATCCGGACCCCCCCCCCTTAAATCCGCCCCTGGCCACTGTGGTGATCTAAACCCGTCATTTTTGTAGCTACCCTCAAGCGGTCGCTTGTGGCGAAATCACCATCTTGTCCCGGCACATGACGTCATAGGCGATGTCATGTGACCTTGTTTGTATGTCGTGTCAGCGCTCGCACACATGTTCCCATCGGTATGAGACAAAGAGGCGAACGTATACAGTGAGCCCTCGTTATTATGACCATGGTCGTTGCCGAAAATTTTGGTCATAAGGCGGAATTGTCATATTAACGGGGGCGGGGGATTTGCAGAGGTTTCACTGCATTGTTCCCCAGGAGTATGGTCGTAAAGCGCGTATGTCAGATTATCGGGGGTCATATTAACGAGGGTTCACTGTATTGCCAGTGTAAAAAGTGCATCCTACACGACGTGGTAGCAGTGTTGTATACGTATGCGCCGTTACCGTAATCGATACTTTTTTTTTTCGATATCGAAGTGCGGACCGCGATACTCTTTTAAATCGGTATCGCGAAAGTATTTCCTTTACAAATTCATGCTAACGCGATCCCCGTATCGTTACCGATATTTTTATAGTGCTCCATTTTCCCACCGGTCATATTACTTTTATTTATTCTCCCTGCTCCGCATACAGCGCGTACAATGACAAGGACAGCTTCTCGAACGTTCACTGCGTCTTCAAGAAGGCGAACAAAGCCGTTCCCTCTAGTGCTTCAGCGGAACATCCGCGAAGTGTCTGTGCAGAGGCGCTTACAGAATAGCGCACTACAGCGAACCCTCGTTAATATGACCCCCGATAATCTGACATACGCGCTTTACGACCATACTCCTGGTGAGCAATGCAGTGAAACCTCCGCAAATCTCCCCCGTTAATATGACAATTCCGCATTATGACCAAAATTTTCGGTAACGACCATGGTCATAATAACGAGGGTTCGCTGTATATGGTAGGGAGTGACTTTTTTGGGTTTAAATGCCTTTCTCAGACTCGGGAGGTAAAAATCGGGTGCTATTTTTAAACCTGTAATTCGGGGAGAAATTTTGCGATAATTGTGCCTTCGGGTGTTATCGAGTGTTTTTTGTTTCTCATCTTGCCCATTAAGACCTTTCCTAATCTTTCATACTCATTTTTCTTTCTTTTCTGTTTTTTTTTTTTTGTGACCTACCAGCGCTAATCCCCGAAGTCGTGAACGGCATCTTGGCCCAATATTGGGCCGACATCCCTCACTGAACTTATCTGCGCCAAAGGGCGCTCACTGATTGGTCCTGTCCGAGTGACGTTTTCTCGGGTTTCCAGAAAAGGAATTCCGCAATACTCTCAACACCCGTCGACTTCTCTTGCCATGAGCTTCATGCATCAAACTGCGTAGGAACCACTCTACTTGCCCTCTACTTGCCACTCTAATATCGGCCCAATATTGGGCCAAGTTATTGTGCAGCTTGGGAGTGTTGACACATATGGGTGTATTGCTGGGAACGTTAGTGACCCATTCTTTCATGTGTTACCTTTGTTCGTCTTGAGTGGAAACGTCACTTGAGGGTTTCACAGTGACTGGAATTCGGGGAAAAGTCAGGTTTCACCCGAATTGGTAGGAAGTCAGTTCGGGGGGGGGGGGGGGACTAACCGGACAGAATCGGATTTAACTCGAAAAAGTCAGTCCCTAAGTCTATAGGATGACAGCGAAAAACTTTCAGCGCCAGCGATTACCTAAAAGTCAACGAACAGTGTCTAAGCTGTACGATAAATATTCCGCTTTTTTGTTGCAAAACTGTTTCTCTCAATTCGTTAAAGTATCCAAATGGAGTGTCCATATAAGCGATGTTGGGAATTCATGCAACTTCTTCGTATTTTGAGCAAAAGTACCGGCTAAAATATCGCGTTACTTTTTTTTAGTAATGGTAGCGGTACCTCGTTACCTTAAAAATCCTGAGTAGCTGTGCAACCTTTGGAACTTGTAGCTCACATACAGCGACAGCTGTGTCGCTACGCATTGTGGAAAGACTTTAGCACGATTCTTTCTCTGTGTTTGAGCGTTCTTAACACATGATACGCTAATATTTCGAAATTATTTCTTACAGATGCATTGCCGACTCGAACCCTGTTCAGATGCTTAGGAATCGTTACAATCTTTTCTGAACGAGTTCGTATTGCAAGTACACAAGACAGGAACCTTCACCAAGAGCCTTCATTGGTGGAGCCATCCTGGAGCTTTCTTTATCTTTTTCTTTTCTTTACTTCTCCTTCTTTGTCTTCCCCTTTTCCCTTTCTTCTTTGTCTTTTTCTTTTCTTTTCTTTTTTCCTTTTTCTTCCCTTCTTTGTCTTTTCCTTTTCTTTACTTCTCTTCTTTGTCTTCCCCTTTTCCCTTTCTTCTTTGTCTTTTTCTTTTCTTTTCTTTTTTCCTTTTTCTTCCCTTCTTTGTCTTCCCCTTTTCCCTTTCTTCTTTGTCTTTTCCTTTTCTTTTCTTTTTTTCCTTTTTCTTCTCTTCTTTGTCTTCCCCTTTTCTCCTTTTTTCTTCTCCTTTCCTTTCCTTATTCTTCTTTTCCTTTTCTTTTCTTCCCCCATTTTCCATTGGTTTGGAATAGCAAGCCGACTTCCGCCTGGCTGATCTTTCCTTTCTTTTTTTCTTAATAAACATATTCCCCCCCCCCATCCTGGGGAGAGGCCTGGCGTCCTGTGTTTTCCACTCCCGCCACCTGCATCACCACACCTCACGTGATACCCAACTTCGTATCACGCCACCTTCGCAGCGCGCTTCTTCCGTGACTCGCCGCGTCACGATATCTGGGACAGACGGCGCACGCACGCTAACACAGCTGTCGCCGTATCAAAGGAAGTACAGTGAACCCTCGTTAATATGACCCCCGATAATCTGACATACGCGCTTTACGACCATACTGTTGGGGAACAATGCTGTGAACCCCCTGCAAATATCCCCCGTTAATATGACAATTCCGCATTATGACCAAAATTTTCAGGAACGACCATGGTCATAATAACGGGGGTTCACTGTATACCGTTATCGGTATTTCGCTTCTTTTTACTCAAGTACCGAGTATGGCGGTATCGCGGTACCATGTTTTGGGTAACAGGTAAAACACTGAATGGTATAGCCTATATCCTCTAAGTTATGAATGTGTCGCATCGTCATCGCATCGCCGTTTTACATCTTTGGGGATGCTCAGTAGTATACGAAGCCTCGTGTGGGAATCTACGTGTTTGGCTAGGAGGATATTGGACAAGACTAATAAAACTGCGGGAATGTTGATGTTTGCGGTGACGTACGTGTGACGAGGGCCTGTCCAGAATGCACCGCGTTTGCCAAGCTACCCAAGCAACACAACGTCTTGGCCCAATATTGAACCAATATAGGCAATACTGACCCAATATTGGTGCAATATCTGCAATACTGGCCCGATATTGGTCCAATCTTGGTCCTATATTGGGCCAAGGTGTTGTGCTGCTTGGGACCTTTTCAGTGTTTTTCTTGTTATTATTTCCGCAGTTTCAAGAGGACACAGCATCGATTCGATGCTGCCTCTCAGGTCACAAGACAGTGAGGTGGCGGGTTCGAAACCTACCACCGGCTATGCTGGCTCAGGTATTCCGTATTTCATAGGTTTTTCCGTAGACTTTCAGGACGCGTGGCGGCACAATTTCCCCTGAAGTCGGCCTAGGACGCATACTAGCCCCTCCTGCCTCCCCTGTCCTTTCTAGTGTCCGCTCTCCATACATCATCGTCTGTACACGGCTCGCAGCCCCCAGTTGTATCACTTATTACGCTACTTGCTGCGCTATTGACGCTGCTTGGGGTGAAAGAAGGAAGTCACTGAAAAGGTTAGCCAGCTGTAGGACCCAAACCCACTTCTGGATTACCGGTCCAGGGCTCTCACCAATTGAGCTAAGCTCAGTGACCAATTAAGCTCTTAGCAATTACCAATTAAGCCTCTTACCAATTAAGCTCAGTGACTTCCTTCTTTCATCTTTAATTTCTTAGGCACTTGAGGCTTCGTGTGTATTCATCCTTTCTATATGTGTTCCAGCCTCAGAACATCAATTACCATCATGTTCAACTGAAAAGGTGACAGGTTCAACACGAATAGGTCACCACATAAGTTGATAAGGTGATAAGTTATCGCCCCCCCACCCCTTTCATAGCGCGCAGGTTTAATTACGACCCAATTATTTTCAACACATTCCGACATTTGTTTTGTCAGCATACAAGCTACCATGCAAACGCAGGTCAGCGTCTTGCACGTGGAACCGACTTGGGCGTCGGTTGTTGGCTGAGGCCTCCGAGCTATTCGCTGACCTATTTCGATACAATTGGTGAGATTTTTTTGTTTTTTGTTGTTCTTTTTTTGTTTTTTTTAATCCAACGTGGTGTGCGACTCCAGTATGCACGCACTGACGGTGAACGGAGAAGAAACAGTAATTAAAAATGAAAAAGAAAAAAAAAAGACAAGGAAACGTCAATGAAAACACCCGATCTTAACCACCTATCGACATGTTCGTGCTTGGAGTCGTATGATGTATATTTTGGGGTTGAAATCGACCTATAGTCACACCGTATACTTCCCTGCTTGCACGTTTGCGAATGGTATCGAGTATTAAAACCCCTAAAAACCGGCCCAATTTGACGTTCTAGGTCGAACGGTACCTTTTGACACGTATATATGTACATGTGCACCTGTTATACGTGAGATTAATTTACATTACACTTTCAATAAGCCCCGCTAAAGATGCAAGGATACCTCGGTCCCATCCGCCCAGGAGAAGCACACAGAGAATAGCATAGTACCTCAAAACTCGAGTATTGTATGCGTTGAACATGTCACACTACACGATAAAAACATGGAGTAAGGATTCAGCGCACAGGGCCTGCAGTTCAACTTTTGATCGTGAAGTTTGTTCCAACGAACCTCGTTCTGCGTGACCATTTTTTGGCGGCACAGTAACTGCGCAAGTGTAAAATATGAACTGAATAATTTAAACGCGCGCAAACCATACAGGCGTAAAATACTTCTCCTCAAAACCTTCATTTCGCTATGATGTCGTTTGTCGCGCCGTCCGCCTTCTCGAAGGCAGAAAAGCAAAGGGCAAGTACGAAGAGCCTCCGAACTCGGTATAGGGAAGCATTCGTTCTTCCAGAGCAGCTACACGACGTGTGGGCATCAGCCACGGCACGGCTTGGCTTGACTCTGCCAACACGCTTGGAAACCGGTTAGTTCACCCCGTACGCGGGTACGCCGTGGTACCGGTTCTTCTACTGCTTGCACGAAGCCTGGAATGCGGTAGTTCAAAGAGTTCTAACGGGATCCGCTGGAACGCTCACCCCCACGTGACACACGCCTTTCCATGACGTCCGCTTCGTCGTCTGCTATCCTTGCCCGGGCAAGGATAGCAGACGACACCGGGAGATGGAATAAAAATAAATGAAAACAAGTTGCGAGCGATAAAGGACGACCACTCGCGCGTCACGTGTTGGCTGGGGCGATGTTTAATTTGCAAGGACGGTTTTCGAAACGTCGCAAGCTGGATTTTCACCCGAAACTTCTAATCTCGCTTCGAACTCCGTGGCGGAAATGATTTTTTTTTTTTTTACGGAAAATCGAAGTCGACAATGCAATTAACAGAGTCACCAAGTAAGCATAGGCGTTGCTATTGGCGATACTGAAGATGAACTGAAAGTGTGCCCAGGTGTGCTTCGCAATATATGATGCGAGATATAGACTGTGTACACCTACGATAAATACACGATTTACGAGTTCGTGTTTAGAGCGTACGGGTGTAATTTTCCCTTCATTTTTCTTTTTGTTCATCAGGTGTAGAATACGGCTGTTCAATAAAACAACTTGCCCTGTCATTCAACCAATATACCAATCAATAGGCTCGACCACTGGTCCAGAAGCTCTATAGGCAACCTAGGACGACGACAAGATTGGAGTACAAGTACTCTTTTACGAGTCGCATCATTATCGTTGGTGGTAGTACTTCTTCCACAGCCCCTAGTGGGATTGGAACCCCCCAGCTCCAGTCTTCAGCGTGACCTTGAAGCTTCCACCAAGGAGTTTTTTATAGCACACATCCGTGTTCTTTATTCCCATCTATCTTATTTGATGATTATGGTGGCAATGAGAATGTAAAGGAATTCATTTAAAATACTGTACCCGTTTGGCTAAGACGTAAAATTAATGCGCAGGGGCCGGACACTGTGGGGTGGCATATGATCGTAGCTGTCTCGCTACGTAAAGTCACGATTTATCGTTATCAATTCACCTGCTCCTCTCGCGAGATCATTTGCATCATCACCGGCCTCTGCAAAAGAACAAAAAAAACTCAAACAAAGTTGGTACGTCTTCCATGGCACGTTCTTGGCGTGACCTTCGGAGATATTCACGGTCACACATGACGGCTCCCTCTTTGAAATGAGGGAGTTGGCGTCTGCGCATGCTCCGTGTCGGAAGGGTTAGTAGGTCGGGCACCGGGTTACGGGGTACCTCTCCCCCAACGCTGACCTTTCCTCCTCTCTCGGGCTGCCGTGCCAGGTACCTGGGCCGGCCAACCCAATCGAGCCGAAACGTCGCACGCCGTCGCCCACAGGAGCGCCTTCGCTGCGGTGTAGCTAACGGAGATATCTACGGGAGCGGGTACGCTATGACTACAGGTTTTCCCGGTGATTTTAATCCAAGCGCCATCGAAATTAATCCACGCGCATTGCAAACTTTATGGGACATGGATTAATTTAGCCGGAACTTGGATTAAAATCGCCGGGAAAACCTGTAGTTCTGAGTACGGTTTTTTCAGTGTGGTGGGTCTCGCAATTACGAGTCGAAGTTTACGTCGCGCGACAGATATGAATCATGAGCCACGTCAAACTGGACTATAGATCGATATTCCCAGATATATGACTTCTCTCGCAGACAAGGCCGTCGGAAGGGGGGGGCAAGGGGGGGCGATCGCCCCTTACTCCCTCCGTACATAGAGACCGGACGGTATCTGGTATTCTCTCTCGTAGGGTAGATTTTTACAGTATTTGCACGTTCGTTTCAATGAATTTTGATTACTGCGGGTAACATTTTTCTCAGCAAGCAAAATCCCTTCGCACGAGCCTCTTGACTCCCTTCTGACACGAAGCACATTCCAAGCCTAAATATGTTTGTGTCTGACCAGCCATCTCGAAGTTACCGTAAGGTGGAGCTGTTCTAGCATATTTGCAGTCGTTCTGTTAACAGTCTTGCGTAGTAACTAAGTTACTTTTAACTTGTAACTGTAACTAGTTACTTTTGAGGGTAACTAGTTACAGTAACTAGTTACATTTCCAGAGAAGTAGCTTTTAACTGTAACTAGTTACTATTTTTGTGAATGTAACTGCAAAATGTAACCAGTTACTCGAATAAATGTCGTTCCTTTTTTTTTCTTTCTTTACCCTACTTCCCTATAACAGTGTGTTCCTTCCTTTTATCCGTAATCGGTATGCGCTCCGTGCCTTGGGCTCTTGACAAAGCATGGGATCCCAGCTTTGCGAACAGAAATTAGTTGAAGTTAGCGACCCTCAACGGTCGGAGTGAGCCACATGTGTCACTGCCCTAGCACGGGATCCTGCCTCCCGTGGATATGGACAAGGATAACCGCATGGATAACCGGATATTAACTTATACGCTTTCTGCTTAAGTGCGAGGCAACTTTTATCGCACTTCAGTAAATGTAAACAAATGTATGTTTCGAACAATTGTATCACCCTCTCATGGCCATCTTTATAAAAAGTGACTGTAATGTAACTACGCTACTTTCTCTCAGTAACTGTAACTGTATAGTTCCTCGACCAAGAAAGTAACTATAACGGTAACTTAGTAACCATTTTTTGGCAGGTAAACTGTAACTGAAACTCAGTTACTCCCCCGATTCCTTCTATAGTTCATGGTGCCCAGCTGAGGACACGATGAGCCTGATGACCTCCATTATATGTCGCGTGTTCGCGGCGCGAATTCATCTAGCGTGAAAACGGCCAAGAAGCACGCGGGTTGGTATAGTGACGAACTTCATTGAAACCCTAGCTGAGACTGGTGGAAAAAATTAGGCGGCCGCGACAACATCTCAATTTGTGAAGGGCGAGGTTTCGTCGTGGTCGTTTAATCTGTTCCCTATAATCTCAGTGCTTAATGTATGGAAGTTCACACACAGAGGCTGTTATTGCTTTTTTTTTTACACCAAAATTTCTATCGTTATTTACACACAAGAGATAGTATCTCCACCTGTGCAAACCACCCTGGTATTTGAACGACCGAAACCACTCAAATATCTTTGTATATCCAGGGATTCCTAAATTGAGGTTTTCAATTAATAGAAGAGGCAGAAAGTGTTGCGTAATGGTTGGAGAGCCTTAGGAAACTTCGTAAAAAATTTCTGAAATTACACGAACTAGCCCTCTCATTGTGAACTTTATACCTTAGAGTGACTACGAAATTTCCCAACATCTCATAAAATGTTCGTAGACAACAGTTCTTCCCCAAGCAGCACAACATCTTAGGCCAATATTGGACCAATATTGGCAATGTCGGCCCAATATAGGACCAAGATTGGACCAATATCGGGCCAATATTGCTGGTATTGGTCTAATATTGGGCCAGTATTGCCGATATTGGTCCAATATTGGGCCAAGATGTTGTGCTGCTTGGGTTCTGTCGAGAAACTCGCACACCAGAAAATGTTCCGTAATAAACCTCTCCTCCACGTTCCTTCTTCCTCTCGTACGTGTTTCTTCTCTCGTATATATCCAATCTACTAGACGCGTATTCTCGGCGCATCCCACGTTGAGCTTGCACACGCCTCGCACTAAGGAGCGTCGGCCAATCATTTCCATTCGGTTCCGGTGACGTAACGGTATACAGCAGTGGTCAAGTTTCTATTCACGACACTCCTGCCGGCGCTCGCCGCGACGTGTCGCCAGGGGCATTGGCTTTGAAAACACTTTTGGTACTTCGTTTAAGTTATCTTGCAAGAAAACCGTACGCTCCCAGAACGTTAAACTTCCGCTTCCGCCCAGGAACATATCTCCTGTCCAATAAAAAAAAACGAGTAAAATCCCTTCAAAGGTGGTGTCTGCGAGGAATACGGCATTCTAAAGTCAATGTAATATCCGCTCCAAGAGGTTTCTTTCTTCCAAGAAGAAAACACCAAAAAAGTTTCACAAATTCGTTCGTGTTTTTCTTTTTTCATAAAACATCAAAAACGTCGAATTCGAAACCAACTGCCCGCTTCCGATTGAAACGGCCTTTCCCTGCTTCGCCTCTTCCGGTGAGGTAATTAGCATTGCCATCGAGATTCCCAATCGCTCAGCTGGCGGAGTCGCCATTTTGTTTGCAATCCGATACCACTGAAAGCGTGAACTGAGGTGTTTCTAGCGACTGCTCGACAGTAGATTACGAGTCGGAAGACCTCATTTCGTGACGGACAGCCTGCCTTCATAACCGACTCCAGTGACGTCGGTCCGCACACTGTTGCCCGAATTCAGCCGGGAGCGTGCAGCCGGCTGCAAAATTCGATAGACCTCTACCTGTTTGTAAACAAATGACGTCGTAGCGTTAGACAGCGCCACCAATTTGGTAGAGCTGAACTACGTTCGAAGCTAGTGGCGAACGAGGTCGCGTCCGAAAGCCACGGTCTTGAGGGGATTACGATGGTCTCTGAAAGGGACGCGACCTTCGGTCCTATAGTTTTCTTTCAATAGGAGGCAGCGAACAAGTGTCCATTCGTGGAACCCAGCTCTTCCCTATCTGTTTCGGTTTCGGTCTGTCTACCAACGTCATGATGGCGTTTGTCGGGTAGAGGTTTATTCAGTTAATAGGCCTCTACCCAAGAAACGTCATCGTGACGTTGGTAGAAAGACTGAAACCGAAACTAATCGGAAGGGGAGGGCTGGGTTCTACGAATGGATACTTGTTCGCTGCCTCGTATTGAAAGAAAAAGAGGACCGAAGGTCGCGTCCCTTTCAGGGACCATCGTAATCCCCTCGAGATCGTGGCTTTCGGGCGCGACGTTGTTGGCCCCCTATAGCTTTGAGCGTAGTTCAACTCTACCAAATTGGTGGCGCTGTCGAACACTATGACGTCATTTGCTTACAAACAGGGAGAGGTCTATTTTCGAACGTTGCCAACTGTTCCAAAACGAAATATCCCGGTTACACGTATTTCGTGCACCCAGTATTCCGATCGCACCTTCAGTTCAACAACGTTTTTCTCTCCGGACACCACCTTTAAACGGACAGTCGCATCCAGAAACCCATTTATGAAACAGATACCATTATGTTTTCGCCATCGGCCGACGATCCAGTAGGCTAATGTTTTCTTTAATGGGTATACAAGGTGTTTGCTCTATAACGTGTACAGAAATTTTATTTAAAGCGACCGATAAAAGAGAAACGAGTGCTACTTTTCAGCTACTTGACTAAGAAACGGGTGCTACTAGAGAAGCAGTACCTGTCTTTTACTCAAGTGGCAGAAAAGTACCACTTGTTTTTTTTTTTGCTTTTATCGCTCGCTTTAAATATAATTTCTGGACACGTTAGAGCAAACACCCTGTATACACCTGCAAACAACGATACAACAACGAAAAAGTTTGACGTTTCGAACCTCATTCGAGTTGCATCGCCAGAATAACGTATCACAAGCTGCAGGTCCCTTTTTATCAGGTCCCCCAAGGTCGCCATTTTCCCATGTATTTGTTCCTATCCCGACGCGTGCAATGCCGGAGGCCGCCCTTAGATTCCCCATTGTTACCAGACGTTGGCTTGCGTGGATTGTAGCGCGCTAAAGATCCAGTTGAAGCACAATCCAAGCCAGGCCAAGTCACCGAAGGAGAAATTGACGACTGCAGCGCCTGCGGCGCCTGGTACGACAGGTACGCTATGTGATGCACGCAGCCGTGCACTAGATCCTTCCGATCGCTCAACACGTTTAAAAACGGGACCAAAAAGTGAAACACGACAGAGAAAGTTGTTATACGCGTTTTATTTGGACATATAAAGACTAGATTCATTCGCAGAAACAACAAAAACATTTTGCCGCTAAACTTAGCGCGCTGAAGTGATCCGGAACGGCAACAGTGGGGTATCTAGTGGCGGCCTTCTTCGTTGCACGCTTTTCCGAGGTGAGTTTGGGGGACCTGCTTTTTATGAAGGGATAAAATGAAAAGGGATCTGCAGCTTGTGGTACATTATTCTGATGATGAAACTCGAATGAGTTTCGAAACGTCAAACTTTTTTGTTTGTCGCTGTATATACCCATTAAAGATGTCAATCCCAGACGTTTGGAATTTTTTGCGAGGCTAATTTTTTCGTTCGAAAAATGTTCGGATATTAAATGGCCGAATTTTAAAGATCAGCGCCGCTTCCGCAGGTGCGGAGGCTCCGGCGACAACGAGATCATCGTGACGTCACCCCCTAACAGGAGGAGTGAGAGGGATTCGTTCGGAGGAGAAAGGCGCCATCCAGAAGGCCGCACGTACCTCCGCCGCATCCCTTTGCTCAAGGCTGTGCTCTGATTGGTGGTGTAGGGAATGACGTTTTCGCCTTTCTGAAGAGAGGGAATTCCTGCATACTCTCAACATTCGGCGTCTGCTCTTGTAATGTGTTCCATGGAATAACGGTCAAACTACGCCACCCTGTAGCGTGGGATTTTCGGTACCGTGGTCAGTGGTCAACGAGGAATAAAATGTCATATAGGAATAAAAATAGGAATAAATCTCATAAAAGGGATAAATATAGTTTCGAAATAGACTGGTACTGACGCAACCGTACTCCGTTGTACTCCGTTTGACTTGTACTCTGTTTTCTACTCATCACCGCAATCATACCATCAACGTAACACTCTGTATCCCGGATGTGGTCCTGCGCAAATAAATAAATCACCTTTTACGGCAACAACAACAACTAAATCATGACTATGGTCTGGGGTGATTCACCGCTTGAGAGCAGTACCCTACCCCATTACACGAGGAGCATGAGATGTGAAATATGAAAATGAAGTTATGTGCAAGTCCAACTCGAACTCCCGTCGTCTGGTTGCGCAACGCTATACGTCGCACAAAAGGAAGAAGCACTTGAAAGAAGCGCCAATGGTCCTTGAGATGCAGGGGTGGACCCTACAGCGTCTGGAGCAAGCCGGTAGCCAAGAGGAACTCCAAGAACATCAGAAGTCCTCGACGGTGTTGGACATGGCTCTGACATGGGCCAAGAATTGCAGCCTTTACGGCCTTTTACGGCAGCATATTCAGTGCAGAACCTATTACTGTCGTTATCGTTCCTGTTCAAGTTCGACTTTGCAATGACTAGCCCGGACCAATCCGAGCCACCGTAGACTCGTGAATTGTCGAAGGCTGCTTGTGCCTCGACAGATATGTTGATTTTGCAAAACCGATAGTTTTCGCTTTGCTCTTTTTCAAACAATGTCCCTTTCAACAACAACAACATAGATGAATGGATGATGATGATATGGGATGTTCCCTGCGTTGAGTGCAGGACCCTACCCCATTCCAAAAAGGTTCACATGAAAGGATGACGAGGGAAGGAAATCTCTACAGTTCGTGAAGGAGGCCGGTGGCCCTCAGAAAGGCCGTTTCAAACTCCTCCAGAAGGAGTGTTATTTCTCTGTTGTTACCTCTATTTACCACTTCCTTCGGAATGCGTTCATTTTTTTTTTATGTGTGTGGAAAAGTCTAGGGTTCATAAAACGAGGAAGAAATACGAGGAAGATCATCTCGTCCCACGTGCTCCATAAAACGAGGGAATTCGTAAATCCAGGCTGCATAAGTCGAGTGTTCATGCCAAGTGCAGCCGCGCGGATCGTGTGCTGAGATTTTAAAGGTACTATAAACCAGTCGAGGTGCAACATCATGTTTTGTGTGCCCTGAATTGTGTGCGTCTCCCCCCAGGAGTAAAATGCCGCAAAATTTTCCCACATAGACGTTATAGCTCCCGAAAAAATGCAAATTTAAATCTACTGGCAACACTGTGGCGAAGCAGTCCGACGAAACGCCGACTCCGCCAAGTACGGGGGGCGAAAATGTCTCATGCGCACGACTCTGGGCCAAACAGAGCGACGTACGATAGCAGCGCTACGATGCTGAAACAAGGCCCAGGTATAGACGTTTAGCTACTGAGTGCACGATTCGGCTTTTGTTTATATTTTTCACACAAATTACATTTTCTCAAAAGGGTAGTATTTGCAAATCCCAACAGGAAAGCCATCATCTGTTTATCGGTCTCCTTGTTTACAGGGTTGCTTTACAAATTGAGGACTTCTTCCCACCAGGCGTCGCCACGACATTCTTGACTGCGTTTTTAGTTACCAATTAGAAATACTTAGAGTAAACTCCTGCGCATATTACTTGTTGCGCAGAACCTTTGAGTCTAGCACTCTCGCGTCATGCTGACTGCATAGGTTCCACCTCGACTGCTTTATAGTACCTTTAAGGGACGTTAAACGAGCAGTGAGGTAGCATTTAACGTGGCTCGAAACCTTCTTTTTTTTTTTTTTCATTCGTCAAGCTGTCTATCGGGATTCACCGTGCAAAATATTTTCACTGTGCGGCGTATTGTGACTGCCAATCAAATTTATAAAATTTACAAATCGATTTACAAGAACTGTCGGGAGAAAGCAGCCGCGGACGACCGACACCAGTGACGTCATTACAGGTACGCCTCACTTGGTGAGGGAGCTCTTTGCGTCACCCTCCGCCTCCTTTCCGTACCAGACGTTACGCGATACATAACAATAATCATACCACAGGCAGAATTTAAAGGTACTGTAAAGCAGCAGAAGCCGAATTTTATTTAGCGTGGCTATTCGATAGTCCAAGCCATTAGTACAAAAACGGCGCAAATTTCATTCCAATCGGTGGTGCAGTTCATTAGAAAATTACAATTAAAGATTATGGGCAACACTGTATTAGTATTCGGAAGGGATCCGTACTCTCAGCCGCGTACGGCGGCAACCACGTTGCATGCGTATAACACTGGGCCCGACAGCCGAACAGCGCTGTATTTCTTTTTGATTTTATTTCGCAAAAAAACACGCTAAGAAGGGGTCTTTGCACTCCTATGGAAATATGATACGAAATAATATAGCCACCAAAAGAACAAAACGCGACAAAATAGTGCTGCATGCATAATACATATTCGACAGTGTTGCCCGCTGCACAGCGGGTTGTTCGACACCAGGCGTCGCGCCGCTGCACTACGCCGGATTTTTCATGATAGATTAAAAATATTTAGACAGCGTTGTCGGTCGTATGGTTCCGCATATGGGATTTACAAGCAACAAAGTCTCAGGCCACGTCGCCAGCATATCCTGCTTGTCCACTGCTTTACAGTACCTTTAAAAAAAAACTATCACGTGTTCGCAGAGTGTATAACGCGCAAGTTACACATTGAAAAAAGTGTCGCGAAGAGGCACTACACGTTATCTACAGTTATCTGCGAGTTCCCGGAAGGTCGGCTTTTAGTAGGATGTCGGGCGACTTGAAGTTGTAGCCGAGGAAGTCACGCGCGGGGTTTCAATGCGGCATCTCTTGTGAGGGGGTAGAGCTCCGACAAATAAGTATAAAGGACACAAGGCCTCTTAGGTCCTGGATGGATAGCTGCCTCCCTTTGCAGCGGCATTGCTGCTCCTGACTGAAGGCGACATAGCACGCGTGAGTCAGCTGAGGGTCGAGGACCCCAGGTGACTTCCGAATACTAACGTGCCCTGGTATTCTCACGTGACCTCACGTTCTCTAGATGACCGCTCGGGTGGCAGACCTGTAGTTTAAAATAGAGACCGTACCTTGTAGGTAAATAAACTATAACAACATTAAATAATAATAAACGATACTTGTACTTTGCGTGCACGCTTCTGTTGCTACGTTCAATGAGGGCGATACATAGCCTATAGTTCCTGCTCCAAAGTAAAGAACTGGAAATTGCGTGACTACAGTGAACCCTCGTTAATATGACCCCCGATAATCTGACATACGCGCTTCATGACCATACTCTTGGGGGACAATGCTGTGGAACCTCTGCAAATCTCGCCCGTTAATATGACAATTCCGCATTATGACAAAAATTTTCGGGAACGACCATGGTCATAATAACCAGGGTTCACTGTATGTATATAGGTCATCTCAGAGCTCCTTTAAAGAAACTATATACTGCGCTCATAGTTGTCTATAGCAGCGTGAATTGTTATTATTCCCCAGAGCAACAGGTAAGTGATGTAACATCAACGTTAGCGTGCCTGCTCATCATATCGGCGACACAGGCATGTGGATACGAGGGACGCAGCGATGATATTCGCAAGGACTGTCCTTATCTGCGCCCTTTGCAACAGTGAAAGTAGAAAGCCCGAGTGTTTGTCTTCGATAAAGCCCTATCGGAACGCGTTTTTCCTCTCATTACGTATGTGTTACATAGTCGGGTAGCGTGTGTACTACCACAGTTTATGTCGAAGGTTATAAAGCGACTCTAATGATAATTGCCAAAACGTTCTTTCCTCAATTTGCGAGCATACGTCGTTCATTGCGTCTATGTACGATTTTCTTTGTGCCGAAAAAATTGACACTTTTTTTAGCACTCGCTCGAAAGGACTAGAAATTGTTGAAGAATGCGGATCAAATCTGAATGTATTTATTGATTGATTGATTGGTAAAAGAAAAAAAAATGGAGATGTTAGTCAAATCTAAAGAGAGTTCAGAATATAACTGAAGGATCAGTATCAACAAACGCGTTTTGGAGTAGCCAGTTCTGACTGGGTCGGGACTAACCTCTCCATATTTTTCTTTCTTTTCCAATCCAATCAGTATCAAACCGAAATGTAGTTAGTGGTTAGCGAGTTAAAATTTAGTTGAAGGGTCGCTGCAAATCACGAATCCCAGTTTTTAAAAAAATCCGCGTCTGGTTTAAAGATTCCGCATGTATAGCAGAAAATGTAGTAAAATCATTGCAGTTATGGGCAACTATCTAGATGTTCACATTTAAGTTCGTTGACGACAGCTAATGTTAGTGGCATCAGTCAGAGTCGAACTGCTCGTGAACAGACTGGATTCTGACGATTATTTGCTAAGTAAATTAAAATTAATTAAATTAATTATTTAATTAATTAAAAATAAAAAATGCTAAATAAATGGGTCCTAGTGCAAGCGCCATGCAATGAGGCAATATATAGATAATGCCACCGATACTGTCACGTACGCACCAATTCTATTGGGATATTTCCGAACTCTCGAACTGTTTCAGATACAAGTCAACCATTTCTAGTTGAGCGAAATCTGATCCCCAAACTCCACAAATCTTCAACAAAGTAAGATAAGCAACAACTTCCTTTATTCCCTATATCAACACCGCGAAAGCGACTGCGACTGTGAGCTGCGTACAAGACGTGCACGGGCCGATGGAGAGAAGACAGCTGGAAGGAGTGCGAGAAAGAAGGAGTTAGTATGTTTCCTGGGCTGCCTTCACGGGGCGACTGTCTGGCGATATCTGTATGTGTAGTCTGCCACGTAATGATCGTAAAATACAGTGAACCCTCGTTAATATGACCCCCGATAATCTGACATACGCGCTTTACGACCATACTCTTGGGGAACAATGCTGTGAAACCTCTGCAAATACCCCCGTTAATATGACAATTCCGCATTATGACCAAAATTTTCGGGAACGACCATGGTCATAGTAACGAGGGTTCGCTGTACGTACAAAATGGTCTACAGTGAACCCTCGTTACTATGACCATGGTCGTTCCCGAAAATTTTGGTCATAATGCGGAATTGTCATATTAACGGGGGTATTTGCAGAGGTTTCACAGCATTGTTCCCCAAGAGTATGGTCGTAAAGCGCGTATGTCAGATTATCGGGGGTCATATTAACGAGGGTTCACTGTAAATTTAAAATGGGCGCAATCACTGGACATAGTTGTCTCCCGACATATAGCTTATCAATCACTATCATGGACGGCATAATCGTCGTCGTCACCAACAGGGACTTCCGCAGGATTTTCGTTTGAATGGGTGAAGGGTGTGTGTGGAAATTCAGAGCTGGAAATTCCGTAAAGGGAAGTCCTCTGACTCATATTTTTTTGGGGGGAGAGGGGAAAGAGAAAATTTCCTGCCTCCTGTTATCCGCGTTACGTTCTGCGCTCAGATAATAGTAATACAGTCAACCCTCGTTAATATGACCCCCGATAATCTGACATACGCGCTATACGACCATACTCTTGGGGAACAATGCTGTGAAACCTCTGCAGATACCCCGAGTTAATATGACAATTTGGCATTATGACCAAAATTTTCGGGAACGACCATGGTCATAATAACGAGGGTTCACTGTAATTTATTTGGTCAAAAAGTTGACCGGGGACAGCGACAAAAAGTCACAACGTGACTTGACGAGGTCACTGTCCCCGTACAGCAGCATCACATCGTATTTTTTTAAAGATATTTTTTAGATTTTTATTTTTAGATAAAGGAGCGTTCCAAGCGTGCGTTCTCCACAGGCGCGTTTCCTTGTATCGTGTAACAAATGTTCCGGATTGCGAGTAGTGGAAACTTTTATCGTATATCTCAAAACAGTCCTCATATCATGCGCGCCTACACTCTTAAAAATGATGGTGGTGGTGGTGGTGGTGATGTTGAAAGGGCTTGCCGTTGTCGGCCTCACGTATGTGGGCAACGTCACGACTGACGCCCTGGGGAAATGTGCGTCCTGGGCCGACTTCTAGGGGAACTGTGCCGACATATGTCTGAAATGAACTTCACCGCATAGCACGCTCCTAGCCAACCATCATGTCGAATGATATCGTTATGTGCCTTGATTTGTTGAAAACGGGAGGCGTACGCCTTTTTTGTGACACTTATGCTGTTCATAATTGTCACAAAAAAGGCGTACGCCTCCCATTTTCAACAAATCAGGGGAAAGAACGATATCATGTGAGATGATGGTTGGCTAGGAGCGTGCTATGAGGTGAAGTTCATTTTTAAGGGTGTACGTACCATCGTGACATTTGTACAGGTCCCGTGCTTACGTCATATCGTAAAACCGAAAGGAGTTGTAAACGTTCCGTTCGTTGTTCTCGTTTATGTAAAAAAAATACGACGTTCACCAGGATAGCATTTTGCATATGACGTTTTCCCGGAACTCCCAGTCGAATACGACTCTAATCTCAAAATCAGTAGATGGCCTCCAGATGGCCCTTTAAAATTACGGCTTGCTGACTGAGCTTTCGGGGCACATTAAAGAACCCTCTCTGGTGGGCAAAAATCAATCCACAGATAGGCAACGTCATTCATGTGATCATAGTTCTCTACTAAAAAAAAAAAAGTAAAGTTACAGTTACAGCTACAATTACCACACGTAAGGTACTTTATACGTACCTTTTAAGAGAAGGTGAAAAAATGTAACTCTATAAAAAACTTTGTTTTAGCACGTGTACTGTCCCAGCATATACAGTGAACCCTCGTTATTATGACCATGGTCGTTCCCGAACATTTTTGTCATAATGCGGAATTGTCATATTAACGGGCGAGATTTGCAGAGGTTCCACAGCATTGTCCCCCAAGAGTATGGTCATAAAGCGCGTATGTCAGATTATCGGGGGTCATATTAACGAGGGTTCACTGTAGTTATACCGTGTTATAAACGGATGATTTTCCGTGGGCCCTATAACAGCACGGTGGGAGTCGGTCTGTGTGTGGCCATCCTGGCTGCGTACGAGACAGTGTTGTACGTATCGCCGTTACAAGTAACGCCGTTACAGTAATCGATACTTTTTCGGTATCGGAGAACGTATCGGCGATACTTTTGTATGCGCGTATGTCAGATTATCGGGGGTCATATTAACGAGGGTTCACTGTATATAGTTAGGGAGTGACTTTTTCGGGTTAAATGCTTTTCTCAGGTTCTTCTACTTTCTGGGTAAAAATCGGGCGCTATTTTTAAATCTGTAATTCGGGGAGAAATCCGACGATAATTGTGCCTTCGTGTGTTATTGGGTGTTTTTGTTTGTCCTCTTGGCTATTAAGTCCTTTCCAAATCTCTCTCTCTTTTTTTTTTTTTTTTTTTTTTTTGCGGGATCGCGATCTTCCAGCGGTAAACCCCGAAGGCATAGACAATGTTGACACACATGGGTGTATTGCTGGGAACGTAAGTGACCCATTCTTACATGTATAACACGTGGCGACCTTTGTTCGTCTTCACTGGAAACGTCACTTGAGGATTTCATAGTGACTGGAATTTGGGGAGAAATCGGGTTTAACCCGAATTGGTCGGAGGTCAGTTTGGGGGAGAATAACCGGGCGGAATCGGGTTTAACCCGAATTTTTCTTTACTTCTTTCATTCTTATTCCTCCTTATTTCTTTCTTTCTTTTCTTTTTATTTATTTCTTATTCCTTAATTTTCTTTATTTATTTATTTCTTATTTCTTTCTTTCCGGAATAGCAAGCCGACGTCCGGTTTAGCTGACCTTTCCTTCGTTTTTTTTTTTTCCTTTTCGTCTAATAAATATATCCTCCCTCCGCGAAAAAGTCACTCCCAATCCAATAAGTAGTCCAATATATATTTACATTTGACAGTTACTTTAACCCAAAAGGGTAACTAGTTACAGTTACCAATTACTCCTAACTTACAGTTGCTAACGTAGACTGAACGTAAAGCCTCTCTCTGAAAGTCAAGAGAAAGCAAAACTTCGCATCCCGTGAGAAAGCATCTCCTGCTTAGCCCTTCTGTCACTAGAGATCCGACAACGAAGAAGTCACTCAACCTGCTCATCCTTTTTCTACAAAGACCCCTTTGTTGCGAGCGCAAATTTGGGTGAACAAAACAACTCCGTTGAGGACGCATCACTTCTTTTTCTGTCCCGGTCTCCGCGCCTTTGACAAATCTGTTCCGGGTCGCCAGAATCAGCGCCCGCGACCCGAAACTAAAATAATCAGCCACCGTAAACGATGGGGATTTTCCGAGAAGTTTTTCCGAGCTGCTTCCCGGGGGTGAACAGAAAGGGGTGATGACAACCAACAGCGTGATTACGTTATGGTCTGCCCTATATCGGGTGTGTACCCCAGGGGAAGGACCCACGGGGGTACCGTGTATTCAGCTTGACTGTACCCCGCCGGGGTGGACTGACCATTATGATATCCCTCAGGATTATACCGGGTGTTTCAGTTAAATCCCCGGGCTAAATAATTCGCGAACCGGTGCACCAATCGAATAACTTTCTTTTTTACAAGTATCTGTCCAATACCGCCTACAAGATGCGCACCGCGTGAATGAGCGGGAGGCGCTCATTATTTAAATACAAATGCAAATGAGTTTCGTAAAAAAGCGTAACTTCTAAAGCAGGGCGCCGTCGGCATTAAAATAGGTACTACCCCTTCTAGGACCTTCAGTAGATACCTTTTAGAGAAAAATCTGCCACCGAAGCGGGTCATTTGTTGCAGTAATTAATTGGTTTCGGTTTACGTATTTTTGTCGCGGCTGGTCGCGGCGAAGCGCAAAAGAACGTAATTCATTGGTGTAATTCATTGGTGTAAGGACGTAATTTATTGATGGATAAGGGAGTGAAAGAGCGTCCTTTTGCCCTGCGCCGCGACCAGCCGCGACAAAAATACGTAAACCGAAACCAATTAATTACTGCAACAAATGACCCGCTTCGGTGGCAGATTTTTCTCTGAAAGGTGTCCACTGAAGGTCCCAAAAGGGGTAGTACCCATTTTAATACCGACAGCGCCCTGCTTTAGAAGTTACGCTTTTTTACGAAACTCATTTGCATTTTTATTTAAATAATGAGCGCCTCCCGCTCATTCACGCGGTGCGCATCTTGTAGGCGGTATAGGACAGATACCTGTAAAAAAGAAAGTTATTCGATTGGTGCGCCGGTTCGCGAATTATTTAGCCCGGGGATTTAACTGAAACACCCGGTATAGTTCCCTCACGAGATAAAACACCGTAGAAGCAGTTATCGTTAGCCAATTTTGGAATAAGATTTGAGACGCCGAAGCTCCGCTGTAACTCGCATATAACTCCATCATTTCAATGTTCAGCGGTTTTCAAATGGGTACGGTAAACGATTGATTGGTCACCAGGGCTCAATCAAATGGAACTCTCTACCGGTATCTGTTGTAACATCAAGTAACTTTCAACTGGCCGTTAGGAGATATCTATGTCACATAGATAACAGGACATGATTACGTAGCATGTTCAATTATAACTGTTAATCAGTCTTATTATACATATATATAAGACTGATTGAGCTGAGTGACCCCTGGTTTGCCAATCCCGAACGATGCGCAGCTACCCAGGGCCGACGAGCCGCAAACACGGCGAAACACGTGTCCTCTGGTGCTGTCGCATCGTTCAATGAGTATCTGTTCCTCTACGTGCAGCCATAGAAGCCATTTTAATCTGTAAATTTGAATTTCAAACACGTCTAGCATCATTTACTTATTTTTTTAATGGCTTTTCCCGCCTCTTCATGTATATTTACAGTTATTTACTGTATATTTACAGTTTTGTTGTACATGCTCGTATTAATTAATATGTTACTTTTTTTTGGCAGAAGCTGGAAAATAAATCATGCAAATGTATATTTTCTCTGATCGTACTGCTTACACTATGATCCGTATAGTTTTTGCAGTGTATAATCTGTATATGTTGGCAATAAACGAGCAAACAAACAAACAAGCGACCCTACTGTAAGACTGTCGATTTATGCGATGTACTAGCAATCTTTCCACGCATGTAGTGTGTCGGCGAGTGCGTTACATAAATAAGAGGGACACTGCTCCACGCACAAGGGGCGGATGTCCTTGTCTATATCATTACAGTGAACCCTCGTTAATATGACCCCCGATAATCTGACATACGCGCTTTATGACCATACTCTTGGGGGACAATGCTGTGGAACCTCTGCAAATCTCGCCCGTTAATATGACAATTCCGCATTATGACAAAAATTTTCGGGAACGACCATGGTCATAATAACGAGGGTTCACTGTATCTTACTGAGATGTAAAATTTCTGGAATTACTTTAAAAAAGCTCTAGTAAATCGGAGGGACGTAACGCGATAACGCTTCTGAAAACACGATAAGGTAATTGTACTATATCTTTCGAGTGACTGAGCCTTGATTTCACAGCAGCTTTTTTTACTATTGCATCTTTTTTGGCAGTCTGCCTCCGGTGTACTAAAAATCGCTATAAGGGGGTTTTCGAATGGGGTTTCCTCACCGCAACCCAAAACGCAAAAGCACCTTGCGCTTGTAGCACCATCAAGCGTTAGCCACCAGTGATGACCACTAACTACTTCTACAGTAGTTTAACTATAACTACTAACTACTTTGTGGTTGAGTAGTTTAACTAGTAGTTCAACTACTTTTCAGGGGAGTAGTTAAAACTAATTTGTTAACTACTGCATTGTAGTTGAACTACATCTATAACTAAATAACGTTGTCCACCAACACCAATCCCTTGTAGTGTTCTTGGACACCTAATTATGAATCACAAGCAATAATAAACTTTGGCTCAAGCCATTGCTACGATCGTCAAATACGAAGCTTGCAGCGGGATTCTTTCTGTGCCTACGCGGTAAACTAAGTTGCAGAATTATTTCACAGCAAATGAGGCTTCACTAGACAAGCATTAAAAGTGAAGATTTAGTACCACATGCACGACACAACTGCTCTGCACCTCCGTTCTCATCAAACAAGTAGCTCAAGGTAAAAGTTGGAAGCACAATCGTGCCGTAAAGCTTGCGGCAAAATCGGAAGTGGTTGGCGCCTTCAGTAACCTAACTACTGTAGTTAACTACTTAAAATAGTAGTTTAACTAGTAGTTGCCACTACATTTCTGCAAGTAGTTGATAACTACTTTTTAACTACAATCAGATAGTTTAACTAGTAGTTTAACTACATGTAGTTAACTACTGGCCATCACTGTTAGCCATAGTATTTATTTTGCGTACGAATGTCGCTTAATTCGGAGAATACAAGTTTTTTTTTGTCCTAAATATCGTTCGCGAATTTATGTTCCGTTAAATCGTCGCCCGTTTCTTTCACTTCTTTTTCGTGGCTCTCTCGCGGCATCTCGCGCCGGCTACTCAAGTTCACTCTGGGGCCAGATTAGGTACAGTAGAACTTCTGTACAGTGAACCCACACGTTAATATGACCCCCGATAATCTGACACAGACTTGTGCCCGTTACTCGAAAAAAGTAATTGATTAGCGTTACCGTTACTTGTACGGAAAAAGTGATTGATTACCCTTACCAATTACAGGACTTCAAATGTAATTGAGCAACGAGTAGAAAAAGTAACGCGTTACTCCGGTCGTTAGCCTGCATTCACGCAAATTATACCCATCTTTGTGTGCCTCAGCAAAAAAAGAAAAAAAAGAAAGAAGAAAAAAGAAAAGTTCAACAAGGGGGTGGAACAGCTGAAATAACCCAAAAATATGTACGTCTACTGTAGTTATCGCCCGGGAAGATGTTGACCCGATTGCGGAAGATCATGCGTGGAACTTCCCCATGACTCACTAAACCTCCAAAGCTACCACACAAAGGTACCACCACACTGGTGTAGGAACAGATTAGGGGGAGAGACCCTGAAATTCCAGAACAAAGGCTGACGACACGAAGATCTTGACTTGGGGCAGAACATCTAAAAGATGAGTTAGTCTCTGCCGGGAAAGTAATCAATTACTGAGTAATCGATTCCTCAGAAAAGTAATTGATTACACGAAAAATTACTCAAAAAGTAACGCAATTACTAGTAACGCGTTACGCACAAGTCTGATCTGACATACGCGCTTTACGACAATACTCCTCGGGAACAATGCAGTGAAACCTCTGCAAATCCCCCCCCCCCGTTAATATGACAATTCCGCGTTATGACCCAACTTTTCGGCAACGACCATGGTCATAATAACGAGGGTTCACTGTATAGCGAACCTGGATATAGTGAAGATTTGGTTATAGTGAAGTAAACCTGCGGTCCCAAACTGCTGAAACTCCAACCATTAACTACTGATACAGTGAAGGTATACTGATACAGTCAAACTCCTTTACAACGAAACTCAGGGGACAGCAAAAAAAATTCGCAGTAAAGGTATCTTCGTTAAAAAGGATGTCTAATATTGGACCTATAGGCTCCAGCGGGACCACAAAAAAATTTGCTGTAGTGGTATTTTCGTTAAAAAGGTGTTCACTATAAAGGAGTTTGACTGTATAGGAAGTTTTTTAGTGGTCCGACCAACTTCACTATAAAGAGGTTCTTATACTGTACTCACACTATTTTCGATGAATACAACGTGCGCCAGCAAAACCCAAAACGTGGATTAGACCCTCCTGGGCATGCGCAGTGACGTCATCCTGTTCCACAGGGCCCCCCAAAAACGATTGGTTGCCTTATTTCTAAGACTCTCCGTTAAATTAAAACCCGTCTTACGTCGCAAAACCTTCCACAATCGGCTCTAAACTTGCGCTTAAAAAACGCAATCGATTGTCAGCATCAGTAAAGTGCAAGATCACGTGACTTAGAAAGGGAAGAAGAAAAAAAAATTTCTTGTGTCACGAAATGTCTTGTATCTCCAGCCAATTGATATTCCGACGGCGCCACTGGAATAGGCAGCAGGATATGCAGATGAAGTGACTTCGTATATTTTTCCAGACCCTCGTAAAATCTGCGATGTAGAACGACTCGAAGGAAAAAAGCATTTATTATTTCTTCCTTTCTCTCTCTCTCTTCGATGTTGCGGAAGAAGCGACGACCCTGCTGGTTGTGGGCTCCATAAAACTGTGCACCATCCACAGAAAAGATGCCATCTCTTTTTATTGCTGGTGCATCATCTGTAGTATTTGAGTGACATATACGGAATGAGTACACATTACCTACTGGCTATTATGATAAGTTTCTCTCATTAGGACGTTTTCTACTAGAAGGACAGTTGATGAAACGACGGCTTGCAGAGTGCGAGCCCAAACCAACGCCCCCTTATTGCCGGTCTCATCATGCCTGCACGGTGTCTTCTTTTGGGCTACACCATGTCCAACCCAGGGGCGGATGCAGACCCTCACTTGGGGTGGGGAGGGGCGATCCCCCCCATGAATCCGTCAATGATGCAACGAAAGAACGCCACAACATGTAGTTCATCAACCCGAAAGTTACTCTGGCGGAAACATTATACTTAAGCGCCACCAGGTGCCGCCTGTGCTGCTCCCATAGTTTCGAGGTCTGTGCACTACTTGTCGTGACGTAAAGTGACGCGGCTAGCCATTGCAGCCAATAGGAAGAGGGGTAGGGCGGAGCCTCAACGAGCTGCTCTTAGGTTAGTTGCCTTTCTCGTCATCACACCAGGGCTCGCTGACATTCATGAGGGCACGAACCTCTTTGGACATGCTTGGTTACAGGCAGTCGTCACGATAAAAGCGCTAAAATTCACACGACCCAAACACCACACGCAAGGAAACACACACACAAACACACATCTATGGCGCCTTGTGTACGGTGCTTCTGTTGTATGAATTTTAGCGCGTTTGTCGTCCGCTCACCCTCCCTTACTTTACCCTCACCCCCCGTGCTCGTGATTCTGGATAAATCACTGATTTAGACACGTCCTCGGCGTGGGACGTTAAATACAGGTTGCCGAGAGATTTCGGCGCACATCGGAGGACCCTCGTTGGATAAAATTAATCCGCTGACCGACTGCTATGGCATCGGTCATGATCGTAGTTGTCTTGTGACGTAAAACCCCCAGTGACTATTTCTATTAATGACCAAACTTAGGACCCCGAGACTGAGGGAACAGAAAAAAAGAGACCACACGATTATACCTCAGTTTCGGGGTTATAAGTGTGGATATCTGTCATATATTACCTGTACTACAGGGTGTTACCCTATAAAAGTCTACCCGTGCCGCCACGCCGTATTCGCCAATTACTCAATGCAGGTGGCACATTGTGCGATCTTCATACAAAGCTCATAAGGACATTTAATCGTGGTAAATTTCAAAGTGATTGAGTGCCGCAGCACGAAGTTATAACTCAAACCGTGCAATTCCCATAGTCAAAACAAACAAGATGGCGGCGTTGAGAAGGGCACTTGACATGCTGCTCACCACACGACAACGTGTCGCATATCCTGCCAGCCGGATGGAACTGCAGTTTTCATTTCGTTTTCGTGTAACTGTCGTATTTTGCTCAGAAGTAAGCAACGTGAGGAACGAAAAATGCTGACGCATACTAAGCAGACGACACCCAAAAGGGATGTCGTCTGCTGACTGAGAGGCGCCATCTTGGCTGTTTTGACTACTGGAACCTCACGTTTTGAGCTATAACTTTGCGTTACGGTGCTCAATCACTTCGATATTTACCATGATGGAATGTCCTTATGAGTTTTATACGTGGGCAACACATTGTACCGCCTGAATTGAGTAATTGGCGAGCACGGCATGCCGGCGCGGGTAGACTTTTATAGGGTAACACCCTGTATTATGTCACTGTATTATCCACGTCCATACAACCTGCCCCCATTGTTGTGCTGGCAACCAGGGGGATTCCGAAGATGGCGGAATAAAGAGTATACCGTGAGTCTGACGGTGCGTGCTTCTCATCATGTACCAAGCAACGCAACAATATCCTCTTCTCTATTTTTTTTCTCTATTTCTCTATTTCTGTTATACGTTTTGATTGATTTGATTTCTCTGATCTGATTTGATTTCTCTCTTTCTGTTATACGTTTTGATTCCCTTCTAATTTGCCGAGAAGATGTGAAAGAGGAGAAGAAGTGTTTTTGAGACAATCCCATTTCCGCTATTTATTAATATGCCCATTCCGCATCCCCAGCTTTTCTTCCCCCTCTGCCTATACAGCAGATATTCTTTCCAGCTTCTTTGCCAGGTTTGCTTCCATGAATGTTTTATTAAACCAATTCTTTCGTCATCATTGCCGTTTCATCGAGGCAATCTCTTTCATCGTGGACCTTTATAGCGGAATTATTTTCCCTCGCAACCCTCCTCATTCATCCGAAACAGCACCCCATAGATCGCTTCCACCCACGTCCACACGACGCGCGACGCGCATCCACCGCGCGCAGCGCCGCCTCGCGCCACGGCAGAGAACTACTCAGGGTATTCCTCCATCACAATGTGTCTTCCTCGTTTTCCGAGAAAAAAAAAAGTGGGGGAGAGAACACCAGGAAGCGAAGGGGGAAAAGAACGAGGGAAAGGGTTGAGCAGCTCCTCTTCCGGCAACGCCCTCGGAAAACGCCACCAACTGCATAGCGTCCTTTCTTTCTTACTTTTTTTTTTTTTTCGTACTCGCTCCCGTAATCAGCTGATGCGCTCGCTGTGTGTTTGTAAGATACTGGATCGCGCGAGTCGCGGTTGCGAGCGCGGGCGGCCGGCGCACTGCGGCGCTGCTCGTTGTTGTGTCGTCAGTTGTGGGAGTCACTTCCGGTTCGAGGGAGGGCTTCCGCTCGAGTAGCTCGGAGCGACGCAGGGGTTATGGTGATGTGTTTTCTTTTTTTTTTCTTCTTTTTTCTTTTTTTGTCGGTCAATTCACGAGGAAAATAGTTTAGTACGGAAAAGTGAAATACGTATGACCGAACGAACATTAAATATCTTGCACTCGCACGCTTCGTTTACGCTTTGTTTATGGGGTAGCGTTTCACTCCTACAGTGGAAAGCCTCCCCAGTTCATCGTCAGAATGTTTTTGTTGTTGTTGTTCTTTTTACGCCTGCTGAAGGAGAGAGAGAGAGAGAGAGAGACTGAGAGAGGACGTACATGTTCATGGTACAGTGAACCCTCGTTAATATGACCCCCGATAATCTGACATACGCGCTTTATGACCATACTCTTGGGGGACAATGCTGTGGAATCTCTGCAAATCTCGCCCGTTAATATGACAATTCCGCATTATGACAAAAAGTTTCGGGAACGACCATGGTCATAATAACGAGGGTTCACTGTATATTCCTCAGGATCCGCGGAGAGGTCCAAGAACACCAGGAAAGAGCCAGGATATATAAGAAGAAAACGCCCCACCCTTTCACGTCAACTGATTCACTTACGGGGCATTTTTACAACAATTAAAAAAAATTCGTTCATCGCGATCGATGAAACGCAGCATCCGACAAGAATTTCGAGTACATATATGTTAGTACGAAGGAATATACTGAGAGGATACGAGATATAATTGTTTCATATTTATTGTCTGAAAAAACGGTTAAGTCATCAGTGTTCCAGCAACTCTTCAAAGCTGCGGGGTTTGTCTTACCGTCTGCTTATCGTGTACAGTGAACCCTCGTTAGTATGACCCCCGTTAATCTGACATTCACGCTTTTCGTGGGGAACGGTTTTTTTTTTCATGTAAATCCTTCCCGTTAATATGACATTCCGCTTATCGGACTACGATCGAGATTTTTGGGCACAGCTGGGGTCAAAGACACGTATTATCCTCCCGTTATTATGACCGCGTCACGCACCCCTTTGAGTGGCTGCTTAAGTTTCTCAGGAACAAAGTGACACAGTTAAAGTGGGGCGCAAAGGATTAGGGTGACTCGAGGCGTTGTTGTCCTCAAGATTACTCATACCTCTTCTCGGATTGCTAAAGCAGTGAAGCACTGAAGGTTGCCTTATTGTTTTTTGAGCAACACAATGACATTAATAATGTTTGCGTGATCAATAATACTCATGTACAGTTAGAAAAGCTGATCACTGCAAGCTACTCCAAGCAGTCATTGCTGAATGCTGACAGACTTTTTTATTAAATAAATTGTTGTACAGCATCATGCGTACGTTTTGTTCTGCCGTGCATGCCCTCTGGTCCCCACTGGACCGCTTTCTCGTTATTATGACAATTCGCTTTATGACCAAAATCTGCGGGAACGGACGCGGTCATATTAACGAGGGTTCACTGTATATGTAGAATAAGAAATCGACGTTTTTTTGTTTTTGTTTCTTTTTTTGTCGCAAAATTACGGTATTTCAGACTCGTCTCTGAAGCGCAAAGCGACCCAGAAACTTATTTTTCTCCTTGTCTCACGAGATAATGTCTGGGACACGAATAAGAGGAACTTGTTTCGCGCGAGTAACTAAACTGCTCGAGCATTTTAGAAAGTCGCACGAAACAGTGGAGACTGCACGAAAAAGCCGTTACTCATATTATATGCGCACACCCGCAAGTTATCCGGTTGCATATAGCTAGGGTTCCGCGTTTTCGGTTTTAACCGAAAAACACCGAAAAACATAAGGGCGGCTAAATTTTTCCTCATTCGGTTTTAATCGAAAAACACCGAATACAGAGCGACATTCCAGGACACGCTAGAGATAAAGCCCAGCAAATTTGTTGATGCAGATCAGAAAACCGTACACTCTTAAAAATGAACTTCACCACATAGCATGCTCCTAGTCAACCATCATCTCGAATGATATCGTTATCTGCCCTGATTTGTTGAAAACGGGGGGCGTACGCCTTTTTTGTGACACTTATGCTGTTCATAATTGTCACAAAAAGGCGTACGCCCCCAGTTTTCAACAAATCAGGGCTGATAACGATATCATTCGAGATGATGGTTGGCTAGGAGCGTGCTATATGCGGTGAAGTTCATTTTTAAGAGTGTACAGAAATACGATGGTTGTGAAAAATGTCCGTCTACTTTTCAGTTAGCCACCAACGCCACCGCAGGGAACAACGCCATGTTGAATAAGCATCGTGCGTTAACCACATTGTGATATCTATTCGCCGATAACTGTCGTGTAAACCACGTACACGCCGGCAAAAAAAAACATCGAAAAACGACGATTTCGTGAAAATCTATAAACACCGAAAAAACATCTGCCCAAAAATAAAAACCGAAAACACGGCACCTTACATATATCTCAGTTATCCGCAGGCTACTCTATACCTGGTGGTAACGATACCCGTTTCCAGAGTTGTTCTATCTTTTTAATACCCCTTTATGGTCCATATCTAGAATATCGGGCCGTGATCACTTGGCCCCCAAATCATGCAGGATATAAATGAATGACTTCCAAATTTTGCACCAAAGCGGCGGACAGACATGGTGTTCGAAACGGTCTCCAATTAATCCTCCTCATCCGATCACGTCCTGTCTCGATCATGAATTCAAACCCAAGCAGCACAACACCTTGGCCCAATATTGGACCAATATCGGCAATACCGGCCCAATATTGGACCACTACCAGCAAGGTTGGATACCACAATTGGATCTTCTTCCCAAGCAGCACAACATCTTGGACCAATATAGGACCAATATTGGCAATGTCGGCCCAATATAGGACCAAGATTGGACCAATACCAGCAATAGTAGCCCGATATTGGTCCAATCTTGGTCCTATATTGGGCCCACATTGCCAATATTGGTCCAATATTGGCCCAAGATGTTGTGCTGCTTGGGAAGGGGATCATTATAAGTGTAACACATCTCCCTTCTCGAACTAATTCTTTCCTAAAACGTCCACAGAAGAGAATATAACCATCCCATCTAATATTGCAACCATCACCGGTCCTCCCAGCTTTCGCAACTCCTGCCACTGTAAACTGAAAAACTCCCTTTCGGGGTGTAATTCCATGGTGTCTTAACTGACTCCCTTTAAGGTGTACAGTGAACCCTCGTTAATATGACCCCCGATAATCTGATATACGCGCTTTACGACCATACTCCTGGGCAACAATGCAGTGAAACCCCTGCAAATCCCACCGTTAATATGACAATTCCGCATTATGACCAAAATTTTCGGGAACGACCATGGTCATAATAACGAGGGTTCACTGTATAGCAACACCCTCTGAAGAAAATACACCCTTTGTGTATATTGGTGTATTTCTACACCAATATTGGCGTAATATTAAACGTTTCACCGCCAGCATGGCTCCCTGGTGGCAGCCAAGGTCGCGCTGGAGAGTGGGAGACGAATGTCTGTATATAGTTCCCCCAGAAGTCGACCCAGGACGCACACTGACCACTCCTTCCTGCTGTCCTCTCTCCATCTTTCCTTCTCTCCACGTATGTACGGCGCTCATAGCCACAGTTGCTTCGAGGCGCTAACGCGGAATTCTAAAAAAAAAATTTCCCGAGGGTTCCATTACAAACTCCCTCAATTTCTACTATTTTTTTCTCTTTGCGTGACGTATGCTTTTGTCTACAGTGAACCCTCGTTAATATGACCCCCGATAATCTGACATACGCGCTTTACGACCATACTCTTGGGGAACAATGCTGTGAAAGCTCTGCAAATACCCCCGTTAATATGACAATTCCGCATTATGACCAAAATTTTCGGGAACGACCATGGTCATAGTAACGAGGGTTCACTGTATACGATTTATATACGTATATATGCTAGTTTAGTTTCTTCTCAGAAGACACTTATCTTGTATCAATGTATGTATCTCTTTTTTGTGTTTGTTCGTTATTCGGCTGATACCTGCTTCTCCCGTGTAACGCCCTCTCCAGGGTCCTTTGGGAGTAAATAAATTGATTAAAATGCTGGGCACCCGGTGAATATATACTGACCCGGCTTTGACTGCAGGCGTCTCCACCTGTTAGGCAACCTTGGGAGATGCCACGTGCTTACGAGAACCAGTGCGAGTGGCTTTCGTTCCTCCGACGTCAGAGCTTGAAGGGGAACTTTTTTTTCTCGCAGTTTTCTATTTCGAAAATTACGAGGTTTATAAAAAAAATGACTCGTTCTCCAGTACTCTGGTGTGCAGTAGATTGCGCGTATCTGGGAATGAACCACAGGATATGGAAGTGTCATAACCTCATAAAAATAATGGACGCGTTAATGTCAGTGTATTTCTTAGGTCATGTGACTGAGTTTGGTAGAGACGAGCTAGCGGCGGGGGGGGGGGGGGTCCAGTCAGTGACGCTCGCTAAAGGAGCGAAATCGGTGACCGCCGCGCGAATTTAGGCCCAATGATCCGATTCGGTGAGTGTGGGTCATTCCGGAACCTATAGCTAAGAAGCAAAAAAAAAACGAAAAAGAAAGAAGGTCAGCAATAATGGGTCAGACCATCCCCACGCACACACACGAACACACACACACACACACACAAAGAGGAGGGTAAGCTGTGTCAGGACACGGTCGCTGGATAGTATTCAAATAAAGATAGTAGTCTGAACGACCTGTGTATAATTTCAATGTGACAATATTATTCTTGTTCGAGTTTAGTACATATTTATTACAGTAAATGATACTTTTATTTTATACCTGTTGTTCCCGAAACAAATAGGCGAGCGAACGTTACAGCTCGGTGCAATCGATCGTCCATAGGTTGGGCGAGGACGGTGTCGTGGACGACAGGGCGGAGAGTCGTCTCACCACTCTGTTCAACACAGGACGAAGGTACGAGAAGTAAGAGAGGTGACTGAGGCATTCGACGCTGATGTTGGGTGTTAAAGTGAGAACTTATAGACAAGCATTGCCCAGAGTCGTACCCGTCGCCACCCGAGTCACACAATCTATGCTGAACATGTCCCTCATCAAACTGACGAAGTGCGTGTTCAGCGTTATGCCAGCACATAAATCGCTACATAGGACTATATCGATATGTCGGCGTCGACTTGGAGAAACGAATGAGGTTTGTAGTTGGTGATGTATAACTGTATGGTGATGTATAACTGTGTAACTGTATATGTTGTAGTTGGTGATGTAAGTACAAGGCGTTACTGATTGAAACAAGATCATATGCCGCTGTCATCTGACAACGAGACGAGATGTATGTATAGACAGAGCCGAGGACTAACATCACCACATCACCACCACAGGCTCGCGAGTGCACTGCATGTGATTCTCGATCTCGATGGTGATCGCGCAACAAATGGTTGGGCTGGGTATCTGCTTGTGTATTGCGACACCACCAACAATGTGTCCGGTCTTGCTGCGGTAGTTGGAAAGAGACACGTATGTTCGTAGCCGGTGATCGATGCAGCGCACTTGCGACCGCCCATCCAGGTCTCGTTCAGCGCAAGGTACTCGCACTGCTTCAGCAGTGTCCGTCGTGATGGCGACTGAATGAGCAGCACTGTGTCCGTCGTGATGGCGACTGAATGAGCAGCACTGTGTCCGTGGTGATGGCGACTGAATGAGCGGCGAGTCTCTGTAACGTTGCGGTTGAGTATGCGTTCAACGGAGTGTCCGGAGACATGCAGAACAGGTGACCTCGCGAGGTGATGGTGTTGGTTCGTGTAATAAATTTTTATATATACACCGCTCATATAGCCATAACATGAACACTGGAGAGTCGTTCACAACAACATACATGAACTGATCGCCAAACTGTTCAACCTGCGGAACTGTGGAGAACACGGAGCACGTGCTGTTCACCTGCCGACGCTTCGACTCTAGTCGGCGAACACTGAAGAACGCCCTCGCGAAACTCAACAACCGACTCCTGTTAATGTTGGGAAGGTACTGGGGAGCTGGCCAAAGCAGCACCAGCAACCTGCGCTGTGTGCCCTGGCGAATTATCTCAAGGAGATACTTGCTGAAATAATATTTTAAATCATTCAGTGGTTTCACACGTCAAGCATCCTGGAACAGCTGGTCGCACCAGTGCGACTTACGTTTCCATTTTTTTCTTTATATTTCTATTCTATTCTATAACAACATGAACACTGCATGGAAAGTCGTTCATAACAACAACAACAAATGAATAAGATGAGTTTCAGTGAGTCTGCGAGCTCAAGAGGACTGGTAAATTATTGGACTGATTCCGTACACAGACTCTGTCCAGAAGAACATTCTCTGTTCTCGTCTTGAGGCTTCCCACTGAGCTGCTTGTTTCGTTTTTGTTCTCGCGATTTTGTGTACTCACACACAGCTCATACGTCTTCATCGCGAACTACGTCCATGAGCTCACCTGCGTTTACGTTATTTTATTCCCATCGTGTTTTATTACGAGCAATGCGAAAAATTCTATCCAGTTCTAATGGAATTATGGATTGATATATCTGGACATCTTTTCGCACAAACAGACCAGGCTGAGTGCGAGTCTTGTTTTCGATGCTTGATTCAACAACATAAAAAAATAATAATAAAAGAAATGTGCGTAATGTTCACCCATTGTTTCCAGCAGAGGATCGCTGTGGCACGACGAATGGGAACATTCCGTCTAATAACGACCATGCGGGATAGACAACCCGGAAGTCTCTTCCCTAGGTGACTAGAAGCCGTGTCACGTGGAGGCACGTGACTCGAATATATGGACGTGGAATGGATGGTGGTACACTTACTGCCTTCAGGGATCAATATTGGCGCAGAAGGGACAACTGCGTTCGGTTAATTCCTGGCCAGATAAGGCGCAACACCAGTTTCGGTTTTGTTTTCTTTATTAATGTATAGCTTGAACGAGCGGACGAAAATATATGGAACAGGGGGCTTTGTTGTGTAGACAAGTGGCGTTGAGTGCGCTGTAGTTATTGCGCATAAAAGCAGTAAAATAGCACGAACCAAATTAATTTATTTATTAATTTATTTTTATTAATAATTTATTAATAATAAATTTATTTTTTCAATCAATCAATCAATCAAATTAACATGGACTTTATTTCTATGCATTTGAAAATGTCATTGTGACGTCGTATAAAAAGCTTGCCGCAAAGATGAAAGATGAAAGTCACTGAAAAGGTTAGCCAGCTGTAGGGATCGAACCCACACTCTTAAAAATGAACTTCACCGCATAGCACGCTCTTAGCCAACCATCATCTCAAATGATATCGTTATCTGCCCTGATTTGTTGAAAACGGGGGCGTACGCCTTTTCTGTGACAATTATGAACAGCATAAGTGTCACAGAAAAGGCGTACGCCTCCCGTTTTCAACAAATCGGGGCAGATAACGATATCATTCGAGATTATAGTTGGCTAAGAGCGTGCTATGCGGTGAAGTTCATTTCTAAGAGTGCACATCTTCTGGATAACCTGGATTTCATCTTTCACCGTTGATTTCTTAGGCAATTTGAGGCTTTGTTTGTATCTGTCCCCTCTATGTTGTTCCAGCCTCAGAACTTCAGTTTCTCTCTTGCCGCAAAGCAGCCGAACCTTGCCCGTGGCACGCGCAAGATAGCACAATGTTGCTAGGAGGCCATTAATTTATTTTCAATTTAATTTTATCCTTTTTACTCCATATTGGCATCGCGAATCAGCTATGGCTGTGAACGCTGTCCGTACGTGTATAGATGTAGAGAGAAGGCTTGCAGGAAGGAGCATAGGAGATAGGGGAGCTTAGCATCCGTCTTGGGCCGACTTCGTGGAGAACTGTGACGTCAGGAAAGACTTCACGAAAACCCGGGGGCAGGGCGAGAGCCGGTGGTAGGATTCGAACCCACCAGCTTCATGAAGGTGTGGAGTTGCCACCAACGGACGGATGCGGTATTCACACCGCTCATTTTTATGTTCTTTACATTTCAATTCGATTCAATTCAATGTTATTTCGATCCAATAGATGGCGGGAGCCACGGCTAAAAGCTACAGTAGCCTTGCGGTGAACCACGGCACTTGATTTTGTTTTATTCTCAGTCAATTCAATTACATACAATAGCGGGCCGCCTTATCCTACACTCTCAGAAAAAAAAAAAAAAAAGTAGAATTTTCTACCCATCTCGGTAGAGCTGCATTGCAACCACATTTCTACTCAAACCAGTTTTACCTTTTGAGTATAACTGCAGAGTAGAAACTGGCGTTCTACCAGCTTCGGTATTAAATTCTACCCCTTTTTCTTCGAGCAAACGTGAGAGAGAGAGAGAGAGAGAGAGAGAGAAGCAAGGGAAAGGGACGTCGCCGCTTCTACCCGTAGAGGAGAAGGCGCGCGTGGATTGGCCCGGAATGGTAGAAGTACTGTCGCTCTACCGCCTTGGGTACCAGCTTGGGTACCAGCTTGGGTACCAGCTCCCGAGGCTCAGTGGTTAGCGTGCTGGCCATGTCACGTCGAGACTGGGAGGTACCCGGGTTCGAATCCCGGTGCCGGCTGTGCTGTCTGGGGTTTTTCCCGGGTTTTCCTCAGACGCTTTCAGACATATGTCGGCACAGTTCCCTTAGAAGTCGGCCCAGGACGCACATTCCCCCAGGGCGTGAGTCGTGACGTTGCCCACATACGTGAGGCCGACAACGGCAAGCCCTATCACCACCACCACCACCACCGCCTTGGGTAGGAAATTCTACCTTTTTTTCTTCTTAGAGTGTACTCTAAAAATAACACACTGATCCACTCTGGGCCTCAGCGAGTTGCTTTTACGTCTTCTTACAGAGGAGAGGTCACGAGAGTGATGGGTGAGGGCTTATGCACGCGGCTGTGAAGATCTCCGTGGAACGATTTTCTTTCTTTATTTTTTATTTTTGTTGCAATGACGTTCGCGTGGGAGACCGCCACGCGCGTCACAGGGACAGTTGTTGTTGTTGTTGGTGGTGGTGGTGGTGTGATGTAATAAGGGAGAGGAAGAGAAGAAGAGAGAGAAGGAAGAGAGGCTGAGGCAAATTTTGAAAAAAACACCTATAACGATCGCTATGTGGAGATCAAGATTGAGCCCCTCCAGCAGCTGAGCAGCATTGAGCATTGAGCATCCAGCATCGAGCAGCTCCATGAGACGAAGAACCAAGGAAGGCGTCGGATGGATGGATGGATGGATGCGTAGCGGCATCTCTTGCTCCGGTGTCACTGTTGCTAGAGTACAAAGTGAGAGCTTATAGTGAAATCAGTCGTTCCAAAAAAATTCACTTAATGTCACAAATTTTACAACTAAATCCAACAATTGCGTAAAAAAACGGTGTCCAGCAAGGTACTGAAAGGCATATATTCAATACTGCTGAAAGAAAATGTGTTTTTCTGCAAAGAATGCATGGCGTTCTCGCCGTACTGTAGGCCCTGTAGGCTATGCAGCGAGCAGACGACAGCAGACGGCGAGGCCGCCGCGACACGTAGTAGGTGGCGCAAAATCGTAGCGGAAGTGCGCTTCATTGGCCGATCGTCCGCAGTTGACGCTTCCGGAATGCGCGGACGCTCACATTTTTGGACGCCTTGCGCTGGGCGTCCGACGCCGGGCGAAGTTCGCCGCTTTGCCGCCGCACATTCGCTACATGGAGGTTGGCCCGATACTCTATTTCTCCCGCGAAGATCTAACGTATATGATATCAGTTTACCCAAGTAACTGCTTTCAAAGTAGTATTTCAAATTCGCGATATTACAATCTTTTCTTTCTAGTCCTTGCAGAGACGGTAACGTGGGAACTTCACTATTAGAAGAGTGAGCTATACAAACATACAAAGTCTACTTCTCGTATATTAGTGTACACGTATTAGAAGATCGTTTAGATTTTCTGTGTTGAACGAGCTAAACGTCTTGTTAAAGCATGCTTTGTTGCCACAAAAGGTACGCATGGCCATTTAAAAGCTATGGTACAGAATGATCGCGTACAGTACCAATAATAAAATCCAGAAAGTTATCTCGCTGTTGTTCGATTGAAATGTCAAATACGCGACCTCAGCTGTGAATTGTACGAACGCAAGTGTTTACGTGAATGTTAATTATGCTCATAAATAACTTCTACAATTCCGAGCGCAGGATAGACAATGTCGACGACACAACAACAAAGCACTCGCGTGTGATATGATGTGATAGAGGAAGTAAAAAAAAAGGGGGGTAGTAAGTCACGACGAAGTCAGACTGGCTGCCCCAGACTAGAGATGCAAAATTTCCGGAAATTTTGAATCACTTGAAAAAAAAAAAAAGAGAGAGACGTTTTCTTTGGGATATTTTTTTTTTAAATTGGAAGAAATGGAAACAAACGCGGTTACTGCTGAGTCGAAGCACTGCCGGCCAAGCCACAGCATACAATGAGCTAGAAACTTTAGTAGTGTTCACCCTCTAGGCATAAATGCAGAACAGAGAATCCCATGAGACTGCGGTCTACTCAGCGATAGGTAATTGGAACAACCCGTCCACTCCGACCAGAACTCCGACATTACGTGAACGCGATGGCGATCGCTTGGAGCAGCCAAACAGAGCTCCAAGTTGATGGTTGTTTGCGGATTAGAGGCACCCAAGGCACTTTTGGCGGGTTGGAACGCATCGAAGGCACGAAAATTTACATTTTTGAATTTTGTCGCCCGGAAATTTTGGGCAATTTTTCCGAAGACGAGGAAAAAACCCGAAAAAAAACTGTTCTTTTTTTCAAAAAGTTCCCGTTTTTTTTTTTTTTTTCGGGGCTTCGCATCTCTACCCCAGACCTTATAGCGCCATGAAGCCACCAGTTCTACGCTGTTTCGTCACCTGTTTATCACTTAACGCCCGAAAGACGGTATCTTATTTATAGCGCCAAACTAAGGGCTATAGACTTCTCCTGGAACTCTCATTGTTCTTTTTTTTTTCTTTTTCGATGTTTAAAAAAAAAAAAAAAAAGACTCCGGCGTGTTCGGGCAGCGATATCCGCGTTTGGGCAATGGGGTGACGTATCGCTTATTGACGAAGCCATTTTCAACGAACCTTGTATGGAGGAAGTGTATACTACAAAGTCGAAATAAAGTATCTGCCGAACGTGGAGTCTGTTTTATATCGAGCTTTGAAATTTTTGATTGATTCGATTGATTTTGAGATCGATTTTTCTTTTCTTCCTTTTCCTCCCCCAGTCATTCAATGAGGAAGTGTAGGTAGTCCTACAAGTAGCGGTGTCGTCAAGATTTCGCGAACGCTCCTTGTTCAGGCAATTCGAGGAACTTCATAATTTCTATTCGCCAAGGTTCGCAGACTTGACCTATCTAGTCGAAAGTTAAAAATAGTGTTATCGATATTGTTCCTATAATTAAAAATAGTGAGTTTGAAATGGAGTACGAATCGGTCGTGACTCGCGGGAAAATACTGTGTGCAACGTCGTCTATCCGCCAGCCGAGCACACCAGGTGGCACGCGTAAGAAGCATCTTTACCTAAGAGAAACTCATATAAATACATCATCCCCAGCAAGGCTTAGAGCTTCATAATTGAAACATAAGTCATTTGCTTCCCAAGTCGTAAAAGACACGCAGTCGCTTTCAGGCAGACATGTAGAAGATACTGCAAAAAAAGTATTTAAAATACGTTACTAAATACTGAGCGTAAAATGCGTTTAAAGTACAGTTCTAAATAAGCTCATCCGAATATTCGACAAAAAAGGAAAGCGTAATTAGAGTACTGAGTACTAAATACCGTAAAAGTATTTGTGCGTCGGAGACTTACGTGTATATGTGTCGTCCATGTTTGTGCCCTGCCTCGGCTAATTCTCGTTGCGTTTACGTGTAAGTGGACCTTTTCCGACAACGCGTATGCGCATGCCCAGTCATTGCGTCCGCCATTTTTGAGTGGAAAACATCGCTATGGACCCACCTGCGGGCGACTGTCATGTTCATTGGGGGGGAGATAATCGGTTTCAAGGTTATGCGGACGTTTGAGGTCTACATTTGACAACCCTTTGTACTGGTAATGAGTACAATGCGCTTTCACTCTTTCCGCATTCTTCTTCCAATCTTCTCTTGCTACTTTCCCACGCAAGGTGCCAGTCCGAAAAGCGTCACCATGTTTATTGGGGGGAAAGACACGACGTTCGACATTCCACCGCCAGGGGCGACGCGAATATGGAAATGGTCCATTCTAATCTCAACGCCGATCAGGGGGGCGAGGACCAACCACTACTCGCAAGGCCCTGGTTTAGAAGCACTGTACATGACCCGATGACTCGATGAGTTGCAGCGCCATGATAATGCCATGGAGCTCTGCTGCGGTGGATGACGTGCGATGAGACAAGCATGCACACTCTTCAGCGGAAAATTCGGGAGTGCACTCTAAGAAAAAAAGGTGTACTTTTACTCCTTTGGGGGACAAAATGCATTGCCACAAAAACTAGTCCCTTTCGGGAGTAAATGCGCGGGAGTAAATGAATGTCACAGAGTGGAGGCTGCATTTCACGCGCTGTTGTAAGAGTCCCAGGTACATAGTTCGTGTGCATGCATGAAAATACTTTGAAGCAATCCGTCAACCGTGATATATCGAGTTATATAAAATCTTGCGCCATACATAGGGCACAATTTGCGGAGAAAGATGCGCTAACTGTTTCTTACACATGTGGCTGGAAAACTGCTACGTTGTCTGAGCTATATCCTTATGCCATCAAATTGACCAAGGGCACACACTGACGTAGACTGTTGCATTCAGGAGACTATTCGCGAAGTGCAGTGACAATTTGCAGTCCTGGGGAGTAAATGTCGGGACTAAGGTTAGCGGACTAAAATGGGGAGTAATTGCAATCTAGGGGAGTAGAAGCTGCAATTACTCCCCGTTTTACTCCTTTTTTTTTCTTACAGTGTAACGCGCACGCGCAATACTACTATACTGCTTGCCCACTATAGCGCTTGTAGTAATGCTGCATGCAATCCAAGCTTTCCCTTTCCCTATAGTGTTCATTATGCGTCCATAAATCACTCTAAGTTACATTTAATTTCGCGTGATTGCATCTCTATATGGGTACCGAGATACTATACAGAAGTCGTCTAAGTGTAGCGCAATTATGCAATTTAAGTATAAGCGTAACTACGAGACCCCGTCTATATTTTGCCTTCTACGCGTAGGCGCATGCAGCTCCCGAGACTCGCAAGGAGCATTTTTCTGTTCCCACGTAGATCGGTTATGCAAGAAAAGCGCAGCCAAGACGCATTACTTGCTCCATTGTTGACAACGACCTCTGGCGTTTCCGATTGACCTTGGCAAGGCCGTCGTCTGCGCTGACGCAACACCAATCAACGCGCCGGAAGTGAAACAGAAACTGCATGACCAACTTTCCTCTCTCTCTCGGCTCTCCGCAGAAAAGATGACTGTTTCTATTCGGGGCTTCGCGCCGTCCCGTCAACCGTCTGTTTTAGGTATATAGCCTGCCTGTCAAGATCGTTGCAGAAAGGGTGCCCGGTGTGCTGCTTTATTTCTTCCATAGTGATTCGGGGTTATATATATGTCGGGGAAAGAACAATGACCGTGAGTCGCGCGATAGCAGGGTTGAAAAAAAAAAAAAAATCCGGATACAGTCAAACTCCTTTATAGCGAACACCTTTTTAACGAAAATACCACTACAGCAAATTTTTTTGCTGTCCCGCGGGAGCCCTATAGGTCCAATAATGGCCATCCTTTTTAACGAAAATACCTTTACTGCGAATTTTTTTTGCAGTCCCCTGAGTTTCGTTGTAAAGGAGTTTGACTGTATTTTTAAAAATATCCTCTCCAGTAGGCTTTTTAGGAGAAAAACCGGATATTTTTGAAGAATATATTATACAACGCTAGAAATGTGACACAGTAAAAACAAATGTGCTTTGCTGTTCTTGATTTCAGGTGACATCTCGTAGTTTCTGTTTACGGGACAGCTTGTCCCAGCAACATTGTAGTATCTTCTAAAAGAAAAATAAAACCCCAGTGCAGTGTTGTGCAGTGTTTCGTCTGTACGTGTCCCCTGCACTGGGGATTTATTCCTTTTAGAATGTACCACCAAACAGCACGGTTTTTATCGCTTTTTAACATTGTATCAGTTTCTATTGTTTTCTAAAAAGTAGAGTTCTATGCACGCACGGTTGAATGGTGTGGATGGATCCTACACGGCTGGAGTATAGCTGTCGTGTTTCGGCGCGGTTCAGTTTCAGTGCCTCCAGGAAGCGGAAGAAAGTCTCTCTCTGAATGGGCAGAAGTAGAAGAAAGCGGGAAAAAGTTAAATCTGAAAAGTTATAACTTTAAAAAGGTTAAGTTAAAAAGTTACAAAGTTAAAAAAGTTAAAAGCTAATGTTGCGCGTACCTGGGCTTTTGCAAACCAGCCAACACTACAAGAAAATAAACCGGGAGTTTTCCGTGTGACGTTGAATTCATATTGTCTTTCACATCACATCTGGAGAAAATCTATAAAAAAATCCGGATTAAATTGTGCGGATAAAATCCAAATAGATCCACCGGATAAAATCCATGTGGATTACATCCAAACAACCGTGAGCAACAGTGGCAGGGCCCCGGATAAATTTTCCCCAGATAACCGTGCGATCTTTATTTTATGTTGGGGTAAAAATGCTACGATACGAGAAGACTATATATGAGAAATTCATACGAGAAAATGCATTTTTTCTCCAACTGCAAACAAAAGGTACGGAAACAAGCTCGTACTTACCTACGTGCACATTTTGCTCTACAAATTAATTTACATGCACGCAAATAAATAAGTGCAACAATACGTAACACATCCAACTCACCAATGTGTTCGAGACCTGGCGTAATTTATACCCGTAAAGGTGAAACGGCGTATTGTGTCGGGATCTTCAAGGTTGTTTTATTTGTGCACGGAGAAAACTCCCTCCATGAAAACCAGTTATGCATCTATGGCCGAGAAAAGAACTAACACCTCCATCCCAGGATTCCGTCCTTGAAGTCCTCCTTCCGGGCTCTCGAACCTCGACGATGCTTGAGGGAGGTCCAAGGGTGACAGTAAACGTCAGACGGTTCGCTGAAAAGTGTCAGTCTAGACTATGGGGTGTTTTCACAGTGACGTCACTTTTTCGGCCGAGCTGCCGACATGCGTTTGCTCGAAAACGAAGCCTGGAATGCGCCCATCACATTCTTTTTTTTTTCCCGAAGACACTTCCTCGTTCTCACGTTTTCTTTCACGAAAACTACGGTGGCTGCACCGAAAAATCGCGCAGTTCGTCATCTTTCGACGCCGCCACCACGAAAAGTGACCAGGGGTGGGGGTGGGGGTGGGGGGTGGGGGGGGTGGAATATGTTTATTAAGAACAAAGAAGGGAGAGGTCAGCCAGGCGGAGGTCGGCTTGCTATTCCAAAAAAAAGGAAAATCGCGAAGAAAAGAAAAGGAAAAGAAAAAGAAGGAAGGAAAAGGAGAAGAAAAACTGAGAAAAGGGGAAAGAAAATGACAATAAGAAAAGAAAAGGGAAAGAAAAAGAAAGAAGGAAAAGGAGAAGAAAAACTGAGAAAAGGGGAAAGAAAATGAAAGTAAGAAAAGAAAAGGGAAAGAAAAAGGAGAAGAAAAACTGAGAAAAGGGGAAAGAAAATGAAAATAAGAAAAGAAAAGGGGAAGACAAAGAAGAGAAGAAAAAAAAGGAGAAGAAAAACTGAGAAAAGGGGAAAGAAAATGACAATAAGAAAAGAAAAGGGAAAGAAAAGAAGGAAGGAAAAGGAGAAGAAAAACTGAGAAAAGGGGAAAGAAAATGACAATAAGAAAAGAAAAGGGAAAGAAAAAGAAAGAAGGAAAAGGAGAAGAAAAACTGAGAAAAGGGGAAAGAAAATGAAAATAAGAAAAGAAAATGGGAAGACAAAGAAGAGAAGAAAAAAAAGGAGAAGAAAAACTGAGAAAAGGGGAAAGAAAATGACAATAAGAAAAGAAAAGGGAAAGAAAAAGAAGGAAGGAAAAGGAGAAGAAAAACTGGAGAAAAGGGGAAAGAAAATGACAATAAGAAAAGAAAAGGGAAAGAAAAAGAAGGAAGGAAAAGGAGAAGAAAAACTGAGAAAAGGGGAAAGAAAATGAAAATAAGAAAAGAAAATGGGAAGACAAAGAAGAGAAGAAAAAAAAGGAGAAGAAAAACTGAGAAAAGGGGAAAGAAAATGACAATAAGAAAAGAAAAGGGAAAGAAAAAGAAAGAAGGAAAAGGAGAAGAAAAACTGAGAAAAGGGGAAAGAAAATGAAAATAAGAAAAGAAAATGGGAAGACAAAGAAGAGAAGAAAAAAAAGGAGAAGAAAAACTGAGAAAAGGGGAAAGAAAATGAAAATAAGAAAAGAAAATGGGAAGACAAAGAAGAGAACAAAAGAAAAGGAAAAGACGAAGAAGAAAAGTGACCACCAGTGGGTGGAGCTTACGGGCATGTAACATCACAATGTGACTTAGGTAAATATATACTCTATACCGTCCTTCGTGTGTGGCTACCGCGGTACATACATTTGAGGTTTCATTGTTGTATTGTTGACTGATTAGATGAGTCACAGAGTTAGGGAACCTATCTTCCGTAACGTTTTAGCGGATCCGTTGGGCTGGTTATCGCGCCCAGCGTGACTTCTAATAGCGCCCGCCGTGCCTCATCGTATTCTAGGTCTTAGACAGTTTGCTGTTTACACACAGGGCGTATTTACATAATATGTGGACCCGTTTTGGGCAGAAACATACTGATCATACTACAACCGTGCAGTGCTGTAATACGGGAAAAAGATTTCACGCAAGTGATGGCATAGTATCGCAATTCTAAACAAAAACAACAACTCGAATGCGTCAAAGGCGAACGTGCCAGAACACTTTGACGCGGATGGTAACCCCGTGATGCCTTTTCGACCGCGTATTTTTTAGCAGATGGTGGTGGTGTTATTACAGTCATATTTTCCTATCTGACATGGAGGCCTACTGATCGGGAGGGTGTCCTGGGCAGACTTCATAGGGAACGTGTAGTGCGTAGCAGTCCCAAATATTTTTAAGATCAATTGTATTGGGAAAACCATGTACGTTTCAGTCGATTCCTACCAATGTTGCTGTTGTTTTTAAGTGTTGAGGGTGTTGAGAATGTTCTAAAGTTCACCAATCTGCTACCACATGCTCATAAAGATTGTTCTTCTCCTGTTCTTTTTCCCTTCTCTTACCGGTTCACTGGATATTCTACCTTTCTACTGAATGAATGAACGCATTTATTCCCATTGTACGACGATACAATGTGCGGAGTGCTGATGATACTGCATGCGGAGATACCAGATGAATTAATTAAGGGATAGTTAGGAAAGTGGCCGCTAGAAGCGCTGCTTTACATTATTGACGAGAGGAAATGATATATACATTATCATTATCGTGACTATACCGTCATTCATCTCTGCTTGCTGCACACTCTTAAAAATGAACTTCACCGCATAGCACGGTCTTATCCAACCATCATCTCGAATGATATCGTTATCTACCCTGATTTGTTGGAAACGGGAGGCTATGCCTTTTTTGTGACAATTATGAACAGCATAAGTGTCACAAAAAGGCGTACGCCTCCCGTTTTCAACGAATCAGGGCAGATAACGATATCATTCGAGATGATGGTTGGATAAGACCGTGCTATGCGGTGAAGTTCATTTCTAAGAGTGTACCCACGCAACCGTCCTATTCGCCGCAAGCATTGTCCGGTCTTGGCTAATCCCGTGATGCTGGGTGGTGGCCCCCATCGCGAGGCGGCGATCACCGGAACTACTACACTCTAAAAACAGAACTTCGCCGCATAGCACGTAGTGCGCCAATCATGGCCGCGAATGATAGGGCTATCGCTTCGGATTCGAGGACAGGCGGAGGCGTACGCCTTTTTGTGGCAATTACCGTACACTCTTACTGAAAATCAACTTCACCGCATAGCACGCTGCTAACCAACCATCATCTCAAATGATATCGGTATCTGCCCTGGTTCGTTGAAAACGGGAGGTGTACGTCTTTTCTGTGACACTTATGCTGTTCATAATGGTCACAAAAAAGGCATACCCTCCCGTTTTCAACAAATCGGGGAAAAGATAACGATATCATTGGAGATGATAGTTGGCTAGGAGCGTGCTATGCGGTGAAGTTCATTTCTAAGAGTGCAGACCTTATAGCGCCACGAAGCGCTAGTTCTGCACAGTTTCGTCATCTGTTTATCACTTAGCGCCCGAAAGACGGTATCTTATTTATAGTGCCAACTAAGGGCTATAGACTTCTCCTGGAACTTTCATTGTTCTTTCCTTTTTTTTTTTCGATGTTACAAAATTATGAACAGCATAAGTGTCACAAAAAGGCGTACGCCACCCGTTTTCAACAAATCGGGGCAGATAACGATATCATTCGAGATGATGGTTGGCTAGCAGCGTGCTATGCGGTGAAGTTCATTTTTAAGAGTGTAGTTATACACTCTTAAAAATGAACTTCATGAACAATGATATCGTTATCTGCCCTGATTTGTTGAAAACGGGGGGCGTACGCCTTTTGTGACAATTATGAACAGCATAAGTGTCACAAAAAGGCGTACGCCCCCCGTTTTCAACAAATCAGGGCAGATAGCAATATCATTCGAGATTATGGTTGGCGAGGAGCGTGCTATGCGGTGAAGTTCTGTTTTTAGAGAGTATAGTAGTAGGTGGTGGTGGTGATAGGGCTTGCCGTTGTCGGCCTCACGTATGTGGGCAACGTCACGACTGACGCCCTGGGGGAATGTGCGTCCTGGGCCGACTTCTAAGGGAACTGTGCCGACATATGTCTGAAAGCGTCTGAGGAAAACCCAGGAAAAACCCCAGACAGCACAGCCGGCACCAGGATTCGAACCCGGGTACCTCCCAGTCTCGACGTGACATGGCCAGCACGCTAACCACTGAGCCACGGGAGCTGGGTAGTAGGTCATAGCTGGGTAGTGGGTAGTAGGATAGTAGTAGGTCATATTCTAGTTACGATGTGGTACCTAAAATAAAATAAAAAGAAAGGCGTCAATAGGCCAAGCATCTTTCACGTGCCGCTTCTATGAGGTGATACATCATCTACGAAACACGGCATGCCAAACGATTTTAGCAGTCAGAGGAGACAATTTGTTTCTCGAGCGGCAACCGGTTCGGCAACAACTGGCGCAGATGCAGTCCCTGGGGTAAAAAGTCGTCAGTCCTTGAAAATCGACAAAGGCGTACGATTCCGCCACTCGGAATCGATACGTAGAATGCGGAAGAGCAATTGTATGTACATGTGCTGGCACAAAAGGGCTTTTTTTTTCTCTCTCTCTTCCCTTCTAACGGTGGGAGGTCACTATATACGGTGAGGTGCTGGATTCGGAGAAGATGCGAACGTTTATTCGTGCACAGGGTGAAGGTCACCTTCTGCTTTCCCGCTTTTTTTTTTCCTCGCAAATATCCGACAAAAATAAATATCGGCAAAAGTATCAACAATAATAATCGTTTACCACCTGAAATAAGGAGGATTGCTAGCCCTACACTCTTAAAAATGAACTTCACCGCATAGCACGCTCCTAGCCAACCATCATCTCGAATGATATCGTTATCGGCCATGATTTGCTGAAAACGGGAGGCGTACGCCTTTTCTGTGACAATTATCACTTCTTCATTTATTGTTGTTGTGACAATTATGAACAGCATAATTGTCACAAAAAAGGCGTACGCCTCCCGTTTTCAACCAATCAGGGCAGATAACGATATCATTCGAGTTTATGGTTGGCTAGGAGCGTGCTATGTGGTGAAGTTCATTTTTAAGAGTGAACTATCATCTCCAATGATATCGTTATCTTCCCCGATTTGTTGAAAACGGGAGGCGTACGCCTTTTCTGTGACAATTATGAACAGCATAAGTGTCACAGAAAAGGCGTACGCCTCCCGTTTTCAACAAACCAGGGCAGATAACGATATCATTCGAGATTATGGTTGGCTAGGAGCGTGCCATGTGGTGAAGTTCATTTTTAAGAGTGTAGAGCGTTTAAACTCTAAACTAAAAGCTTATTGCTATCAATGTTCACTTATGTAATGAGTTGTTATACGGATTGCTTTTTTGTGTACATTTAACTGCGTTACTGCTGCCGTTAGTGTCTTCTAACCAGTCTTCAGAAGCCTTCTGAAAGTGTGATGCCGAATTAATTTATGTATTAATGCTCGGCGAACTGTCTTTGATGCATTTGCTGTTCAATATGGAGAACCCTTTAAGAGGGATTTTGTTTCCTTCTGGGTTCTGTAAATATGTATGTATTTTCCAATAGAGATGACTAATAAATAAATACAATAATAAGATTTTGCGACCCTTCGTTAATTATCGCGCGAAAACACGTGGTGCTTATGATGGGAATTGAATTTTGATTTGATTCTTGATTCCGTGCTGGCACCGCGATGCATCTTTATTGCATCCGCAATTAATATACGGGGCGTTTTTCTTATCCTTTACGGAATTTTTATTAAACATGCTACGAGGGCAGAATAGATGTCGTTTTTTTTTGTTTTTTTTTTATTCGAGTTATACGGCCAGATCGGACGTCCTCTCGAAGAGAGTATGTAACTGTTAGATGACAAATTGCATACATTCATTAATTAATTCTTTAATTACGGGATTTCCAGCAAAAGCGAGATAGCAGCTAGAATGGGAAACAATTCTCGGTAAAATCTATTCAATTTGAACAAATCCTGAAAGACCAGCTCCCGTAGCATAGTGCACTGTTAAAAATGAACTTCACCGCATAGCACGTCCCTAGCCAACCATAATATCGAATGATATCGTTATCTACCCCGATTTGTTGAAAACGGGAGGCGTACGCCTTTTTTGTGACACTTATGCTGCTCATAATTGTCACAAAAAAGGCGTACGCCTCCCGTTTTCAACAAATCGGGGTAGATAACGATATCATTCGATATTATGGTTGGCTAGGGGCGTGCTATGCGGTGAAGTTCATTTTTAAGAGTGTGGTTAGGATGATCGCTTTCCACGCTGAGACTGGGAGGTGACACGGGTTCGAATCCTGTCACCGGCTGTGCTGTCTTAGGTTTTCCCCGGGTTTTCCGAAGACTTTTTCCAGACGAATGTCGGCACAGTTCCCCCTGAAGTCGGCCCAGGACGCATACTAACCCCCCTGTCCCCCCGACTCCTTCCATATGTCCTCTCTCCATCCATCCCAGTCTGTAATCCGCTCATAGCCACAGTTGCTTCGCGGCGCTAAAGCGGAATTTAAAAAAAAAATCCGGTAACGTGCACGTGCGTCGAAATATCTATCGCCGAATTTTGATACGCCGAAATGAGCCGAAACCGAAACCGCGGCGATCGGGAGCGCCAGGGAGCGCAGCGCTCATTTCACGTCAGAAGGTCACGTGATTTGGAGCGGTGGAGATGATTGGAGTAGGTGCTAAATCTGCTGGCCCAATCAATCGCTTTCAGACACAGATGAGCCTCCGTTCGGCGAAGGTGATGCGCACTCCAGAGGCGCGCTGTTTTGGTTTCGGCTCAAATAGACGAGTTCATAAAATCCCAGAGTTCTTTGCGCGCGCATTGCATCCTGGACGCTTGCTGAGCGGGGGAACGAAGAAAAATCCTTCACATTTCGTTTTCGCTGACCTTGACACATCGTACACTCTTAAAAATGAACTTCACCACATAGCACGCTCCTAGCCAACCATCACCTCGAATGACAACGTTCTCGCCTTAGATTTGTTGAAAACGAGAGGAGGAGCCTATTTTGTGCCGTGCATAATGGGCACAAAATAGGCTCCTCCTCCAGTTTTCAACAAATCAGGGGCGAGAACGTTGTATCATTTGGGATGATGGTTGGCTAGTAGCGTGCTATGTGGTGAAGTTCATTTCTAAGAGTGTAGTCAATGGACCGGTAGGGAAGGAATCGGAACAGTTTGGAGGCCACCCGTTTCTTTCGTATTAGTAAACTCCCACAGTTCAAAGCGACGCTAAGCACTCTGGGATTTTTCTGAACTCGTATATTCAGCGACGGGTATGTCACGGCACGCGCTCGATTCAGGATTTTCAAAAAGATAGAACGGCTTTGAACGAGGATTGTCTCCCATTCTTCTACTTCCCTTTTGCCCAAAATTCCCTAATTAAAGAGTTAATTAACAAATTTTAGGTAAATAATCACCTGTAGTTACATACTCTTTTCCAAAGGATGTCCGCCTGGTCGTCTAATTCAGCTGCAAAAGCGACATCTATACTACTCTCGTGACTTTTTTAAATAAAAATTCTGTAAAGGATAAAAAGCACCTTGTACATGATGACTTTTTTTTATTCGTCACAGAATTTTTATTTAAAAAAGCGTATGCGCAAGTATGCATACCGTATTCTCCGGTGTATAACGCGCGCGTTATGCAGTAAAAAGGCGTTCTGAAGAGGTCCTGCGCGTTATCTAACGGTGCGCGCCTTCCACACGGAAATATTTTCCTGCAGAGTTCCTTTTCAGGTCGGTGACGTACAAATTCTAGCCTCTTCCAGAGTGTGTTGTGGCTTTCTCCCATATCTCTTATAGGGTCAGTTGACAAAACCGGCTAAAGGGCACTGGACTTCATAAAGGTTAATGATGATGCTTAGGGATGCTATTCAGCAGTGAATAATATTGAATTCATTTCAGAAGAATGGCGTGATTGAGAAGGGACGCGAAACGGAAAGCAGAGAGGACACCGAAGTATACTATGACACCGACGATGTTGCGCCGGAGTTTAACGGATTTGACTGAGTGTCTGTCAAATATAGCATATGCATATATGATACACCGCTTTGGTTTATTGTGTATATTGGTAGCAGTACATAAGCTTGTAGCACCATTGCGGTGCGCGTTATACATGAGTGCGCGGAAAATACACAGGAAAATACGGTACTTCACTCCGTATTCGTACCGCTGAGTCACCGTGACTGTATGAGCGGCGTACAGGGGTGGTCAGATGGAAGGAGATAAGAGGAGAGGTTATAGTATGTGTCCTGCGGCGACTTCACAGGGGAATTGTGCAGGCATCTGTCTGGAAAATCTGCAGTGAAAGCCTGAGACAGCGGTAGACCACCTCCCAGTGTTCTTAGCATGGCCTTGGAGCAACGAGCAAATGTTGTACCCGCTCGGACATATACCGCTGGTGGTGGATACCAATTCAAAAACATTTGGAACATTTGAAACCTTAAACGAATGTTACTAGGCTGCTAATAACAATGGGGAGTCTCAAGTAACGTAACAGCGTGTGTCGTCATCAAGTGAGAGAACTACCTGTGGAGGTAGTCCCCCTTTACACGTAATAGTGTTTGTTTGTAAGGAAAAATATAATAGTGTGTGTATCAAGCAGGGAACATACTATATCTTGCATTGCTACACTCTAAGAAAAAAAGGAGTAAAAAGGAGAGTAACCGCACCTTCCACTCCCCTGGTCTGCAATTACTCCCCATTTCAGTACCCTAACCCGACATTTAGTTCCGACATTTACTCCCCAGGACTGAAATTGTCACTTGAACTTCACGAATGTTCTGAATGCAACAGTCTACGTAAATATGTGCCCTTGGTCAATTTGAAGGGCATAAGACGGTATAACTCAGCCAACGTAGCAATTTTCTAGCCACACAGAGTAAGAAACAGTTAGCGCATCTTTCTTCGCAAATTATGCACTATATATAGCGGGAGATTTTATATCACTCGATATATCACGGTGGACGGTTTGCTTCAACGTATTTTCATGCATGCACACGAATTATGTACTTGGAAGTTGGGACTCTTACAACAGCGCGTGAAATACAGTCCCCGCTCTGTAACATTCATTTACTCCGGCACATTTACTCCCGAAAGGGACTACTTTTTGTGGCAATGCATTTAGTCCCCAAAAGGAGTACTCCTTTTTTTTTCTTAGCGTGTACCATGGAGGATGGGACAAGTCACAATGATTGAAAGCTATATAGAATCTATAGGATGTATGTTGTCATCAAAGAGGAAAACTATTATAAGTCGTGTTCAACTTAAGAAGGAAAAGAAATCTAGTCCGTCAACTATATACGCCGTTGAAGATAAGGAGAAGCAATGGCGCGCAAGGCGCCACCATGCGCCATGAGTAGGGGAGCGCACTTTCTGCCGCAGCGTAGTGTCATGCGGCCAGTCTTAACATCCAATACGGAAGCAGAATGAGTACATGATGGATTACATTATCTGGCGCAAGCAGGCAGGGTGGCCCCTCTGTGTCCAACCATCCTATTGGTGGCGCTGTAATATTTTGAGAGCTGACGGACTAGGTTCGCTTTTCCTTCTTAGCTGAAAAACTACTTATGGAAAGCAGGAAAGCTACCTACGGAGGTAGCCCCCTTTGTACAGACACTAACTCTACCTTACAGTCCAATATGCCAGATAACAACACTCCCTAGGGGAGTTTGCTTTTCGTACTAGTCATACCAAGCAACAATCCAAACGCGGGAGAGTCGCTGTGGATGGCAGTACAGTCCTAACGAGTTGGCTATAGAACAAGATTTGCCACTCACCCTGAACATGGCAGAAAAAATGAGACGACGTCAGCCAGTGGCGAGAGCACTCCACGAGGTCGTATATATGGGGCTTGTTGTACTGCCAACTGTATACTTGCCCACATCACGCTTCAAAAATAGTACTGCCCTCGCCCTAAACATGAAGAGCTTCTTGACGGATCTTGACGGCTAGTGTGTGTGTGTGTGTGTGTTGTCATCAAGTAAGGATTCAGAAAAATCTTTCCGTGGAGCGGCACTGTAAGCAATACTGCCCCGTGACGTTCCGGCCATAATCGAAGACAAATGGACACTGTAACCTGTCTATAGTATCTGGGATCGATGAAACAACGGAGGAGGGCAAAAACTCTGTGTTGCCTCATCAGATCCCTGTCATTGTTTATGGTTTCATAAGGTATTGGTAACGTATTGGTAATGTAAGGTAAAGTAAGGCGATTGAGTGTCATTAGTCCACGCGTTCCGAAATATACCTTGTATCGCCAACTGTAGGATGGGACAAGCGTTAGCTTGCCCACATCAGGCTTCAAAATATTCCGAATTCCTTCAAAATATTCGAAATATACCTTTTTAGAACGCAAGCGCCACCTGTGGCACGCAAGGGCTCATGGGAACTTAGAGCACCTTCAAGCATTACGAGACGGCCAGAGGCGGAGGTAGAAGAAGAACAACAACATTCCCAGTGTGCGTAGCAGCAGCGCCAACCGGAGTATAAACCATAACCGAAGCAGACGACAGAGCAGTGCCCCTCAAAGTTCCCATGCTGCATTGTGCCGTGCGCATCTTTTTAAAATTGTCTATTGGCGTCAGACTATTTAGGTACTGTTCTAGGACTATTAAGCGTAACCAGCCTGTCCGCGTACTATAATTGGAACTATTATATATCACCACTTAGCTCTCGACCTATCCTGCAAGCTAGCTAACCACCTGCCACTCGGCTGTGAAGACACTGATCGATACTGTATTGCGAAAGACAGACAACAATGTCTTACGCGGACGCTTCGTATCTGTGTGTCGTAAGCGGAACAGGAAATGGTTTCCCTGAAAAGGGGAAGAATCGCATTTCCGGTCACAACCACCATAGGAGAGCCAAAGCGTGGGAGCCAAAGGTTACACACGATGCCCTCTCCCCTCTAAACAAGATGGCCGCTCTTACCTGACGGCTCAGTGAGGTAAAGTTGCAGTAACTCCAACCAAAACTAACCAAACATAACCTAACCTAACCCCATTATGTAAGAGTGATATTAAACGGTAGGAGCAACTTATTTATTTACACATGGTAACAAGTTGATTGATTGATTGATTATTAAAAAAAATGGTAACAAGTCTTTCGTGCACGAGACTGCACTTCAGGTTACAAAAATACGAACATGATACAGGAACATCACGTATACAGTTGACGGGGGAGTTTTGGTATGAGAGGGTAACAGGGTGATGGAAAGGATGCAAATACAAGTAAAAATGAAACAGGTTGATGGAAAGGATGCAATTTTTCGTATAAAGGTACATACAAATACAGGTAAAAATTTTCATTTTTACACACAAAATTTTCATTTTTACCTGTATTTGCATCCTTTCCATCACCCTGTTACCCTCTCATACCAAAACTCCCCCGTCAACTGTATACAGTGAACCCTGGTTATTATGACCATGGTCGTTCCCGAAAAGTTTTGTCATAATGCGGAATTGTCATGTTAACGGGCGAGATTTGCAGAGGTTCCACAGCATTGTCCCCCAAGAGTATGGTCATAAAGCGCGTATGTCAGTTTATCGGGGGTCATATTAACGAGGGTTCACTGTATATGTTCCTGTACCATGTTCATATTTTTGTAACCTGAAGAAATTGCAGTCTCGTGCACGAAAGACTCGTTACCATGTGTAAATAAATAAGTTGCTCCTATACCGTTTAATATCACTCTTTGATCTACTCATCACCGGCAACTTCACATCGCCTATTTTTTCTGCCTTCGTATCATCCCATTATGTAACTTCGATAATAGACAGAACATAGTGCCGGACAATTATTGATGTGTATGATTGATACATGTATTGAACGCCAATGATTGGACTTGAAAGGTATACCGACCGCCTATGGGATGTGTGGTCTATTCTGTGTCGGTTATGTTCGCTAAGATACATACAAGTTTTCCTATGGGGTCTCTCGTGTCATGGGATGATGATGTGATGGGTCATTCACCGCCGTTTTATGAAGGTACACTAAGCCATTGCGCTTGTGGAAGGAATGAGAGAGTGATGATGATGGAAAGGTGACCTTGTCACTTTTAGTGAAGCTCTGTCGAAATAAAATTTATAATGCTGCGCTATTACACGATAACTACTTTTATAAAGGAGCAGTTAGTGGTTGCAGTAGGTTGGAGCATTAGTTACCACATAGAAATCAAGTCGCGAAGTCGTATTCTGCGTTGGAAGATGATGAATTTGTGTGTTGATCCATAACTTAAAAACCCCGAGACTCGGGGACAAAAAAAACGAGAACACAGTCATTGGACTTCTGTTACTCAGTTACTGTAGCCATATAGTTTTTTTTTTTTTTTCGAAGCACACAGGGGCGGAAATTTTTGCATGAATTCAAAGTAACGGCCCGAGTAACGCGTTACTTTTATACTCGTTACTCAATTACAGACCTTGTCTGTGTTGTCGTTTTTTTTTTTATTATTTGTCCCCTAGTCTCGGGTTTTTAAGTTATGGATCTATACCACCAGCTCGCTTGCTACCTCTCTATCCTCTCGTTGTGTGTTGATGTCTATCAGTGTCATAATGTCATATGCCTGGTACGGCATAATGGCATAATATGGTATACGCCTCGTATGCTTAAAAACTTCAGCGACCAGCTCCAGTTTTCAGATTCCACGCTGACACTGGGGAGAGAACCCAGTTGGGATCCCGACTGGGTGTTCTCCTGGGTATATATGCCACGCGATATCCCTGCATTAAAAATACCAGATCTCAAAATCCGTCATACCAAAATCACAAATTGCAAATTCTTATATCTGGCTTATATATCTGCGAGGTCTGAGAATGACCGTGCTTCAAAGTGGAATATCACTGAGCGACGTGCCAACTTCGCGTGTTTTCGATGTTGATCGAAGTCGTTTTTGCGAATGCAACGCACATTTTAGCGACGGTTAGGCTTAGCAGGGCGGACAGCTTGGAGCAACACAAAAAAGAGGCGACGTTTGGTTAGTTTATGAGATACCTATATAGTGCATCAGACTTGTACGTAACGCGTTACAAGTAATTGCGTTACTTGTAATCAATTAGTTTGTTAAGTATTTTTTCGAGTAATCAATGACATTTCTGAACAAGTAATGTTTCAAGTAATTCGATTACAATTTTGAGTAATCAATTACTTTTGAAGTAGAGTCTGACTCAAAATAACGATGCACTGTGACAGATTTCCTGTGTCTTTGTCGGGCTATTCTACTGTATAGTGAGCGGAAAAATATTATTGCTACTTCTCACGCGTGAGTCTTTCGCGCTATTTTAGACTCCTCTAAAAGACTCCCAATCACTTGGGAGTCTTTTTTTTTGTTTTTGTTTTTTTTTCGAAGCACACAGGGGCGGAAATTTTTGCATGGATTCAAAGTAACGGCCCGAGTAACGCGTTACTTTTACACTCGTTACTCAATCACATTTTGAGTCGAGTAATTTGTAACGGTAATCAATTATTTTAGCTAGAAGAGTAACGGTAGTCAATTACTTTTTTTGGAGTAACGGGCACAAGTCTGAATTTAGTGCCGTATATAGGTAGGACCTGTATATGTATACCGAGGTTGACTTCAAGTTTGTTGACTACAGTTCCCCCGCATGGTTGTACACTCTTAAAAATGAACTTCACCGCATAGCACGCTCCTAGCCAACCAGTATCTCGAATGATATCGTTATCTGCCCTGATTTGTTGAAAAGAGGGGGCGTACGCCTTTTCTGTGACAATTATGAACAGCATAGGTGTCACAGAAATGGCGTACGCCCCCCGTTTTCAACAAATCAGGGCAGATAACGATATCATTCGAGATCATGGTTGGCTAGGAGCGTGCTATGCGGTGAAGTTCATTTTTAAGAGTGTAGGCATTATAGACTGTGCCGATTTGGGATTTTGAACGGGTGGATTCTTATAAATATGGGATACGGGGGATACCCCCGGTTTCCCCGGGTTTTGCCCGCGTGCGGTCGAAGAAAAAAAAACGTCGGCACAATTCGCTATACCAAGTACACTCTTAAAAATGAACTTCACCGCATAGCACTCTCCTAGCCAACCATCATCTCGAAAGATATGGTTACGTGCCCTGATTTGTTGAAAACGGGAGGCGTACGCCTTTTTTGTGACAATTATGAACCGCATAAGTGTCACAAAAAGGCGTACGCCTCCCGTTTTGAACAAATCAGGGCAGATAACGATATGATATGAGATGATGGTTGGCTAGAAGCGTGCTATGCGGTGAAGTTCATTTTTAAGAGTGTAGCCCCGAACACATCGCTGCTCTGTCCGTGAGGCTTTCAGCTCACCGTTGCTATACAAATTGATCACCTTGTTAACACCCACGATACATAAACCACGTGACAAAAAAGCGAGGCGCTAGAGAAAGAGAGGCTGTTTATAGGATCAGATAACGACCAGCTGCCCATCCGACAGAGAGGAACCAAAGATAAAAAAAACCCGGAAGTGAGGACGGCATGCCACCCGGAAGTTGTTTCCAGTCTTCTCTCGCAACAGGTTATGTACTTGCCACTGATGCGGCCCGATCATTCCTCGCAGGATCGACAGATTGCGTTACTTTTTTTTTTTTACTTTTTGGTATTACTTTTCATCCGATTTCTCGTCGTGTGTTTTTTTTTTTTTCTTCTTCTTCAGACTGTCAGTGTGTTTGTGTGCTTTCGTTTATTTTGCGTCGTTTAATTCGCAATCTTTTCATTCTTCTTCCCCAGAAGGAAACGCGGTGCAGTATATAGGTGTGTGTATCCAAGGGATAAGAACTTCCGGTTTACGAAGTTATAGCGTTTCTCGGTACTTTGCGTGGCAGATCGTCGCTTACCGGCAATTAGTACAAAAGCTCCACCTTAACCCAGTATTGGGTAGTAACTACACTCTTAAAAATGAACTTCACCGCATAGCACGCTCCTAGCCAACCATTGTCTCGAATGATATCGTTATCTGTCCTGATTTGTTGAAAACGGGAGGCGTACGCCTTTTTTGTGACACTTATGCTGTTCATAATTGTCACAGAAAAGGCGTACGCCTCCAGTTTTCAACAAATCAGGGCAGATAACGATATCATTCGAGACAATGGTTGGCTAGGAGCGTGCTATGCGGCGAAGTTCATTTTTAAGAGTGTAGGTCACGAGTGGCTTGTAACTGTAATTAGTTACCACATTTGGTAGACGCAGCTGATTGCAATTAAGTTACTCGTGTACTGAGCGCAATACTTCCTCATTCGTCAGTTACGAAACGTCGCTTCGCCGTTGTCCTGAAAGTTACACAGCGGGACCCTGTTGAACAACGACTCTTTTATGCGGGAAGGGATGTGCTTGGACGAAAGCCGACGGGAGGTTACGAACGACAACTTCCAGCAGTAACTGCACAAGAAGAATAGCAGCCGTGAATATGTTTTTTTTTTAATTTGGGTTTTTCTGGCGCATTAGCTATACTAAGGCCATAATGTGCCAAATACTATAGTGTAAGTTTTATCCAGACTTGTACGTATTTGGAGTATTGTATTTAAAATACTGTATTTTAAATACAATTTGCGGTATTTTGGTACTCTACCCAATACTTTTTGTTTTGTGTATTTGTACTCTATTTAAAATACATTTTATGGTATTTTCTACTCAATACTCTAATTACATATTTTGGATGTCCCTCTCAAACTTTCTGTGTCTCGTCTTTCCATTATCTTGCTTGTTCAGTCGAAATTTCCTGAGTCCCTCGAACTTGACCCGGACATTGGCCCTTCTTGGAAGTCCCCATTTAGAGATCTTGCCCCGTGTGTACTAATCCTTGGCCAGTGAAGGTTCTATTATGTGTGCCCTGACGCGGTGACACCAAATTCTGACCTCGCCGAGCAGGGACTTGCTAGAAGTTTGCTTTGTTCTGGGACACATATACTTAGTGAAATTATGTGGTATCTCTTTGTCATCTTTTTGGGACTTGTGTTTAGATGACTCCTATGTCCTATCACACAGCGGCGGCTAGCGTATATAGTACGCTGGGTTTAGGCCATTCATGTCGCATACCGGCGACTTGCCTCATTGACCAGTGACCGGTGACTTTTTGCGTTCAAGGATAAATAGTATCTTAATTGTATTTCAAATACTTTTTGAAGTATTTTGTACTCTATCTTAATTACTTTAATTTTCATGCATTTATACTCTAGCTTAATTACATTCTAACGTTGTATTTATTATCTTATCTTAAATACATTTTTGAGTATCTTGTACATGTCTGGTTTTATCTAGGTAATATTTGTGTGGTTACTAAAACAGTGCTAAGTGCTGGGTTAGTAATTGATGATGCTGATGATGATTCAAGTTTTCTTGGCGCATAAGCAACGAAGGCCAGCCATGGATATAATTGCGATTAGACAATCACAGTACGAATACTCAAATAAAATCTTTAACAGCTGCGTTTACTTGGGTTTGGTTTCTTAACAGGTAACAAAAATAATTATAACTGATTTTAATGGCACACGAAAAATTGAATGTCGTTCGTTCCATGTCAGACCGGAGCATACACACACCGGCCTGAGTTTCATTTCGACGATATTTAATAGTTGCTTTGAGCGAGAAAATCATTACAAGAAGTTGTGGCTGAAAATTTCGCTTTCATGCTGTTTTCAAAAACGCGTTAAAAGTTTAGAAACGAATAAGAAATGGACTCACGTACTCGTGGTCATTCTAGCAACACCATAACTAGGTTCAGTCTTGGGTAAGTTACTTCTAAAAAGTAACTGAGTTACAGTTACAGTTTATCTGCCAAAAATAGTAACTAAAAGATAATTCTCTGGAAATGTAACTAGTTAATGTAACTTGTAACTGGTTAGGTTGTAAAGTAACTTAGTTATTACCCAAGACTGACTAGGTTACATGTGTCCATTTATTATTCGTTTTTAAACCACGTTCTTCAAAACAGCGTAAAAGCGAAATTTTCGGCCAAAACTTTTTGTAATGATTTCCAGTCTCAAAGCAACTATTAAATATCGTGGAAATGAAAATCGGACGCTGAAGTTGACTGGGAACGAGGGTATAAGTCTTTGTAAATTATATAGGGTGATGTCGTACCATTTAATGTTAGATATAAACAAGCACGTAATCGGTGGTTAACATTAATTCGCGTATTTTATTCCTGTTTGTCTTTACTATTTTTTACTGCCCCCCTGCCATCAGACCATATATACGCAGTCTGTGCCGCAGCAAACGAGAGCTGCGGTTTCTAAACTTGGTAAAGCAGTAAACCCCAAAGTTCCTAAATTCGGTAAGCGAATGTCATTTTCGTATAAGTAATGTGGTTATATGCTTCCGTCAGGTATCGATCGAACGACATTGAATTTTTTCGTGTGACGGGGGCATTAAAGTCGGTTAATTATATCTCTCTTACCTGTTAAGAAGCAAAAACTCAAGTAAATGCAGCTCTTAAAGATTTTGAGTGTCTGTACATAGCTCACTATATATACTCTAGTGTTATAATGCGGTCATTACAGATCGCCATTCTCATAATTTACGAATGACCTTTTTTTTTTTTTCGCTCTGTCTCTCGCTGCGTAGCGACGAACGAATGTGTGAATGCAATTTGCAGAAAATTACATCCAATTTCCTGGGTGACAGCCGCGTATAACTTAGTAACCGAGCTGAATTAGATACACGTAGGATAAAATCGTTCTCGAATTGTAACTCAGTTAACACTTCCACAAGCTAGCCGTAACTATATAGCTTCGTTGCTTCTCTTTAATTACCCACGGAGTGGCTTAACGCATGTTTTTTCCCGGTCTGACAAAAAAGAAGCCCGAAAGCAAAACAATACGGGACATTTACAAGGCGGTGGTGGCAATGTCGTTATTTATCGAGCTGTTTTGCCAGGCGATGCATGCTGCTCGTGGGGATTGTACGTGAGTACGTGAGCGAAGTACAAATGGGCTGCCTGACACAAGAAGGGGGGGGGGGTGGATATGTTTAATGCAAGGTAAGAAAAAAGGGAACGGAAAGGTTAGCCACGGTGTGGGCTTGCTATTCCCTAATGCTTTCAAGCAAACAAAAGCAAACAGCTGGGATACAGAAAATTATCAAAAAATGCAGAAGAAACAGCTCCTTCACTAATCGTTGCGCATAGGACGCATCAGAGAATGCCCAGGAGATTCCCGAAGACACAAGAAGGTAAAAACAGAAGACATAGGTGTACCGAAAAAAAAAAAGAAGAAGAAGAAGAAAGGTGGAGCGAAGGCAAAGACATTCTTCCATGTTCTTTGATATACCTTGAGGCTTGTACTGTGTTCATCTGTCTGTGTGTTCCGTCCTCAGAACAGTTACTTTCCGTCATGTTCACGTAATAACCTCGTTTTCGGGGCGCTTTTTCACTTATCCCCACAGTACAGATAATATTCGCGTTGGATCGTCCTCTGGTTTGATTTCCACGTTCTAGAACTCCAATCCGCGGATAAGGATCGCTCTTGCTTACGTATACATATCTAAGCCCCCTTTGTGACTGTGTGGACAACATCCCTAGCAGCACGACATCTTGGCCCGATATTGGTCCTATCTTGGTCCAATATTGATCCTCTATTGCCAATATTGGTCCAATATTGTGCCAAGATGTTGTGCTGCTTGGGATCTTATACCCGACAAGATTTCATTCGGTCTGTTTCTTAGCTTATGCGAGGAGGAGGAGCCTCATGACGTCATCAAATCTACCATTATGTCGTTTGCGTTTGTTTGTTTCGGTACACCAGTCTCCTATTTTTATAGTCTAGGATAGTACGTCCTGGGACGACTCCATAGGGAACTCTGCCATCAGTTGCCTTAGAGCGTCTATGAAAAAACCCAAACGAAACGGCCGGTGCTCCGATTAACACCCGATACCCGTCCCATTCTCGGAAGAGCCACAGAAAAATTTCGCGCTTCCGGCTGAAGTCGAAGTGTCCCTCCTATGCAAGCAGTGCAAGTAATTTCGAGGCGACGTTTCAGGCAACATCCTGCTGGTTCCTTGTGGTCCCAGTAGGGCACCCCAAAGTACGGGGTAGAGACCTGACCCTATGGGGAACATGTTGCAGCTCTTGGTACTTCTAAACTAACTTTAAAACGGGGAAAAAAGTTTATGGTGACGGTTTCTTCCTAACTAAACTGAAAAACATTCTGCACCCAAGGCACGATAAATCTTACATCCAGTGCGTAGTGTTAAAGACAGGTTATATCAGCTTCATTACTTTCCATGCTTATGATTAATTTAACGGTTTATCTTTTCTTGCATAGCCTATAGTTTACTTTTCTTCCCCTTTATTCTCAACATCATTGCGGTATAATTCATCTCTCAGTATCTTATGCGTATTTTTTCTTTTGGTGTTCCGAGCGTTGGTGTTCGCCCTTTGTCTGTGGGTTCCAGCCAGAGTTGTACACGTTACTCGAAAAAAGTAATTGATTACAATTACCGTTACTACTGCGCGAAAAGTAATTCTTTACCGTTACAAATTACTTCATCAAAAATGTAATACGTTACTGATTACAAATGTAACGCGTTACTTTTCACGTTACTTTTATATTGTGGGCCATACCAAAGCTAACCAGCCTGCATTGAACATACAAAACATGTACAGGCGTTTATTAGAGATTTATATACACATTTACATATATATGCACACAACACGGACGCACGCATAGGCGTCGAAACATCCGCTTCGTTTTGTTACTATTGTTATGTTCAGCTCGCACAATTTATCAATATAGTCACCTATGTTACTGTTGCTCCAGTAGGTCGCGGTTGTAAGGGATTGTCATATTACTGTGGTGTACATGGCGTACGTGTGGACTAGAGACAGCCGTCACAGTGACCTCTGCGTCATTGCTTCAGTTGAACTCGGGGTGGAACAGAAGAACAGATTGGCTTGCTGAAAAGGGTTGCCATTGTTGACAGAAGGTTAAAAAAGTAATCGATTACTCAGTAATTGATTACCGAAAATTGTAATCGGATTACTTGAAAAATTACTTGCTCACAAAATTAATTGATTACTTTAAAAATTACTGAAAAAGTAATTGATTACAAGTAACGCAATTACTAGTAACGCGTTACGTACAACTCTGGTTCCAGCCCACGTACAAGCGCTTTAGGCTTCAGCGGGCCACAATTGGTTGTGTTATCCCTAGTCTGCAATAAATCGAACAGGACTGAAAAAAAAAAAGAATTGAATTATTATTATTATTACGCAAATAATTTGCGCTGTAAACTGGGAAAAAAATGTCGCCGAGGCGACTTCACGAGTTCACAGCTTCTTGGCACAACGACTGGTATTGACGCCTATTTATACAATAATTATTAAAGGCTGACCCAAACGTACACTCTTAAAAATGAACTTCACCGCATAGCACGATGCTAGCCAACCACAATCTCGAATGATATCGTTATCTGCCCCGATTTGTTGAAAACGGGAGGCGTACGCCTTTTTTGTGGCACTTATGCTGTTCATAATTGTCACAAAAAAGGCGTACGCCTCCCGTTTTCAACAAATCAGGTCCGATAACGATATCATTCGAGATTATGGTTGGCTAGCATCGTGCTATGCAGTGAAGTTCATTTCTAAGAAGGAAACGTTGCCATCAACTCTGTATTGATGTGGGTGTGTTACCATCGACTCTGTCACGACCAAACGAACGAGGTTGAATAAATACAAAAAAAAAAAGCGAAAGGTTGATATGTTAGCCCCGGCGCGGTCAGGACTGGCCACTCCAAAACCGGTGAAAACGAAATTGATTAGTTGTTTTTGATTGAAATTGAAATTTGATAGAAATTGATTAGTATAGTTTTCCACCAGAAGGGGAAGTACCTCTCACTCTTGACAAGAAATTCACCGGTCCGTTCCCAGACTCTCGCACATTTTCCCTTTACCGCGCAAATAAACAAGACAAACAAGAATCGAGGACTAACGGAACCGGAAGTGAACACGGAAACTAACCATTTTTTCCCATTTCGCTTTCGCCCTCTTTCCTCTTTTAGGAAGTAAAGACTGTTTACTCCCCAATAAACCGCGCGAAAAAGAAGACGACCAAGAAAAGCGAGTGCATGCATTAGCCGCAGGTAGATCACTACCGGCACCGCGGGCCCTCCGGCAGGTTGGAGTAACACATCGGGTGCGGGGGGGAACAAAAAGGACGAAGGTTCAACATCCCGTTTGCAGATCTTGGGAAAACTTCTCTTCCTGCGAGGTCAGCGACCCCTGTCGTCGTCGTAGCAGGCGACGATCGTAGCAGACGAACTCGGGTCGTCTGCGAAGAAAGAAGGTTCATCTGCTACAAAATCTGGATGTTTTGATGGCGGCTTTCTTTTTTTTCTTTCTTCTTTTTCTTTTTGCTCGGCGTGCTTACTTTCCTTTGTTATGTTTACTTGGCTGTCGTTTGCTCTACGAATACGAGATTCGCGCAGATGTTTCTGGCCCGTATTTTAGCGTCAGACGGAACTTTTCGGAGAGGAGGTGGGAATATTGCGAAATGCGCCGTCCAGAGTCAGCGTATATTACCTGCGTGAGAAAATGTTGTAGGAGAAAGTTTGGTTAGGAAGTTCGTAGCCCGTGGCGGGTGCTCCTTTTGTGGCTCCGGTTGGGAAAGGTTGGTTGATGGTGTGCACTGGGTCAGGTCGGTGTGTTGACCCCCGGTGGTGGTGATGGGGTCAGGACCCTCGGGAAAGCGGAAGACGCGTTTTGAGTCGACCACTGTTCGAAGTGAGCGGAAGTTTGCGATAGAGTTTTGGGGTGAAAGTCCTGAAAGGTGCTGGGAATGGGTTTTGTTGTCGAATGTGCTGGGGGACCTATCGATTGTGTGGTATATACGCCGTTGTCGAAGATGTTGCCCGTTTAGCTCTGTTGGTGGTTACGTTGCGAATATATACAGCTCTCACTTATACGTGTCTGTTTTGAGTTATGATTCCAGAGCGATGAATAGTTGAACCAGAAACGCTAGAAAGTTATATTAACTGGCGTTATATCCACAAAAAGACGATACAAGTGTACAGAAAGTGCCAGCGGCTCTTTATCCATGCAAAACGTCCGCTAGAACGCGTACTAGAATACTACATTTACAGCGACATAGCGGCTACATTCCAAGCTATTGATGATAAAAGATATGCGTACAAGATATCAGAAAGTGTGAGATAGGAACAAGTGCTGCCGTTGGCTACCACAAATGACACCCCTTGCGAATCAGTGGGACATCACGTAGATGGTGATTCGGAAGTGGAATGTACAGATTGCCATCCCTCCCTCCGGAGTGTGAACCTCGAAATAAAGTGGTTGAAATCCCCGTTGCAAAATAAACTGCTGGAAATAAATGTTTCGCGGTCTCCCGATTGAAAATAAGCTGCCTAAAATGCACAGTCGCGCGCGGGAAAATGCCAACAGCGAACTTCAACTAACCTGGACAAAAAATGCAGACACAGAACTTGGAGTAACCTGATAACAAACTAACGAACATGCTGTGTCCGCCCTGCTAAGCCTGACGGCCGCTGAAATGTGGCTTTCATTCGCGAAAATCACTTGGACAGACATTGGAAATCCGTGAAGCTGAGAAGTTAAATAATGATATCGAATTTTTAAACCACCGAACGTTTTCATCAGTATGAACACGTATTCCAAGGTTTTCCGGAAAAGGGGCTAAAATACTCGAGGAAAATCGGCACCCGGTGTGAATATTGAAACTTCACCTGCAGTGACATCACGGTCTGCATCTCCGACACTGAAGCAGCTACCGGTAAGGTCTTTTCAGAACCCACAAGAATCACTCTCGCATCTATAACGCTTCTCTGTCTTTTTTTTTTTTTTTCCTTGTTACTCCAGCGTACAGTACAATGCTTGTACGAGGTGATGAACCATAAGTCACATTCTCTTTGGAAACAGAAAATTCCTGCGCTAGTTTTTAAATGTGTACCAGCATGATGTATGAATTCTGTTGACGCAAAGGGTTACCAACCTTAGTCGTTTGGTAGATCACGTTGCCAAAAATGGAAATACAGCCAACCCTCGATTTATGAACACCCTCGGTTCCCCGAAAAATCGTTCATAAATCGAGGGATTCATAAATCGAAAATTCAGTTAACTGAGTACTATCGAGCAAATGCAACAGTATTTCCGAGTTGGGATTGTGTTTATAATGCTATATATTGTGTAATTTTGCTTTTGACCATGCCTTCTGCTGTATCAATCTCACAAAGAACAGACGTTAGTGCATTCACACTCTGTTTATTATTCAATACTAAGTTGTTTAATTTTGCTTTGGACCATGCCTTCCGCTGTGTCAATCTTGGAAATAAGAGATGTCACCACATTCGCACTGGACTGGTCTCGGATCTCCTCCGGGATTTTTAACCTCCGTTTAAATCTCCGGGTGACAGCGACCACCTTATTCATCAACTGAGGTCAGGAACACTTGGTCGCACCTTGTGCGACCCCGGAAAACCCGTTTGTTGTTCGGATTTCGAGTGGTTAAGAACCGAGGGTGCAAAACCTGGAAAACGTTTTGTCCGTTCAGGCGTCATTCATAAGACCACGGAATTATCCCTTTGAAGGTTTCTGTTGACCTCGGAACGATCCGTTCATAAATTGAGGGCAAAAACGCTGGGCAACTCCTAGTTGGTTCCCAGAAATTCCGTTCATTATTCGAATATCGAGGTTCATAAAACGAGGGAAAAATGAATGGAAAAAGTTTGGTTCCCCGTGCTCATGTTCATAAAATGAGGGAATTCATAAATCGAAGGTTCATAAATCGAGGGTTGACTGTATATATTCTAATTCCAGTAATGTGCAACGGAGCCAGCGCTTGCATCAAGACCGAGACAAACTGAGCAGGCTAGAGCAATCACAGTGATAAAAAAACACAAAACACACACACACATATACAAAGTAAAATGCACCGCAGTATAGCAGAAGTAGAAACGAAAAACTATTTTTTTTTTCTGTTCTTTTAGCGACTTTTATTGACGTTATTATCCTTAAACCGTCGTCCTTGGTGGGCACTCTTACCGGATTCATCGAAGAAGTAGGACAAACACATTCTTTACATCTGTTACGAGTTACTTAAAGTTACGTATATTTTCTCTGTTCGTTATAGTTTTGTCACAGTTTCTAGTACTTGTTTCGCCCGTTTGATGACGAAGCAGTTTTACCCTAAACACAAGCGATAGTTAGCCTTGAAAAATAGTAAACGATTTAGTTACTATTTTTTAAAATGGAGCTAGTTACAGCTACAGTTACTGCATTTAAGCAACTTAATATTACTTGACAGTTCCCTTTTAAGAAAAAAAAAACAGAATTAATGTATATCAAAAACTTGTTTTAGCACGTGTACTGTCCAAGCATAGCTACATACTGCGTACTAATAAACAGATGATTACCCCGGGCCCTAACAGTATACAGTAAGTTTAAAAACAAAAAAGCGGTAACTAGTTATAGTTACAAGTTACTTTTGTTACTTAATGATGCCAAGGAAGTAACGCGTCCAAATATTGCACTACCTGCCGAACTTAGAGTTACATTATACAGTAACTTTAACACAAAAAAAGCGGTAACTAATAATATTTACAAGTTACTTTTGTTACTTAATGACGCCAAGGAACTAACGCGTTCAAATATTGCAATACCTGACTAACTTAAAATTACATTATACAGTAGCTTTAACAACAAAGCGGTAACTAGTTATAGTTACAAGTTACTTTTGTTACTTAGTGACGCCAAGGAACTAACGCGTCCAAATATTGCAATACCTGACTAACTTAGAGTTATATTATACAGTAACTTTAACAACAAAGCGATAACTAGTTATAGTTACAAGTTACCTTTTGTTACTTAATGACGCCAAGGAACTAACGCGTCCAAATATTGCAATACCTGACGAACTTAGAGTTACATTACACAGTTACTTTAACAAAAAAAGCGGTAACTACACTCTTAGAAATGAACTTCACCGCATAGCACGCTCGAACCCAACCATCATCTCGAATGATATCGTTATCTTCCACGATTTGTTGAAAAAGGGAGGCGTACGCCTTTTTGTGACACTTATGCTGTTCATAATTGTCACAAAAAAGGCATACGCCTCCCGTTTTCAACAAATCATGGAAGATAACGATATCATTCGAGATAATGGTTGGCTAGGAGCGTGCTATGTGGTGAAGTTCAATTTTAAGAGTGTAGTTACAAGTTACACTTGTTACTTAATGACGCCAAGGAACTAAAGCGTCGAAATATTGCAATACCTGACGAACTTAGAGTTACGTTATACAGTTACTTTAACAACAAAGCGGTAACCATAGTTACACGTTACTTTTGTACAAAAGTATCTTGTTACTTATAACTTAGTTACTACCCAAGACCACCAAGCATCATCTTGAACCTCACGAACGTCGAGCCCCTCCTCCCTTTCCTCCGATAGCTCCCCATTCTCCCGAAAAACTTCCCGATGACCCTTCGTCTTGCAATTCTTCCGGGTTCGCGCGCTTCCAACTTTTTCCCACCGCACCTTGACTCAATGGCCAGGTGCAATGTCCTCCTGCAGCCTCCCCTCGGCGACGCCAGGTGCCGCTGTGTCGTCAATGGGGAAGTCAGGCTGTTGTCGTATACCGCTAGATTGTTGTTTGCTCCAGAACGGGGAAGATTTGTTGCGGGGGATCGATGCTTCTTGGGGAAGTAGGGGTGGGTGGTGGAAGTCGTTGACGGGGCAGGAAGGGACTATGGAGGACTATAGGGAAAGAGCTAGCAGACCAGTTGGTAACATGTCCCGGATGCTGACCCCGAGGATACAGGTTCCAACACCGCAGAGGACGCTATAGCAACTGGTGGCATGACATGATGGGAACGCAGCAGGACAAGGACGGGCACGGACAGCGTTCAACTTAGGAACTAGCTTTATTGACAGCATTTTTCGAGAAGATGTCCGTGGCGTCTATAGACCTGTTGCTCTGGGCCAGGTGGCGCAAGTGAGCGCCCCAGCGCCCCAAATTATGCAACACTCCCTAGTTTAGCAGACGACGCGGCACTTTCAAATACACGGTCCCGAGTTGTTCGCAGTTTTCAAGAAGCACCGCTTTTTCTGTGGATTTCCTACAGGTTTTGTAGCTTTCCTTGGCACCATACCGTTTGAAACAGCATGCAAAACCCGCTGATGAAACTCCTTACTGTTTGGATCCGTGGCCGCTTGGGCCAGAAATGGCGCTGTGCAAACTTCAGTGCAACAGCCCTATACGAGTTCCCGTCCTATCCAAGAAGGGCGCCTATACAAAAAAAAAAAAAAAGAAAAACGGTGGAAACTCCGAAGACAATGTGAACCAGAGATCTGTGAACCTGTCCCTACTGGAGGTCGCTTTTGTGTCGCGGGACCTTGCAGGCTAAAGTTTAAACATGTTGTCAACAGAGCCATCGCGAGGCGAGTTTGCGCCCGGGGCAGGACAAATCTGAAGCCCCCCCCCCCCCCTTCTTTTGTTGCCACCAGAAGTTCTGTAAACAAAGAACAGAAAACGCTTATTTGCACTGCTGAGATCGTAAAGTCAAATTCTCCTCATTCCCGCTTTATGCTGTCCAACTAACCTGCCAGGGCCTACCAGGGCCTGCCGTTCGGCGCCCTTGTCTGGCGAGGTCGCCCGGGGCGGCTGCCCCTCTCGCACACCCCCGTCGCTACGGCTCTGGTTGTCAATAAAGCCAGTTCCTGGTTGAGTCATCGTCGTTTTGTGTTCCCAACTGACATCAGGCCTAAATCAACATGCTCTTCCTCTTCTTGAACTGGTGGCACGTTATCTGCCCTGATTTGTTGGAAACGGGAGGCGTGCGCCTTTTTTGTGACACTTACGCTGTTTATAATTGTCACAGAAAAGGCGTACGCCTCCCGTTTTCAACAAATCAGGGCAGATAACGATATCATTCGAGATTATGGTTGGCTAGGAGCGTGCTATGCGGTGAAGTTCATTTCTAAGAGTGCGAAACGTAGTTAGAATTTAGAAATATATCCTTTAAAAAGTAAGTATTTAGTACTGGAAATTGATTTTTTCGTAACGCACAAGAGTGTGATTATCACCCGTTACTATAGTTAGCAGCTGCAGCACGTAGACCATATCCGATATTAAGATTGAATTCGCTGCGTGGCTCGGAGGACGTGAGATGCATTGTATAATGGGGGGTACTTTTGAGCTAGCAAGCAGGCACATTATCGATTCATGCGACCGAAGCGAAGGGCAATTTGACGGACGTTGCCCGGAAAATTGTCCCAAATCGCCGTCGCGGCTTCATTTCCGTGTCCGGCGTGGGATAAGGCAATTAAAAGACGCCATCTCGAATGAGGCGACCAGTTAGTGACTCACTTTGGGATTAGAAGTTGTATTCCACGGTCAGTTCCGTGTCCATGCAAAATTTCATCCGGTACAGTGTCGGAGTTTTTGAGTTTGAGTTTGAGTTTTGAGCAGTTTTTTCGTATTCGGCGCACCGTATAGACGTCCTCTCGTTAGACCCATGCAGTGTTATATACACTGTAAACTGAAAAACACCCTTATGGGTGTAAATCGCTTGTCCTATGTTTGAGGACTCCTCTTTTTACACCGTATGCTCTGGAACACTTTTTTTAGAGGGTGTATCCCGTGTAAAACGCCCTTTGAAAGGGTGCTTTTCCTTGAAAATGCCGTCTTTTGCACCCTTTATACACCTTTTTATGAGGGTGTTTAACGATCTTACACCCTTCTAAAAGGGTGTTTAAAGGGTGCAACAGAGGGCATTTTCAAAGAAAAGCGCCCTTTCCAGGGGTGATTTACACGGAATACACCCTTTAAAAAGGGTGTTCCAGACCATGTACGGTGTAAAAAGAGGTGTCAGTTATAGGACAAGCCATTTACACCCATAAGGGTGTTTTCCAGTTTACAGTGTACGCGTGAGATGTAATTCCGCTGCTGTACTTGACGGGCAACGCGAAGTTGGAGTCTGCTTCATCACAGTGATAATTTCATAATTCGTGGCCTTACGTCGCGAGACGACTACACTGTAAACTGAAAAACACCCTTATGGGTGTAAATGGCTTGTCCTATAGCTCACACCACATTTTACACCGTATGGTCTTGGAACACCCTTTTTAGAGGGTGTATTCTGTGTAAAATACCCTTTGAAAGGATGCTTTTCCTTGAAAATGCCGTGTTTTGCACCCTTTATACACCATTTTGGAGGGTGTTTAACAATCTTACACCCCTATAAAAGGGTGCTTAAGGGGTGCAAAAGAAGGCATTTTCAATGAAAAGCACCCTTTCAAAGGGTGTTTTACACAGAATTCACCCTCTAAAAAGGGTGTTCCAGACCATACGGTGTAAAAAGTGGTGTGAGTTATAGGACAAGCCACTTACACCCATAAGGGTGTTTTTCAGTTTACAGTGATGTTCATGGGCGACGGCACAGCGGTCGGTCTTTGGATTAATTTTGCCCACCAGGGGGTTGCCCACAGAGTTGCTCGCAATTTTCAATTTTGATTTTCTACGAAACCACGAGAGCGACTTGGGACGACAATTGTGACGCTTGAGTCAGGGGGTTACGCTATTGATTGAACTCATGATTATGAAATTGCGCCTCGTCTGTTTTGTGGTACACTTATTACATACTACTATTCTCCCTCGCACTCATATACACTACCTGCACATATGTCAGTGACGTAGCCAGAAAGATATTTCGAGAGAGATATTCTATGGGGACCTTACATGGGGAAGGAGGACTTCACCAGCGTTTCACTGTCACAAATGCACTCCCACGATTTCGGGGAATTTGAATCCCCGACGCAATTCTAATTGTGGCTTTGAAAGACAGGCTATATAATCCCCGAGAAATCGTCAGTAAACACCGTCAGGCTGTTTCCTTCTCATTTTCTTCTAGTCATCGCAGATTCAAATAGCGTCACGGTCTTCGGCTGCCTTTTGTCGTTGCAGACGATCGCGCCCGCAGCGCACACTCTGTGTCGGAATACAGTGAACCCTCGTTAATATGACCCCCGATAATCTGACATACGCGCTTTACGACCATACTCTTGGGGAACAATGCAATGAAGCCTCTGCAAATCCCCCCCCCCCGTTAATATGACAATTCCACGCTATGACCAAAATTTTTGGGAACGACTGTGGTCATAATAACGAGAGTTCACTGTATATGTAATATCATTTTGCATGATTGTTACGGGTGCGATGGCGTTTGCTCGACGCTGTGACGGCCTTCTCAGGTGATGTCATGTCACACTCCTGTCAAACGATTGTAATCTGCTGCACAAGATTAATGAAACAATCTGCTAACGAGCAATCGTTTAAACACCAGTGATGGCCACTAACTACGTCCACAGTAGTTTAACTATAACTACTAACTACTTCGCGATGAAATAGTTCAACTAGTAGTTCAACTACTTTTCAGGGGAGGTAGTTAAAACTACCTCTTTAACTACTTCAGTGTGTTTTAACTACATCATTAACTACTTAACGTTGTCCATTAACACCAATCCCATTCTATAGCGTAATGAGATGTTACCCATCGGATTTGGCGCCCTGCTATTTTTACTCCTTGCCGAATATTTAAAGAGGGACCATAAGGGCATTCATGTCACCACGGATGATGAAGTGAGAGTGTATACAGTGAGGTGAAGTCGTGGATCGAAGGAAAGACGTCGGAATTCTTCATTGACGGGATGAGACAGCTGGTTTACCGTTGGAATAAATGTCTAGCTGTATAAATGATGAGTATATAAGTTGAAAAGTAAATGCACGTCCTCGTCGCACAATAAAATGTACTTTCATGTACTACTTGTTTTATTCGAGTATCTCATTTCGTTTGCGAGTTGCGTGCAATTGCGCATTCCTTTTCAGCCGACGCTCGTATAATTTGAAGTTACAAGTAATCACTTACTGTGTAATTAACCAATAACTGCAATTGATGACTTATTCTCAGAGGGTAACTTTCATGAGGCTAGTTTTTGAAACAAGAGATAAAAGAAAACGGAATTCTAAAGTAGCCGTTACTATATAGACAGCAACTATATTACAGTTACTTTAGGATTTCGTGCTCGTCACTCTGATTTCAGAAACTTGTCGCATCTTTGCTCACTACCCGTCGACGGCTGGTATTCATCATCTCTCATCATCATTCATCAACTCTCATCATCATCTCTCTGAGTTACATTTGACGGTTAATTGTGGAGTTAGTGATTCTTTGTTACTTCCCAAGACTGGTTACGGGCAGTGATAGGAAATACTTGAGGTAGCAAGTGCTTAAGTACTACTTTAGGTACATTTCTCAGTACTTGTACTATTTCAATTTGCGTATATACTTTGTGCAGTATTTTAAGTATTTTGTTCGGTACTTTCCTTTCAAGTACTCGAGCACCAAAGTGGCAACACAAACGAAAAGCTCGGTCACAAAATAATTTCTTTCAGTTCATAAGTAAACAGTAAGTAAGTTCAGAAAACTATCCACGTTTTCTAGCTACATTTGGCAAAAATGCCAGCTAAAAGCTTTCTAGAGATAACAGTCGAATCGTAATTACCTCACGTTTTATCACTACCACGTGCTGAAACGTCCATCGATACCATCTAGATTTGTAATGTACTCCGTGAGTACTTTGAAGTACTTTGTAAAGGACATTGTACTTTACTTTAAGTACTTTTTTAGTACGATACTTTGTACCGTACTTAAAGTACAACATGTTCTAGTACAACAAGTACAATTTTGAGGCACTTTGCCCGCCACTACCCTCTTAAAAATGAGTTTCACCGCATAGCACGCTCCTAGCCAACCATCATCTCGAATGATATCGTTATCTGCCCGGATTTGTTGAAAACGGGAGGCGTACGCCTTTTTTGTGACACTTATGCTGTTCATAATTGTCACAAAAAAGGCGTACGCCCCCCGTTTTCAACAAATCAGGGCAGATAACGATATCATTCGAGATAATGGTTGGCTAGGAGCGTGCTATGCGGTGAAGTTCATTTTTAAGAGTGTGGTTACGGGTATACAACGCATTCTACACTCTTAAAAATGAACTTCACCGCATAGCACGCTCCTAGCCAACCATCATCTCGAATGATATCGTTATCTGCCCGGATTTGTTGAAAACGGGAGGCGTACGCCTTTTTTGTGACACTTATGCTGTTCATAATTGTCACCGGAAAGGCGTACGCCCCCCGTTTTCAACAAATCAGGGCAGATAACGATATCATTCGAGATAATGGTTGGCTAGGAGCGTGCTATGCGGTGAAGTTCATTTTTAAGAGTGTAGTTACGGGTATACAACGCATTCTACACTCTTAAAAATGAACTTCACCGCATAGCACGCTCCTAGCCAACCATTATCTTGAATGACATCGTTATCTGCTCTGATTTGTTGAAAACGGGAGGCGTACGCCTTTTTTGTGACAATTATGAACAGCATAAGTGTCACAAAAAAGGCGTACGCCTCCCGTTTTCAACTAATCAGGACAGATAACGATATCATTCGAGATGATGGTTGGCTAGGAGCATGCTATGCGGTGAAGTTCATTTTTAAGAGTGTACGTCCAATTGCCTCGAGTCTCCCACACGTATCACTTCCGTAAACAGCGCGCACTATCGCATCTACCCGAAAAAAAAAAACAAAAAAAAACACCCGAGGTCGGATCGAAACCCCTTCTAAAAAAAGAAAAGAAAAGGAACTCCAATCCTTGCCGAAGGTCACTGCCATAAAACGACCGGCCAGACGGTGCTGCCAACCTTTCACAACACTTCCGCGTGTTTCCGATCTATTACACAAAGGGTGCGACAATAAAAAGCTCGGTAACCGAGTCCTCCCCGAAAAATTCTTGAAACGTAGGAGTAGTTTCAGCATTGTGATACTCTTTCGCAAAAATAGACTTTCGCGGGGAAGCCGCTGTATTGAACTAATGAACTGTGGACTCCTCCCCATCTTCACGCTGGAGGGCAGCACTTGAGAAAAGCGGAGAGGACCGATGAATCGAAACCGTCCTTGATCGCAGCTTACGCGCATCCCCCCCCCCTCCCACCCCACGCCTGTGTGTGTGTGTGATATCAATTGTGTCTGTAGCCGGTTGGTTGTAACGTAGCAAAAACGTGTTGCACGCTTCTCAGGGTTGTCTACACAGAATTCCGTTGTGTATTTGGGCGGAGGGAAAGGGTCCTGCCGAGTGCAAATAAACAAGGTTGCCAGATTTCAAGGATTTCGCGTATGTTGTGTGTGTGTGTGTGTGTTTCGCGGATGGGTTACACTGGGAAAAAAAAGAAAAAGAGGAAAGGAAGGATAAATAAATAGGTGAAGTCGCAGCTGACGTTTGCGACGGTTGATACTGGTTGAGAGAGATGCATGTTGTCTCGCAGCTGGTAATCTGGCCTCGTGACTGTAGCCTTATTTTTGCGCATATTTCTCGTTCGATGCAAGTCGCTTTGCTTCTTACTTTTGCAACGCTAGCGCAACGACGAAAAGGCGGAAAAATAATGTACTATATTTTTCTATACATAGTAAGAACTTTACACGGAAAAGCAGTGCGCGTTATACATTGCAGTTTTCCCCAGTAAAGCCGTTCCTACCTATATAGATAGAACTGCGTCGTGCAACTTGTGGCCTCGCGTCAAGCTCCAGACGCTTAGCGTAGCCTTTTGTTCAAGTTCATAGTGTATATGGACGCGCGATCGCGTGGCACGCACGGAGACGTCAACGCCGCCTACCGGTGACGCTGGGTGGCGAGACATTAGGTGCGGGGACCGATTGTCTCGAGCCCAGCTTCAACGCTTGGTGGTGCTAGTGTCTCCATTACGGCAGAGCCGTATATTAAAAGGGAGTCTGGACATTGAGAGGAGTCACAAAAAGAGGCTGGACCTGTCAATCACAGTTTCGGTCCTCCGATTGGTTTGCTTTTTACCAAGGGGGTCGCCATGACACCTTACTGCCACCCAAAATGGCGACGAAAACAAACACGGTGAAGCGAAGATTTCGTGACAAAAAATTTTTCACAGACTAACTCTGATTTTGCGCTGCAAACGTATATCCTCAGGTACGTTTCTCGGAAATCAGTTTCAACCTATGCTCATCCACCGATATCTAACTGAAAATAATACGTTTTGTCGCCGGTGTTAGGCCTAGTGAACACTGCGATCATAATGAAATCATAACCAAAACGGCACTTGTGCTGTACAATCTTATCATTAATTGCTGGATTTCATGGATATAAACATTCTTGCCCGTTCTTGCAACTATTCATGTAGATTTGTTTAAAAATCATACCGACAACAGAATGTGTCCCAGCAAGTGGTTCTGCCGACAGCGAAACAACGACGGAAGCAGACGACAATTCCCGACGTGCCTTACGCTCCCTAGGTGGCGTTCATCAAATTTGCACCAAAAATCCACTAGTTTTGCAGATTGCGAGAGGTATCCATTTCAATCCCATCCAATTCACTTGCCACCCAAAATGGCGCTGCCCATGTTGGATACGGGGACAAATAGTGAGGATAGGTTTATTGATAGCGCACCATATTTCAAGACTTCATTGGTCGGAAAGCTGAAAAAGTGGGTGGAGCTTCAGGTATACACCCTTAAAAATGAACTTCACCGCATAGCACGCTCCTAGCCAACTATCATCTCGAATGATATCGTTATCTGCCCTGATTTGTTGAAAACCGGGGGCGCACGCCTTTTTTGTGACACTTATGCTGTTCATAATTGTCACAAAAAAGGCGTACGCCTCCCGTTTTCAACAAATCAGAGCCGATAACGATATTATTCGAGATAATGGTTGGCTAGGAGCGTGCTATGCGGTGAAGTTCGTTTTTAAGAGTGTAGGCTCTGCATTACGGTTAAGTGTGGCGACGGCTTTAACCAAAGGTGCACAAATGTGGGTCCAGCAGGCGCCGCCCACGTGAGGAGCCTCAGAAGTTGTTGAGAAGGAATGGGAGAGACACGAACTCTGCGAACACGTTCGGCTTCGGCTACCCATTACGACCGTGACCGATACAATAAAAACTACACATAGACGAGCACAAAGCTTTCATTATTGTGTGGTCACTAACGTGGATGTAGAGATTATGCCGTCGGTATCGTCACGCGCTTTACGCAACGAATATTTTTCAAAATTCAGCTAATTGTCGCGGGTGTACGCTTGTAGGGGAACACGGTATAGACACCTCCTGCAACCGACGTGCGCTTCACGCTTAAAAATGAACTTCACCACATAGCACGCTCCTACCCAACCATCATCCCGGGTGATATCGTTCTCTTCCTTGATTTGTTGAAAACGGGAGGCGTCCGCCTTTTTGTGACACCTTTGCAGAAATGTTAATTGTCACAAAAAGGCGTACGCCTCCCGTTTTCAACAAATCATGTCAGAGAACGATGTCACTTGGGATGATGGTTGGCTTGGAACGTGCTATGTGGTGAAGTTCATTTTTAAGAGTGTTGGATGGCTCGCAACAAAATCGCGCTATCGCTCTGCCAGTACAAAACGAAAGTACAAAGCCGAGCACAGACTGCGCGAGTACTTTTCCAGAAGCACTTTCCGTGAGTTCTGCCGGTGTTGGCCAAAAAGATTACTTCTTACTTTAAGAAAAAATAAAAATATCACTGCACAAAAGGCGCTATATTTCACCTCCAATAACGCATATAACACCAGATGATTAGTATCCGAATTTGGGAGGCGCATTTAACTCGAATACTGCATGTGCTTACTGCGTGGCACCCTACGTACCATTGGACGAATTAAATACTTGGACGTTGTGAGTACTTGGACGAAATAAACGTTTGGACGAAATGGGGCGTAACCACGAATATATCGTACGTTTCATTTTTCTCGCGCAGTCTAAGTAACAAGTTTCTCGTTTTACTCGGTGATAGCACCGCGGAGCAACTGTTACTATAAGCTGTTTTCGACTAAGTGAATCTATAAGACGCGGGCAGATGACAGCAGGAAGGAGGAAGAAAATGCTAGTATATGCATCTTGGTCTGACTTCACGTGGTATACCGTGCCGACATCCACCTGCAAAGTCTGCAAAAGAAAAAGAAAAAAAAACACAGTGAAACACTTGGCACAGCCGGTGGTGGGAATCGATCCCACGACCTCACGGCAGACTTCAACAGTGACCTTCGGAGCAACCATAAACGAGCTGGTACTGCATCCACTCCACCACATACCGCTGCTGCGTCAGTATAACAAGTACGGAATCTTGCCTCGAACGGGGATGGGGTTAAAGGACACTGTGGGTCTTTAATTGTAGGCACCCGGCAACCCCTTTTTTGCGTGGCTCACAGTGACTGCATACATAACTGACACGCACTTCGTGACTGCGCCACTGTTGGCAGCGCCCCCTGCCGCTGCCCTCGTGCACGCGTCCAATCATTTCCGGCACGATCGGGGGCCCCCCCGTAATCCTTTGAATACCACTCGTTAGGAGGCGCAGTTGAGCGTCCAGAGAAGACACCCAAGTGAGAAGCGTGTCTTTCCAGCTCAAGATTGACTCCCGGGAAGCATTGTCTTGACGGCGTGTCGTTCGGATTCTTCAGGAAGCGACTTGGATAAAGAGTATCGTGACATGACGACTCTTTTGGGGCTCTTATAAAAGTCTACCCGCGCCGGCATGCCGTGCTCGCCACTTACTCAATGCAGGCGGTACAATGTGTTGCCGACGTATAAAACTCATAAGGACATTCCATCATGGTAAATATCCAAGTGATTGAGCACCGTATCGCAAAGTTATAGCGCAAAGCGCGAGGTTCCCGTAGTCAAAACAGCCAAGATGGCGCCCTCTCAGTAAGCAGACGACATCCCTTTTGGGTGTCGTCTGCTGAGTACGTCCGCATTTTTCCTTCCTCACGTTGCTTACTTCTGAGCAAAATACGACAGTTACACGAAAGCGAAATGAAAACTGCAGTTCCATCCGGCTGGCAGGATATGCGACACGTCGTCGTCTGGGGAGCAGCATGTCAGGTGGTCTTCTCAACGCCGCCATCTTGATTGTTTTGACTACAGGAGTTGCACGTTTTCAGTTATAACTTCGTGCTCCGGCGCTCAATCGCTTCGGAATTTACCAAGATTAAATGTCCTTATGAGCTTTATACGAAGATCGCACAATGTGCCACCTGTACTAAACACCCTGTACTATGTGCCCACAGCCACGATTCAGTAATACAGGCGCGCGTTCAGTACAGCTGTCTTTGGGTGGAAGCATAACTAAGTCACAAGTTATAGTAACTAGTCGGAGTAACTTTTCTGAGAAGGCAACTCGTAACGGTAACTATCTCCAGCTTTGGTCGCAAGGATAGCTACAAAATGTAATTGTAAGTAAGTTACCCGGGTGGTGCCCGTCGTTTTCACCTTTCTTTGGAACCCGAGAAAGCTTTTGTTGGGTGGCTCTTAGCAGTCCGACTCGAGGCTTACTTAACTTGTAATAAAACTATTACTGCTCTAGTGTATCGGGCGTGTCATCTGATTGCGGCTGAACAATGCAAGTGCCGAAAGTTGCACTTTTTCAGAGTTGTATATACTCGGCTGGTCGTGGTGATCACTATACGGTACAGGTGCTGAAAGCGTCCAAAGTAAAACTTAAAAGTTAGGACTTTTATTGAATGAATGAGCTAATGAGCACATACAAATGAGCACCTCATTGGCCAGTTCGTGGACAATTACGCAAGGATCGTTAGCCCCGCCAGCCCCACCATGTTTACCAAACAGAGAGTCCTTGGATAGCGCAGGCCCGGTTTATAAATTATTCAGTTGGTGGATTTTCGTGGAACACCAGCTATATTTTTTGGGCCTTGAATTTTAATCTATCTTCTTTCTGTTTCACCTCGGCTAAGTATGACAATGTATACTCGAAAAATTGTGCACACTCGTCTAAATAACTAGATAATACTAATACAATATATCAGATAACAGGCACTACTCATAGATACTACAAATAGCGAGTTAACCTATAATGGACTGATTCGTTCACGTTCTATATGTTTTCGAACAGTGTAGTCGTGTCTTGTCCTAACGAGTCTGTTCTGACGGCATGACCACCGCCATGTTGAACACGGATGCGATTTCTCGGCCGCCTTCTTTTCTGCCGAAAACCTTTCAGTAGCAGATGAACAGCCCGCGCGATATTTGATCGAGATAAATTGACAGCTCAACTGAGACGCACAGAGACGTTGATGCAACAGAATACGGTGCCGTCCGCAAATTCGCCATTCAACTTGAGTTGGTGAAGTTCACACCCGCATAGTGATCCATGGCGTCCACTATCTGACGAATTATACTTCAATCTTTCATATAGTATACAGCAAAAGCCTTTTATGGTATTTTTTCTTCAGGAGGACTATACCGCTGTCTTGTCGTGCATCACAATCAAGGTCGTCATCCGTGTATTTACACGAGCGACACTCCCTGCAGAAGCGGAAGACGCGAAAAACGTCATAGCTTTAGGAGCGCGAGCGCTCAAACTCCAGTGTTCACGTACACTGCTAACCGTGGGGAATATCCTGCAAGCGGGCATAAGGTACTCTGTAGCAGACGACAGGAAAACACGCTGACGGTGTCGTCTGCCAAGTGTCGTCTGCTAAGCGCGCAGTACGCCACTCCCGACATTACGCACCGTGTGAATGCTCACATGACACGGGACGGAACTTCGTCTCTGTAAGCAGTACTGCTTCTTCCACTAGAATCTTCCATGAGGATGTCGCTCGTGTGAACACACAGTGTGACGAAAAGTAACCCGAGACAGAGGAACACACAGACAACCGCAACAAAGGTCATCATGTCGGTCATGGTTCTAGCTAGATCGAGGAGAACTTCGACGCCGAAGTGGGCCTGTCTGGGTGCCTTCCTCGTGTTTCACCTCAGATGCCGTAACGCAACTCTCGGCACAGTTCCCTGTGAAGTCGACCCAGGATGCAAAATGCCCCATGATCAACATACAGCCACATCGGCACGCTCTGCAATGGAAACGTCACCAAACCACCACCAAGAACGCGTATTCGAGAGCTGGGAATCTCTCTGTGATAGATTTTGATTTAAAATACATATGACGGGCGATTCTCAACTGCACGCACTGAGTTTCTCCGTATCGCGCGCTTATTTCCTGCTTACTTCCTCGGGAAGAATAAACCTGGAACATAGCGGGATGTGTGGCTTCTCAGTTGGCAACCTGTGGAACTTGTTCCGATGCGCACCCAACGAAGCGTGCAGCACACCGACAGTTACGTAACCAGTTTGTTTCTTTCCTCCCCCCTCCCAGTGCATCTCTGGCTTTGTTTAGAGGTGCGACGGTTGACCTACTTCGCTAAGGTGAAGAGGGGGGGCGCCGCGTTCCTCGTCTCGATGACGATGAGGCCGGGAGCGGACCGTGTTTTCAGTACCGCTGATTAATCGTGTTGTAATGACGCCTAAAATTTATTGAAACTCAGCGGGTCGGCTGTTTCGTTTTCACAGATTTATATTTATCGTCATTGCTTTATTAGCGGACGATGGTGCACTTGCGTAGTCTATGACCTCCTGCGATGTGTTGAGTTGCGAGATAAATGCAGCTCTATAAGGTCTGGGAAAAAAGATTTGCTCGAGATGTAATATACGCGTAGATTACAATTGTTGCGGCTCCCAAGATGTAATCGCAGTGGCTTTTGGACTCGGTTCAAGCGATAAAGGCGTTGTATGTCGCCTATATATTATAATTATTGCCCGGGCGTTCACGCAAAATGCACCTTTTTTTAGAAGGGGCGCTAACAGGAAGATTTTAATGATCCCATGTAAAGTATGCATATGTACATATATATGTATGCGTGCGCGAACACTTTTGAAAAACTGACCATGGATATGGTGAATACTGCACTGACCAATGAGGAATATAGCTGAGTGTGCACGTGCGTTCCAACTTCCAATAAGGAATTTTCATTTTCATTTGCCGATCGTTTTTGGCAATTATTATACGGTTCCAAGCTACGCAAAAAGCTTCCGGAGCAACATTCCCGGCATCATAATATTTTTGCATATTTTGCGCATATTTTAGACGTTTCGCGCTGCATATTTGTGCCCACATTTTCGAACATTTTTGTGCATATAACGTCCGAGGCCCAAATTATAATATACTATGCGTATGCGTAATAACTTTGTTACTTGTGAATGTTTGGATTCTTTTCGAGGTTTAACCGCTTATGCAGCATTTTTTTCCTCTCCCAAATCTGCCCACGTTTATTTACACCCAGAGTACGAGTAATCAGTCCTGACCACATTGGGAGGAACTAGTCGGGACCGACCTCTATCTATAGCGTTTGCATTCCGTGCTTTTAGCACCGGTGCAGTGTAAAGTGAGATAGGAGGCGAAAACAGTGGTCCCGATTCTTTCTGGGACCACAGAAAAAAAAAAGAAGAAAAAAAAAGAATAGTGCATGTCTTTGGGGAACGCCCGTACACTTGGAACAAGGCGGATATGTCTTTCCAAGCGTGAAAAATGCATATCGCTGATACAGTCAGGTGCATTCGCAAACGAAGAAGCTAAGACATCACACAGAGACACACAAAGAAACAAAAAGAAAAGACGGAGCAGAGGGACAGAGCCGGTTTTTGTTTTAACGTCAGAAAAAACCCGAAGAGATCCTGTGGCGGATGCCCTGTGGGCAAAGTGCATGTAAACTTAATAACGTGCTCTATAGTATGAGTCGTCTAATAAATTTTCTCAAACAACTTAATAATGTTGGCTTAAAAAAAAGAAAAAGAAAACATAAAAGAAAGACTTTGCATCGAAAGAAAGAGCGGTGCATCCGGGGTTATAAAACATCGAATTTTAGTCATTATGTAATAGTTTCGTAAATTATCTCGTGTTTTGCGTGGTGAGCCAATTGTAATCATGAATGACGCCACAGTGGTTGATCCGGGAACTAATCTTACCCACGTGAGGTTTCTTTAGCGTGGAACCAAATCTGAGCTTACTGTGCAGGGTATTTAACATCCCTTACGGCGTGTCTAGGCAACTTGTATCGGATCACCACGTTGCTGTCGTCCCCGGCGGGTAAGTAGTATTAAAAATACCGTACACGTAAAAAAAGTAACCGGGCCCCACTTTGTCACTATACTGGAGGCCAATGGTACCGTTGTGCCGATGTGCTCATAGGGAGGAGGTACGTCATATCAACTGTGAATATCGGTAAATGCCCATGAAATCTTCGCCTCACTTTTAGTCGGTGAAGCTCGAGAGAAAGCTCCAGAGAGGAGAAACAGCTGAACATATTCAGACTTAAAGCAAATGTTGAAACGCAATAGTGACGGTTTTATCCTTAACAGCCAGCAGGGAATTATCCAGCGACAAGCCATGCACTCACGCAGTGTCAGGGCCATGGTCAGGGAATTGGGATATATTTCCGGGTATACCAAGTACAAAAATAATAAGATCTAAGTGTACGACCACGGTTACTGGTTTCGAACCCGGCCGATGACGGTAGTAAATGTTGGCAGGGTCTTGTACAAGACGAATTGTCAAGACGACAAGACTTGTCGACAAGACGACAAAAAAAAAAAGAAGTTAAAAAAATTGTTGTGGGTTACATTTATCTCCGTCTCGTTCTCAAGCAGCAATATTTCGGTGGCACACCACACTCTTAAAAATGGGTTTCACCGCATAGCACGCTCCTAGCCAACAACCATCTCGAATGATATCGTTATCTGCCCTGATTTGTTGAAAACGGGAGGCGTACGCCTTACATAAGTGTCACAAAAAAGGCGTACGCCTCCCGTTTTCAACAAATCATGGCAGATAACGATATCATTCGAGATAATGGTTGGCTAAGAGCGTGCTATGCGGTGAAACTCATTTTTAAGAGTACATGGTGACTCCCGTCAAGTTCCGGGAACCCGTGTTGGCGTTATCGTAAAACTGAAACCGCTCGTTTTTGTTATTTATCTCAAAAGCTATCACCATATACTCTGCTGAATTAAAATCTTGCATGTGGCATCTGAGGGTGACTTAGAGTGGAACGCGTTTAAAGTGAAAATCGACGGATACTACAGGCTCTCTCTTCAAAAATCCCTCAGAAAGTTTGGTAAAAAAACAAACTATTCTTTTCGTTGTTGTTTTTTTCCTCGTCTCCGGAAAAATAGCCCAAAATTTCCGGGCGACAAAATTCGAAAATGTAAATTTTCGTGCCTTCGATGCGTTCCAACCCGCCAACAGTGCCCTTTAGGTGCCTCTAATCCGCCAACAACCACCAACTTAGAGCTGCGTCTGGCTACTCCAGGCGATCGCTATCGCGTTCATATAATGTCGGAGTTCTGGTTGGAGTGGACGCGTTGTTCTAATTACCTATCGCTGAGTAGACAGCAGTCTCATGGGATGCTCTGCTCTGCATTTATGCCTAGAGGGTGAACACTACTAAAGCTTCTACCTCATTGTATGCTGTGGTTTGGCCGGCAATGCTTCGACTCAGCAGTAACCACGTTTGTTCCCGTTTTCTCCAATTTTTCAGAAAAAAACACGAAAGAATCCGGTTTTTTCGAGCGATTCAAAATTTCCGGAAATTTTGCATCTCTACTCAGCGGGCAGGAACCGACCGCTGTGGTGTAGCTCATCCTCATAGTCGACTCACGACGTACAGCCACGATTTATCAATAAACTACCGAGTCTGTTATAACGGCGTCTTGTACGAATCAGGATCCACAGGCATACGCCGACAGAAGGACACAACACTATTAACTATTCTTATTGAACTGACAAGGCCGGTACGAACCGGTATCTGTTCAATAGAGGTTGTTAATAGAAATAGTTTGTGCCCCAGCCAGATGGATTCTCACCAACGAGCCCACCCATATTTAGTTTGTTACACCTATAGGTTACGTAATCTTATTTATTATTTATGTTTATTAATAAGCCTTTATACGTTTCGTGCAGGCAAAAAAGCCACGAACATATCGAAAGTTCTTGAGGACACTACGCTAGGGAGCCTTAGCAGAGCGAGTCTGAATTCGAAGACTGACGACGAAAGACGAAGAAGGAGGAGGAACGGCGTCTATGATAACGGTGATACTGCTATCGCGCTGTTTCTTTCGACTCATTGACGTCACTGACATCTGCTGATCATCGATTTGACAGCGCGCCCTTTATCATGTCATTTTCGTATCAGTGCTTCCGCTTGTTGCTGCTGTTCCTGTGCGTTCAGTCACACGCATTGCATATTGGCAAAGCTGGACGGAAAGAGAGCTTGCTGCGTCCCATTAAGCTGTATCTCTAGTCGCCACACTTAATTATGAAATACCGAGGAGTTTCCACTTGAGTACTCATCGCCGGGTACCAAACGTACGGCGGGGCGTCCTTCAGGTCGTCCGTCGCTGGTTTTGACGGCCTGGACGCGTGGCTCCCTCTGCTGCGTCGCAGCAGCAGAGCCTGAACTGGGTCATTGGGACATTCACCCAGAAGTTGGGAGGAGGAGGAGACCGGTTGTTTTTATCCTCTCTCGCCAGCCCGCCCGCCGTATAGCCCAACGGCATCGGTTGCTCTTTTTCTTGTAGAAGACCGGAACCGAGCTCTGGAAACTTTCTTAATGCCCTCTTATCTCATCTAACGCTTCTTGCTTCGCTTCTCGTATCATTTGAGATGGCGTGCGCTCTTTGTTTGCAACGTTCATTTCCAGCTATGAAATGACGATAACTTGTGGCATTGCGTCGCGACACAAACACGATACTTAGCGACGCCACCGCGGAGGAATTTTACCCACCTTACACTCTTAAAAATGAACTTCACCGCATAGCACGCTCCTAGCCAACCATAACCTCGAATGATATCGTTATCTGCCCTGATTTGTTGAAAACGGGAGGCGTACGCCTTTTTTGTGACACTTATGCTGTTCATAATTGTCACAAAAAAGGCGCACGCCTCCCGTTTTCAACAAATCAGGGCAGATAACGATATCATTCGAGGTTATGGTTGGCTAGGAGCGTGCTATGCGGTGAAGTTCATTTTTAAGAGTGTAACTAGCTCATGGCGGAGTCGGTCGGGTTCCAACACGAAATCTCCAGTCTACAATGCGGACACGTTAGCTACTTATCGTATCAATCTTAAATATGAACTCCACCGTATAGCACGCTCCTAGCCAACCATTATCTCGAATGATATCGATATCGCCCCTGATTCGTCGAAAGCGGGAGGCGTACGCCTTTTTTGTGACACTTATGCTGTTCATAATTGTCACAAAAAAGGCGTACGCCTCCCGTTTTCAACAAATCACGGCATGTAACGATATCATTCGAGATACTGGCTGGCTAGGAGCGTGCTATGCGGTGAAGTTCATTTCCAAGAGTGTATGTGTTTCGCCGCACCTAGAAAAGAAGCCTACACCAAGGGTGACTAGTAATACCGCAATCATATTTTGTATAATAAAACTAATATATAATACGTCCCAAAAATCAGTAATATAATACTAATTAATACTTTGATCCTGAGGTGTTATAGTAGATAAGCTAATGCTTCGTGTGTAATACACTCTTAAAAATTAACTTCACCTCATAGCACGCTCCTAGCCAACCATAATCTGGTATGATATCGTTATCTGACCTGATTGGTTGAAAACGGGAGACGTACGCCTTTTTTGTGACACTTATGCTGTTCATAACTGTCACAAAAAAGGCGTACGCCTCCGGTTTTCAACCAATCAGGTCAGATAACGATATCATTTGAGATTATGGTTGGCTAAGAGAGTGCTATGCGGTGAAGTTCATTTTTAAGAGTGTACACGAGTAATACTAGTAATACATTGTTGCATAATTTAGGTTGGGGGGTTCTCAAGGAAGGTAAAGCACAAATTATTAAAATTTGTGCATTACTTATCGGGACAGTCATTCTCCAATCACGTTTTACTTAAGGTGCTTACATTTTAACATGTTCTCAAACGGGTAGTCCTCTAGTGCACGCCGGTCTAATGGGTACGCTACACCGAACAACCCAATTTTTAACCATTTTCGGTCTAAGGGGGACGCTGGCAAATGAGAATACACTGCTAAAACAGAACTTCACCACATAGCACGGTCCTAACCAACACATCATACCGAATGATACCATTCTGTGTCATGATTTGTTCAAAACAGGCGGGAGGCGCCTATCTGACACAAGATAAGCTGTCCCAGATAGGCGCCTCCTCTCATTTTCAACAAATCAATGCACAGAATGATATCATTCGGAATGATGGTTGGCTAGGAGCGTGCTTTGTGGTGAAGTTCTGTTTTAACAGTGTAGACTCTCCAAGCTGATAAGGTAGCGCTGATCAATTTCGAGCACAGTGGGCTCCTTGCTCTGTGCGTGCAAGAGGCTCGATTTTGTTCAGTCTGCCGGACGATAAGAAATGAGCTACCCAAAATTGCATGGGCGACCATGGTGACCATGGTGTGCATGGGCGACCACCTAGAGGTGCCTCACCCTAGTTCAGCCTCACCCTTAGGGAGACTGAACTAGAAGGAATGCGGGGAAGCCTCCAGTAACCTCTGGTCCTGAGATCACTTTCTGCGGGATAATTAGGGGCCGGAGAATAATAGGGGGCCTCGTTCGTGTCATAAGGTTTGTAGGTAACGGAAAATTACCGATAAAGTGCACAAGTGACACTCTGTAGGTCGGCCTGACTACCTCAGGGAATGGTTAGGTGACATCAAACTCAGGTCAGTCAAACTATGTGTTAGGCGGGTTGGTCACCGGCAGGTCGTCAGTTCTCCACAAAGTGGTGCCGCGTGACACCATTGATACGTCATGATACTAAAAAAAAAAAGAATTCTTCACGCCAAACTCCACAGCGCCTTATCCTCGTTACCATTACATCACAGCTCATTGGAGTTGTGCTCCTATACGTTTGACCCTTATCTGCAAACCATTACGCCCAATTTAAAATTATCCCCGCATATTCTTAGAAATTCAACGATTGCTATCGCATATACACTCTTAAAAATGAACTTCACCAGATAGCACGCTCCTAGCCAACCATCATCCCGAATGACAACGTTCTCGCCCCTGATTTGTTGAAAACGGGAGGAGGAGGAGCCTATTTTGTGCCATTATGCACGGCACAAAATAGGCTCCTCCTCCTCCCGTTTTCAACAAATCAGGGGCGAGAACGTTGTCATTCGGGATGATGGTTGGCTAGGAGCGTGCTATGTGGTGAAGTTCATTTCTAAGAGTGTACTTCTTCTTGCACCAACAAGGAAGACAACTAATTTTTGTTTACGGACCCGTCTATAGTTGTGGGGGAGAGCTTGGCGTATATAGTCGTGCCCCAGGCGGAAGCTCGCCTCCGGAAGGCTCTGCTCGCTGCTCATTTTTCTTCGTGTGTAGCCGCAGTGCGGCGCTAGCGCATCCAGTATGTTTCCTTGTGGAACGCTGTGATTTCTATAGCGCCATAAGGGAAATACAGACGGGTCGCGCAAGCACAGCAGCACGCCAACGAAGCGGCATCGGTGCCGCCTGGATGAATGCCCGGCGCGCCGGTCTCCAACTGGAAGCTGGCCCACGCGTCCTTCCACTCCGTGAACGCTTGCACCGTTTTTAGATACGTATGTCGTATACGGACGGTTATCCGTCTTGCGAGCATACAGTGAACACTCGTTATTATGACCATGGTCGTTCCCGAAAATTTTGTTCACAAAGCGGGATTGTCATATTAATGGGGGAATTTGCAGAGACTCCACTGCATTGTTCCCTAAGAGTATGGTCGTAAAGCGCGTATGTCAGATTATCGGGGGTCATATTAACGAGGGTCCACTGTATACTGTAAAGTTCTGCCTCGTAATAACCCTCGTTATTATGACCATGGTCATTCCTGAAAATTTTGGCCATAATGCGGAATTGTCATATTAACGAGGGGGGATTTGCAGAGGTTTCACTGCATTGTTCCCCAGGAGTGTGGTCGTAAAGCGCGTATGTCAGATTATCGGGGGTCATATTAACGAGGGTTCACTGTATGTCGTATACGGACGGTTATCCGTCTTGCGAGCATATACTGTAAAGTTCTGCCTCGTAATAACCCTCATTATTATGACCATGGTCGTTCCCGAAAATTTTTGTCATAATGCGGAATTGTCATATTAACGAGGGGAGGATTTGCAGAGGTTTCACTGCATTGTTCCTCAGGAGTACGGTCGTAAAGCGCGTATGTCAGTTTATCGGGGGTCATATTATCGAGGGTTCACTGTATGTCGTATACGGACGGTTATCCGTCTTGCGAGCATATACTGTAAAGCTCTGCCTCGTAATAACCCTCGTTATTATGACCATGGTCGTTCCTGAAAACTTTGGCCATAATGCGGAATTGTCATATTAACGAGGGGAGGATTTGCAGAGGTTTGCATTGTTCCTCAGGAGTATGGTCGTAAAGCGCGTATGTCAGATTATCGGGGGTCATATTAACGAGGGTTCACTGTATGTCGTATACGGACGGTTATCCGTCTTGCGAGCATATACTGTAAAGTTCTGCCTCGTAATAACCCTCGTTATTATGACCATGGTCGTTCCTGAAAATTTTGGCCATAATGCGGAATTGTCATATTAACGAGGGGGGATTTGCAGAGGTTTCACTGCATTGTTCCTCAGGAGTATGGTCGTAAAGCGCGTATGTCAGATTATCGGGGGTCATATTAACGAGGGTTCACTGTATATGAAACTGCAGAACATTGCTTTATGCGGTGCCACATTCGCATTTCACTGCGGAGTAGGGCAGCGCACCCATTTGTCGATTGTGTCACCGTAAGATGCTGCTGCTGGTAACGTGCACAGAGCGGAAGCAGTTGTCATCCTTAATTGCAGAAATCAATTTCCAAATTTAGCTTAGTCGGTGTCGGTTAGCTTTACGTGTCGCAGACATGGCTATCTTCCAGGCAATGAGGGCAGACATCATCCGTGAGCAGTCATTGTATGGGCTTCTGAAGCGCTCTCGAAGTTGCAGTGTGGTAGAGTATCGCCTCCTACGATAAAACTCCCCGTTCATCAGCATAAAATAAAGTTGTTGTTGTTGTCGTTGTTCTCGAAGCTGACTTGATTCGACTCGGCCTTTGATCATGATCAAGGTGAGTGGCATTACAGTGAACCCTCGTTATTATGACCATGGTCGTTCCCGAAAATTTTTGTCATAATGCGGAATTGTCATATTAACGGGCGAGATTTGCAGAGATTCCACAGCATTGTCCCCCAAGAGTATGGTCATAAAGCGCGTATGTCAGATTATCGGGGGTCATATTAACGAGGGTTCACTGTATCAAGTTCTAGTAAGCTCACTATAAGACTACAGTGAACCCTCGTTATTATGACCATGGGCGTTCCCGAAAATTTTTGTCATAATGCGGAATTGTCATATTAACGGGCGAGATTTGCAGAGATTCCACAGCATTGTCCCCCAAGAGTATGGTCATAAAGCGCGTATGTCAGATTATCGGGGGTCATATTAACGAGGGTTCACTGTATACTGCCCACCGGGGCGACTCCTCTGGAGTACCAGGATGTCTGCATGGTGTGGCACGTGCGAAAAGCAATCTCCTCCCGGAAACTTTCTTATCTAGTATGTACGGGGGGTGTTCAAGTCAAACCGGGACTTTTCATTTTTCGCAAAAGTAAAATGAACTTACATGCGATAAATTAGTTCTATTTTTCGACGTAATCTCCAGCTGCGCTGATGCACTTGTCCCAGCGTTTCACGAGGGCTTGGATGCCAGCAGCGCAGAAATCCTTACCGGCGCGTAGCAGCCATGATCGGACCGCATTCTTGACCTCGTCGTCGCAGCTGAAGTGGCGGCCCCCAAGGAACGCCTTCAGGTGCCCGAAGAAATGGAAATCGCTTGGGGGGCGAGGTCTGGACTGTAAGGGGGATGTGGCAGCAACTCCCAGCCAAGTTCCTGTAAGGTGCGTGTCGTGAGATGCGCGGTATGCGGGAGCGTGCATTGTCCTGTAGGAGAACGACTCCGTTGGTGATGAGGCCCGGCCGCTTTTGCTTCAGCGCCTTATGCACATCCCTGAGAACCTGGTAGTAACGTGCACTATTGATGGTGGTACCTCTGGGCACAAAATCAACCTGAACAACGCCAGCCTCGTCACAGAAAACCGTGGCCATGCCCTTACCCGCAGACGGGGTGCTTCGGAACTTCTTGGGAGCTGGCGAGCCCGGATGCTTCCACTGTTTTGATGCGCGTTTAGTCTCAGGAGTGAAATGGTGCACCCACGTTTCATCGCATGTGATGACCCGATCAAGGAACGGCTGTCCTTCAGTGTCGAAACGGTACCTTAGCTCTTGGGAGATTTCCAGTACGTCTTCTCTGCCGGTCAAACACGGAGAGCTGCCTCGGGACCCAACGGGCACTAACTTTCCGAAACCGGAGGTGTTCATGTATGATAGTGTTCAACGTTCCCACAGAAAGGTCCGTCTTTCGAGCCAGTTACAGACATGTTATCCGTCGGTCCTTGACGATCAGGCGCTCCACAAGTTCCACTACGGACTAAATCTCGTGTCTTCAGAATCCTACCAAAGTTATGTTGCTGAAATCGTCTTGTCTCACTTCATATTCCTGCAAAAACATTTTTGCTGTACGGGACGCGAAATTTAGAGAAAATTAATTTTTACTTTTGAGAACTGTGACGTCACGTTAGGTTCCGACGGAGCGCCCGGCTTTCATTTTTTGCGTACGCATTTTTTGTGACAATTATGAACAGTATAAGTGTAACAAAAAAGGCGTACGCCTCCCATTTTCAACAATTAAATCAAGGCAGATAACGATATCATTAGAGATGATAGTTGGCTATAGGAGCGTGCTATGCGGTGAAGTTCATCTTTAAGAGTGTGGCTATGTATAGTCCTATATCCTACCTATCCTATAGTGTTCTCGTTCGTTGTTGTTTTTCATGCGTCTCTTTTGCCATGTCCAAGTCCAAGGTGAGCGGCAGATCATGTTCTAGACGCCGCACTCGGACTGCATTAGCCTCCGAAACGACGCTTCCACGGTTTTGCATTGTTCACAATCAAAAATGGATGCCGCCGAGGAGTGGGAACACATAACCGGAAGACACACTGTGGGAGTGGAAATACATAATTTTGTAACCACCCGTGAAACGTGAATAGAAAACGTCAATGAACCTCACACATAGACTTAGGACCTGCGTCCAAAAATAGTGATGACCGACAGACGTGGATATGAAATAGATGGCGAAGACACGCTAGTGCACATATTCTGGGCCTTGCCGCGTCCATAAGAAAATTCACTTTTGATTTTTGCTAACGCGGTACTGTCGTTGCGTCCGCTCTTGACGCTTACGGAGTGTCCGTGCAGTTCACATTTCTGACTATACGGTGATGCTAGCTTCGCCAATTTTGAAATTTTGCTGCCTTACGATTGCCACTGTAAAATTCACTGAATTTTTCGAACACTGCACCTCATTGTGCCCGATGCCACCCACAGAGTTCCTCACATTCCCCATACTCCCGAATATTTTAAAATCACCCCCTCCCCCGAAAAAAAAGAGGGAGAGAGAAACGTTTAACAGCGGCCTATAGCTTTACATTGCCGCGCACGACTTTCCGTAGAACGAAGTCTACACTCTTAAAAATGAGTTTCACCGCATAGCACGCTCCTAGCCAACCATTATCTCGAATGATATCGTTATCTGCCCTGATTTGTTGAAAACGGGAGGCGTACGCCTTTGTTGTGACACTTATGCTGTTCATAATTGTCACAAAAAAGGCGTACGCCTCCCGTTTTCAACAAATCAGGGCAGATAACGATATCATTCGAGATAATGGTTGGCTAGGAGCGTGCTATGCGGTGAAACTCATTTTTAAGAGTGTAGGTGGTGCGAGAAATGCACCGATGTTGTGTACGCTATCACCACGTGTTGCGCGACACAATCACGGCGCTCTACAGATTCGTGGACGGTAAGCATTAGGGAAAGGGCACCTCGAAATGCAGGTGGCGCTGTGGCGAAACATATCACAGTGCCGCCATCGGGATCGCCGCTTCCCTCTCTCCCTCAACAACACCAAATGTCCTCTGGATGTCCGAATAATGTCCTAACGGATTCGTACGTCCTATGGATATCCTCAGAAAATCCGTCCGACGTACCAATTTGTTAGGACTCGTTAAAAAGTTGCCAAGGATGTGTTGCCAATTTCCACGAGACCATAATTTTATATGAGATTAATAAGGGCGGTGCTTTATTATATCGTGAAGCTTTACGGATAAAAAAAAAATGCGGGGAACAGGTGCGTGAGTGTGCCTTCAGTGTTGCTAGCTAATCCAGTCGAGGAGTTTTTGGAAGGTCCTAACAGGAGGGACTCATGATAAGTCCTGCGCTTTTGATAAAGGCAATATAGGCAGGTTGAGGGTGTGATAGGTAACCTTGCGGAAGAGGGCGTTACTGTCTCAGGATATTTTGAGAAGCAGGTTTTGACAATAAAAAAAAATCCTTATTCGTCAGTCTGCGCTCTGTGTTGTGTCGTCCTTTGATTTTTTTCCCGGCACGGGTGTTTTATGGTTTTTAAAGTTCGTTATGACATCATTCGTGCATCCAGAGGATATTCGGTGTTGTCGGGGAATATTGGGGCCAGTATTGCCAATATTGGGCCAAGATTCTGTGCTGCTTGGGACAGTGCCCCAGACCAAGTAGAGGCTATTTCGGAGGCAACATTGCGCACACGAATATCGGCAAAGAGCAGCCGTATTAGCCGTATCGGCTAACTTCCTCGTCTTTGAAACGAGCTTTTTTTTTTTTTTTTTTTTTTTACGAACACGCCCCTTAGACAGACAACTACGCATAACGTCCCATCGTCGTAACGTTTCCTCGTCTCGCTGTGGTTGTGTATCGGCGGCGTATATTCTCCTCTGCATATAATTCCCCACCATCGGAGTGCAAAATGGGTCAGATTACAAAGTACGGGCGGGTGTGTCTGGGAGGTGCCTTTTCCAGTTGTTGTTATGCCGGTGCATGCATGTGGGCGCGCGCTTCGACAGGTACTCAAGTAAAGATGTATGGTTGCTGTTGTACTACGAGTTGGTTTGCTTCGGTTACTGGGCGGAACTGCTGGCAGGACGCGGAAGGTGTACGCTGGGGGCATCCGCGCTAAATAAAGCAGGGATCGGAACCGAAACTGAACCCGAACCGAAAACCGGAAAAAACCGTTATTTTCTGACGAACCCAAACCGAACCGAACCCGAACGATTTTTTTGCTTGTCCTGAGCCGAACCGGAACGGAACCAAAAAAAATTGATACGGTTACCGGTTCGGGAATCGGTTCAGAGGTGAATTAATTGTACTACTGACCGACCTTTTTTTTGCTCACCTGAACGGTTATCTCACGCCTTTCTCTTACAATCGTGTACGTTGAGCGTAAGCTTGCTTGCATGTAGCAAAATTACTGCCTGTGGACCGGTTCAACCGACGCCGAAAAAAGTAACTGTTCCAATCCCTGTAAATGCCCCGACCGCTGACAGATTTTTTTTGTCTGTGTATGTGCGAGGGTGGGGGTGGGAGGGTTCTCCCTGAGCCGAACCCGAACCGAACCGATATACCTGAACCGGTTCAAGCTGATAATTTCGGTTCAGCGGAGCTAAACCCGAACCGAACCAATATGCCTGAACCCGAACCCGAACCGGACCGAAAAAAATACCGGTTCCGATCCCTGAAATAAAGTAGAGGTTGTATCTACGCGACATGTATGCATCCCGATCGAAAATATCCATCAAAGCCAATCCTAATGGAACCATTAGGCCAATAGTGCTTATCGTAATTTCGGACATCTCCAATAGGACTGACGGTTTAGCGGTTTGATGGGACCATTAGAACCAAAGGGTCTAATGGCCTGATGGGAACTCCGCAAAATCAAAAACAAATTAAAAACGAAATTTGTTTATCTTTCTGTCTTTTTTTTTTCGACTCTTCTCACGACACAATTTAATTTCTCTTCCTTCTATTCTTTCTTTCGTTTCCAAGGCTTTTTTCAAAACGTACAACGCTGTCCGACTGCTTTTTAGCACCGCGAAACAAGTGTGGCTATAAGAAGCGTACCGACGTAGACGGGAAGGAGTAGGGAGACGGGGGGGGGCAGTATGCGTCCTGCGGGCCGGCTTTAGAGGGATTTACGCAAATGTCCGTCTGCAGAGCCTGCCGGAAAATACAAGGGGAACCAGAGACAGCACATGCAGCCAGTGGAAGAATTCGAACTCACCACCTGTGAGTCACGGGGCTACCACAAAGGAGCAAATGGTGTACCCATTGGGTCAAGTTACGGGTACTTAGTTACTGAGAATATAGAGTTTGAGTTTTTGAAGACTATATATATAATTTTAGTTTCGAAGTAACAGCAATCGGGCCGGGTATGTGGAGAGTGAGTCAAGTATACGGTCAACACGAGTGATCACGCAGTGTACTGCAATGAACACAGAAGTCTCAATATTGTTATCACTTGGATTTTGGAAGTAACAGTAAGAATTGGCTAACAAGTAAGGTATTCTTGGAAACTGTTTTTGAGAATCTTGGGTAGCCAAGCGCTCTGGGGCCACACTGCGCATGCCCAGAACCCAATGAGGGTTTCGGTGGCGCACGCTCTTTTTTTTTTTTTTTTTTCAAGAAATAGATTGGCCACCCAAACTCGCCACTAGTGAATTACACCGCCCTCGCGCTACACGCAAGAAACACCCGCTGCTCAGCGCAAAGGCCTCAAGCTCAAATCGAGTTGTGGAACACATTCACATTAGGCTACACCGTGGAAAGCCGCAGAGAAAAAACTAAAATACTCTAATTTCCATAGGACATCCTAATCTGTCATAAAAATAAAGGTATTGTTACGATCGCCATCGTCATGGCTTTCGTGAGTCACGGTCTGGAGGGGCAAAGTCGGGCTGCACTAGTACAGATCATTACGTTCTTCTCATTCAGACTCACGAGAGCCATGACAATGAAGAGAATATAATGACAACCGTAACACAGCCCGAGATAGAACAGAACCTCCTACGGACATCCGTGGGAGATCCTTCTGCGACAAACGGCATGTCAGTGGGAGAGAAGACATTTCTCCCAGGAAGGTCCTGCGGATGTCCAGGTGGCCGCGTTTTGTGCGTCCCACGAACGTCCCTCCATTACCGACATGGACGTTCCCGGGACCAATATAGGATAATGTGTGCAAGTGGTAGGGGTGATGGTGTCGACAGCATGAACTCACTTATAAGTACAGAGAGCGTATTTCTTTTTTTTTTTTTTCAAAAACAGCATGATCGCTTTACCAGTTACTAGGTAGTGTTCAGAATGGTATTGTTATTAAGCGCCTTCAAACAACTGCCCCCCCCCCCCCCACCCTTTTCGGCTGATGGGAAGGCGGTTGAAAGAGAAAACAGAGAACAACAACAACTTTATTGTAAGATGATGAATGTCGAGTTTCATCGCTAGAGGCTGAGGCTCTACCCAATTGCTTCTGGTGGTGATGTAGTAATTCAAATAATGAGACCCTTCACAACAAGGATCGAGGTCCCGATTGTGTCCAGAAAGGTCAAAAGGTCAAAAGAGCTTCGGAGGGCAGAACGTTGGCAGATTCAGCTAGGGACCAAACAATTTTGACACTTCGAACGCACTTTGAAAGGTAGTGATGGCATTCCTACCTAAGAGCAAGCAGATACTATATATATATTGCTTGTCCTGCACGCCAAAATGCAATGTGTTCGTGCAATGTGTATGGCAATGTGCAATATATGGTGTACTGCATAACAATGTTACATTTTGTTATTTATGTGGCTTATTGTGACTTGTGTGATTTATTTTAGTGTTATTTATCTAATGGCTTGGTATTTTGTATTTTGTGTACTGTTGCGTTTATACTGACCTGCATTTATTACCTTTGTATATTGTGTTTGTGTGTAATAGCTAGAGCCTGAAGTTTTAGGGTTTTACCCGATTCTTCCCCGAATTTGCACCCCGAATTGAAAGTTGCCTCTTTAGGGTGAAACCCGATTTTTACCCGGCAAATTGCCCTCACTGGGATGTCTGTAGGAATGCATTAATTTACGTGTGTGGCAGAAAAATTCTGTTACATCACCATTTGCACCAAACCACTACAGTTAATTGAGTAACTGAGCCCGATTTCACCCCGAATTTAGCATACTGCAAGTTTTTTTTCACCCGAATTCACCCGAATTTAGTGCACATGTTTATTTACCCGATTTTTACCCCCGAATGTAGAAAAAAAATATTTCCCGAAAACTTCAGGCTCTAGTAATAACCCACTCCCCTCTGTAATGCCTTCGTGCCTTGAGGAGTAAATAAATAAATACAGTGAACCCTCGTTAATATGACTCCCGATAATCTGACATACGCGCTTTACGACCATATACTCCTGGGGAACAATGCAGTGAAACCTCTGCGAATCCGCCCCCCGTTAATATGACGATTCCGCGTTATGACCAAAATTTTCGGCAACGACCATGGTCATAATAACGAGGGTTCACTGTAAATGAATAAAATGTAGCTTTACAGCCGCACTTGAGTCGAGTTTATTATTATTCTTCATAACACACAGACATCCAAGCAGTTTCTAAGTTGAGACTACATCGCTCTCGCTATTATCTCCCCAGGTACACTCTTAAAAATGAACTTCACCGCATAGCACGCTCCTAGCCAACCATCATCTTGAATGATATCGTTATCTGCCCTGATTTGTTGAAAACGGGAGGCGTACGCCTTTTCTGTGACAATTATGAACAGCATAAGTGTCACAGAAAAGGCGTACGTCTCCCGTTTTCAACAAACCAGGGCAGATAACGATATCATTCAAGATGATGGTTGGCTAGGAGCGTGCTATGCGGTGAAGTTCATTTTTAAGAGTGTAGTACTAGTTAGTAGACCCTAGTGGTTGTTTTTGGGTACCTTAACAAAAATAAAGTTATTATTATTATTATTATTATCTCCGGGACTCCCGATGAAAAGCACGGTCTTTGGTTACGTTCAGGGGCTGCAGTAACAGTTATTACGCACGTGTTGAGCGTCTGTTTGCCACAGATCGGGGTGAAGGTTGTCGCGTGTGCGGGGGGGCACCTTGTCCCGGTTCCCGAGCGTTGCTCTCCGGCCTTCGGCGTCGCAAACAGCACTGCTGCTGGCGTATTCCTCTACATGACGGGAGCGGAACGTTGTTTTTCCAAAGCACGAATCACGCGGCGTTCATTATGACCGTAACTATTAATGTTAACGATTAATATTATCAGTCTAAAAGAACAGAACTTGTCCAAAGTCAAACTGTGTATGGTACACTCTTAAAAATGAACTTCACCGCATAGCACGCTCCTAGCCAACCATAATCTCGAATGATATCGTTATATGTCCTGATTTGTTGAAAACGGGAGGCGTACGCCTTTTTTGTGACTATTATGAACAGCATAAGTGTCACAAAAAAGGCGTACGCCTCCCGTTTTCAACAAATCAGGGCAGATAACGATATCATTGGAGATTATGGTTGGCTAGGAGCGTGCTATGCGGTGAAGTTCGTTTTTAAGAGTGTAGAAGAATCATTGGTGGCGCAGTTAAATGGGATTCGATACTACACTCATAAAAATGAACTTCACCTCATAGCACGCTCCTAGCCAACCATCATCTCGAATGATATCGTTATCTGCCCTGATTTGTTGAAAACGGGAGGAGTACGCCTTTTTTGTGACACTTATGCTGTTCATAATTGTAACAAAAAAGGCGTACGCCTCCCGTTTTCAACCAATCTCGTCAGATAACGATATCATTCGAGACTATGGTTGGCTAAGAGCGTGCTATGCGGTGAAGTTCATTTTTAAGAGTGTACTTTCATTACTACATTCTATTTTGAGATGTAATCATTTTAAACCGGCATTTATTCTACACTCTAAAAACAGGACTTCACCGCATAGCATGCTGTGCGCCAACCATTGCCACGAATGATAGGGTTATCGCTTCTGATTTGAAGAGGGGGGGGGGGCATACGCCTTTTTGTGGCAATTTTCATATATCGAAATTGTCACAAAAAGGCGTACGCCCCCCTCTCTCTTCGTATCAGATGCGATAACCCTGCCGTTCTTGGCAATGGTTGACGCACAGCATGCTATGCGGTGAAGTCCTGTTTTTAGAGTGTACGCTCTTAGAAATGAACTTCACCGCATAGCACGCTCCTAGCCAACCATCATCTCGAATGATATCTTTATCTGCCTTAGATTTGTTGAAAATGGGAGGCGTACGCCTTTTTTTGTGACACTTATGCCGTTCATAATTGTCACAAAAAAGGCGTACGCCTCCCGTTTTCAACAAATCAGGGCAGATAACGATATGGTTTGAGATTTACTTGGCTGTAGGAGCGTGCTACGCGGTAAAGTTGATTTTTAAGAGTGTACGTTCTTTCTATTGGGCTCTTTGAGGCCGACAACGGCAAACCCCTTTCACCACCGGCCACCACCACGGAGCAGAAAGTGCGAGTTAAAAGTCTTATTTGTTCCCAGTCTGTGTGTTGGCTGCGTCCGTATATACCTTGTCGTGAAACTGAAATCAAGAGAAACGATAGACTCTTTTGAATCTATACACTCTTAAAAATGAACTTCACCACATAGCACGCTCCTAGCCAACCATCACCCCGAATGACAACGTTCTCGCCCTAGATTTGTTGAAAACGGGAGGAGGAGCCTATTTTGTGCCCATTATGCACGGCACAAAATAGGCTCCTCCTCCCGTTTTCAACAAATCAGGGGCGAGAACATTGTCATTCGGGGTGATGATTGGCTAGGAGCGTGCTATGTGGTGAAGTTCATTTCTAAGAGTGTACGTTTGCTCCCATTGCTAGAGCCATAAAAGCTCGCGTTGAAACAGCCACAATACCAGTGCTGTCAGAGTACGTTGGTAAGAACGTTGTCCATATGGTTTAGCGGTAATTTATTTATTTATTTATTTATTTAGCAATGCTGCGAGCCCATCTCGGGCCCCAGCAGGTGTCATCACAATACTCAAAAGTAAGCGCAACAATACGCAACTAGCAATGACGTTAAAGAAAGAAAAGAAAAAGAAAGATTAAACATACGAGATACGCAAAACGAGGCCTATATGTTGAGCAGCGTGTGAACGGCATTAACAAATCCTATTACAGAGTCAATGGATACAATACTGGACGGCAACCTGTTCCACCTTTCTATTTTTCGGCAAAAGAAAGAATATTTAAACGTATCAAAAAGATACACAATAAGGATGGAATGTTGCGTTGTGGTCGAGCCTTGCTGACTGGCGGGCAGGTGGGGAAAAAGCACGTTTCGGGATCGATACCCAGACGGTTATTACGAATTAGGTAAAAAAAAATTCAACCTCCGTATTTTTCTTCTGACCTGCAATGACTCTAGGTGTGCCCGTTTCAACAGTACCGAAACTCAGTCTGAATCAGACTTGTACAAAATACTGCGCAAAAGTATTTAAAGTAAGATACTAAATACTCTACGGAAAAAGTATTTAAAATAGAGTACAAAATACTCAAAACTGAAAGTAATTTGAGTAGAGTACTAAATACTCTAAGAAGTATTTAAGATACTCTTTAAAGTACTTTAGTATTAGCAGTAAGTGAAACGCGTATTCTGAACGTGGCCTTACAAATGAAGGGAATAAACTTCATCAGCCATTCATATCTTTTATTTGCAACGTCTTGGTGTCAAGTAATGTTTGGTGAACTTTGGTGAACCGAAGTAAACTTTGTTGATGTGTTCTGACCCGAAACTTCATAATCCCTCCTGTATGTCGGTTCGGGTTTTTCAACCTCTGGCACATGTTTATTGCTTTGATGGCCAAGGAAATAAATGCCGGGATTATCTTGTACTTAATCCCCTGGTGCTTTCCCTGGCAATATGAATAGGAACGGTTTTCTGACGAAGTTGGCTATTGACAAGCAAGGCCAGGCTTGGGATCAACCTATTGTACAAGAGGATAAATGACAGATTCGCGAATTCCCGAAAAAGGAAAATGAAGAAAAAGGGGGTTAAATTCCAGTGAGCTGAAAATCTCGGCACGGCGGGAAGCGTGCTGGATATGGCTTGACGAGGAAGGAAAGTATTTTGAGTACAGAGTAGCAAATACCGAAAAAAGTATTTTAAATACATTAAAAATACTTGTCGCAAAAAAGTATTGAGTAGAGCACTAAAATACTAGAAAAAGTATTTAAAATACTGTATTTTGAGTACGTACTCAAGATACGTACAAGTCTGGTCTGAATATTTGTATTTTGAGTAAACGAACCTATAGCGGCATAATTCGTGCCGGACGACCGCCAGCAACTCGAAAAATTGCTCGTAGTTGCTGGAAAAAGCTGCCCCGCGTGAATGCTGCCCGAGGCAGTTTCAATCAGAAAACATTTCAAATAGGGGCTGTCAGTCGTAGTCAGATTAGCATTGAACTCGTTTGTACACACAGTTACACGGGACGGATCCGTCAGACCATATAGTTCCTAGTAACGACTTCAGGATTGCCGGAACTACTGATGCACAAGTTGCGAAGGAGAGGTTAAAGCAGTGCAAAGATCGTATCTATAGTTACGTGAATAATTGATCTCCCCGTTTGATGATGACAAGCGCTTCCCCTTCCAAGCGCAGTGCACGAAGGCATCAGCGTAAAGACTGTCCCGCCATCTGTGCGCGGTAGCGAGAACTGCCTACGCTCTCTCGCTCTTAGGATGCAGCTCAACGTGACTTCGCAGAGAAACCATACAATTTGCTACGAAAAAGTACCAGTGGCTGATCCATGGGGGTGGGGATTCAAATTATCAGGTTAAATACTAGGTTCCCCCTCCCCCTGAAGTGAGGGCCTGGGACGAAGTAGATTAAGATTGTTACGATTCAATTCAATAATTCAATTTGGGTTTGATCAGGGCACAGACAAGACATCTCGATTGTGCATTTGTCCTGCAGGTGGAGTCGGACTTGACCTTCGTTTTCCCAAAATTGCCTTCTTTGTTACCTTAAATTCGAGGCGTGCGTGCCGCGTACGTATACGTTAAATAAGTAAGCAACAGTTATTTCCCTCTACATAATTTTGATGGTGCGCTGTCGTTTCTTGGTCGCTTTATTATTACGCGCTTTATTACGGTCGCTTTATTAGCATTACGCGAACTCGAGAGACAGGAGCAAGGTATGACGAGCATGCGAACATTTCTATTACAAGTGATATTGAGTGATAACATATTATAACGAACAATATACTGCAGCGATGCGCACCGACGGAGCCATTTGTTGTGAAAGGCGGTCCCGCTGTTCAGAAACCAGCCAAATACAACGAACGAACGCACCATTCTGGACGACGTATTCATGATTCTGTTACGCCCTTCTCTTTGTGTTTTGCGTGTTCGACGCTCACGCAAGAATAGCGTTTTTAACATCCGCAAAAATCTTCCACCTGAGCAATGTGAGCAAATACGCGTGGCGCCATCTAAAGGGGCTCCCGAAAACTGGCGCGACCGGATGGACCTGACCTGAGGCGAATCCTTGATTGGCCACTTACGCGCGCCGCTTCCACTGCTTCCGTCGAGATCTCCTCCTCTCCAAGGACGGCGACGCATCTGTTTTGATCCCCGCCGCTGTGGCTTGGCGATCGACAATCGCGACGACCCGCCGCTGGAGAAACGCCTCATGCGGTTGGGCCTAGAGTCACTAAATAGGGGTACAGAGTATCGCATTCGTTTTTCCGCGCCGGAGCCGCCGTTTGGTATCCGCGATTGGGCCGATCGTGTCACGTGGTTTCTCCTTCCAAGAACTCGTCGTCCATGTTGAGACCCCTCCATCCAAAACCGGTTTCCTGTGTTGCGAGCTGGCTCGACTGCGCTCTGTGTTCTAAACACGGAACGATGTGTTCCAAACACGGAATTTAACGTGCTACAATATATGGAACAGGAAAATTGACGATGAAAGATGAAAGTCACTGAAAAGGTTAGCCAGCTGTAGGGATCGAACCCACATCTTCTGGACTACCGGTCCAGGGCTCTACCAATTGAGCTAAGCTAACACGCCTCTCCAGCGACTTTCGGGGTGCGTCATCTGAAGGGACGACAAACCATCCACTCTCTCTCACTCATCCTCCTTTCACTCTTACATTTTTGCTCACTCATACACACATTCATACGACGGAAATTGACGCAAGCGGCACCTGTTGAACAAGAGATAAACTGATGTTCTGAGGCTGGAACAACATAGAAAGGACAATTGTTTCGTTTTTCGACGTCAAAACAACGTCGCTTATGGCACGGCAGCTTCCATACCGAGACAGTAAGGGTGGCGTATCATTGTCCTAAAGGAGCATTGAAGTGACATTTATCGTGTCTCAAAACCCTGCTTCATCTGTGCCATCTTCATCTGTGACTCGCCATGCAAAATATTTTCGCTATGCGGTGTGTTGTCACTGGGCAATAAAATTTCCAAAAGACTGTCGGAAAAAGCAGTCGCGGACGAGACACACGAGCCCCGCGTGACGTAGGAACTGCCTCAGTGCATTTCTTCTTTCTTTTTTTCTTCTCGGCTCACGCGCCACTTATACATGCTTGAGCTGTGCCGTTGGACGACACTGGTCACGTGCAGGGGCCCGTGATACGTCACGAAGTCTTCTCGTTCGCCTATGCACTCTTTGGATGTGGAGAGTTTTTTTTTTTTTTTTTTTTTAGGTGTGCGGAACAGAGCATTGTGCACGCTGGTTAGGGCACCTGCGCTCCTCGCTCTTTTGAAGGAGCTCATTCGTTCATATTCCTTGCAGAAGACGTCGCAGCGAAAAACAAAAAAATATTTTGGGGGTCACTTCATTGCTCCTTTTTAGGACACCCGATTGTGATGTTCATAACGGAACGTCTACATCTTTAATTCATATAAAACTTGTAAAGGCGAACATCAAGGTCTATAGGCTCCGATACGACTGCATAACATTGTGAGAAGCACCGTAGTACCTATCACTATTGCGACGTCATCACATCAACAATGTCACAAAGGTGACCTCATAAACGACGCCGTCGCCACAGAGGGACTACAATCGTGGAACAATATAAAGGAAAACGCAGAAGCCGGTAAGGGTAACATAGCCGACCAGGTGAGGAGTACGTGAAGGAGTCCACAAGGTGGCGTAGTCGAGCAGCATACTTTCGCTGAAAATAGCCAGGCCGAATCCTGGCGTCGGCGTCACGTCGTAGGCACTCGAAGGTACCAGGAACTCCAACAAATTCGTTTCTTCTTTCAGCGTGAAGCGTGAACTTCCCGTCGCAAAGTTCTTGGTGACGGACAAGTTCCCGGCGGGTGAAGTCTTTGTAGCCCGGACGAGGTGGGGAGTTCTTTCGTGAGCCGAGAAGATGACGTGAGGCTTAACTGTATCGAGCAAGGCGTTTAGTCTCCTGTCCAGCAGAGGCAGGATGGGTAGGTGGGAGAGGAGGACGCGGACGGTCCCCGGTTGGCCGGTGTTCAGCATGCTGTTTAAATCTTCGTGCGATGGCTGCGAAATAGAAGAGGAACTCGGTTATGAGGGACGCGTCGGACTGGTGGGGCCATGATGAAAGGTAACTGTAGCGAGACTGAAACACACAAAAACGGATGAACACAAAACAAGATTCGACAGGGAGCGCGCGACACCTAAAGGGGGCGCGCTGCTCCATCGCGCCAGCGCCACCAGCGGCGGTCTTGGGAGTATCCGCGTGTGATGCCACGCCGCCCATTCTATGCATTCTCAAGCGGAACCGCAGGTATGCGCATAGCAACCGCCGTAATTAGAAGGGCTGATTTTCGAAGTGCGAATAATGTGAAACTTTTTTCAGGGACGCGAACAAAGAGAAGGGAGGCAAACTGCTCAGAAGCAACCACCATGTTTATAGTGCATCTAACAGTGCGGAAGGAGATACAGACACTCGCGTCTGTCTGTGTCAAAACACTACCTGTAAGTGGAAAGTCGAAAAGATGGTTATTCGATGCTTCACAAAATCCTAGCTTGCTATAGACGAGACCAGGCACATTTCTCTGACTCCAGCCACTTGTGACATGTTTACTTGTGTGATGTTTTTGATGGAGTCTCGTATTCCTTACGTCCCTTTTGCACATTATTGCGTACGTACTTTCGTCACTGAAAACTGCATCGTGAGTCCGCTTTATCCATACAAATGAACACGTGTGGTCATAACATATTGCCTGAACTTGTGCTTCTATTTTTCCAATATCTACGGAAACAATAACGCTAAATACATCCTCACAGAAGAAGTTATACGGATGGGTGTATACAAGAAATATGCAGCTCACCATTGGCATGAGTATTTTTTTTTTTTTTTTTTTTACTTCGGCGCCTTCGGACCTTCAGTAGATACCTTTTAGAGAAAAATCTGCAACCGAAGCGGGTCATTTGTTGCAGTAATTAATTGGTTTCGATTTGCATATTTTTGTCGCGGCTGGTCGCGGTGAAGCGCAAAAGGACGCTCTTTCACGCCCATGTCCACCAATGAATTACGTCCTTTTGCGCTTCGCCGCGACCAGCCGCGACAAAAACACGTAAACCGAAACCAATTAATTACTGCAACAAATGACCCGATTCGATGGCAGCGACAGGAGGGGTGACGTCAGTGATTAAGCTCTATGGGGGCAGCCATGACACAAAAATTCCTCCTAGCATGGAGGTGTTGCTTGGAATGGCCAAGCGGGGGTTTCGCGACAAAAATTTTCACAAACTACTTCAGTTTCATCCTGGGAGTATTCGTGTATTCACACGAGCGACATTTCCCCCAGAAGCGGAAGATGCGAAAAACGTCATAGCTTTCTGCGGTCACGTGAACGCGAGCGCTCAACGTCGTATTCTCACGTACACTGCTACCCGTGGGGAATATCCTGCTACACAGCCACAACATATTCCGTAGCAGCCGACAGGAAAAAAAACGCTGACGGTGTCGTCTGCCAAGTGTCGTCTGCTAAGTGTCGTCTGCTAAGTGTCGTCTGTTAAATGTCGTCTGCTAAATGTCGTCTGCTAAATGTCGTCTGCTAAGTGTCGTCTGCCAAATGCGCGGTACGCCACTCCCGATATTCCTCACCGTGTGAATGTTCAACGTAAGACGGGACGGAACTTTGGATCTGAAAGCAGTGTTTTCGCTTTTTCTTCCACTAGAATATTCCGTGAGGATGTCGCTCGTGTGAATACACTGTATATATCCTATCGTAATTATCCGCAAAATCGTCAGCTTCGTCAACTTTCGCTCCGCCATAATTATTTACGCGAAAATGATACGTTTCGTCGCTGACGTTGGGCCATGTGAGGAAAGGTGAGGTGAGGAAAATTTTACATTAGACAAAATTTTGCATCTTTGACCATTCTGATTCCCTCTACTTATATTACACCATTAAAAGATCATACCGACAGCTGCCTATACGTACGAAGAAGCGCTATACCATTCTCCCGACCAGTCAGTTCTGCTAGCAATATCATTCACGCAGTTCTGCTTCTTCCCGACATGCCTCTCTCCATGCAAATGGCGTTGACTAAAAGCGTCAGCAAAATCAATAGTCTTCGTATATACGTCGCTACTGCATCCCTTTAAAATTGACACCAATTCAGTTTTCCCCAACATGATGCTGCCATGTAAATAAGGGCGAAGTTTAACTATGGTATAATAACCTTGGAAAGCCTGTCATAATAATACCGAACTGTATTTCGACCGGTGATTGGTGGCCACAGATCTGAAAAAGTGGGTGGAGCTCCAGGTACACATAAAAAAAATAAATAAACAGAATGTAAAATTGGGAGTAATTGCGGCTTCTACATGTTTTCCCGGTGATTTTAATCCAAGCGTTATCGAAATTAATCCACGTGCCATGCAAACTTTATGGGGCATGGATTAATTTAGCTGGAACTTGGATTAAAATCGCCGGGAAAACCTGTAGTCTTCTAGATTGCAATTACTCCCCATTTTAGACCCCCCGACCCCAAAATTTACTCCCCAGGACTAGAAATAGTCACTGAATTTCGCAAACGGCCTCCTGAATGCAATAGTTTGCGTAAATATGTGCTCTTCGGGAATTTCGTGGAATTTCGGGCTTAACTTAGCTAAGTGAACAATTTTCCAACCACACGGAGGAAAAAATAGTTCGAGGTTCTTTCTTACGAAATTGTGCCCTATGCGTGTCGCAAGGCTTTATATCGCTCGACATATCATATCATATATCGTATCTTGCCGTGTCGTGTCGTATCGTGTCATGCCATGTGTCATGCCGTGTTGTGTCCTGTCATCATGACACGACATATCATATATCATATTGCATATGAAATATGTATCCAGGATTCTTAGAACAGAGCGTAAAATGCAGACCCCACTCCGTGACATTCATTTAGTGCCGTGCAATTCCTCCCTAATGGACTAATTTTTGCGGCCATGAATTTACTCCTCAGAAGGACTAAAACTACTCCCTCCTTTTTTTTTCCTAAAAGGTCCCATTAATGGCCAGACTCGCCTTTTTATACAAGGGCTCCGCTCCAACTCACGTCAGCGTGTCCTCTGGAGAGCGAATCCACAACGAAGAAGTCGTACTTCTTGCCGAGGCGCACAACGTGGGGGCATCCGTACGTCTTGGCGAACGCTATCGTGTTGTTCAGGGTCGTCGGGCTGTCCGGGTCGTCGCCGACGTCTAGTTCCCCAGGGAGGACCAGGACCTTGGACACGTCTCGCGCGGCACCGAACACGTGGCTGAACTGCTGCTGGTGCAGCGAAGACGTCTTCTCGACGTCAACACTACGCCAATTGTCTCCCAAGAAAACAACCATGTGCGGGCGCGCGTGTTCTAACGCGTCCTGAAACAGCAAACGTCAGAAAACACCGCGTGAACGACCTCTGACCAATAAAAGCGGTCTGCCGGTGCCATGAAAAGTTGTCTCAACTTCCTATACGATCTTATACAATATACAAATCCGATACAATCCGATACGATCAACACGAGAGCGAGAGGGATTGCTTTGAGGTGTTCTGCAATAACAGCGACGTCGTAGTTGTGCCTCTGGCACACTCTTAGAAATGAACTTCACCGCATAGCACACTCCTAGCCAACCATCATCTCGAATGATATCGTTATCTGCCCTAATTTGTTGAAAACGGGAGGCGTACGCCTTTTTTGTGACACTTATGCTGTTCATAATTGTCACAAAAAGGCGTTCAAACCCGTGTCACCTCCCAGTCACGGGTTCGAATCCTGTCACCGGCTTTGCTGTCTGAGGTTTTCCCTGGGTTTTCCCAAGACTTTCCAGACGAATGCCGGCACAGTTCCCTCTGAAGTCGGCCCAGGACGCATACTAAACCCCCCTGTCGCCCCACTCCTTCCTGCTGTCTTCTTTCCATCTGTCCACGTCTGAATCGGAGCGCTTTATATGCGAACAACATAGTGCTCCACCTCCATTTGGGTAACTGCTGGGCACGACATGCCTATACACTGGTTAAGCTTCCCTGTCTCAATTATGATCATGTCGTCACAACTTTCCTCGAATTACCGTAATTTTACGCGTATTAGCCGCACCGCAGATAAGTCGCAGGACCCGTTTTTACGAACGTTTTGCAAATTTTCGGGCAGATAAGCCGCGGGCAATACCAGGCGAGTGATTTGTGCAACAAAGGAGACCACAGAGAAGGCCATAAACCCCGTGGTCCATACTCCAGGGTCGGCATGGTGTACAACAAAGGAGGTCAGCTCTAGAGTTCTAACAAGATCGGACTGTGCCCTTGTGTGTTTTTTCATGGATCGACGGGTCAGTGGCCTTCCAGAAGACATGAATCAGTAGCAGCTTTCGTTAGAGCTGCTTGCGAGAGTAGATTCACCAGGAAGGTGAATCTACTCGAGTGTGGACGTGCCCCTGTTACGCATTGTTCGTGCATTGGCAGGGCGGTGCTGTTCCAAAGACACTGTCGCCGTTTTGGTTAAAACCTAGGTATGAGGAAAGTACCAGGGCAAAATAGTTAACAGATAAGCCGCAGAGCGGCCGTGAGAAAAGAAAAGAATCGCGCATGAGCCGCGGCCAATACGCGTGAAATTACGGTACCTTGAAGGTTCTTCGCATGAATCGTTCAGTGTCCCATCTTGCCACCTCCGCATCCCCCGGGTTCCTGAGCCGCGGATCCGCGACCAGCAACAGTCTCAACTGGTCGTCGTGCTTGTCAATTCGAGGCCACACGAACGCCGGCAGGACGACGTAGGTAGCCACTTCGAACACCATCATATAGACAGCGAAAAGAATCACGCAGGCTTTTATGCGGCCACGCGGGGTAGATTTCAACAGTCGTCGTATCAGGGCTTCGGGACAGAGACAGCGGCGGGGCATTGTTACGCTGCGCAGTTTGGAGGATACTTCGTCCTCTTCTTCTTCCTCATACTTTCTGACCTTCTTTCTTCTTCTTTCACCACTAAGCACAGTGGCCACAAGCCACACGGGGCGATTGTGCCTGCACTGTAAACTGAAAAACACCCTTATGGGTGTTTTTTCAATCCAATCCAATCGCTTGTCCTATAATTGACTCCTCTTTTTACATCGTATGGTCTGGAACACCCTTTTTAGAGGGTGTATCCCGTGTAAAACGCCCTTTGAAAGGGTGCTTTTCCTTAAAAATGCCGTCTTTTGCACACTTTATACACCTTTTTAGGAGGGTGTTTAACGATCTTACACCCTCTTAAAAGGGTGTTTAAAGGGTGCAAAAGAGGGCATTTTCAAAGAAAAGCGCCCTTTGCAGGGGTGATTTACACGGAATACACCCTCTAAAAAGGGTGTTCCAGACCATATACGGTGTAAAAATAGGTGTCAGTTATAGGACAAGCCATTTACACCCATAAGGGTGTTTTCCAGTTTACAGTGTGGGTTTCGTGCAGGGTAATCCCTGGGGAGTCATAAGACCCACGGCTTCACACGCGGGACAAGGACGATGGTAGGACATCGCATGATAGTAGAAAGAAGGAAGGACTTTCTGACCTGGGCCATCAAGGGGCGATAATCTTCTTCTTCTTCTTCTTCCAATCAAAATATTGCCGTGAGCCACTAAGCGAGATTGGTCAGGACAAAAGGGAGATAATTCGATTACTGTGAGGTACCCGGGTTCGAATCCCGGTGCCGGCTGTGCTGTCTGGGGGTTTTCCTGGGTTTTCCTCGGACGCTTTCAGACATATGTTGGCACAGTTCCCGTATAGAAGTCGGCCCAGGACGCACATTCCCCCAGGGCATCAGTCGTGACGTTGCCCACCTCCGTAAGGCCAAAACCGGCGAGCCCTATCACCATGACCACCACCACAACTTCGTTGATGCACGCGAGCCATTTCACCAGCACCACCACCAGCCTTCTTCGACCTTGTGGTACGTACTGGAGTTCGCAAAGAAAAAGAAAATAAAACAATGCATCCCAATTTCAACAAATCGGGAGTGCGAATGATAACACTCCGCCTGCTGTGATGTGTTTCGTGAGCTGGCCGCAGCTACGCCCCTGTCTATTTTGCCGCGCAGGGGCCTGCGGGACCTTTTTTATTGTATTTTATTTTTCTTTAACGCACACAACCAGGGACATTTTTTTTCCCTACAACCAAAGGAAGGTTTCTCCCTGAACTGGAAGCTACAGTTCCGCAGGCACGGGCGGTATTCCCCGCATTCCATCTGGAAACGAGGTGGAGGAAAAGTGCACTGGGATACCGGCATTTTCGGCATGTAGCACCATATGCAAAAGTGTAATTCGGAGTTTTTAGAAACATGCCGAATTTCGCGAAAAAATATACGGCGGGTGTCTTTCGGCACTTTTCCGGCAAATGCCGCAAACGCGGAATCCTAAATTCATGTTTACTATACAAGAATACACGTGAATGATCCGCCACGATCCACTTCTGCTGAAATCCATCTGGAGTTACATCCGGGGATGAACGATTCTTCGGTTTCGCTAAAAGACCCTGTGGTAGGCTTCCCATAAGCTTTTCGAATAGGCAGGATCGGTTAATTGTCTGGTGCTGACACAAACGATTCTCTGCCCCCCACCCTCCCTACTCCTACTTTTGTATAAAACTCTCTAATGAACTTTTGCAAATATACACGCATCCCGGGGGGGGGGGGGGTACCCGAAATCCCCCATTAAGAATAAACCGCTTAAAAAATACATGGTTGAAAGTAAATCTCCGAAAATAAACAGCTTAATATATCTCCGTTTGGAGATCGCCGCTTAAGAATCCACCATTAAAAATGCACTGTTTCAAAATCCCCGCATCATCCAGCACTGAGGCGGATTGATTGCATTCTGCGTCGGGTTGTATCAGGTTATGTTAGGTTAGTTTTGGTTAAGTCGCGGTTAGTTTGGGTAAGCTTAGGCTAGTTTGGCCCTGTAAGGTTATTTAAGTCCCTTGTCCGCAGTTCACCTAGCTCTGGGCAGTGCAGGCATAAGGAGGGTTACGCTAATAAATCTATCAGACTAAATCCTAAGCAGGACTATTTATCCCGTGTGATATGTACTAGCACGTGCAGAATCCCAACGTAACCTTGAGTACAAGGTATTATCGCGATTGAAGGAACAACGCACAAGCACCAGATGACTTAAACGTCTTTTACATCGCTCTTCCGCGTGCACACGCTATAAGTAGGGCCTGACTTTTTCGGGTTTTATTTTTGGCCAAATTCTGAGGTAAAAATCGGGCGATATTTTTCATTTGAAAATTCGGGTGTATTCGGGTTAAATCCCGTTACGGCATATTCTGTCGTCAGGAATTCGGGTGTATTTGGGTGATTTTTATTTGTTTAATAAAAATTTGTCTTAACATGGAACTAATGTTTAGCAATGTTATCAAACTTTATTTTAATGCACGCTTACGAGTGTGCCACGCGACCCGGATGTTTTCGGGTAGATTCGGGTTAAACCCGAATTTTACAGATTTCGTTCGGGGGGTAAATATCGGGCGGATACGGGTTTAACCCTAAAAAGTCAGGCCCTAGCTATAAGGTGTATTTTTTTTTTTACATTTATCCAGCAACTTGGGGGTGTCAAAACCGTCCGTATCTCCCTTAGTATCTCCGAGGGAACGAGTTCGCACCAGTAGACGCCGTATCTATTACGCACGTCGTCTGCTGGTTCTCCGTCCCGGCGCTTTTCTTGTTCGATGGCCAAGTTGCACCGATAGGGAAGGGTCATTTGTCCTGGTCCAAGAAGGGTGCAGGTCGCTCAGCCGGAACTCCGCGATTGCGCGCCTTCGCTGTTGTTCGATAGCAACGCCCAAATGATGCTGTATTTTCACACTCCGCATGCCATCGAGCTTACTCAAAGGAAAGAAGCACGTTTCTTAGAAGAAGAGTCCCATCTGTAAATTTTCTTTCTTTTGTTCTTATTATTCATGCAGTATAGCAAATACCACAGCGCGGGGGTGGGCAAGATAGCCTCGAAGTCATAACCTTTAATTGAAGAAGACAGATGTGGTCGAGGCTAAAGGAGGAAAAGAACCACATCGATATTTGTGCCTGTTTCTTTTTCTTTCTTTCTTTTTTTCCGGTCGATGTTATATCGGTGTTTCAAAAACGTCTCTTTTTAAGTATCGATAAAGTATCGATATTTTTTTAACGCAGATATCAATCTCTACTGAACGGAGTAGCTACATATATGTCGACGATTGTATGTTTGTTGTTCACACACCACCAGAGGAGCACCTGGACGGCTGTGCTGACATAATTATGACTCGTCAACATTGCGTGACACCTTTACGACATCCATATAGTGAACCCTGGTTATTATGACCATGGTCGTTGCCGAAAATTTTGGTCATAACGCGGAATTGTCATATTAACGGGGGGGATTTGCAGATGTTTCAATGCATTGTTCGCCAGAGTATGGTCGTAAAACGCTTATGTCAGATTATCGGGGGTCATATTAACGAGGGTTCACTGTAGTTCTAATCAGCTGCTGGTGAAGTCATGAGTATAGCCAGGTTGCAGTTAACACACAAACAACTAAACTGCAATTTCAGTCGCTCTGCACAAATTAGAACTATAACTAGGGCCCGGAAATTTAGGCAGTAAAAATAATGGAAATAGGCAGGCGTTTAGGCCCTCAAAAACAGCAAAATAGACAATAAAATGCAAAACTGGACACGTTGGGCATACGTTGGGCGTAGATGAAAGGCATAGCTTCCTTCTCGCTTGAGCGGGCGAGCCGCCATCAATTTTGTCGCTGTTGTGGAATCCGGGCTTTACAGAATAGCCCCGAAGAATATTTTACTCAGTTCAGTTAAAGGCACACCGTTATATGCGTATAAAAAAGTATACCCCGGTATACGTGTGACAAGAAACGCTAAATATTTTTAATTCGCAAGTAAAATTGCGGTAAAACGGCTCGAGGCCGATGTTTCGTTTGAAATAATTCCCATTTCATCAAGCAACAGTGGTCTATGTTCCCGACTGGCTTCCTGCTCCTGGCGGCTACGTAAATTGCAGGTCCCCCAAGGTCGCCATTTTCCCATGTATTTGTTCCTATCCCGATGCGTGCAATCCTGGAGGCCGCCCTTAGATACCCCATTGTTACCAGACGTTGGCTTGCGTTTGATTGTAGCGCGCTAAAGATCCAGTTGAAGCACAATCCAAGCCAGGCCAAGTCACCGAAGGAGAAATGGACGACTGCGCCTGCGGCGCCTGGTACGACAGGTACGCTATGTGATGCACGCAGCCGTGCACAGATCCTTCCGATCGCTCAACACGTTTAAAAACGGGACCAAAAAGTGAAACACGACACAGAAAGTTGTTATACGCGTTTTATTTGGACATATAAAGACTAGATTCATTCGCAGAAACAACAAAAACATTTTGCCGCTAGACTTAGCGCGCTGAAGTGATCCGGAACGGCAACAGTGGGGTATCTAGTGGCGGCCTTCTTCGTTGCACGCTTTTCCGAGGTGAGTTTGGGAGGACCTGACGTAGACGACGCATAGCCGACCTCTTTTGTTTTAGAGACAGTGTTATGCGCATGCAAAGTGGTTTTGCCGCCGTACTTGACTATAGCAATGCGCAGTTGGTGACGACTTCGACACAGTGTTGGCCGTAATATTCTATTCCAGTCTTGTAAAAAGAAACTATGAGAGCACGAAAATTGTGACGTAAGAGTGTTCAGCCAATCGAAGAGATAAATTTTCTGAGATTGCGGCTCTGCTCCACTACAGTACCTTTAACATTGACTCCCTTGACATCGACTAACATTTACTCACCGGTTCGCTGGACCTCCTATATCTTCCTACTTACTTGCTGTACACAGTTAGTCCATGAAGTGGTGAACGCAAACCCCGAGTCAAAAAACCGTTCACTTCAAATTTTACGCTAGCGCTGAGTGCATATATCCATATTTTAGTTGAAGAGTTGCTGCGGCACAAAGTTTATATCTGTATAAGCTTGTTCCACTTCATCGCAAAAAAACGTCGCCACACACTCTGAATCAGAACGACTCAACTGGAGTACTACACGGAATCTTAGTTGTGTTGGTGTCCTCTCCCTTCCCGAACGGTTCGTAAAATCGTATCTATCAACGGATCTGTGCTTATCAAAGATTCTTGTTATCGTAATAAGAGTTGTTTAATGCAACACGGCCTCGAGGGTACAGATAAAATACCTTTTTTTTTTCATTTTTGACTCCGTGAAGCCTTCGTTTCAACCGAAAGTTCTCAAAATTAATTTTGTCAGGTTAAACATTTTCGCCCACCAACACAAAGTATAAATAAAGTGTTATTCTGACGGATAGTTTAGTGTTCAGAATAATCTCCTCCGCTGAGATACCTGGCCAGATATATCGCAAAATGTTTGTGCATGCACACTCTCCATTTCCATGGTGGGTTGTTGCGTTCTATTGCGTCCTGGGCTGACTTTCACAATGAACTGTGCCGACGTTTTGCCTTACAGAGTCTGAGGACAACCGTTAAACACAGCGGAGGCTGTGTTAGGATTCCAACCCGACTCACTTCCCAGTGGAAGCCATGGGTGATATGCTTAGGTACCGGAGTTCATTGTTGCCTTTTGGTTCAGAATCGTATACAGTGAATCCTCGTTAATATGACCCCCGATAATCCGACATATGCGCTTTACGATCATACTCCCGGGGAACAATGCAGTGAAACCTCTGCAAATCCCCCCGTTAATATGACAATTCCGCATTATGACCAAATTTTTCGCGAACGACCATGGTCATAATAACGAGGGTTCACTGTATTCTACCCACTCGTCCGGTGGTGCGTTTCAGACTTGAGTCCGGTAGCTTGAGTCTGGGTCGCTACACGTTTGCCTGTGCGCAGTACAAGTCCTGTACACGCCCTGTATATACAGTGAACCCTCGTTATTATGACCATGGTCGTTCCCGAAAATTTTGGTCATAATGCAGAATTGTCATACTAACGGAGGGGAGATTTGCAGAAGTTTCACTGCATTGTTCCCCAGGAGTATGGTCTTAAAGCGCGTATGTCACATTATCGGGGGTCATATTAACGAGGGTTCACTGTATTTTTATTTTATGCAGATTTCCAGGCAAGATAAGTCGATCAGGCTACATTTGTTTGCCGCACGTGCCGCGGGCAGATAATTTCGACCACCACGCCGGAAATCTCAGATAGGCGGTGCCGGAAACGATCTTTACTTCATCAACATTGCTGCCGTCCTCGGCCTGGGTCGAACCCATTCTCTTGAACTCAGTATGCTAGAAGCGCCGACTGAACTAGTTTTGAGACACCCGGTGGCAAAAGAAAACGCTTTCGTTCGTCGTACATATACAGTCAAACTCCTTTATAGAGAACACCTTTTTAACGAAAATACCACTACAGCAATTTTTTTTTCGGTCCCGCTGGAGCCCTATAGGTCCAATAATGGACATCCTTTTTAACGAAAATACCTTTACTGCAAATTTTTTTTGCTGTCCCCTGAGTTTCGTTGTAAAGGAGTTTGACTGTACTATGCAGTCACCATAATTCGGTCTATGTTGTATTCAACGTTCGTCGACCAGACTATGGAGTCACCATAATTCGGTTTATTGTGTATCCAACTCAATCTTCATACCCGAGTGGCATGCTTCTGTACATAGGCCTTCATAAATATACGCTCTTTCCACTTTTCATGTGCTTCTCTAAAGTATTTGCTTTTCACATTTCAGAAGACTGCGTCCCGTAGCTTTCCGCTGCGTTCCGTTTCTTACGCTTGTCCATACCTGCTGCTAATAACCAGTGATGGCCAGTAGTTAACTATATGTAGTTAAACACCTGATTGTAGTTAAAAGTAGTTATCAACTACTTGCAGAAATGTCGCGTGCAACTACTAGTTAAACTACTATTTCGAGTAGTTAACTACGGTAGTTAGGTTACTGCAGGCACCAACTACTTCCGATTTTGCCGCATGTTTTACGGCAGGATTGTGCTTCCGACTTTTACCTCGAGCTACTTGTTTGATGAGAACGGAGGTGCAGAGCAATTGTGCCGTGCATGTGTACTAAATCTTCACTTCTATCGCTGCTTGTGATTCATATTTAGGTGGCCAAGAACACTATAGAATGGGATTGGTGTTGATGGACAAAGTTAAGTAGTTAGAGATGTGGTTAAAATACATTGCAGTAGTTAAGGAAGTAGTTTTAACTGAAGAAGTTTCCCCTGAAGTGTAGTTGAACTACTAGTTAAACTACTCAACCGCGAAGTAGTTAGTAGTTATAGTTAAAGTAATGTAGAAGTAGTTAGTGGCCATCACTGCTAATTACCAAGGAACCTCTCTGCTCGTCGTTTCTGTGTAAGCCGCTGGGAATCCGTGTGCCTCTCCGCACGAACGCCCTGCATGGAACATGCAGCTGATATCCGCCTCATAACGGCGACCGCCATCAGGTAGCGCTGTATTTCATTTCTTCCCATGACCTGCAGCGACCTCTGACCCTTCTGCGTCGCCCATCGACTTCCCCCCCAAGTACAAGCCCAAGGGGGAACATTGAGGGGTTCCCCCGTCCGTCCTTTGTACCGATCGTTTTAATGGTGGTTGCCTTTTTCTTACATAAGGCTATCGTTATTGGCCTCATTCTGTCGATAGATGTCACTGGCGTGCTTCAATCATGATGACGATGATGATGCGTCTGACTGATGACGATGACGTTGGATTGTAAAGGCTGTGGGCGCTCACCTGTTCGGGAATTGAAAGTGCAGGATGTCCGTTCCACTTTAAGACGCTCGGGCAGGTAGTTATGAAACTGAAGGATTTGAATGGTTTTTTTGCTCAGTGATATCTGCTGTTCCACCTGGCATGGGGGAGAGCGCCTTGTGGAAAGGGAGCGTGCTTTTTATCGGAATAGTCGAGTACTCTAACGGTAATGCTGGTACGCCGGTCTTGATAAAATATAAAAACGCAGGCACGGCAGCCACTTTTTTTTAGCGTAATTATCGTAAAGAGGCCCATTACAGTGAACCCTCGTTATTATGACCATGGTCGTTCCCGAACATTTTTGTCATAATGCGGAATTGTCATATTAACCGGCGAGATTTGCAGAGGTTCCACAGCATTGTCCCCCAAGAGTATGGTCATAAAGCGCGTATGTCAGATTATCGGGGGTCATATTAACGAGGGTTCGCTGTATTTCATTCGCCACCACCAATAGGGTAGAGTACCGCCCCTGACCGTGAAACTCCCGATTCATCATCTTAAAATTAACGACTTAACGACTTATTAACGAATTAACGACATAACGACTTGCCTTAGTCACTCGTATCCATCTCCGGTCACGCATCATTTCGAGCCAAATTAGCTACTTACCTTTATTGTTCATAAGTGCACCATTGTCAATTTGTATTAAGTGTTGGATGTTTCTTTCCCTCCCCCTTCACGTATCGCTCCAAGAGGGCATTTGAGGTACTGAAAATAAAGAAATAAATGAAATAAAGTTGTTGTTGTTTAGCGTAATTGGAGGGCTCTCTGGGGACTTGGTTGTTTCATGCAGATATAGGAAGCAGTGAACAACAGGGATACCCAATTATTTTCTTTCGTTTTCTATTTTCGCGCCAAATTCGTTGCAGCACCTGTTCACTGGGAGGCGGTGGATTCGAAACCTAACACCGGCTGTCCTTGGCTCTTTATACGGCAGACCTGCCAGACATGGCAGAGTCCTACCATAAAGGTGGCCCAGGACATATATCCCTCGTATCCCACTCCTACTTGTTGTCCTCTCTCCCTTTACTCCCTTCTATCTCACTCCTTCTTGTTGTCCTCTCTTCCTTTACTCCCTTCTATCTCACTCCTTCTTGTTGTCCTCTCTTCCTTTACTCCCTTCTATCTCACTCCTTCTTGTTGTCCTCTCTCCATATACTCCCTTGTATCCCACTCCTTCTTGTTGTCCTCTCTTCCTTTACTCCCTTCTATCTCACTCCTTCTTGTTGTCCTCTCTCCATATACTCCCTTGTATCCCACTCCTTCTTGTTGTCCTCTCTTCCTTTACTCCCTTCTATCTCACTCCTTCTTGTTGTCCTCTCTTCCTTTACTCCCTTCTATCTCACTCCTTCTTGTTGTCCTCTCTCCATATACTCCCTTGTATCCCACTCCTTCTTGTTGTCCTCTCTTCCTTTACTCCCTTCTATCTCACTCCTTCTTGTTGTCCTCTCTTCCTTTACTCCCTTCTATCTCACTCCTTCTTGTTGTCCTCTCTTCCTTTACTCCCTTCTATCTCACTCCTTCTTGTTGTCCTCTCTTCCTTTACTCCCTTCTATCTCACTCCTTCTTGTTGTCCTCTCTTCCTTTACTCCCTTCTATCTCACTCCTTCTTGTTGTCCTCTCTCCATATACTCCCTTGTATCCCACTCCTTCTTGTTGTCCTCTCTTCCTTTACTCCCTTCTATCTCACTCCTTCTTGTTGTCCTCTCTTCCTTTACTCCCTTCTATCTCACTCCTTCTTGTTGTCCTCTCTTCCTTTACTCCCTTCTATCTCACTCCTTCTTGTTGTCCTCTCTTCCTTTACTCCCTTCTATCTCACTCCTTCTTGTTGTCCTCTCTCCATATACTCCCTTGTATCCCACTCCTTCTTGTTGTCCTCTCTTCCTTTACTCCCTTCTATCTCACTCCTTCTTGTTGTCCTCTCTTCCTTTACTCCCTTCTATCTCACTCCTTCTTGTTGTCCTCTCTTCCTTTACTCCCTTCTATCTCACTCCTTCTTGTTGTCCTCTCTTCCTTTACTCCCTTCTATCTCACTCCTTCTTGTTGTCCTCTCTCCATATACTCCCTTGTATCCCACTCCTTCTTGTTGTCCTCTCTTCCTTTACTCCCTTCTATCTCACTCCTTCTTGTTGTCCTCTCTTCCTTTACTCCCTTCTATCTCACTCCTTCTTGTTGTCCTCTCTCCATATACTCCCTTCTATCTCACTCCTTCTTGTTGTCCTCTCTTCCTTTACTCCCTTCTATCTCACTCCTTCTTGTTGTCCTCTCTCCATATACTCCCTTGTATCCCACTCCTTCTTGTTGTCCTCTCTTCCTTTACTCCCTTCTATCTCACTCCTTCTTGTTGTCCTCTCTTCCTTTACTCCCTTCTATCTCACTCCTTCTTGTTGTCCTCTCTTCCTTTACTCCCTTCTATCTCACTCCTTCTTGTTGTCCTCTCTTCCTTTACTCCCTTCTATCTCACTCCTTCTTGTTGTCCTCTCTCCATATACTCCCTTGTATCCCACTCCTTCTTGTTGTCCTCTCTTCCTTTACTCCCTTCTATCTCACTCCTTCTTGTTGTCCTCTCTTCCTTTACTCCCTTCTATCTCACTCCTTCTTGTTGTCCTCTCTTCCTTTACTCCCTTCTATCTCACTCCTTCTTGTTGTCCTCTCTTCCTTTACTCCCTTCTATCTCACTCCTTCTTGTTGTCCTCTCTCCATATACTCCCTTGTATCCCACTCCTTCTTGTTGTCCTCTCTTCCTTTACTCCCTTCTATCTCACTCCTTCTTGTTGTCCTCTCTTCCTTTACTCCCTTCTATCTCACTCCTTCTTGTTGTCCTCTCTCCATATACTCCCTTCTATCTCACTCCTTCTTGTTGTCCTCTCTCCATATACTCCCTTGTATCCCACTCCTACTTGTTGTCCTCTCTCCCTTTACTCCCTTCTATCTCACTCCTTCTTGTTGTCCTCTCTTCCTTTACTCCCTTCTATCTCACTCCTTCTTGTTGTCCTCTCTTCCTTTACTCCCTTCTATCTCACTCCTTCTTGTTGTCCTCTCTTCCTTTACTCCCTTCTATCTCACTCCTTCTTGTTGTCCTCTCTCCATATACTCCCTTGTATCCCACTCCTTCTTGTTGTCCTCTCTTCCTTTACTCCCTTCTATCTCACTCCTTCTTGTTGTCCTCTCTCCATATACTCCCTTGTATCCCACTCCTTCTTGTTGTCCTCTCTTCCTTTACTCCCTTCTATCTCACTCCTTCTTGTTGTCCTCTCTTCCTTTACTCCCTTCTATCTCACTCCTTCTTGTTGTCCTCTCTTCCTTTACTCCCTTCTATCTCACTCCTTCTTGTTGTCCTCTCTTCCTTTACTCCCTTCTATCTCACTCCTTCTTGTTGTCCTCTCTCCATATACTCCCTTGTATCCCACTCCTTCTTGTTGTCCTCTCTTCCTTTACTCCCTTCTATCTCACTCCTTCTTGTTGTCCTCTCTCCATATACTCCCTTGTATCCCACTCCTTCTTGTTGTCCTCTCTTCCTTTACTCCCTTCTATCTCACTCCTTCTTGTTGTCCTCTCTTCCTTTACTCCCTTCTATCTCACTCCTTCTTGTTGTCCTCTCTCCATATACTCCCTTGTATCCCACTCCTTCTTGTTGTCCTCTCTTCCTTTACTCCCTTCTATCTCACTCCTTCTTGTTGTCCTCTCTCCATATACTCCCTTGTATCCCACTCCTTCTTGTTGTCCTCTCTTCCTTTACTCCCTTCTATCTCACTCCTTCTTGTTGTCCTCTCTTCCTTTACTCCCTTCTATCTCACTCCTTCTTGTTGTCCTCTCTCCATATACTCCCTTGTATCCCACTCCTTCTTGTTGTCCTCTCTTCCTTTACTCCCTTCTATCTCACTCCTTCTTGTTGTCCTCTCTCCATATACTCCCTTGTATCCCACTCCTTCTTGTTGTCCTCTCTTCCTTTACTCCCTTCTATCTCACTCCTTCTTGTTGTCCTCTCTTCCTTTACTCCCTTCTATCTCACTCCTTCTTGTTGTCCTCTCTCCATATACTCCCTTGTATCCCACTCCTTCTTGTTGTCCTCTCTCCATATACTCCCTTGTATCCCACTCCTTCTTGTTGTCCTCTCTTCCTTTACTCCCTTCTATCTCACTCCTTCTTGTTGTCCTCTCTTCCTTTACTCCCTTCTATCTCACTCCTACTTGTTGTCCTCTCTTCCTTTACTCCCTTCTATCTCACTCCTACTTGTTGTCCTCTCTCCATATACTCCCTTGTATCCCACTCCTTCTTGTTGTCCTCTCTTCCTTTACTCCCTTCTATCTCACTCCTTCTTGTTGTCCTCTCTCCATATACTCCCTTGTATCCCACTCCTTCTTGTTGTCCTCTCTTCCTTTACTCCCTTCTATCTCACTCCTTCTTGTTGTCCTCTCTTCCTTTACTCCCTTCTATCTCACTCCTACTTGTTGTCCTCTCTTCCTTTACTCCCCTCTATCTCACTCCTTCTTGTTGTCCTCTCTTCCTTTACTCCCTTCTATCTCACTCCTTCTTGTTGTCCTCTCTTCCTTTACTCCCTTCTATCTCACTCCTTCTTGTTGTCCTCTCTTCCTTTACTCCCTTCTATCTCACTCCTACTTGTTGTCCTCTCTTCCTTTACTCCCTTCTATCTCACTCCTTCTTGTTGTCCTCTCTTCCTTTACTCCCTTGTATCCCGCTCCTTCTTGTTGTCTTCTCTCCATATACACCCTTGTATCCCGCTCCTTCTTGTTGTCCTCTCTCCATATACTTCCTTGTATCCCACTAGTTCTTGTTTTCCTCTCTCCCTACACTCCCTTCTATCTCTCTCCTCCTTCTTGTCCTCTCTCCATATACTCCCGTCCAAATACTCTCCTGTATACCGCTCATAGGCAAGGATGGATCGGGTTACAGATTCTATGAAAAGTACAGCGAAGAGACCCCACTGAAGCAAAAGTCAAAGTAATTACTCCACAAGGCCAACAAGGAGCTTCAAATTGCCTATGAAGTGTTCGCTCAAAACTGCGCACTTTTCAAACCAGCAGCTGTTCGAGACAGTTACAGCAACATGGTGCGCTTCTCTGATGGAGGAAGCGCGAAGAAAGATGTCCTGGAGAAAGGATTGCGTGTCTTGCATTGTCCTGCTCTTTACCAAGACATATAGAAGTGTCGGGTGAGGTTCGTAAGGGTCTGAGTTACACAGCTGTTTTCTTCATCTCCAGGGAGGTTATAGCCTGACATATAAAAACGTAGCCTCACAATTTGGAACGATTAGAGACAGGGTATGTGATTTTACTTTACGAAGAACTGTCTTCTTACTTTACTAAAATTTTCCTTACGTGTAAATCCACTCCAATTTGACCTTATTATTAAATTTTCGTACAACCGATTAAAATTTCATACCGTGACCCATGACGACGAAACCTGAGCTTGGGCATAATAACGACCGAGAACGCAACGTAACACAACAAGTGCACCAACTTACCTTCATACTTTCAAATATTTACCATTCATAATTTATTACCGATCAGGGTAACCCCATCTTTCTCTGCATCTTTTATAACACATCAACAAACCCCTCTGCAGTGATTTATTAAACGCGGAAGAATCAATTTGAAGCGCGTGCCGAAAACGTGGGCACTGTATAACGTGGGACTTATTTTGCAGACGAACCGGTGACGTGCCCCTTCTCAACCGCCATTGTCGTCTGCAAAACTTCGAAAAAAAAAATCTTATTCAATTTCCCTCACCGCCACCATGAACAACGAGCCAAAAAGTAAGTAATATACGCGAAGCACCTCGTCAATCACCCGAATACACCGATATTTCATTATCAATACCCCGATCAACTCCGAGGCAACCCGAAGACACCGGATGCTCAAGATTCTCGACCCCGCACCCGAACACTGGCCATCTCCGCCAGGTGGCACGCACATCAATTGAAAGCGAAAACGATTAGAAAGTCTCGTATTTTAAAAAAAAAAAAAGATTGAGAGGGATTTCGTAATCCTGTCTCGTCCTTCCGGAAGCGAAACTATCCTTTAAAAACGAAGACATGCGCCCGCCTCAATTGCGTCACATTTTTCCCCGTAAATGAAAGCAGAAACGCAGACAAGGTGTGAATGAACCAATCGTGGCTACGCACGTCGTCTGCACGCAATCGTCTGCTACGCGCGTTCAACAAAGCAGACGACGCCGTAATGGGCCTGACATATTCTCACTTCCGGTGCGTGCCTCGACGGAGGAAGTTTGTTCTACTTTCTGCCAGAGATTAAGTAGCGCGTGAATCCGATGGATTATCCAATTTCCTATCAATAACGGGAAAGGCGGAGGCTTTTCCTCGGCGACAGGGTGGTATACACAATGGACGTAATATGCGCTTCACGTTGCCTGGCGTGACTTGCAGATTACTTCACAGGATATCGAGCGGCGGGCGAGATTTCATATTTCTTGGTTCAGTAGGATGCTAGAGGATTTGCATGAATTGACCAGTTATTTACTTACATTGGGTGCATCTCTGCTTGTATTTTTTTTTCTTTTTTCTCTTTTTCTTCGTGGCATTCGACGACCTTATCGGAGTGTTGGAACTTTTGAAGTTTAGCTTAAATTGCACAGCTCAGGGAGATAACCAGGAGGTGCTATTTTATAATCTGGTTGAATCTGTATTCCAAATGTAAAATAGCACGATACATCGCTATCGCGAATAAGTTTCGCGATCACATGGCTGAGCTTGTGCTGGTCATCGTAGGAGCTAAATGCAGCCTTGATGTTGAGAGTGTTGTGCTATCACAAACGCAGGTTGGATAGGATAACTGATTTAAGTGTTTTGTCCGGGATATCTGACAGCAGCAAGGAAACGTGTACCTCCCGGAAGAACACGTTAAAACAGGAGGCCCGATCAAACAACTAGTGTCCTACATAGTGGTGTAGATCGAAGCATCGTAATATGAACGACAGGTGGCGCTTTAATTTTGCATAGCCCCCAGAGTCGTGTATTAAAAGGGAGCGTGGCAATTAATGGCACCTGCCTTTTCCAGAAACTCTACCCCCTTTTTGTGCCGTCATTATCTATCAACATATCATGAACATCATCGTATCAACATATGGGACAGGAGCTTGTCAAGCTGTACTACAGCTTTTTTTTTTCATCTCCACATTCTAAGGTTGAAATAAAAATTGAATTGAATTGAATTGAATATCTTCACTATGTGTGCCCGGGTATATCCTACATGGGATGTGCAGCACCATTTTGTGTAGCACGTGACTTGGATAGGATTCAAATGACTACTTCTTGCGGTTTGCAGAACTAGTGGATTTTTCGTGTCAGTTCGATGAGCGCCACCTAGTCGGCGCAAGGCACGTCAGGAATTGCCATCCGTCGCTGTAGCTCAGCATAGTCGTTGCACCACTGCCGGCAGAACCACCTGCTGGTACACATCTGGTAGTCGATCGGTACGATTTTCAAAATTATACAGTATGACTATTTCGGACACATATCGATATCGGAGCATAAGTCTAAACTGATTTTGCAGACAATTACGAGAAATTGCGGCGTCAAATTCAGAGGTTCGTGAAAAAAAGAGTTGTCACGAAAATAAAATTCGCAATTGACCGTGTTTGCCTTCGTCGTCATTTTGGGTGGCACTCAAGTGAAGTGAGAATTTCTTTTTTTCGTCCTCCTCTTATCTGGTTAACTTCTGTGTTTTGAGCGCATCGGATCGCATCATATTCCGGCTCGATAGAGATTTTCAGATTAGGATACTCAAGGGGCCTGTAGGCACCAACGAAATTTGGGCTCGTCGCTTCGCGTACTCAGAACGCACGCGAATGTTTCGAAGATGACGTTGTTACTGATACTCTTCCCAAAGTTGACCTTCGCGTGGCGCGAGTCACGGTAATCAAAATGAACGTTTTGCGTACGTAACATCAGTTCGACAACGATATTTGGAACGAAAAACTTGTATTTTTTTTAAATTAAACTAATTTCGTACGTAAAATTAATCATTGTGACTATACTCCTTGATGGTGACGCAAGCGTAAGCCGCTTGGGCTTTGGGTTGCGGTGAACTCTCTCTCGCGCGTTGCTTTCGTCTGCGTACGTCACTCCTTGTTCATTGTGTACGTTACGCTTAATTGCAACCCCTATTCCATACCACCCTAATAACGGGGGTCCCTCCAGGGGACTATGTGGAGTTTTTGACTATCCACCCGTCTCGTGACTGTTTTCTTCGTATGACGACGATGATAATGATTCGAAGATTTATGAGTCGCCAAAAAAAAATTATATAATAAAATGAAATAACATCATGAACTACAATAATAAAATAAAACGCATATAAAAAAGGCGGAGGCAGAGAAGAGGGTGGTTCTTTGCGAAGTTAACGTAAGTAAAAACGAATGACATTAATAATTGTAAGTGAGAGCACACATACATGGGTGAAGCTTGCTCATAAGTCATAATAACTTCATCACTGTTGTGGCGCATTCTGACCAAAGTTGTCGATGTCCCATCAAAACTTATTCCATCTTCATCACCATCATAACATATAGTCTAGGCTATTGTGTCAACAAAGATGTATCATCTTCATCACAAAAGATGCCTATATATATGGTCCTTAGACTCAAGCAAAGGTAGCCCCAGTCTGAACAATAGCACGTTTCTAGATTGTTCGTCGATTAAAATACGGCGTCTACACTTGAGAACTTTGCGGGGTATCCACTGTGGTAATTATCTTTACCACATCAAAGTAAAAAAAATGTGTATCGGTGAGAATCCCTGGTTAGTCGATGCACGCAAACACTGCATAAATAACTGGAAACTGTAACATAGAAAGCACATCGAAGGACCTTGGCTACGTGTGGAAGAAATTGAAATAACAAATAAATAATGTACAGTGTGTGTGTAGAAAAACATGACCCGCATTTTTACATGTAACTCGTTGTCTACTTAGCCGAGGAACTTCCGGTGGCGCACGACGGCGCATTTATGCGTGCGAAATCTGTAGAAAAATTGTGGAAGCCATACCCAGCTTAAAAGATAAACGGAACAACGAAAACGTCGGCTTCCGTGCATCAGAATAGGGCAACATGGTGGACAATAGGGTGTATGTGAAAGGGCAACGTGGTGCACGTAGGAGAGTTGTGTTCAAGTACCGCTAGGGGAGCTATCGGTGCATAAATCGAAACGATGTCCCACATGGATGCTCATCGGCAGTACCCCTAGCGGTGCCTGCACATAACTCTCATGAGACCGAAATGCACTACCATGCACTGTCATGACCGCCCTATTCTAATGCATGGAAGCCCATGTTTTCGCGCTCAGTTAATTTTTTTTACACTGAGTATGGCTTCCAGGATTTTTTTGTAGCTTTCGCACGCATAAATACGCCGTCGTGCGCCACCGGAAGTTCCTCGGCTAAGTAGACAACGAGTTACATGTAAAAATGCGGGTCACGTTTTTCTGCACACACCCTGTATATAATAAATACTGTCAAAAAGAAAGAAAGAAAGAGGACAGAAAGAAAGAAAGAAAGTCGCTGACTATTTCAAACGCGATTTCCTTGCAGTATATGTATAGTTTGCAGCGCGACGACAATTTTCGTCGGACGTTCGAATTGTTTTTGGGATACGGGCCAACAATCGCAGACAACGCGGAAGTCCGGGCGAGCTGTTGCCAGACTGCCGAGCCTCACAAGGCGACGTGGACTTGATGGATGCGCCGCCAATCTCCTCATCTGCATATATTGACCGCTCTGCTATGGGATGTCGTCTAAAAAAGGGACCAGTCGCATAATATGCTGTGATTCGCTCCCGGCAGCGACGGATCGGCCACTGCACTTTCAATCTGATAACTCATGTCTGGCAACCAGTGTTATGCATCCGCAGTTGTTTACATATCCCTTACAAAAATAAACATTGATTCCGTATTGACTCTTTATTTTAAAGGTACTATAAAGCAGTCGAGGTCGAACCTATACAATCAGTATGACGTGAGAGTGCTAGACTCAAAGGTTCAGCGCAACAAGTAATATGCGCAGGAGTTTACTCTAATTATTTTTAATTGGTAAATAAAAACGCAGTCAAGAATGTCGGGGCGACGCCTGGTGGGAAGAAGTCCTCAATTTGTCGAGCAACCCTGTAAACAAGGATACCGATAAACAGATGGCTTTCCTGTTGGGATTTGCAAATACTACCTTTTGAGAAAATGTAATTTGTGTGAAAGAAAATAAACAAAAGCCAAATCTTGCACTCAGTAGCTAAACGTCTATACTTCGGCCTTGTTTCAGCACCGTGGCGCTGCTATCGTACGTCGCTCTGTTTGGCCCAGAGTCGTGCGCATGAGACATTTTCGCCGCCGTACTTGGCGGAGCTGGCGTTTCGTCGGCCTGCTTCGCCACAGTGTTGCCAGTAGATTTAAATTTGCATTTTTTCGGGAGCTATAACGTCTGTGTGAGAAAATTTTGCGGCATTTTACTCCTGAGGACGCACACAATTCAGGGCACACAAAACATGAGGTTGCACCTCGACTGCTTTATAGTACCTTTAAGTCTATGTATTATACGCTGCTGTGACCGGCCAAGGCCGAGTCGTGAAAGTAACGTATGAAAGACTTACGCAACCTCCGTATAGCACCACGGCTCTGAACTGGGATGAGCCGTCGTCCTCATCCGCTTGGAGTATGTATCTGAACAGGATCATCAGGATGCCATCCTCGCCCGGCAGATAGGAGACGTGCCGTCCGTCTTTCGTTCCGGTGTCCGCCGAGTCTTGCTCAGCTATCCATTGCGACTCCCGCTGACAAAGGCCGACCGCTATCCGAGCGTCTATAGGAGCTGCCCTCTGCTCACGACCGTGCCCCAAGGCGAAGATGCGTCTCGTTCCTTATCTTCCGTCTACCCCGTGTGTCAACCAAGCGGGTGAACACGAAATTGACATCCGGATAGCTGATCCAAAGAGCGCATTGGTGCACTCCTCCGCGCAAGAAATATGTAAACCGAAACCGATTAATTACTCGAAAACATCACTAAGTGCGGATGCGTTCTTTTTTTTTTTTTTGCGATATTTTTAGCTGGAAGTCCCGATGCGTAAAACAGAGGTTCCATAAGCGTGCGAAGTAAAAGTTACAAGTTAAGAGCGCATGCAAATGAGCCGCTCATTACTCAATTCATGATCGATGTCCCAAGGATCTTTACGAAAAGAAATTTCTTCGATAGCGCCACCTGTTCAAGAATTATTCAGCCCGGGGATTTTCGTGAAACACCCTGTATATATTTTTAAAGGAGTATGTCCGCAGTCAGCTGGGACACCCTGTATATCTAATGGCAACGCTGGACCATCGCGTTAGACCTGTGCTGACATCCCTCTGTATCATTTGTCATTCGTCTTCATCTCCGTCTTCGTATGTACTGTGCATATTAGTTGAAGAGGCAGCCTCTTACTGCACTCTGCGAAAATTCCGTCTTAACCGCATTCATAGTCGCGTGCTGCCTCTTCTAACAACGCACAGTGCTCGACAAAAGTTTACGGAACACGCCCCAGCACATTCATACTATGACAGCGACTGGTAAAGTACAGGACTTGCAGACACGTGACTTCGTTACCTATACCATGTATTCACACGAGCGACGTTCCTCGCGAGAAGCGGAAGACGCGAAAAACGTCATAGCTTTCTGAGCGCGAGCACCCAACGTCCAGTGCTCACGAACACTGCTAACCGTGGGGAATATATCCTGCAACGCCGTCAAGAGATATTCTGTAGCAGACGACACGAAAAGGCGCAGACGGTGTCGTCTGCGAAGTGTCGTCTGCTAAGTGCGCAGTACGCCACTCCCAATATTCCGCTCCGTGTGAATGCTCACATAACACGGGACGGATCTTCGTCTACTGTAAGCAGCGTTTTCGCTTTTTCTTCCACTAGAATATTCCGTGAGAACACAGATAGTCACGTGTCTGTAATTTCATGCGGTCCCATTCGCTGCTAGCGTCTCACACTGAGGAAGGAATGCGCCGGAATGTTCCGTGAACTCTCTCGTCCAGCACTGTATACTACCTCCAAATAATTGGGGTCAACCAATAATTTCTCTCCTAAGCATCACCGTATCAAGAGTCGCGTAAGGCCCTGATATGCCGTTCCTAGCAGTGCTGTCGAGCCACAGGCGCCGCGGGCCTGGCTCTGATGCAGAACCGCACCTCTCGGTCTTCCCGAATACCTCGCATTTTTCGCCACACTTGATTAGAACTTGGTAAGGTTTTTTTCGGGCTGCACACCGTTCCCGGCTGACGTCAATCAGTGATAGTAACGCCTACATGCTGGCAGTCCCATTTCGCCTAATCAGATGGCACGACAGTCCCATTTCGCCTAATGACAGGCACCCCTCTCAGCCTCTCAATCCTATAAGAATCATAATAGGCGAAATTGGACGTAACCGTCATGGCTTCCTTCCCCCAAAAAAAAAGCTTGTCGAAGAATGAAAAGCTATAAAAGAGGGAAATTTTGGTCATAACGAGAAATTGTCATATTAACGGGGGGGGGGGGATTTGCGGAGGTTTCACTGCATTGTTCCCCAGGAGTATATGGTCGTAAAGCGCGTATGTCATATTATCGGGGGTCATATTAACGAGGGTTCACTGTATTCCGAAGGCTTCCCGGCACAGTTCCCCCTGAAGTCGGCCCAGGACGCATACTAACCCCTCTGTCTCCCACTCCTTCCTGCTGTCCTCTCTCTCCATCTGCCCACATGTGTACGCCGCTCATAGCTGCAGTTGCTTCGAGGCGCTGACATGGAACAAATAAAAAAAAGCACGGCATGGTAGTGTGTGCATATCACTGCAGCAAGCGCATAAGTTCGCAGAAGGCAACCCATGGTGGCCCGCACACGTTGCTGTAACGACCAAAGCTATCCAAACCGTTTCTGTATATAAAGCCGCTTCACTTTATTCAAAGCCCTCAACCTCTTTGAGCAGCCCTTTAATACGTTGTATGCAGTATCAACATTTCACTGCCACGCACCAAAAGAAACATGTTCCGCTAGAAAGGAGTAAATTATGCGACATCCCTTTTCTTACTTCCGTCTCGGTATAGCTGAAAATGCGTATAAATATTTCCCGGGGGGGACAGGGCGGCGATGCCTGTGTCAGCGACAGCGGAATGCACTCCAGCGCCACCTAACGACGGATTCGTGTTCTTCTTCCCCGATCTCCCTACACTCTTCCCTCTATCCACAATGTGTCTTCCGCAGCCTCCGGAGAGAAACGGGATATAAAGTGAAGCGGTTTTATATACAGTGAACCCTCGTTAATATGACCCCCGCTAATCTGACATACGCGCTTTACGACCATACTCCTGGGGAACAATGCAGTGAAACCTTTGCAAATCCTCCCGTTAATATGACAATTCCGCATTATGACCAAAATTTTCGGGAACGACCATGGTCATAATAACGAGGGTTCACTGTACAGAAACGGTTTGGATATAGCTTTGGTCGTTACAGCAATACGTGTGCGGGCCACCATGGGTTGCCTTCTGCGAACTTATGCGCTTGCTGCAGTGATATGCACACGCTACCGTGCCGTGCTTTTTTTTATTTATTCCACGTCAGCGCCGCGAAGCAACTGCAGCTATGAGCGGCGTACACATGTGGGCAGATGGAGAGAGAGGACAGCAGGAAGGAGTGGGAGACAGAGGGGTTAGTATGCGTCCTGGGCCGACTTCAGGGGGCACTGTGCCGGGAAGTCTTCGGAATTCAGTGAACCCTCGTTAATACGACCCCCGATAATATGACATACGCGCTTTACGATCATATACTCCTGGGGAACAATGCAGTGAAACCTCCGCAAATCCCCCCCCGTTAATATGACAATTCCGCGTTATGACCAAAATTTTCGGGAACAAGCTTGGTCATAATAACGAGGGTTCACTGTATCCCGGGGAAAACTTCAGACAGCACAGCCGGTGGTAGGATTCGAACCCACTACCTCCCGGTCTTCAGCGCGAACAACGAGCGGAGGTGGTAGGTTCGAACCTCACCATCGCCGTTGGTTTCCGCGCGGGAGTTTTGCGGCACACGTGCAAGACGGCATCAATGAGTTTCGCACCTTTGATGATAAGGAGACGGACGACTCCTTGTTGCACTTCCTTAGTGCAGTCCTCCAGTGAGGGGGCCTCATATTCGTACCAATATTGGGCCGGTGTTGCCAATATAGAGCCGATATTTGGTCAATATGTTGCGCTGCTTGGAGTGTTCACGTCACTACGTGTGGCACGCTGGGGATTTTAAAAAAAATATGCATATTAGAAGACCGGACAAATCGTCTGCAGCAAGAATAGAGTAAACACGATACCCATAATATAGAATTTTAAAACAATTTTTAATGTTAGTTACTGAACGGCTCTCGTTGATCTGCATTCCAACGCTATCGTAGAAGGGCTCTCTGATCAATTAGCATACGTAATGTCTCACAGCTATCAAAGAAACCGGATGGAGTTTCATTAAACGTATTCAGAAGAGCGCTTCTGAAGTGAGCCCAAGCCAAATGGAGACGGCAGTCACATTGACGCAAATGATGCACTAAATGATTCATCGCATATGCTAGTTGTCTCGCGACGTTGAAGCTAAGAATTATCATTATCATATCGCACGACGTGTGCTCTCATACTTTCATTCGTGGGACGGTTGGGTAATAAAAGTCGGCTCTCTCGAATGTAAAGCGTGGTTGGAAATTGGCTCTCGCTGGTGGTCGCCCATTGCAAGACAAAGTCGTCGACTGCAGCTGTTATACGGCGACGGGAAAGAAAGACGCGTTTCACTGCAGATGCCGGGAAGACGTTGTGTTGTCCATTAAGCGAATGAAGCAGACCCGGAACTGATGTCGCTTCTTATCGTTTTGCTTCGCCTGGTTTAAATGCGATGGCATTTCTTTAATGGGAGACTTCGTAAGGATTCGAAAAAACGTAGGTAAGCATCGTACAGAACACAAACCACTCCCTTGATACTGAACATAACATTCGCATTCATTTTTCGCGAGTAATTTATTCGTAAAATGGTGGCAATAGTAAACCGAAACCGAAATGCGAATAGCAGAAGACAGAGTTCCATACAATACGGCGGTTCGTCTGGACACAGGGGTGGCATCCAATGTATTGCTCCGTAGACGAAAGCGTGCTGGGCGAACGCAATGCATCCTGGACAGGTCCTGGTCGCACGTCACAGCATACGTCAAGGCACACGTGACCTTAAAGATGGCGGCGCCCGCGATCGGCGGCCAAACCGTTTGTAAGCGATGCGGTTGTTGTTTCTGGACGACGTTTTGGATGTTTTTCGATCACAGTAATTATTTTTGTCCGATGATCTCGCAATAAAACGCGCAGTTTTACACATAAAGCCTCGTATTGTTGACAACTTCCAAAGATGTGATGACGACCGCGCGTTAAGACTTACCGAGCCGATGCGATGTACTTAAACTAAGGTGAAATGGGCTACCATCATACCATGTTGCGGAAGAAGCACCACATAGTTTACACTGGGAAAATACGGTCATCTCTCGGTGTTATGACGGCGAAAATATGTCGGTAAGCGGCAAAACGACATGTAAACAAAGTCACATGACCTCAAAATGACGTTTTCTATGACGTGCGACCAGGACAAGATGGCAGTTTTGCCAAAAGCACCCGCTTGAGGGTAGTTACAACAATGGCGGGTTTGTGTCACCCCTGTGCGTCTGGAGGAGGATACCGTGACGTCACCCAGCACTGTCGTCTGCTTCGAAACCCGCATTCTCCCTTGCGTTTTGAAGAAAACAAAACGGGACGTCCTAGTTGCCGTTTCCGTCGTGTATCGAATCTCTTGCCGCAAGCACTCACGCAACATATTGAGCCGACCATTTTGGCGTCGACTGCGAGGTGACTTTGGAAAAATGTTGTATCCTTCCAAAAAATGAGCCGATCAAATGAAGCGGCGCCGGGAAAAGAAAGATGTCGGATGACGTCAGCGGTGTGTTGCTCTCAGTGCCCTCTCGCTTCACGGAGGCGAAGCGCTCGATTAGTAAGAAATTCGTTTGTGTAACACCTACGCAGTTTTGGGACGAGATATTTCGTACACATGTTCCCGACATCCCCAAAGGTTACGGGTATACCACGACCTTTGCGGCGATTTTGTTGCGGAGCCTACTTCTTCAGAAATCTATGGGCGATTTTCGTTCGCACAAGACATCATCTTAAGATTGGTACTGGCGTGTTCTCTTAGCTTTTCTCTAGTCAATGACGTATTCTTTACAGGACGAGGTTGAGCCGTTGATTTTTTTAATAAATTAGAGTTTGGTGCGTCTCGAACATGTGCTGCCATCTCGATGGAGTGTCGCGCACTAAAATATTTGCGAATTCGGGCTCAATGCAAATCAACGGATAGTCCTGGAATTCTACAAAACGTGTCATTGACGAGTTCAAAGCAAGGAGAACACGCCAGTACTTCTGTTTCGACGATATTTTACGCCGTTTCTGAGCGGTGTGCGAACAAACTTTCTCTATTGTCTTGCGCAAAAGTGATCCCCCTCGGTGAAGCCGTCGCGTCAGTGGAGAGGGGCCCTTTCGACCTCGCGATGCCCCACTCACCCTCGTTTAGTAGACGGGTAGAGATCCAGCGAAGCGGTAGGGGGGAAGTACGAAGGAGGGAGTTGCCTCAAGACGAGATCCGCCGATATTCTGTTCGAAATATTGGCGCGGCTCTCGTCGGCACGGGGGAAGCAGCGTTATAGGTTTGAGTTCGGCCAGGTCCCCCAAACTCACCTCGGAAAAGCGTGCAACGAAGAAGGCCGCCACTAGATACCCCACTGTTACCGTTCCGGATCCCTTCAGCGCGCTAAGTTTAGCGGCAAAATGTTTTTGTTGTTTCTGCGAATGAATCTAGTCTTTATATGTCCAAATAAAACGCGTATAACAACTTTCTCTGTCGTGTTTCACTTTTTGGTCCCGGTTTTAAACGTGTTGAGCGATCGGAAGGATCTAGTGCACGGCTGCGTGCATCACATAGCGTACCTGTCGTACCAGGCGCCGCAGGCGCTGCAGTCGTCCATTTCTCCTTCGGTGACTTGGCCTGGCTTGGATTGTGCTTCAACTGGATCTTTAGCGCGCTACAATCCACGCACGCCAACGTCTGGTAACAATGGGGTATCTAAGGGCGAAAGCGCCCTGATGATATGGAATAATGAAGAACCCATGGAAAACGGAGATACTGAGCTTAAAATACAAGGACAGACAGTACCACGTGTGTGCCAGACTAAATACCTGGGGGTGGCCATCTCGGCAGCACAGGACTACCTACAAGATCACGAAAAACAACTTCGTACAAAGGCGACCAAAGCGGTAGGGGTACTCCGGTCCAAAGCACTGTGGTCCTTCAACAGATTTGTAGTGTTACGGGAGCTGTGGAAAGCAGTAGCTGTCCCTGGCTTGACCTACGCAAACGCGGTATTGTGCTTTACAGCCGCTACTATGAACTTTCTAGAAAGGAAACAGAAGGAAGCAGGCAGAGCCGCACTGAGGGCACATCGAACAGTCCCGAGCGCTGCGATACAGGGTGATGTTGGATGGTCGAGCTTCGCGGCCCGTGAAATTAAAGCCAAGACCACATACGAAGACCGAATTCGAACACTCCCCGATTCGTGGATAGTTAAGAGACTGTACAGAGCAATGGTCTTCAAAGATCTCAATTCGCAGTGGAGAAAGAAATTCAAAAGGTCGTTGAGGGAAATAGGCCTAACGGAGAGGACCCTAAACGAAGCCCCGTACCCGTTGCGGGAGATCAAGGAGGCGGTAATGCGATGGGAAACCAGCAAATGGGTTGGAAGCCTTGGCGCGAAACCTGCTCTGAGGGGGTACGCGGAAGGGAAAGACTTCATCAGAATGGAACGATTCTATGATAACGCAATGGGCAGCAGCCTCCTCTTCGAAGCACGCGCGGGAGTACTTCGCACGAAGACATGGTGGGCAAGAATCAACAATCGGACGACGCACACGCACCAGCCAGGCACGACAGAGTGCGCCATCTGTGGTGATGAGACGGAGACTATGGAACATGTTGTTCTGAAGTGCCGGAAGATTGCGCCACAATCCGTCTCAGAAACCCTGACCCAAGCACTGGGATTTGGAATTGGTCTCGAAAGGAACATTGAAATAACAAAAAGACGGCTAGAAAACTGGTGGCAAGAAAGTGGCCAGGGCACCTTTTGAAAGGATTGGAACTCGGACACTTGAGGATTTTAAGGCTAGGACGTACAACTTATGCTGTGCTGTCCACCCGCTACAAAGGGGCAGCCGCCATCATCATCATCATCATCAGCCTCCGGCATTGCACGCATCGGGATAGGAACAAATACATGGGAAAATGGCGACCTTGGGGGACCTGAGAGTTCGGCACTGCATCATGCCGATTAAAATGTGAACGCCGCCCGTCTTCATAAGGGTAATGTGGCGAATGCGAAGTACGGCCCATTGGTCATGGAGGATGGGGAAGCCAGTGCGTACGGGTTGAACGCCGCACCCCACCCCAGCGAAAATATTCGGTTCATGGAAAATATTCGATTCAGACGACAGAATTTTCACGAAAGACGACCGAACGCCGTCCCGAAACCGGCAAAATGGTCCTCGAAAACGAAGTAAGCAAGCTCTCGCGCTTGAAAGTAGAGGAAAATATGCACTTAATTTTCGTGCACTTTCAAGTGAAATCGCTCAAGGTCCTTTCCTCACCCCGCTCTCTTTGTTTTTTTCTCGCAGTTACTTACTACTATACGATTACTTCAATTGAAATATGCCACAACGTACAAAACATGCATGTATGTATCTGCACCATAGTACCAAGTCTCAAACCAAGACCAAAAGTGTGGGGGGGGGGGTATATGTTTATTAAGAAAAAAAGAAAGGGGAGGTTAACCAGGCCAAGAGCCGGCTTGCTATTCCGAAAAAGGGAAAGAAAAGGAGAAAAACGAAAGAGAAAAGGAAGAAAAAAGGGCGGATCGAAACAAAGGAAAGAAAGAAAAAAGGAAAAAACGGGGAATCGAAACAAAGGAAGGAACGAAAAAAGAAAAAACGGGGGAATCGAAAAACAGGAAGGAAAAGGAAAGAAAGAATGAAGAAAATAAACACTAGGACAACGTTACATGCAGTTCACGAGTCACGACCAAAGTGATTGATTGATTGATGGATGAATTGATAGGATTGATTGATTGATTGATTGATTGATTGATTTTGTAAAAACTATCAAAAGTGCTTTTTCATCGTCCAGATACGAAACCACGTCGAGAAAAAACATGGTGCTCTATACGTCATCAGTGCAAACCATTACCGTTAGCCACAACACCAAACTAAGCATCACCTTGTCGCGAGCGGATAAAATAACACACCGTATTTCAATACGTTTCCGTCGTATATTTGCACAAGCGATGGACGCCTGTCTCTTCATTAGTCGTCGTCGTCGTCCACCACTTCTTCCGGGATGAGTGGCTGCTGTTCCTCGGCGAGTGCCTCAGTCGGATCCTCAGGCGCACCAGAAGGATTTCTTCCTCTTTTCCACCTGCGGTATCTCTCATAGCTTGGGATTCGAACCTGGGACTCCCTGGCCAACTTGACGAGCACGCGGTAACCTGCAGCATTACGCGAGGTGTTCGTTTTTATTTGTGACAAAAATTGTACGAGTGCCGCATAGATTTCGTTTTTACATTTAAGTTATACCGTATAATTTAACTTTTTCGGGTTATACCGGATTCCGCCCGGTTATTGCCACGAAATTACCGCCCGAATTCGCCATTCATGGACAACACAGCAGCACGGCTAATGCTAGCAGCGTCACGAAATCACGGAACGACGAAACCGGTTCGAAACTGGGACGTGGCGCCATCTATGTTTCTACGAACGAAGGTGGTTCCTAGTCGCGCGCGCGTTTGATTCAGCTGGGCAATTGATCGTATAGTCGTCAATTTAACCCTAATTATTTGGGCACTAGAGCCACCAGTAGAAGTATTCCGACCTGTGCCAAATCTGTGAAAAATCTGCCACCGGGGCGGGTCAGTTGTTGCTGTAATTAATTGGTTTCGGTTTACATATTTTGTGGCGGCTGGTCGCGGAATTAGGGTTGCCAATCGGGATATCCCGAATCTCGAAATCCCGGGATCCCGGCTAATTTTTGACGTCCCAGAATCCCGGGATTTCGTGCGAGCAAATGTGACAGGAAATTCAAAGACCTTAGAACCATCAGGCAGAGACTTACTCGATCCTTCGTAAGGAAATTGCACTCTTTATGACTGGAAGTGGCAGAGTACCGCTGCCTACACGAGCGTACAGATATTTGCTGACTGTCGTTTCTTCTAGCGCAGGAACTGAACGAACCTTCAGTTCGGCAGCCAGTATTTGCGCAAAAATTCGCTCCGAACTGGGGGACACCACACTGGACGCTATGAGCTTCCTCAGGTCGTGTTTTAATCATTGTACAATGTCATAAGCACGCAGCGACGGTGTTGTAAACCGTTTAGTGTTTTGTTTCTTTCCATTCGTTTTTCTTTTTCTTTATTTTTTATTGCTGTTCTTCATTCAAGTGGAATGTTAAACCGTTTGAGGAAATTATAAAGTAATATTTATTTTTACTTCAAGTGTAGCGGGACTCAACAACAACAACAACAAACCAACACGCATTTGCACCTTGTTGCCCCCTGCGCTGATGTCGTACAAGAAACCACGCACACAGACACACCTAATCATCAGGCATAGACCAGACCTCTATCTGTTTACCCGTCCCAGTAAATCAGAAATATCCCAAGTACGTCCCACAAAGGTTGCACACGTCGCATATGTCCGCCACGTCTTTGCGACGTTACCTGTACGTCCCCAATGGGACTTCGAAAAGTGTCTTACTTTCTATACCCCTTGGACATCTGATAGATGTAAAAAGAAAGGCGCAAGCGCGCTTTATTTTTCGGAGACATTTAGGACACGTGACCTTTAGTGGCGTGACGTAAGCAAACGGAGAAGAATTGTAGGTTTACTGCTTTATCTACCAAGTAATCACTTTATACAAGGTAGCTTGAGTTAAAAACATGATATTTGCCTGGATGGGGTGTAAGGAACGCTCGGAGCTATACGCTGACGTCGTTTGCAGACTCTCAAGTTAACTGCAAAGACGTTGTCACCGTTGCAAACGTGATGCGCCACGATACACTTGATGAACGTAATCCAACAATTTATATTTCAGTGTATGCTCGCTCTGGTACCTCTTGAAATCCGCGTACGAGGCGGAGGGACCAAAAAGGGAGCCTGCGTCTTATATCAGTCATATATGGTGAAAGGCAAAAGCTCATTTACTATCGCGCGGTCAGCATTGGTCTCGAATTATGGCTGAAAGTTGACCCCTCCCCAAGTGGGGTGTGCTGCCAAAAGTATATTCCTTTTTGTTTAATTAGTGTGTGCAGCATTCATGTGCTATAGCAATCAATCACTATCAATTTCAAATTGATTCAACACAAGAATAGCATAAATTTTAAAATATCCCACGGACATCCAAATATCCAAAATAGATGTCTATGCGACGGTTCTGGGATGTAAAAACAGTAGGAATCTGGCAGTCGCATGGATGTACTTTCTAGGTAAACGGGCTCTCTGTGAAGCTCCCATGGATATCCTAACATCCAATTTGCGATATCGCCAGGATGTACCTGGGATGTATATGGTTTGCTGGGGTCAACGTTCATCGCGTTGCGGCCTGCGGCGCGGATGCGGGACTCAATTTGTAACGGGACGCGGATTCCGTGTCGGGTGCGGATTTGAACATGCGGGTACGGTTCAGATGCGAGTCCGATAATTCCGACCCGCGCAGGACTATACATGGAAGCACCATCTGAACTCGTCACAATCCCGAAATCCCATCCCGGGATCCCGGGATTGACAGCAGAAAGTCCCGAAATGCCGGGGCTGCAAAAATGGCTCAGGATTGACAACCGTAGTCGCGGTAAAGCGCAAAAGGACGTAATTCATTGGTGGATAAGGGAGTGGAAGAAAGCCATTTTTATGGTCACGTGTGTATTGACGTTTCCAATGACGCCTGGCAAGGACCTGTCCATGTCACCTCCTCTCTTTATATACCCCCATGGGACCGTATATCTGTCACTGTTCAGTTCCGAATAATCCATCCAACAACACTATACATTAACCATCAATAGGAGAGCATGGTAACCTCTTACGTGGGTCCCTACAGGTGACGTAATCCCACAGAACGAGGCAGTTGTGCCTCAAGTCCTTGCAGATCTCTAGCGTGAGATAAAGGCAGCCCAGCAGCAATATGGCGCCTACCACGACGCATATTAGCGCAACCATTATGACGCCCACCAGGCCTTGAATTTCTTCGTCTGCCTTCTGCCAGATGTCCACGTACTGCACAATGCACAGAAATCGTAAGGAGAGATGCCAGAAGGAAAGCTGAGAGAACGAAATAGGGGAGTGCAAATACAGTGAACCCTCGTTAATATGACCCCCGATAATATGACATACTCACTTTATGACCGTTTTTCTTGGGAACTGTTCCGCCGCCATGTAAATCCATCTCGTTAGTATGACAATCCGCTTATCCGACTATGACTGAGATTTTGCTCGCAAGCAGGGTGAAACGCAGGTATTATCTTCTCGTTATTATGACCACGTCACATGATCCGAAAAGTAGCCCCAAGGAGAGGCTATACACATACCTCAGGCAGAGGGTGACACGTCTTGAAGTAGGGCGCCATAGAGTCACTGTACCCGGGGGTGCCCACTTCCCCCGGTACTGTGACTCTAGGGCGCCAAGGTTTGGGATGATTCCTGGTGTTGTTGACCTCGGAATTACTCGTAGCGCTTTTCGGACAGCCAAAGCACTGTAGTGCTTAAAACTGTGCTGCTGCTGGTGTTGTGCACCTTAGAATGGCTGGAACGAAGAGGTCTCTGAGGTGAGCGGATTGTGCGTTTCTCGTTAGTATGACAATTCGCTTTATGACCAAAAATCGGTAGGAACGGTGGTGGTCATATTAACGAGGGTTCACTGATATACGTAAGAACTCTTCCAAGTTCGTAAAGCGCCATGACTGATACGGGAACCCCTGCTGCCATGCCCTGTGTACGTCTCGGCCACTAAAGACGTTTGACATTCCTGGTACTAGACCGGTACTCCGATAGCAGTGTGGCAGGCGTGATACTATAGTTGTTCCTCTGACGGAGATGGCTCTAACAAATAACAGGTCGGGGTCTGCGCGCTGGCGGATGTACTCGCAGGCCCTCGCGGATACCTGGACTAATCTCGGATTGCGGATACAAAATGTGACTCCATGCGGGTCGCGAGTACAGTTCGGGTCCATCCACGGTAAAAGTGCTAGGGTGCGCAGGCGAGCTGGTACAGAGTGAAATTACGAAAAACCTGAGACAAGCGCAAAGAGGAACGTGCTGTGTGTATTCCTTTTTGCTCCTTGTCTCAGGTTTTGTGAAGTTCGGGCCCGCCCGCGTTGCTGCCGCGGGTCCTGCGGGAACCCGCGTTCATGCTCCTTCGCGAAACAGACGCACAATAGACGAGTTCAGAAAATCCCAGTGCTCCTTGCGCACGCATTGCATCCTGGGAGCTTGCTGAGCGGGGGAACGAAGAATGATCCTTCACATTCACAGGGGTGACACAAACCCGCCATTGTTGTAACTACCCTCAAGCGGGTGCTTTTGGCTAAACTGCCATCTTGTCCTGGTCGCACGTCATAGAAAACGTCATTTTGAGGTCATGTGACTTTGTTTACGTGTCGTTTTGCCGCTTACCGACATATTTTCGCCGTCATAACACCAAGAGATGACCGTATTTTACCAGCGTAAACTATGCGGTGCTTCTTCCGCAACATGGTAGCCCATGTCACCTTAGTTTAAGTACATCGCATCGGCTCGGTAAGTCTTAACGCGCGGTCGTCATCACATCTTTGGAAGTTATCAACAATACGAGGCTTTATGTGTAAAATTGCGCGTTTTACTGCGAGATTATCGGATAAAAATAATTACCGTGATCCAAAAACCTCCAAAACGTCGTCCAGAAACAACAACCGCATATGTTTACAAACGGTTTGGCCGCCGATCACGGGCGCCGCCATCTTTAAGGTCACGTGCGCCTTGACGTTTGCTGTGACGTGCGACCAGGACCTGTCCAGGATGCATTGCGTTCGCTCAGCACGCTTTCGTCTACGGAGCAATACATTGGATGCCACCCCTGTGTTCACATTTCACTTTCGCTGACCTTGACACGTCGTGGACAACGGACCGGTAGGGGAGAAACCGGAACAGTTTGGAGGCCACCCGTTTCTTTCGTATTAGTAAACTCCCACAGTTCAAAGCGGCGTTAAGCACTCTGGGATTGTCTGAACTTCCAGAGCGTTTTATGATAATTGATTACCGTTCTTTCAACGATTATGTGTCATGCATTTGATGTACCAAATGTAAAGTGAGATTAAACGTCCACAACGCTTTCGCATTTTTCTTCTTTGCGCTGCAGTACTCTGACTTGTGCAACTCTGCTACACGCCCCTGTAGTGTTGGTTTGCGCATATACCCGCACCACCCGCGGGTGCGGGTAGCTCGACAAAAACTCGTGCGGGTGCGGATTGGGAGACAGTGTCTGCGGATGCGGTGCGGGTCGAGAACGACTACATGCCCGCGCAGATCTCTAACAATAGTCAAGCCCAGCTGCGAGGGCTCTATGTCCCCATACGGTGATAAGGAAATCGAAAAATGAATATGCATTTTCAAGTCTTATTATACCGAGCGACAATGATGGAACACTGTCAGTGATATCCACAGGGACGGATTCATCGGTCATTCTGATGTACAGGGGACGCCCATTTAACTGCCTGTAGCGTTTTCTTATTACGAAGTGGGTCATAAATGCGGAACATATCACAACTTCATCCATTTTGTTTGTTTCTCGGAAGGTAAGTTCTACTCGGTCCAGTTTCACTCGGACAATTGCCATGAGACGAAATATATCTAAATTCGTAAATATGAGAGAGCCCGTTCTGATCCTCAAGGTGGTACAGACGAACGAAAAGCACAAAACTGAATTAAAGTTTCCTTCGTGACCAGACCAAGGAGGATATATACTACTAGTATATATATATATCATTCTTGGCCCAGACATGCAACGCGCAAAGAACATCGCTGCAGGATTTCGGCGCGCCGTGTCGCCACCACCGGCCAGCACAACGTCGACGGCGCACAGGTCCTCTCTGTCTAATCCTAGCCATGTCTCCTTTACGGGCACCGCTATCACCGAGTACACTTGTATGGCATCTGGTCAACAAGAAGGAGCTTTCAGTCTCCTTCGACGACCATTGAAACCCTTGAAAAACGCGCGCAGCGCCAGCAAGCGTGTATCGTGTTAACTTGTCAAGCAGCATTGGATTCAATATGCCCTTATAAAAGTTGATACATTACGCGGTTACTGGCGCTGCGCGCATTTTCCAAGGCAGTTAGCTTCAACGGTCATCGAAGGCAGCCCGTGCACTCTAAGAAAAAAAGGAGTAAAACGGGGAGTAATTGCAGCTTCTACTCCCCTAGTCCGCAATTACTCCCCATTTTAGTCCCCTAACCCGACATTTAGTCCCGACATTTACTCCCTAGGACTGGAAATTGTCACTGAACTTCGCGAATGGTCTCCTGAATGCAACAGTCTACGTAAATATGTGCCCTTGGTCAATTTGAAGGACATAAGGCTATATAACTCAGCCAACGTAGCAATATTCCAGCCACACAGAGTAAGAAACAGTTAGCGCATCTTTCTTCGCAATTTGTGCCCTATGTATGGCGCAAGATTTTATATCACTCGATATATCACGGTTGACAATTTGCTTCAAAGTATTTTCATGCCTGCACACGAATTATGTGCTTGAGACTCTTACAACAGCGCGTGAAATGCAGTCTCCACTCTGTGACATTCATATACTCCCGTGCATTTACTCCCGAAAGGGACTATTTTTTTGTGGCAATGCATTTAGTCCCCAAAAGGAGTAAAAGTACTCCTTTTTTTTCTTAGAGTGTGTAACATGGGTACTACAGGGGTATAAGCCTTCTAGTGCGAAGACTGAGTGGAGCTTATAGGCGCCAGGGCCTCGTCAAGTCTTTGACTTGTTGCCCCGGGCTTCACCTCAAACCCTGAGTGTGAAATGTAGCTCATTCTTATGGCAGAATATACGAGTATTTGTGGCAGGACGCCGGATCAATGCAGAAGAAATTTCCTTCCACAGGAAGGAAGGAAAGAAGGAAGGAAGTGACGCATACGTACGTCTTCCGTCGTAGTTGTTTCCGGTGACCCATCTAAGCCCAGCTTGTTCGTCATTATGAAACGAGGTCCTTCTGCTGGTCGGTCGTATCATCGGAGCACGCGGATGCACGTGTCCTCTTTGCACTTGCACATACACTTCCATGCAGTCTACTACAACATGCAAACCAGTGCACCCATACATGCACATACACTTCCAGTCTACTACAACATGCACACATTTCAGCGGCTAGTAGGCGTAATGTCGTTAGCCACTACGGACGAAACCTCGTGTCTTCAAAATACTACCGACGAATTTATGCCAATGCTATCCGCGTATGTGCGATTGACGTGATTCCAATCCTCGCATGGTGTTCTCCTCAAATATTTTGTGCGACACGGAAGTATATCATCAAATTATTTTCTAGTCTTAAGAACTATCGGGTCATAGTGTGCTCAATCTGCCACCTGTCTGGCAACAATTGCTCTTCCAAGGCGCAGGGGTGCCACAATAATAAGTCATATTGTAGCCGCCCCCAAGCGGTCGCTTGTGGCAAGATCTCCACCTTGTTCTGGTGATCATGGAAACGTTCCAACTGTTCTGAGGTTCAAACAGACAAACACAACCCCTGACTGCATCGAGTAAGAAGCATCATCAGCAAAATACGTTAATCTAATTATTTCACGCTGTGCAGGAAATGTCGGCCAGCATCCAAAGCGGAATCCAGAGATGGTCACATGACCTCAGCATTGATCGATTGATCGATTGATCGGTCGGTCGGTCGGTCGGTCGGTCGGTTGGTTGATTGATTGATTGATTGATTGATTCCTGTGACATGCGACAAGAACGAGTGAAATATGACAGTCACCCGGCTGTCTGGCTTTTTCGATGGTTTCGACGGCTCAAGGAGCCTAAGAAAATGAACAATTGGAAATGTCAACCGTCGAAAAAGCGCCAGACAGCCTGGTTGACTGTCATATTTCACTCGTTCTTGTCGCATGTCACAGGCATCAATCAATCAATCAATCAATCAACATTATTCCGAGGTCATGCGACCTTCTCTACATTCCGCTTTGGAGGCTGTCCGACGTGTCCTGCACAGCGTAGAATAATTAGATTAACGTATTCTGGTAGTGATGCTTCTTACTCGACGCAATAGTTTATTCCTGCGAATTCCCGGTGCATCACATCGGAAGTAGTGAGTCTTAGCACCGGCGTCGTCATGATTCCGTTGTGAATGTTGAGCAATACGTGTGCGCAAGCTGACATCTTTATCAGGGTGGTCATTGTTATCCTTTACAGATTATTTTAAAAAAGATATGAGAACAGTATAGACGTTGTTCGTGAGGTTGAGGTATCCGACCACGCGGCCTTACTGAAACCATGCATGACGCTGGAACAAAAGGACCGATGCCTGAAATGCGCCGGCCACGACCACGCCATGCACTCACCGTTCGGAGTGCGTACAGACTCCACCGCGTTCTCACACGAGCATTGCGTACAAAAGGCACCGGTGGGATTCGAACCCACGATCTCCTGTTTACTAGACAGGCGCTTTAACCAACTAAGCCACGGCGCCGACAAGGCGGGCGCCAACGCCACTCACCGTTCAGTGTGCGTACTAATCAGTCGTACTAACGCAGTCGGTAGCGCGTACGCCTGCTGATCCCCAGATCGCGGGTTCAAACCCTTCCAAGGACGGTGGCAACTTGGTGCAAGGGTACAGGTTGCTTTGACACGCCGTCTGCCGTATGTCGAGATTTCGGAGCACTTTAAAGAACACTCGGGTGGGCAACATTAATCCACAGACCCGACCACTGTGGCGTCCCTCATGATTGCAGTTGTCTCGCGACGTAAAATCCCGAATGGACCATTTCCGACAACGCGTATGCGCATGCCCAGCCCTTGAGTCCGCCATCTTTGAGTGGAAAGCATCGCTATGCACCCACCTGCGGGAGACTGTCGTGTTCATTGTGGGGAGATAATCGGTTTCGATAAGGTTACGCGGACGTTTGAGGTCTGGTAACGAGTACAATGCGCTTTCACCTCTTTCCGCATTCTTCTTCCAATCTTCTCTGGCTACTTTCCCACGCAATGTGCCAGTCCGAAAAGCGCGTCACCATTATTGGGGTGAAAGACAAGACGTTCGACATTCCGTCGCCAGGGGCGACGCGAATATGAAAATGCTCCATTATCATTATTATTACCGTATTTTCACGCGTATAAGCCGCACACCAGCTCCGGTGGCGCAGCGGTAACGCGTGCGCTTGGAGACTGGGAGGTCCGCGGTTCGAATCCGCGGGCCGGCTGTGCCGTCTGGGGTTTTTCCTGGGTTTCCCTCAGATGTGTAATAGGCGTATGCCGGCACAGTTCCACTGAAGTCGGCCCATGGACGCAGCTATCCTCCCCCCGAGCGGATTCCGCTCGGTCTTCCACTTCACCCTTTCCTCTCCTCCTCTCCACCACCTTTCCCTTCCCGAGAAACATGCCGCCTAATCAGGCAGGCAGACCTCTCGGGTTCCTCCCAACGACACTCCTCCTCCTCCTCCTCCTTAAGCCGCACCGGAGATAAGCCGCACTCGCAGATAAGCCGCAGGCAATACGAGACGACTCCTATGTGCGACAAAGGAGACCATAGAGTAATGCCGTAAACCCTGTGGTCCATACTCCGGGATCAGCATAGTGTACAACAGAGGAGGTCAGTTCTACAGTTCTACCAAGACCGGATTGTGCCCTTGTTGGGCGCTTTTCATGCATTGAAGGGTCAGTGGTCTCCCAGAAGGCATGAATCACTGTCACCACTTTCGTTAAAGCTGCTTTGGGGAATGCACCAGGAAGATCAGTCTACTCGAATGTGGACCCATCCCTGTTAGGCACTGTTTGTGCATCAGCAGGGCAGTGCTATTCCAGAGACACTGTCGACCCTTGTGTCTGTGTAAAATCAGTGTATGGGGAAAATACCTGAAAAAAAAAAGTCATCAGATAAGCCGCACCGGTGGATAAGCCGCACAGCGCCCATGAGAAAAAAAATCGCGCATAAGCCGCGGCTAATACGCGTGAAATTACGGTACTAATCGTACCTCGTGCGGCTCATTCATAGCCCCGAAATAATAATATAAAACGCGTCCTTCTGCACAACAAGATGGGTGAAGGGAATCTCCCAGATAGATCCCAGATAGATCCCTAGCAAGGGAACTCGCAAGGGAAGGGAATTCGCGTTCCCGGTCCACGGCGGAAAGAAAATACGGCTCCGCTCAAGGGCTGGTTGCATTGTCTGGAAAGTCAATAATTCTGTACCCAACGTGGTTTATCATTATGACTTAGTTTGCGCTTGTTTTGTATAGAGACACCACGTGCACTCCGAGAGAAACTCGTGCCCTTCAGGCTCCTGCGAAGATGGAAAAGCCCGGTAGCCGTCTTTAGAAATGGCTACCTAAAAGATAGGGTTACCAGTAGAATGGAGCAGAACAAGGCTATACAATTAATAAAGTGGAAGGAATCGCATAAAAGCCTTACACTACGAAAAACTATATTTAAACGTGGCTTTCTTGTTACCTATTGATTTTTGGCTATAGTAGTTCTAGTATACTAAGTTGGAGGCGCTGTTGTACCATATGACGTAGTATATGACGTCATTTGTTTGTAAACAGGGAGAGGTCTGTTGAGCTTCTCCACGGTAATTTATCGTATACCGATGTAAGCATCATTTGTAGCTTCGCGCGCATGTCCGTCTTATGTTATGACAGTTCACCGGGGTTGAGGATGCAAATGGCGGCCGTCGAGCCGTCTTGAAATTCTCAATCCTGTTATGGGAACTGTCTTGAGTCAAGCAGGATCAAAGTTCCATCCTGCTTGGAAGCGGCCGTGTAGCACCATCCGATCTGCATTGGGTTCAAGCAGGTTCGGTCGAGCAGGATCGAAAATGCCCGTGTGACAGGGGTATAACACGGCTTCTCCAATGACTTCCAAGGTCGTCCATCACCGACGCTGTGCTGCAGACTCTGCGTCAAAGCCTGTGTCACATGAAGTTTGTGTCATTCCTAGTGACTTTTACATTTTTAAGCACTAGTTCTACAACCTGGTTCGTGTTGTACGGCGGTCTAGACTGTCTGGATGAAAACCATCTCAATATTTCAAAATAGTCGCCATGCATCTTCTAGCTCAGGAATTGTGGGAAGGGTCTGCGCGAGCTCGCCCTCCGAGCTCCGAGCCAAGCGAGCTGCCTCGGAGGTGACCCTGAGCAAATATCCAAACACAGAGCCAATAGACCTCTCCCTGTTTGTAAACAAATGACGTCGTAGTGTTCGACAGCGCCACCAATTTGGTGGAGTTGAACTATACGCTCGAAGCCATAGTGGCGAACAAGGTCGCGCCCGAAAGCCGCGGTCTTGAGGGGTTTACGATGGTCCCTGAAAGGGACGCGACCTTCGGTCCTAGTTTTCTTTCAATACCAGGAAGCGAACAAGTGCCCATTCGTGGAACCCATTGTCTGTCTACCAACGTCATGATGACGTTTCTCGGGTAGAGGTCTGTTCTCATACGCTTTGGAGCCAGCTCTGTGACGACTTGCTGTGACGACTTGACTTGGACGACTTGCTCTGTGACGACTTGCTCCGAGCGACGCTCGGAGCAAGTGGCAGACTCCGCAATGGAGCGGCTTCATCTGGCCTAGAGCAAAGTGATCCGAATCTGTGACTGGAACACTTGCGCCCAACTTGGAGTTTAGCCCTGGCCATTCTCCCTTGGTCGATGACGGCTATAGAGACGGAAGAAGTAGAAGAAGGTGCTCATGTTCCACTACAGCCCAATGTTTTGCAATATAAAGGCCATCCTAATCTCCCAACGTTGCCCTGGTAGTGTCTGACTCATCGCTTTCTTCAAGAAGCAAAATCGCCAACGTACGACGCGAAATAGCTGTCATGGCGGAGACGCATTGCGAAGCGGCCATGTTAGCGAAGAAGAGACAGGAAATCGGGATCGCGGGCGACAATACGTGATACTTCACGAAGAGTTCAGGTTGAATCCGTCTGCGTTGCTCCTTGGAGCGACATTGTAGAAAGTACGCAACAAAAGGACTGTGACACACATAGAGGAAGACACAACACGATGACTGCAAACTCACAACGGAAGGTTTATTCACAGAGGAGGACAACGTTGGGGAGGGGGACGAGAGTAGGTTTACGGGCCTGTTTCACGACGTTTGGGGGGCACTCCGAACCGTATTCTGCAGTGCCATTTGTGGTCGTGTAGCGCCAGAGGTTTTGCCGTACATATAGGCATGTATCACGTACACTGCGGCTCTGAAAAATCGTGGCGCAAGGATTTCCACAAAAGAGATGACGTTCCCTGTACAGCGGTAAAGCAGAGAACACGAGGGACACGACCGTCTAGTAAGGGTGCTCTACACTAGGGGGACACTTGGCGCTGCGGTCGCCCGACGAAACTTTAGTGCAACAGGCCCATGGGGAAAACGGGTCGCTCGGTTTTGAAGGTCAGCGTCCGCAGTGTCTCAAATACTCCAATTCGGGCGCTGTCAGGAGTATTTTGGACACTGAGGTTCCGAAGTTCGGGAAGTCGGTACATGACAAGTTCACACCGCCGTAGCCACGAACACAGACAATTGTATTTTGGACAATATGAGTATTCGGGACACTGCCGACGGATGGGGGTTGCATTCTAGCACCCCCCTTTGAAAAATTCCTGGTAACGCCCATGGATTAGGCGTACCTGAACCTACTAATATTTGCAGATTCAACTGCATCTTCACGCGTGCACCAACAAAAGGCACCGGTGGGATTCGAACCCACGATCTCCTGTTTACTAGACAGGCGCTTTAACCAACTAAGCCACGGCGCCGACAATAACGCCTTCACAACGCCACTCATCGTTCAGCGTGCGTACTAATTTTAAAGGGACAGTCTGCTAGTTTTTAGTTCCCTGTCAGCGCCGCGAAGCAGCTGTAGCTATGAGCAGCGTACAGACATCGACAGACGGAGAGAACAGCGGGAAGGACTCGGGGGACAGGGGGGTTAGTATGCGTCCTGGGCCGACTTCAGGGTGAACTGTACTGACATTCGTCTGGAACGTCTTCGGAAAACCTAGGGAAAACCTCAGACAGCCCAACCGGTGGTAGGATTCGAACCCACCACCTCCCAGTCTTCAGCACGACCCTGGCTACAACGCCGCTGGTCAGTCTGATACAGTGTCGACTTATGTTGGGGTTAGGGGCGTATTTAGTTAAGTTGCCTTTGGTTTTTGTTTTGTTTTAGTTTGTTTTTGTTTTGTTTTAGTTTAGTTGACATTAAACAAATACATTGCTTGTCTCGCGAGCTTCCACAAATTCAAGAGTCCTGTTTGCCTGTGGGCGAAATTGAAGGATGAGGTGTTTGTTTAATTCGATTGCGTATACCAATAGCATATTGAACTGAAGAATTGCTTGGCGTATTAACCCACTATGACGATGACGTTCAGTTCACTCAGTTGGTTCATCCAAAGTCGAACTCGCCCCGCGATACACCTTGCCGCGTTCCTCCTCCCGTCAGGGACCCTATTCGGACGATTCTTCAAACGGGCGTTACGGGACATCTTGCGGATGTACGGTTAGGGACGTCCATCCATGTAGCTCCCAGAGATGTCCACCTGACATCCATTTCAGGACATGGACGTTGGGATCCATTTCGGACGTCCGCAGGAAATCGTCCGCAGGCCTCTTAATTATCATTGAAGACTATTGTGACAGGGCTATTAACTATTTAAACGAGAACGCGTGCCAGGGGTAGGTGTGTTACAGCTCTGTGTAGGAGTTCTGCCTTGCGCTATTGCTGTAGCTAATACAGCCATTAACAATGATAAACATTGAAACAGTGCTATGCATTACAAGTTGCAGTGCGTAGAAGCCGTTTATTGTTGCTGGAAAAGTGCAAAGTCATGGAACTCAGTTGAAGGGACGCACATGAGGACATTGAGCGTGTCGTAAAAATTAAATTAGTGGGTCTCTGTTCACCCGATATATCATGTTGACAGTAAATACTATTTACCATTGATTGCACAGGGAATACACAATATACAAGCAATAAGGATATAATTAATTTCCTTGCGGATGTGTAATCAAAATGTCTGCTTTAGTAAAATGGCATTCTTATGAAAATGGAATAATAATGCCCGGTCACAAATCACCACTGGCACGCTTATCTGATCATCAAATATTAATCTGGTTGGGTAGCTTCTGTAACAAACGGAACATTTGCATGAGCCGAAAGCTTACCAATATTAATTGGTGTAGCACTAAATGCAAGATTAAGTTCTTAGGGACTCATTATAATAAGGCTATCGCAGTCTTAAAACAAGTACCGGGGGAGGGGGGGGGGTTCCGGGGATTTTCCCAGCACCCCCCACACATCCCTAATGCCCAAAAAATCTGACACCCCCCCCAAAATGCCCACCAGAAGACCAACAAAAGCAGCAAACATCACCGTCACCCCCCCTGTAGGAAACAAATCCCCCCACCCCTCCCGACAAAAATCCTGGGAATATCCCTGACTGTACGTTTACAACGACCCTCTTCTTTATTCCTTAAACATGGTGTGCCATAGGAGTTAATGTTAAGAAAACCAAAAGAAATGAAATAAATAAGAGCAAAACAGGGATGCTGGAACGTTGTTTGGGACTTGATGTTGTCACAGCGCATGTATTCGATTAGAAACCGCACCTGATCCACATGCGGGCAACGTAAAGGTTGTACCTCGGGGCACGTTGCTGTCAACTCTACACCCTTTAAAAAAAGGGGAGTACTTTAACTCCTTTTCCTTGCCACATATATCGCTCCCTTTTGGAGAGTACAGTTACTCTCAAAAGAGAGCCTCCTCACTCCCTCAAGAGAGTAACATTACTCTCTTACTCCCTACCAGAGAGTAATGTTACTCTCCAGTTGGGAGTTAGAGCGTAACCCCACTCCCTAAAGGGAGTGAGGCACTCCCAGACTCTTTTTTTTAGAGTAATTACTCTAAAAAAGGAGCCTCCTCACTCCCTCAAGAGAGTAACATTACTCCCGTGCTCCCTACCAGAGAGTAATATTACTCTCCAGTTGGGAGTTAGAGCGTAACCCCACTCCCTAAAAGGGAGTGAGGCACTCCCAGACTCTTTTTTTTAGAGTAATTACTCTAAAAAAGGAGCCTCCTCACTCCCTCAAAAGAGTAACATTACTCCCGTACTCCCTACCAGGGAGTAATATTACTCTCCAGTAGGGAGTTAGAGACACTTTTGTTAGAGTAATTGTACTCTCCAAAAGGGACTGATAGACGTGCCAAAAGAAAGGAGTTAAAGTACACCCCCTTTTTTTAATGCAAAATCTGTCCCTTGTGAGAAGTTTTGTACGGCTTCCTGTTACGCCACTTGCACATGTGAGTGCAACTTCTGATCGACATCAACATCCGCCACATCCCTCTTCTGCACTTTCTTCGGGTAGCTCAATCTACCATCAAGACCCTTCCGCGGTGCCGTTACCCCCAGCGCACTCTTTGAGGTAGTCCGCGTAGCGTTTCTCCTGTGCCATCTGCAGCTTCTTCAACTTCTTCACCAACCCCTTGCTGACTTCCTTCCCGTCGACGTCGTGCGTCGGCAGACCCTCCGCGTCAAACCTGCTGTACTTGTCCGTCTCCCCCAGGAACATTTCTTTCGGATTCACCCTCCTCAACCTTTCCCTTTCTTTCCTGGCTTCCTCCTCTTCGCGTTTCCTTCTCTCCTTCTCTTCCCTTTTCTTCTCCTCCATCTTCTTCTTCTCCAGCCGTTCCGCCATCAGGGTCTCCCTGCCAACGATCTTCACGACCGTCGGCGTCCCGTCGTGGTCCTCGAACCGGACTCCCAGCTCGGGGAGGACGTCGTCGCGGAACGAGTCGCACAAGTCGAGGAGCTCCTGCGGACAGGTCTTCATCTTGCCCTCCTCGCTCTTTGCGGACCGCGAGATCTGTCGGACGTTCTCGCGGAAGTCCGCCATGGCTTTGAGGTACGGCATGGCGATCTCTTCCTCTCCCGCGGCGTTGTCAGAGGCTCCGCTGCCGAATCCGATTGCCCCGACATCACCGGATCGGTCGTCCGTTGTGCCGAATACCCTGAGGATGCCGGTGATGTACTCCGCAATGTTCCTCAGCAGCACGGCGTTGCTCTGCGACCTGGAAGACTTCTTGTCCTTCATGTAGACGTTGCAGTCGTAGATGAGGTTGCGCAGGCACTCCAGGGCGGAACGGGTGTCGATGTTGTCGCAGAGCGAGGCGTGAACTCCGCCGCGGGCGTCCTGAAACTTGGCGTTGAGGGCGACCTCTACCGCGGACCACTTGGCAAATGCTGCGGTTGTGTTTGGCGGAGGGGCGGAGTGCAACACGTCCTTGACATTCAGGAAGAACTCGTTGAATGTCTTCTCCCACTGTGCGGTGTACTCCATGGTGTTTTCGCTGCAAAAAAAAAAGAAGAAAAAGACATTGGTTCACAGAGGAGGTTACTGGGTATGTAGCACATATTTTGAAGGTGTACTGCTCCAGTCAACCTTAATAATAACGCTGGAAAAGAATGTGGTCTCGTTCCTGAGCGGGATTACAACAACCCTCGAACCCACGAGGAGATCTTAATGGAACAAAATTATTCTGTTAGTTTAACACAATGGAGTTTTTTCTTTTTTTTTCACTTAACACTCCCCCCAGTGGCCCAAGCGTGGCTGTTATCACGCTGGCAAATGTGACCGATTTTTTTTTTTTTTTTCAGTGTTATTATTAAGGTTGACCAGAGCAGTACCATAAAAAAAAAAAAAAAATATTGGGTCGGAGATATTGCCTTGCGCTGACAAAGCACACAGCAAAAAAACAAACAATTAATAAGAACAAGAGGTACATTTGTACAAGAGGCTCTACAAGACATATTTGCAGCTGTGTTACACAATAGCAAAGAAGCCATATGTATGACTTAGTTTAATTCCTAAGAAGCCCCAAAGGTGGTGTTTCTGTCTCAGAAATGTTACCACAACTTATCGGGACTCCCTGTCGAGCGTTTAATAAAAACGGCCGTTCGTTTTGTATCTCATTCTCCACACAAAGGGACACCCAAACATCGAGTTCTTCCCGACTCTCGAAATTCTTCATCCAGATGTTAACCCCAGTGATGTAGCTGTGCATGAGGAAATGAAAGACAGAGGACAAGCAGAACTGAAGGAGACGGGCTTGGCTGGTCCAGCGACTGTCAACGTCTGTACACTACACCCTGCTCCAGGGGCGCCGGAACAGGGGGAGCAGGGGGAGCGACGGCTCCCCCTCATTTACAAATGAGGTAGCACGGCTCCCCCAGATATGTAAATTATGTTTGTAATTATATTAACATTATCTTCTCACTGACATATTCATAGACATTACTTCAGCAATGTTAGTTTAAGTCTGCTGTACAAGTATGCGCATGTCGTAATTTGCCTGGAGCACGTTTTCAATTTGTGTACCACCCCTGTATTGCCTGCATGAGCCCTCAAGGAAAATAAAGGATGATGATGATGATGATGGTAGCATTTGTTTCCGGCCCCCAATGGAAAAATAGTTCCGATGCCACTGCCCTGCTCTGTCACCGACTGTAAGCACCTACATATCGACACCACACTAACCAACAGGTGGGCGATTCCACGCGAAATGATCCAGCGGACCTGCTCGGCCCCCACAAAACGATCCCAAATTTTTACGAACATTTTTTTAGCAGTCCCTAATAATGCAAAACGACACACCACGAAACATTTCTTCCCAAATCTCGATGTGGCGGGTGCTACACACGAGCAAAGTTCGCAGCGCTGGCGAAAACCGTGCCTGGCGTGAATGGCAACTGCGCCTCATAGAAAGCACCTAGAACTGTGCTGTTTTCTTTTGCGTATACAGGTAGCTATGCTCTACACAGCGTTCAAATCCCGGTTGTCGTGCTGTAATAGGTGCAGGTATACAAAGGCTGGAAGTTTCGCAATTTTCCTCCTACTTCGCGATTTTTTTTTTGTGCAAAATCAAACCATTAAATTTTAATGAATATTTTTTCCTGCCAAGGCCCCAAGGAATACTTCAACAGGAAAAATCGCCAGACACGTAACTTTCATAGTCATTGCAGGAAAAAAAAACAGGAAGCATGCGATTTTTCGAAAATTCGCTACAATCGAGCGTAAACACGCAATGAAGAGGTCGGAAGAGACGCCTGAAACCAATGCAGTTTTATAGAACGAGCCTTCCTCTACAACATATTAAAAAATCTCGAGGGTGTTTTTTCGTATACAGGAGAAAATATTTCTTTTTTTTTAGTAGAGGGTATTACGACCACAGTGACCCACGTTCGTCTGTCGTGAGTCTGTGTGGCCGTAATACCCTCTACTACAAAAAAAATATTTTCTCCCGTATACGAAAAAACACCCTCGAGATTTTTTAATATGTTGTAGAGGAAGGCTCGTTCTGTAAAACTGCGTTGGTTTCAGGCGTCTCTTCCGACCTCTTCATTGCGTGTTTTACGCTCGATTGTAGCGAATTTTCGAAAAATCGCATAATTCCTTTTTTTTTTTTTTCCTGCAATGACTACAAGAATTACGTGCCTCGCGATTTTTCCTGTTGAAGTATTCCACGAGGCCTTCTCGGGGAAAAATATTCATTAAAATTTAATGATTTGATTTTCCACAAAAAAAAAAAATCGCGAAGTAGGAGGAAAATTGCGAAACTTCCGGCCTTTGTATACCAGGACCGATTGCAGCACGACAACCGGGATTTGAACGCTGTCTAACGCATTGTTTCCTCTATACGCAAAAGAAAACCGCGCAGTTCTAGGTGCTTTCTACGAGCCGCAGCTGCCGTTCGCGCCCAGCACGGTTTTCGCCAGCGCTGCGAACTTTGCTCGTGTGTAGCGCCCGCCACATTGAGATTGTTGGGAAGAAATGTTTCGTGGTGTGTCGTTTTGCACTATTAGGCACTGCTAAAAAAAAATTTTCGTAAAAATTCGCGATAGTTTTGTGAGGGACGAGCAGGTCCGCTGGATCATTTCGCGTGGAATCGCCCAGGTGTAAGGACAAAGTCACCCCATAGTTAGGGCCTGACTTTTTAGGGTGAAACCCGTATCCGCCCGATATTTACCCCCCGAACGAAATCTGTAAAATTCGGGTTTAACCCGAATCTACCCGAAAACATCCGGGTCGCGTGGCACACTCATAAGCGTGCATTAAAATAAAGTTTGTTAACATTGCTAAACATTAGTTCCATGTTACGACAAATTTTTATTAAACAAAAAAAAAAAATCAGCCGAATGCACTCGAATTCCTGACGACAGAATATGCCAGAACGGGATTTAACCCGAATACACCCGAATTTTCAAATGAAAAATATCACCCGATATTTACCCCCCGAATTTGGCCAAAAATAAAACCCGAAAAAGTCAGGTCCTACCCATAGTGTGCGGGCTCCTACAGCGGTACACCACAAAATTACCAGGGAACCAGAACCGGAACCAAAAACCGAAAAAAAAACGTTATTTTCTGACGAACCCGAACAATTTTTTTGCTTGTCCTGAACCGAACCGGAACTGAACCGGAAAAAATTCGTACGGTTACCGGTTCATGAATCGGTTCAGAGGTGAAGTAATTGTATTACTGACCAACCTTTTCTTGTTTGTTTATTTATTTTTGTACGGTGCCAGATGAGAGTAAAAGTTTGTGACTGTATAGCGCCAGTTTTTATACCGCAGCAAAATAGTAATAATATAGAATAATAATATAACAAAATAATATTTTGCTGCGGTATAAAAACTGGCGCTGACTACCGGGTTCTGCCAAAAAAGATTCCAGCAGTTCGCTTTTCGTTTTCAGCAGACCATCACGAGAGTACAATACAGTAAAATATTAGGTAAATAATAAATGTGTTTTCACCTGCTTTCCTAAAAGGTTTTCCACCTGAAACGGTTACCTCGCACCTTTTCTCTTACAACGGGAGTATTCCCTCTGGTTCCTCTATGTGTATATTCATCTATGTATTTTCATTTGTTTTGGTAAAATAAATAAATGTCAAAAATGTCAAACGGTGAGCAGCAAAATTACTGCCCACGAACCGGTTAGACCGGGACCGAAAAAAAGTAACTGTTCCAATCCCTGTAAATGTACCCGAGCGCTGACAGATTTTTCTTTTTTCGCCTGTGTGTGTGCGGGGTGGGGTTATCCCTGAGCCAAACCCTAACCGAACCGATGTACCTGAACCAGTTCAAGCTGCTAATTTCGGTTCAGCGGAGCTGAACCCGAACCGAACCGAAAGAAATACCGGTTCCGATCCCTGAAAATTACCCCAGGTTTTAGTACAAATTTTGCCCAGAGTATCCCCGTATGAAAGTCTTACCCTGGAAGCTGCCCAACATTTTCCACAACATGCCAATGCAATATAGTAGTCGTGTTCAACTTAAGAAGGGAAAGAAATCTAGTCCGTCAGCTACATACGCCGTTGGAGGTAAGGAGACGCACTAATACGCCAGGAGAACTACTGAAGCACCACAAGCAAAGAGGGCACGCACGGTGTCGTGCGGCCAGTCGAAGCAGCCAATACGAAAGCAGAGCGAGTATTATGGATTACCACGATTTCACGCGTATAAGCCGCACCGCAGATAAGCCGCAGGAGCAGTTCTGAGGAACGTTTCGAAAATTTTCCGGCAGATAAGCAGCGCGCAATGCCACGCAAATGATTTGTGCGACAAAGTAGACCATAGAGAAGGTTGTAAACCTTCTAGAAGCGATAAAACCCCGGTGCAGGGGACACAAAGAGACAACACAGACGAAGCACTGACTGACAAACAACTTTAATGGCAGGAACACATCTTAAATATACCAACTGCACACCCGACCCCTAGTGGCAGCCAAGGCCGTCATGCTGTAATCACAATACAGCATGCTGTAATCACAATTGGTAACGGATACAATCCAGCAATTCATCGATAACTAACACGAATTCTGTTCCGGGGGGGCGTTTACTTGGTGCCTTGTTTGTGTGATAGCTTTTTGATAACTTTGTGATAATTTTGTGATTACAGCATGACGGCCTTGGCTGCCACTAGGGGTCGGGTGTGCAGTTGGTATATTTAAGATGTGTCCCTGCCATTAAAGTTGGTTGTCAGTCAGTGCTTCGTCTGTGCTGTCTCTTTGTGTCCCCTGCACCAGGGTTTTATCGCTTTTAGATGTACCACCAAACAGCCCGGTTTTTATCGCTTTGTAAACCTTGTGGTCCATATGAGAGCCCTGCACCATCCGGAAGCGGATATGGAAGTGGATATCCGCACGATGCTTGCGGATTCGGATGAAAATTTATCACTTTCTGCGGTGTGCGGATCGGATGCGGATGGCTCGAGGTCGGATGCGGATATACCGCATGCTGTAATTTTTCCACTAGCAATTTATTTGTATTGCGCGCCGACAGTGAGCGCATGCTCGGGTTCACCTTTGACCATGCACGGCCAAGACGGGAGAGGAGGCATTCTGGCGTCCACACAAGCACCAGTGGGGCACGCTCTACGCTCTACGCACGCTCTACGCGTTGCAAGTCTCTCTCCATATCGCTTTTGTTGAAAGGTTTACCTTTGCTTGTCGTCGTGAGTCCTTCCGTGACAGCACGGAGGCATCCGAAATCATACCAACATTCTTCCGGCGGTATTTACGCGTCCTTCGAAACTTGCGGATTTTGCGGATACTGCGTTTTGCCCAGCGGATCGGATGCGGATGTAAACGGTTGTGTATGCAGCGGTGCGGATCGGACGCGGATAACGTGCGCGCGGATGCGGGTCGGATGCCCAAAATCTCACCGGCGCAGGGCTCTAGTCCATACCCGGGGGTCGGCACGGTGCACAAGAGAGGAGGTCAGTTCGAGTGTTCTACCGAGATAGGCGGATGGTGCCCACGTTGCGTGTTTTTCATGGATCGACGGGTCAGTGGCCTTTCAGGAGACGTGAATCACCGTCAACTTATTCGTCAAGAGCTGGTTGGGGGAAGGCGCCAGGAAGGTCTGTCTACTTGAATGTGGACACGCCCCGGTTGCACGTTGGAAGGGCGGTGCGGTTCCAGAGACACCTAGAGATGCGAAGCCCGCCCCAAAAAAAATTTATAAAAAAAAAAGCTTTATGTTCAGTTTTTTCCTTGTCACCAGAAAAACAGCGCAAAATTTCCGGGCGACAAAATTCAAAAATGTAAATTTTCGTGCCTTCGACGCGTTCCAACCCGCCAACAGTGCCTTGGGTGCCTCTAATTCGCCAACAACCACCAACCTAGAGCTCCGTCTGGCTGCTCCAAGCGATCGCCATCGCGTTCACGTAATGTCGGAGTTCTGGTCGGAGTGGACGGGTTGTTCCAATTACCTATCGCTTAGTAGGCAGCAGACTCATGGGATGCTCTGCTCTGCATTTATGCCTAGAGGATGAACACTACTAAAGCTTCTAGCTCATTTTATGGTACGGTTGGGCCGGCAATGCTTCGACTCAGCAGTAACCGCGTTTGCTTCCATTTTCATCCAATTTTGCGGAAAAAAAAAACAAAAAACTTTTAGTTCGAGCGATTAAAAAATTTCGGAAATTCTGCCTCTCTAGAGACACCGTCAGCCCTTTCGTTGAAACCGGCATGCGGGGAAAATACCGTGGGAAAAATAGTAATCAGATAAGCCGCAGAGCACCCGTGACAAAAACGCGTCTAATAAGTGTGAAATTACGGTACATTATCTGGCGGAGGAGGAAGTGTGACCTCTCTCTGAGTGCAGTCATCCTGTTGACAGCACAGTAATATTTTGAGAGCTCACGGACTAGACTTATCTTCCTTCTTAAGTTGAACACGATAGAATCGGAAATGCGTGATCATCCTTTCGGTTCTGGATGCTTCTTTTGTTTTGCTGTGCCGCAAGAGTAATTTTTTTTTCCCTACCGCTTTCTTTGCTTACGAAACAACACGAAGCATAGATCACCTATAATCCAGCGTGTCCTTCCAGGCATGCAGAAGGAACGCCAATCGCAGCCTCCTCGCCGAATGCGCCTTCAACGCATCCGCGATGGTCACAAAGTTCTTCAGCGACTTCGACATCTTGCATCCGGCGATGGTGAGGTGACCCGAGTGCAGGAAGTACCGCACCCAGTGGTCGTTTCCGAAGTAGGCCTCCGCCTGTGCAATCTCGTTGTCGTGGTGCGGGAACTTGAGGTCGTACCCGCCCGTGTGAATGTCCAGAGAAGATCCCAGCAGGTCACTGGCCATCACCGAACATTCTATGTGCCAGCCGGGTCTCCCGGGACCCCACGGAGATTCCCACGACGGCTCGCCCGATTTCGAGGCCTTCCACAACGCAAAGTCGTTCGCGTTCCTCTTCTCCTCGCTGCCAGCGCTCAGGTCGCCTTCGCCTTCCCTGAGGGCCTTCTGGTCTCCGTAGGCTTCGGGGACGAGCTTGGCGTAGAAATGGTCGGTACTCGCGTCGAAGGACGCAGTGTCGAAGTAGACTGAACCTCGCGACTCGTAGGCAAACCCGGCGTCGATTATCTTCTGGACGTAGTCGACGATTTCGGGGACGTACTCGCTCACGCGAGTAACGACGTCTGGCGGCAGGACGTTGAGGGCCGCCATGTCTTTGTAGAACTCCCCTTCCCAACGCGTTGCAAGGTCTGCAAAGATGCTGTGGTCTGTCACGGTGGATCCGAGATTCGTGTCGAGCCACTCCGCGAGCGCGTCTTTTGCTGCCGTGAGCAAGAGCTCGCGTTGGCCCTCGCCCGATTCAGGACCAGTGCTTTCCGCGCTCTTCAAAGCTGCCGTCGCACTTTCGAGCTGTCGCGCGAGCATGACCTTTTTGTCCGGGTCTTCTTCGATTTCTGCTTTTTTGCGGTACTGATCAGTGGCCGTTCTCACGTCGGCGACCAACATCCGCAAAGTTCTCTCGGTGTTGTTCTTGTAGTTTTCAAATAAATGGTTCTGTCTCGCACGTTTGATAATCTTGTCGTCGATATCGGTGATGTTCATGACGTAGAAGACGTCGTAGCCGAAGTAGTTTGTAAGCACGCGTCGCAATATGTCAAAGCTAATGTATGAACGTGCGTGTCCCATGTGGGATGCGTCGTACACCGTCGGTCCACAATTGTACCAGAGGACGCGTTTTCCATTTTGTGGGAGGAAACGTTCCTTCTCACGCGTGAGACTGTTGAAAAGATATAACTCGTGACTACCTTCGTTTACCGGTGGGTCCCACTTTGGCTGGGCACGCTTTTCACGTCTGCTTTCTGCCATGTCGTCGGCTTCAGGTGATGCTAGTGGCAATGCGGTTTACGATCATGTTGAGACTGAGACCTCAGGCGGACACGTAAGCGGCAGCATTGCGTATATTCATCGCAGAGTGGCGTCAACTCAGTGGTGTTTATTGTTTGGCATGAATTAGTAATGATATAACCGTGAGAAAATAGAAGAATTGCTTGCAGTCAGGGTCAACGACCGAGAAACTTCGAGCTTGAGGAAACTCGATCGCTGAGGTACGTACGTGAGCGCACTTGATCGGCCCTGTCTTGGCCAACATCTCCTAAAACTCCTACGAAATAATAATAATAATAAAAAAAGTGCGTGATTCTACTCCCATCGCTATCGCTGGGACGTCCAGTTCGTCCAGTTTGACTTCGTTACAGTTGCCTCAGTTTTCAATGTAGTTTCCCTCGGCAAAGCGCTTTATTAAAATACCATTTCGTGACACAAAGTCTTACTCGTTCTTGGAGGAAGACACATTCTAGCTGGGAAATAACTACGACACTTGATTTTATTCAGAATCCATGGAGGTCCAAAAGAGACGATCCAAAAATCGTCTGCTACTTTGCAAATAACACTTTACTAAAAGCAAGCACTGACCTTCTCAAAAATAATATTTCTTATGTATATAAATATTAGAACGAACGGGTACGTCTGTAATTACACGTGTACAAACCAGCGAATGGTGGTAAAATGTAAAATCGTAAAATCCGTGCCCTTGCCGTGACTGGTGACTGGCCGCCGTGCCATGGTGTCGCTGCGGTGGCTTTCTGAAAACAACATGGCGATTTGGTTGAGGTTTTTCGGTGATTTGCGATATATTTTCAGGTTGTAATTCGTTCTCGTATTGAGTTTTACTTCATCACCATGCCTTTTGGACTGAAGCCAGTTTGCGCTACCTGTAAAGCGAGTGTATCGTCTATGTGGCGTAAAAATGAAAGCGGTGAAGTCGTTTGTAACACCTGCGCAGTGCGAGTGTCTGCAAGTACCGAGTCTGAGCCGGCTTCACAAAAGGACAACAACGGCAGTTCCTGTCCCTTTACTCTGCGAAAAAGTACACGGGCGAAGAGCTCGAAGTTAAAGCACCAACAGCAGCAGATGAAAGCGGCAGCCCCCAAGGGAAAGGGACGCAGGGTGATTTTTAAGAGAGGGGTACGTTTCGGTCTGGCGTAGCCGTCGCTTGATGGAAGAAAAACCTGGAGACAAAGGAACACAGGAAGACAGAACATTCTCTGTTGTGTGTTCCTCTGTCTTCTTCATGTCGCTCGACGTTGTTTGGAGTCAGGAGTCGATTCGAACGTCACGCAGTGTTAGCACCAGCTCTCAAATAGCAGACATTCTCCTGAAGGCCCTGATAAGGGTCATTCGTTTTTCGAGTGATTGCCACATTGCAAAAGATTCATTTGTACAGGGGTGTCCGTGGTTAGCAGGGAAGGGTGTTGCCTTAAACTTTGGTTAATGAGAGAGAAGGTTTGGGCTGTCCCTCTCGTGCTACAGGGGTGTCCGTGGTTAGTGGGGAAGGTTGTTGCCTTCAACTTTGGTTAATGAGAGAGAAGGTTTGGGCTGTCCCTCTCGTGCTACAGGGGTGTCCGTGGTTAGTGGGGAAGGTTGTTGCCTTCAACTTTGGTTAATGAGAGAGAAGGTTTGGGCTGTCCCTCTCGTGCTACAGGGGTGTCCGTGGTTAGTGGGGAAGGTTGTTGCCTTAAACTTTGGTTAATGAGAGAGAAGGTTTGGGCTGTCCCTCTCGTGCTACAGGGGTGTCCGTGGTTAGTGGGGAAGGTTGTTGCCTTAAACTTTGGTTAATGAGAGAGAAGGTTTGGGCTGTCCCTCTCGTGCTACAGGGGTGTCCGTGGTTAGTGGGGAAGGTTGTTGCCTTCAACTTTGGTTAATGAGAGAGAAGGTTTGGGCTGTCCCTCTCGTGCTACAGGGGTGTCCGTGGTTAGTGGGGAAGGTTGTTGCCTTCAACTTTGGTTAATGAGAGAGAAGGTTTGGGCTGTCCCTCTCGTGCTACAGGGGTGTCCGTGGTTAGTGGCGAAGGTTGTTGCCTTCAACTTTGGTTAATGAGAGAGAAGGTTTGGGCTGTCCCTCTCGTGCTACAGGGGTGTCCGTGGTTAGTGGGGAAGGTTGTTGCCTTCAACTTTGGTTAATGAGAGAGAAGGTTTGGGCTGTCCCTCTCGTGCTACAGGGGTGTCCGTGGTTAGTGGGGAAGGTTGTTGCCTTCAACTTTGGTTAATGAGAGAGAAGGTTTGGGCTGTCCCTCTCGTGCTACAGGGGTGTCCGTGGTTAGTGGGGAAGGTTGTTGCCTTCAACTTTGGTTAATGAGAGAGAAGGTTTGGGCTGTCCCTCTCGTGCTACAGGGGTGTCCGTGGTTAGTGGGGAAGGTTGTTGCCTTCAACTTTGGTTAATGAGAGAGAAGGTTTGGGCTGTCCCTCTCGTGCTACAGGGGTGTCCGTGGTTAGTGGGGAAGGTTGTTGCCTTCAACTTTGGTTAATGAGAGAGAAGGTTTGGGCTGTCCCTCTCGTGCTACAGGGGTGTCCGTGGTTAGTGGGGAAGGTTGTTGCCTTCAACTTTGGTTAATGAGAGAGAAGGTTTGGGCTGTCCCTCTCGTGCTACAGGGGTGTCCGTGGTTAGTGGGGAAGGTTGTTGCCTTCAACTTTGGTTAATGAGAGAGAAGGTTTGGGCTGTCCCTCTCGTGCTACAGGGGTGTCCGTGGTTAGTGGGGAAGGTTGTTGCCTTCAACTTTGGTTAATGAGAGAGAAGGTTTGGGCTGTCCCTCTCGTGCTACAGGGGTGTCCGTGGTTAGTGGGGAAGGTTGTTGCCTTCAACTTTGGTTAATGAGAGAGAAGGTTTGGGCTGTCCCTCTCGTGCTACAGGGGTGTCCGTGGTTAGTGGGGAAGGTTGTTGCCTTCAACTTTGGTTAATGAGAGAGAAGGTTTGGGCTGTCCCTCTCGTGCTACAGGGGTGTCCGTGGTTAGTGGGGAAGGTTGTTGCCTTCAACTTTGGTTAATGAGAGAGAAGGTTTGGGCTGTCCCTCTCGTGCTACAGGGGTGTCCGTGGTTAGTGGGGAAGGTTGTTGCCTTCAACTTTGGTTAATGAGAGAGAAGGTTTGGGCTGTCCCTCTCGTGCTACAGGGGTGTCCGTGGTTAGTGGGGAAGGTTGTTGCCTTCAACTTTGGTTAATGAGAGAGAAGGTTTGGGCTGTCCCTCTCGTGCTACAGGGGTGTCCGTGGTTAGTGGGGAAGGTTGTTGCCTTCAACTTTGGTTAATGAGAGAGAAGGTTTGGGCTGTCCCTCTCGTGCTACAGGGGTGTCCGTGGTTAGTGGGGAAGGTTGTTGCCTTCAACTTTGGTTAATGAGAGAGAAGGTTTGGGCTGTCCCTCTCGTGCTACAGGGGTGTCCGTGGTTAGCAGGGAAGGTTGTTGCCTTCAACTCAAAACAAGCACCTCGTTGATAACCACAGCTGAAGTCGACATCATTCCCCGCTAATGACGGACACCCCTGTAGCACGAGTGGGATAGCCCAAACCATCTCTCCCATTATGTTGGTTGAGTGCCGATAGGGTGTCTTCTCCCCACTGCCCATGGCAAAGCTGCGTTCGAGTCGGCTCTGAATCAAGCGGTACGTCGATAGCAATGAGTCTGTCTTGCTCGTGATTTGTCATAAATTTTGTGTCTTATAGTAGTAAGTTTTATCTGTGGAACAAGACTTAATTTGCGTACCAGCGGCATGGCCGAGTGGGCTAAGGCGTCCGCTCGTTGGTGGTAACCAAGGTCATGCTGTAGACTGGGAGGTGGTGGGTTGGAATCCTGCCACCGGCTGTGCTGTCTGAGGTTTTCCCTGGGTTTTCCCAAGACTTCTCCGGACGAATGTCGCCACAGTTCCCCCAGAAGTCAGCCCAGGACGCATACTAATCCCCCCCACTCCTTCCTGCTGTCCTCTCTCCATCTGTCCACGTCTGTACGCCGCTCATAGCCACAGTTGCTTCGCGGCGCTAACACTGAACTTTAAAAAAAAATTTAATTTGCGTGCACTTCAAGAAGAGTAAGAGAAATACAAAGAATTCAGTGTTGTGACGTTGTGAGACAAGTTTTCGCACAATTTTCGCGATCCCTCGAGGGCATGCCCCCCTTCGGAAAGTTCGAAGGGGGACTGACGCCCTCAAGCCCTCACCCCCCCAGTCGGCACCTATGCTCCTTACCGAAGGCACATGACACAAATGTATTCCAATTCTAGCAGTTGCTTGAATGTCTGTGACTTCTCATTCAAGCATGGAATAGAAAAAGCTAGATTACCAGGACTGCCACCAGGATTTTTTTTTTTTTTTTTTCGAGGGGTGGGGAGGGGGCAGAAAGTTTTGGGGGTGTGCCAACTGCGACCGCAACTACATTGTCTCGAATCAGAAAGCCTACATTTCTGGATGCTGGGAGGAGGGGGAGGAATGCCCCACATTACCTCATGCCCTACTCCCCTGCAACTCCCCTGCTACTCCCCTCACGTGACCAGTGATGTGAGGCTAGAGATGCGAAACCCCGGAAAAAAAAACAAATTTTTTTTGGAAAAACATTTATTTTCGTTTTTTTTTTCCTTATACTCGGAAATAATAGCCCAAAATTTCCAGGCGACAAAATTCTGCTGCCTGGGGAATTGGCGGAACCCGTTCTCTTTGTTGTTGGCGTTTCCTTCGTCGCCATGCAGATATGTCATGCAAATGAATAGATGCGAAATTAGTGACTCCCTGCTAATCAATGTGTTTTACGTTCCTCTTTTCAGCCTTTGAAAGCACCGACTGCAGTGGCAACATGTGTCACGAGCGATTTTGTGTTTTTCAGAGTAAGTGTCGCCCCCTGTTTATCTATTCGAATCCAACCTCTCTGTGGGCGGAAGTGAGGACAGCCTGTACACGGAGTGTTGCTGAGGAAGTGGTGTACTGTTAGGCGCGTGGTACGATTACAACTCTACATAGATGCAGACATGAATTGGGAGAGTTTGGGTGTCCAGACTAGAGCGCTGCACGGGCTGACTTTCCCGGGCCCGACCTGGCCCGACCCGGCCTGGTGACCCGTCGAGAAGATCCCGGCATAGTATTTCCAGCCGCGACGTACGCGTTTCTGGCGATTATCAAACAAATTTATCAGTCAATTTATAAGGACAGAAGACAAACGTACAAGTGGTGGCAGTTTAACACCATAACCGCACCAGACCAAATTAAATCCAGAACGTACGCTGGCATGGGCGTTAATCGTTACACTGTCAAGATTTTGCGGAGGTGGAGGATGCTGTCGACAAACTTCTTCTCCCAGTCCATACCCCTCTCACCAAGCTTTGCCAAGTGATTGTGAAATACATGAGGTGTGAGGAGCAATGTAAAGTGGCTTTCAGAATGTTCTAGAGGGTTGAATCATATGCCTAATGCAGTATCCCTTGCTTGTCTTTGCAAAATATGCGCAGGAATGACGCAAGCGCATGATGATATGAACTAATGCATCTCCATTGTGTGGAATTACCTGCGTGGCCCATTCCGGGCCTGACTCTCGGAAACATATTTGTCGGCCCGGGACCGGCCCGCGGTGGTGGGGCCCGTGGGCCGGGTCAGGTCGGGGACCCGGGACCCTGCAGGGCTCTAGTCCAGACCCCCCAGTACTTTCCCCAGAAATTGACCTCCGGGAGGGTACTGAGGTTCCAAGCGGGGTATATGTTCATGGAAACATGTTTCATGGCAGTGGCGTAGCTAGAAAAGTATTTTGGGGTTCTATGGGGAATTTACATGGAGGAGGAGGATTTCCTCCTTGTTGCCCTCTCCCAAATGCAGTACCAAAGGTACGATTTTGGAGGGGGTCGAACACCCAAACCTCCCCCGGCTATGCCACTGTGTTATGGGCAACCACCTGGCTCATACCAAGACAACTCACTTCTACCAAAGATTTTTAAAGGAGTAATGAAATGATAGCCTGCATTGCTCGAACCCATGATTCATTCAACATACAGTCTATGAGGAACTACCGTGCACAAAAGTTTCAGCTGAACAACGTCTCTTTCGCTGAGTGGCTGAGGCGCTGTTCAGCAAAAATATTGTTCACAGTCGTCCTCGATGTATGATCAGGGTTTCTACCAGGAAACGGATGGTAATGGAAACAGAAGTGACATACAGTCGCCGGTATTGGAGGTGGTATTTGGAGCTGGTAAAGGAAATGTTAACCACTTTCCTCCATTACCGGAAACGAAAATGATCAAATGGTATTGAATTCCAGTAATGGCTGTTACTGTTATGCTGTGATGTGGTAACGATTTGAGGACTTTCCCTGTAATACATGCTTCAAAGACCGTGTGAGAGCTTAGGAAGCACAACACAGGGCACTCGGGATGCATTCATCGCTTCATGTAATGAAGAAGCCTGAGCATGGACGCAAAACACAGAGGGGGATGCAAACACAACAGCTGACACCAGCTAATGACACCAGCTAATGCTGCCTCACTCCTCCTGTTAGGGAGTGACATCAAGCTGATTTTTCTGTCGCCCAAGCCTCCGCAGCTGCGATCTTTAAAGTAGCACAGAAGTCATTTTTAACACACTGTTTTCTTCCTATGAAACTGTTAAGTAGGCCAGTGAGATGCACAGTGCGAAGTAATTCACACCGCAGAGTCATAATTATCGCAGAAATTAGAGTGTAAATTAGACTAAATTAATTAGACTTTAAAATACGCAGCAAAAAGATCACTGTGCGCAACGGTGGTGAAGAGCAGTTCCAACATGTGATCTGCCTGGATCCTCGCGCTGACGCTATAAGGAGAACGCTCGCTGATTGGTCTGGAGAAATGTTGTGTGCTGCTCCGCTGTCGTCTGCTACTCGGCTGTTCGGGGTTCTGAAAAAGCCTTTCTCCTTGCTCGGTAATGCTTCGGCCGCTCCTTCTATCCCCAATTCTCCGGGAGAACTGGCAAAACAGGTTTACAGGGCAAAGAGACAAGGCGCTGACCCCCACTGACCGGCGAACCAGAACGAGTTCTCCTTATAGCGTCATCGGTGACGTGGCATCATACCTCCTCATCCTCATTATAGCTGGAGTGGCGAGTTAAGGGTGAACGTGTGGAGCCATGTTTATGTGTAATTTTTGGGAGGAAACAAATTGCACCCATTAAAACCTTTCGCGCTATTCTGCATAATGACACACACACTTTCATCAGAGGTCTTAATCTGAATTTTTTTTGGCTGGCCCTCTGTACCCTTTTAAAAATTGTTTACTCAAAATCTAAGCATTACTTTTCAGCCACCCCTCATACTTTTCTGCATGCACACGCTGTGTACTGAAAAGGATCACTGATGTGACAGTGCTTAAAGGATCGTCTACTCGCAGAACCATCCGTTCCATTACCAGAAACAGTAATGGAAACGATATTGAAAGGCCGGTATTAGAAACGAAAAACGGAAACACTTGAGTAATGAAAATGGAAACGGTAATGCAAATAAGACAGTTGCCCTTCCCTGATTCCGACATGTGCTAAGTGTAATTCCTATTATAAGTGTAATCTAAGTGTAATCTCCATTACCAGAAACAGCAACGAAAACAAAATTGAAAGGCTGGTATTAGAAACGAAAAACGGAAACACTGGAGTAATGAAAATGGAAACTGTAACGAAAACATGCCCGTTGCTCTTCCCTGATTTCGACATGTGCTAAGTGTAATTTCCATTATAAGTGTAATCTAAGTGTAATTTCCATTACCAGAACAGCAACGAAAACAAAATTGAAAGGCTGGTATTAGAAAGGAAACACGGAAATACTTGAGTAATGAAAACGGAAACGGTAACGAAAATATGCCTGTTGCCCGATTTTGACATGCGCTAAGTGTAATTTCGTTGCCCTTTTAACTCTGTTACGGAAAAGCGAAGTATAAGTGACGGTGTATAATGACGAAGTATAAATTCCGACTCTTTGTTTTCTTTGTGTGTAGGATACATACTACCAGGTCGGTGACGTTGTCTCCATGATGGACGAACACGAGGACGTCTACTACGGCCAGATTCGGGGGCTCCTGCAGGACCAGTACTGCGAAAAGAGTGCCGTCATCACGTGGCTCATCCCAACCAAGGGCAGTCCCAAGACACACTTCGATCCCTCCACCTACATTTTAGGTGACGACAAATTTCTGGCGTTACCTTCTGTACGTTCTCGTGTTCAGCAAGCATCCCCAGTTTCGCGTGCAGTAGACTTGTGTTGAGTTCTTAAAGGGGCTGCGAAACTATTTCCAAACTTTTGAAGAAATGGTGTTGTAAATATTGATTTATGCGTACTAAACATGTACCATATTTTCACGCGTATTAGCCGCACCGCAGATAAGCCGCAGGACTCGTTTTTAGATACATTTTGAAAATGTTTTTGCAGATAAGCCACGGGTAATACGACGTGACTGCTTTGTGCGCTAAACCAGTGATGCGCAAACAAAATCAATACAGGCGCTCAACGCTCGTCGACGCCGTACTCCCTGCCAGCTGCCCTGTTCCCGTACTGGTCCGCGACGTCGACGACTTTTAGTTTGAAGCCGCTGTCGTAGCTGTGCCTCCGCATTGGAGCCATGCCTCACCTCTAACTGCCGTGCCCGTGCCCACGAATGCTGCTGCTCTGGTCAAATGAGAACTGACGCTTCGCTGACCGCGTTTTATCCCGATATCGGGTGTAGTGAACCCTTCCTGTGGGTCTGCCGACAAAGGAGACCGTAGGGAAGGCCATAAACCCTGTGGTCCACATTCCGGTGTCGGCATAATGTATAACAAAGGAGGTCAGTTCTAGTGTTCTACCAAGATCGGATTGTGCCCTTGTTGCGTGTCTTTCATGGATCGACGGATCGGTGGCATTCCAGAAGACATGAATCACTGTCACCACTTTCGTTATGAAGCTGCTTGGGGGAAGGCACCAGGATGGTCAGTGTACCCGAAAGTTGACGCGTCCCTGTTACGCACTGTTTGTGCATTGAAAGGGCGGTGCTGTTCCAGAGACACCGTCGGCCCTTTCGTTAATACCAGTGTACGGGGATATACCAGGGAAAAATAGTCATCAGATAAGCCGCACCGATGCAGCAGACCGCCCGGGAAAAAAAAAAAATTACACATAAGCTGCGGCTAATACGTGTGAAGTTACGGTAATAGCACTCAGGCGGTGGCGGCTGTACCTTTTTAATTTGGCTGTTCTAACGAAGACGGTCAAGAGCATCAACTGTTTACCATATACAGTCGAACTCCTTTACAACGAAACTCAGGGGACAGCAAAAAAAAATTTGCAGTAAAGGTATTTTCGTTAAAAAGGATGTGCATTATTGAACCTATAGGGCTCCAGCGGGACCGCAAAAAAATTTGCTGTAGTGGTATTTTCGTTAAAAAGGTGTTAGCTATAAAGGAGTTTGACTGTACGAATTAAAAACGAGAGATTTCGTGCAGTAGGCTGCACTTCTTCAGGTACTTGAAGGTACAAACCTGAAGAAGTGCTCTTAAGTGGGGATCACTTTTGCGCAAGATAATAGAGAAATTTTGTTCGTGCAGCGCTCAGAAACGGCGTAAAATATCGTCAAAACAGAAGTACTGGCGCGTTCTCCTTGCTTTGCCCTCGTCAGTGACACATTTTTTAGAATTCCAGGACTATCCGTTGATTTGTATTGAGCCCGAATTCGCAAATATCTTAGTGCGCAACACTCTATCAAGATGGCAGTGCATGTTCGAGACGCACTAAACATTAATTTATTAAAGATCAACGGCTCAACTTTGTCCCCTAAAAATTACGTCATTGACTAGAGAAAATCTAAGAGAACACGCCAGTACGAATCTTACGATGATAGTTTAGAGCGTTCGGGTGTCTTGTGCGAATGAAAATCTCCCATAGATTTCTGAAGAAGTGATTCCCCCTTAACTGTCTTTGTTATTTTTTATTCTGCATCGCCGGAAACTTGAACGTTGGTTTTCTTCACGTTCTACGATGTTTGGCCGATCTCGTGGAGATTGTCCATGTTCCCTCTCGCGCCAACCTCCTTAGCAGTTCTAGCTTCCGCTGGGAGAAGGGAGGCTTCCACGGGACCTCCTGAGTGAGTCGTGCTGAGTAGTAGGTGACAAGGTTCCCTAGACAGGTAAAACGGGAGAAGATTATATCTGCTCATAAAATGTATTTTGACGCACCTCTAAGTGTGTTGTAGAGTTTGAATCTGGATTCTCTCTGAGGCGTCCTAAACTCTCATTTAAGCATTGGCAGGTATGACCAATCTAAATGAACCTGCACTTTAAATAAATTGAATAAGCTGAGTTTCTTGCACATGGGACAGACGTTAGAGTTTTGCGATCTTTTCTACGCAACAACGTGGGACTTCGAAGACTGGTCGAAGCGGCCTAAACGAGACCCCTCATTAAACTGAATCAGATACGCTTACTGAAACATTATAGTAAAATGTTCCTCCGGCCTTTCATTTTGAAACCGGGGGAGGGAGAGTGCCTATTAGAACAAATGGAGAATTAGGACGTCTACGTACTGACAGTTAACTTTTGATGGTAGCCTGCTCTAACCAATCTGTCCTACGGTTTGGATAATGCAGCTGGGATAAAGTGAAAACAAGATTTCCTCAAAGCATTCTCTAATAAAATATTTTTTTTACCAATCTAGAACGACAGTTTCCCGATTGAAGCATGGTCGTATACAGGGAGAGGTAACAAAGTCTTTTTCATTTCTGTTGCTGGCCCGTATTTGTTTCTATTTCAACTACGGTTACCACCGTTGTTGTTTTGGTTTTTTGGTGCCGACATACCCCCTTGTTGTTTTTCTTATTTTTTTTTAGTAAGCTTTGAGACCGTGACAAAGCCTAATACCTCTCCGTATATCTATTTTGAGGACTTTAGGGGTATGTGCATACAACAGACATTTTTCCAAAAATATAGTATGTATGTGGTTTCTTCGAATAGCTAATATATGAACACGATTTTCACGAATGTAACTCACGCTTGCAACTTGCAAGTCACCATAAAAACTATGCTTCTTCTATTTACCGCATGCTATGCATACCTGTATGCGCCAATTTGATAGTTTATTTTAGTTTTAGTTGCTCAATTAATTTTAGTTCGCTTGATTCAGCTTTATTGCGTAAGTTTACTGAAATGATACTGGAAAGGATTGTAATAATTTGGAACTTTTACTGGAAATTATTTTCATTTCCATTCCTGTTTCAGGTATTTTTAGTGCAATATCTGTTTCTGTTACTGTTACCTGCTATATTTCCAGTATAATACCATTTTCATTTCTGTTACAGTTCGCTGGGCTTCCCATACTCCCAGCACAGCCCATGCTCAGTATACTATATATGGTTCCATCAAAAACTGTATACAGTCTATCCCCGTTTATCCGAGCTTCACTTATCTGGATGGATGAATGGATGCATTGGGGGATCATTGACAAGGCTTTTTGTAACAAAGGTGGCCTGGGCCACAACCTTGAGGAATTCTTCCCTTTGCTGTCGTACTCCGTATTGATCAGTTGAGGCACCATTAGGCAAAGTGATCCCGTAGCTTTCTGGTACTATGTCTTTGGCCACGCAGTCAGAGAATGTGCATGAAATAGGATACCTCGTTGAAGAAAGGAGTAACAAGCCAGCTGGTGTACAGATTCTGAATACATTTCTCTGAGTTTGTGGAGCACAAGTGACAAACACACAACCAACTGAACCAGCGAGGAAAATTTAGTGAACAAATCAGGGGGAAAGGAGGTTGAGCAGAGGAGGGAGGGCGATCGATAGACGTCATACTGACTCACCGGGAGGTAGTCGTGGTCAGCGCTGCCTCCTGAATCTCGCGTTGCTTTGTATCTTTGACATAATTCGTACAGACTGTCTTATCTAGAACAGGTTGACAAGTTGCTACGTTCCTTGCTATCTCTGAATTAGGTTCCTCATTTTAGATAGCTCTGGAATGATCTCGTAATCTCTCCGCCACACTCCTTTGAGTTTGACCTGTGTAATGGGCCCCACAAGTTAGTGTGATTTTGTAAACCGTTTTGTTCTTGCATGGTGCGTATTGGCTTCTGTGTTTCACTCCGCATTTGTCGAGGTTGCCTTTACCCAGAAGGGCCCAGAAAGGGGTGAAAGAACGCACTCTGTTGTTTACCCTGTACACTACTACTCCTCCTTCATCGCTGGGCTATTTTCTCACAAAATTGGATAAGCCACGAATGGACCGTAGAACCAAAAACCCATTTTCGTAATTATCTTTTCCAATTCTCGATGGTTTTCTAATCTCGGTTGACTGGTTCCACAGAAGGTCTTCTTTCTACCCTGCTTCAATGAGTCTGTTACGCTGCTGAGGCAGTGTTGTACGTATCGCCGTTATAGTAACAGATACTTTTTCGGTATCGGAGCGCGTATCGCGATACTTTCTTAAGTCGGTATCGGAAAAGTATTTCCGTTACAAATTCGTGGTAACGCATCGTTACCGATACCGATACGTTTTAGTGCTCCACCCTTTTTTCTTACTCTTATTCATTGTCAATGGTCTGCCTAGCCCTCGACAAGAAGCCCGTGGACGCGCCTACATGCTCCGTAACCGGAATTATGAAATTATACCAAATACATGTTCACCGTTTTTCTTTGAAACGGAAGGAAATAATCGCGCTGTGTTCAACAAAAGAGTTGAGGTCAACGAACAGAGGTCAAGATTTTGACAGTGCGCTTTGGATTCCGCTGCTAAGCTGCCGCGTCGCACTGAGTCACGCTCACATATACCGTGGCATTGTTAACTTCGAATACGATTCCTGGGTCATTGGACTCCATGGTATGTGTGGGCCTGACACTAACGTAATTGTCACACTGGCTTCTGTCAGCTGCCGGAGGCACAAACGGCTTGCAAGGGTGGCAGAAGACGACTTTAAGAACCAGCCATTGATAAAAGTCAAGCATAACGTTTCCGAGCTACTTACGAAATATGCTGTCTTTTCACTGCAAAACTGTTCACGTAAGCGATATTTCCATGTTGCGCCATCTCCGTATTTCAAACAAAAGTATTGCCCAAGGTATCGCGCTACCTTTTTGTAGTAACGGTAGCGGTACCCCGTTACTTTAAAAAAGAAGTATCGGTATTTCGATACTTTTTGCTCAAGTAACGAGTATCGGTATCGCGATACCATATTTTGGTAACGGGTACAGCACTGTGCTGAGGTAAGGAATGCATGGTTAAGTTTTGTGTGTGTTTGTCCTTGTGCTCCCCCAAACTCAGGGAAATGTATTCACAAAAGGTACCTCGTGCATAAAGATTCTGGATACAGTAGAACCCCTTTGTAGTAAACTCTCTGGGACCATGTTGAAATTTTACTAGATCAGGAGTTTTATTATATCAGGTGTGCCATTGAATGTATGGGATTCTATTGGGACCGCAGTTCTCGTTTACTATAAGCAGAGTTTTACCACAAGAGGAGTTCCTATAAAGAGGTCCTACTGTATTAGGGAGTGGGGGAACCTCGTGTTGTGACTCTTGAGGATGGGTGAGGCACACTGAGAACGGCATTGGCATGGTTGTAGCGGAATAATGATGCTTCTCAAGTTAACATTATTAGGGGACCTTTGACGTACCTTTTTGTATCAAAGGTGGCCAGGGAGACAACCATGAGAACTTATTCCTTTTTCTGTCGTACCCCACATTGACCAGTTGAGGCGGCATTAGGAAAGGTGATTCTGTAGCTTTCAACGACGTCTCCGGTCAGAGAATGTGCACGAAGAAAGCTATCTCGCACATAAAGATTCGGGAGTGGGGAGCCTTGTGTTGGGACTCTTGAGGATGCATGAAGGATACTGAGAACGGCATTCGCATATTCCCATGTACCATTCCCAAGTGCAGGTCTGAAAGGAAAGTAGAAAGGGAACCTACAGCGAGCCACCAATAAAATGTGCTGCTTTCTGTGGCGGATCATAGCCACATAATAATGCCGACCAGGGAGAGAAAACTAAGGAACAACAGGTGACACTCCAGCCAGGGTAGCCAACAATAAGGACACTGAACCTCGACACACATGCACAGAGCGCTCGCCTTCTGCAAGCGCTCTTGCCCCAAAGTTTCATGTAGCACCACCAAAGGAGACTGCCGTACACTTACATTTTGCAAGCGGACGTAATCTTCCCCCGTTTCCCCGTCTAGGGAACCCTGTTGCCACCTACTCAGCATGACTCACTCACAGGGGCGAATTTAATTGGGCCCCCCCTCCCCCCCATATGGCTGTGTTCCCTACGTAAAAAACCCTATCGATAAAAAAGACTGCCAAGTACACAAAACACAGGAGTACAAACCCTATCTCCTGGATGATGCTATGGTGCAAAGTACGTAATTTCCTTATGACAGACCCTTAAATCTGCCCCTGCTCGCTCAGGAGAACTGTGGTCTTCCTTCTCCCCCTGGTAGCTATGTCACCTGCTGAGGAGGTTTGCACGAGAGGGAAGATGGCCAACTTCCGGGAGAACAGCCACTGTGGCAGTAGTTCACAGGGTTAAAAACGTAGGGTTCATAGGCGGTGAGCGAATGCCAGAACTGAGCCGACACCTGCCAGTCAGGTGTGCATTAATAACCTCATTAATCTTCTATTTCTGCAGCATCATCTATTTATTAAAAAGCCCCGTCTCCAGCCAGAATCTGGGTAGGTGGTGCACACGTGACAAGAAAGAAGGAACACACGAGAAAGTCGCGAAAGCAAATTCCTACGTGTCCCATGATGCACCTAAAGGAGCACATCTAAAGTATTGCCCGTTCACAAAAAAAAATATGATTCTCTGGTGTTGCCATGCTATTATTAAATGTTAGTTTTGATATAATGGCATGCGACAGCCAATGCATGTGGCTAATATAAACAACACACGTAGCAGTGCCATTCGTGTATGGTGATGAATGTCATTGACACCTTTTTCTTACAAAATTCATTTTTTACTTGAGTTTTTTGTTACATTTGGTAAAACACCCTGTATGGCTCCTATCTTCCCGGGTACCTGTCCATCCTCCTCGGTGCTAAGATCTACGTTTTCCTCACCAGATTAAATGTCATTGACGCCTCTTTTTTTTCGACAAAATTCACTTTCCACTTGAATTTTTCTTACATTTGATAAAACACCCTGTATGGCTCCCGTCTTCCCCGGTACCCTTCCCTCCTCCTCGGTGCTAAGATATACGTTTTCCTCACCAGATTAAATGTCATTGACGCCTTTTCTTTTTTTCGACAAAATTCATTTTCCACTTGAACTTTTTGTTACATTTAATAAAACATCCTGTATAGCTCCTGTCTTCCCTGGTACCCTTCCCTCCTCCTCGGTGCTAAGATCTACGTTTTCCTCACAAGATTAAGTGTCATCGACACCTTTTTTTTTTTTTCGACAAAATTCATTTTCCACTTGAACTTTTGTTACATTTGATAAAACACCCTGTATGGCTCCCGTCTTCCCTGGTACCCTTCCCTCCTCCTCGGTGCTAAGATCTTTGTTTTCCTCATACTAATTATATTATTATTTACTATTATATTGCATATTACTCATATTCCAGATAACTAACTCGTCACTAATAATGCCACCTCTCTCACGATTTTTTTTTTTTCTTTGTCCCCGGCAGGTCCAGAAGAGGAAGTCCCTCGTAAGCTGGAGTGCATGAGCTTTGTGTGCCATGCCCCTTCCGAGTACTTTAAGGCAAAGAACATGCCTTATCGAATGAAGCCCAGTGGGCCAGAAAGCTGCTTCATATGGACCAGGCTCGGTCCACAGGTACGACCATTGCCAACGCAGGAGCAAGTGTTTGGTCCTGCATAGGATGTGACGGGTCCTTCCTGGGAGTATCGTTCCGGACTATATCGACTGCAACTTGTTTGACCCGTCGTGGCTTTAGAGAGGAAGTTCTTCGCGTCATTTTGCTGAAATCTAAGACGGACGTTTTTTTTTTATGAACGAAAACACCTTTCTTGGCGTTCTAGCTAGCCACAGTGATTACTGCGCATCTTTATTGCTCAGGGGAAACACTCATTAGTGTGTGGACATTGTTTTTGTCCATCTGTTGTACAAGCAGTTCCTTCTTTTGTGAAGGTCGTTGGGATATCACACGCAGCCTGCTTTTCTCTAAGCAGAAAAAAGATTGCCAGGACTAAGTTAACACCTTTCTTTTGTATGGCGAATACACTCATAAGTATTATGTCACAGGGAAATAAATGTACATATGTATATAAATGCATTGTGCCAAACTCAGCAATGGTTTTTGGTCTCTAACAACAGGGTGTCATCAGGTTGTCAGGGTGGTCACTGTTGGAATGTGGTCTTTAAGTTAATTCTTTGGTGACTTTTAACTTTAACTCGTTCCTTTTGATTTTGAGCAACTTTGTGAAAAACAATGTGGGGTACATCTACTGTCTCCCAGTGATGGCCACTACCTGCTTCTGCAGTAGTTTAACTATAACTACACATTACTTTGCGATGGAGTAGTTTAACCAGTAGTTCAACTACTGTTGAGGGGAGGTAGTTAAAACTACTTCTCTAACTACCGCAACGTATTTTAACTGCAACTATAATGACTTAACGTTGTACATCAATACCAATCCCATTCTATACTGTTCTTGGACACCTAAATATGAATCACGAGCAGCAATAAAAGTGAAAATTTAGTACACATGCACGGCACAATTTCTCTGCACCTCCGTTCTCATCAAACAAGTAGCTCGAGGTAAAAATCGGAAGCACAATCGTGCCGTAAAGCTTGCGGCAAAATCGGAATTAGTTGGCGCCTGCAGTAACCTAACTACCGTAGTTACCTACTCGAAATAGTTGTTTAACTAGTAGTTACACAGTACATTTGTGCATGTAGTTGATAACTACATTTTAACTAGTCAGGTAGTTTAACTAGTAATTTAACTACATGTAAACTACTGCCCATCACTGTTGTCTCTAATGAGACAACGGGCATGCACACGCTTGTTTTGGCCATTCGTTCGGAAACTACAGTTGTGGTCATTACAGCTGTGGATTGAAATTAATTTAATCTTTTTAAGCCTTGACACTTATCCTGCCCCAGGCAGAAGTAACACGATTAAAAACGCTGTTAGTGGGCAACACTTTAGTGCGAAGCAGCGTCATCAGCTATGAGGTAGGAGGTTATTTCCTCTCTGCCTGTACATGTATGTGCCTGCTTCAGAGCTGAATGTTGTTAGATTAAATTTGTGTAGATGCTAAAAAAAGGATGAAAAGGTGCATTTGAACCAGAGTTCCAACGAACTTGTGACAGCAACTAGTGACCACTTTTAGTGAAAGTAACTTTAAAATTAGTAACGTAAACCGTAAAAGTCACCGTAATTAAATTACTTGGGTAATGTTACATTTTTGCCATATGTTTGCATGATTCAAATGACTCCTTCGTCACGAAGGTGTTATGGGCATTCCCCCCAACGCTCCTGTTGAAAGAGTTTACTGTGGGAAAGGATGTGGGGGAGCTTACTGATAGTGACTTCAAGAAAAAAATTCAGCCCAAGTGCATGTAATGTAATCACGACTGAACAGCACAAGTGCTAAGATAAAGTGTTTGAGAGTTGCCATTTTGTTTCTTAAAAGGTAACTAAGATAACAAAGTCGCTTTACCTCTGGTATCTATGGCTGTGAATAGTTACACATAAAAACTAACCAACCGTAATTCAGTTACTATTTTTGCGAGCTAACTGTACCTTAGTTACTATTTAAAAAGTAACTTACCCAATTACTTATTTGAACTATGAGAAGTCGAGGAAGAAAGGACAAAGTAAATGGAGAGGGAACCTGTTACTTGACAGTGCTGCTGTAGCCAGAAGAAACTTCACAGAGACTTCATGATTAATATGGATCACTCAGTCTAGTAAATAGTTGCTCGTACACGGACGGATCTGAGATACGATGAACAAAATTACCATTTTTAACAGGTTTACAAAGATTCTAGCGAAAATGCTGCGCTTATTGGTGTCATCATCTAATAGTAACGTAAATCGCAGAGGCTGAATCAACAATTGGGACAAACGTAACACTCAAGCTCCGCCGACGCCCAGGCAGTAATTGACGGTCAGGGCCAGCTTGCATGTATGTTGAGAAAATTCCTCCGCGGCATCCTCAGTAGCTTTTGCAGTACTTTATGCAGAAGCAGCGTTGCTGACTGTTGCGTGTGCGCAAAGCACTACTGAGGAGTTTCCTCAGCATTTGTGTGAGTATATAAAACACCCTGTATGGCATCTTTGAGTTATAATCTATGCCTCGTGCAGGCCTTCATGCAGCCTATGCATTCCTTTAAAGAAGCACGAAGCAGCTTGCAAAGCATTCATTAATTATCATACTTCGTGAAATAACGTAGCTCACATTTAACTCTATCGAGCGTATTTCCCAAGAGACAAGAGACAGTTTTTTGGTAGATCGATAACGGTTGCAAAAGCATGATAAGCCAGTCGCCCCGTTTCTTTGAAGTGGGTGACACCACATTGCTAAGCTCGGATTTGATAACTTCCTGTATCGTATCGTTTTTGTTAAATTTTTTTCCGATGCACTAAAACTCGCTGTTGTAGGTTTGTAATCTGTGCTAGCCTCTCCTCTCTTTCTTGTATCACTCGGTTACATCACGTAAACGTGCAAACTCGAGCACTTCGAGCCGAAGACAAAACAAAAGCATGGTGCCAATCCGCCGCATGATTCAGATGAGGCCAGAGGCCCCCAACACCTAACTGATGTTTATGTAAGCCAATACCACGTACACCCTCAAAAGAGGAGCGGCAGTCGACAAATAAAGAGTCGTGCGTTTTCGATCTAGACAGTTAAGAGAGAAATTGTCTACAATCTGAGAGAAATTTGCCGCGTTTTTCGAAGCTGCATTCCAGGCACGTGCAAATCTGTGATGTTTCAGACTCTTCTAAGCCAATGACCTGGCTCCAATGTGACAAGCTGCGGCACATGGAATGCAACGGTTGAGGGAACATGATGGGTGATGTTGCCTGCATGCACGTGGTGTTACGTAGATGGCAATGCCGGATGTTGGACCCCACTTGCGGAACAATGCAACACTGAAAATATAGTGACATGAAACGTTGCAGATGTTTGGTAGTGTTTGCACTATCGCTGCTAGACCCCGCGACAAGGAAATCTGACAATGAAAAAATGGCTAGGAAGCAAGTGAGCTGGTGAAGATGGTGCATAATGTAAAATGTTATTGAGACTTCGTGTTGTGTCTGTCCCTTCGTGTTCCCTAGTCTCGGGGTTTTACATTATGCATCAAGGAAACCTGGCCCACTTTACACCACACAACGCAAGAGTGTTTCATTTCATGTTGCTCGAAATCACTTAACAAGGTACCCTAGTGAGCGACGTGAGGATATTTTGCGGTCATTTTGAACATGTCCCGGGTCTACTTGGAAAAGGTCAGTGATTTCCTTTCCCCTTTTTCTGTGAATCACTCTTTCCCTCCCCCTCAAAGCAAACAAGGGCAATGCGGGTGATTCACTAATTGTCATCTTGAAAAGTGACTCACTAATTGTGCTCTTGAAAAGTGACTCACTAATTGTCCTCTTGAAAAGTGACTCACTAATTGTCCTCTTGAAAAGTGACTCACTAATTGTCTTCTTGAAAAGTGACTCACTAATTGTCTTCTTGAAAAGTGGCTCACGAATTGTCCTCTTGAAAAGGGGTAGCTAGTTGTTCGGAACACAAGATGGTAACATAGAACATCATTCCCGGCAAGCTCCACCGCGTAACAGTAAGCGTTTTTTCGAGGCAGCACCTTCTTTCTGTTCGTATACGTCACTTCACAGCCACCTCTTTTTCTCCGACTTTTACATATTTACTTAGTTGTAACAAAATAAACTACGAAAAACCCTAATTCTCAAAAAATAATAAAGCCGAAACACCTCCCAGACGTACCAAGAAATAAACTCCGAAAAACTAGGAACTCTACTTATGATTAGAGCCTGAAGTTTTCGGGAAAAATTTTTTTTTCTAAATTCGGGGAGTAAAAGTTACGGTACCGGGCTTAACCTCGGGCTTAACCCCGAGTAAAATCGGGGTTAAGCCCTAAATCTTCAGGCTCTACTTATGATGTTTTACTTAAAAGGGAGTCTTCGCGAGGACTCGAAAAAAAATTAGGCGAGCATCATACCGAACAAGGACCACCCCATCTATGCCAAATACATAGGGTTCTTCGTTTAACAGGTTTTACGATTTTTCAAATTTGGGAGGGAAAAATCGGGTGCTATTTACCAGTGATGGCCACTAACTACTTCTACAGTAGTTTAGCTATAACTACTAACTACTTCGTGATGGAGTTGTTTAACTAGTAGTTAGACTACTTTTCAGGGGAGGTAGTTAAAACTACTTCTTTAACTACTGCAATGTATTTTAACTACATCTCTAACTACTTAATGTTGTCCATCATCACGAGTCCCATTCTATAGTGTTCTTGGACACCTGAATATGAATCACAAGCAGCATTAAAAGTGAAGATTTAGTACACATGCACGGCACAATTGCTCTGCACCTCCGTTCTCATCAAACAATCAAGGTAATCAATCATCAATCAAGGTAAAAGTCGGAAGCACAATCGTGCTGTAAAGCTTGCGACAAAATCATAAGTAGTCGCGCCTGCAGTAACCTAACTACTGTAGTTAACTACTCAAAATAGTAGTAGTTGCAACTAGTAGTTGCCACTACATTTCTGCAAGTAGTTGGTAACTACTTTTTAACTACAATCAGGTAGTTTAACTAGTAGTTTAACTACATGTAGTTAACTACTGGCCATCACTGCTATTTACGCACGAGAGTTCGGGGAGAAATCTGGCGCTACGATCTCTGTTTGATATGTCATCGGGGAATTTTCGGGTGAAACAAAAAGGCGTACGAAGCACAGCCACTGCTGCGACACAGGGACGAGAAACGAGAATATTTATATTTCCGCTCGGAACTGGGGGCAGTGAATGACCGCGGCATTCAAACCAGGGATCGGAACCGGAACTGAACCCGAACCGAAAACCGGAAAAAACCGTTATTTTCTGACGAACCCGAACCGAACCGAACCCGAACAATTTTTTTGCTTGTCCTGAGCCGAACCGGAACTGAACCGAAAAAAATTGATACGGTTACCGGTTCGGGAATCGGTTCAGAGGTGAATTAATTGTACTACTGACCGACCTTTTTTTTTTTGCTCACCTGAAACGGTTATCTCACACCTTTCTCTTACAATCGTGTACGGTGAGCGTAAGCTTGCTTGCATATAGCAAAATTACTGCCCGTGGACCGGTTAAACCGAGGCCGAAAAAAGTAACTGTTCCAATCCCAGTAAATGCCCCGACCGCTGACAGATTTTTTTGTGTCTGTGTATGTGCGGGGGGGGGGTTCTCCCTAAGCCGAACCCGAACCGAACCAAACCGATATACCTGAACCGGTTCAAGCTGATAATTTCGGTTCAGCGGAGCTAAACCCGAACCGAACCAATATGCCTGAACCCGAACTCGAACCGGACCGAAAAAAATATCGGTTCCGATCCCTGATTCAAACACTTTTCCCGAGCTCCACAAAAGCTCGTCTTTGACTCCTGCAGGAAGGGATTACAGTCAACCCTCGATTTATGAACACCCTCGGTTCCCCGAAAAATCGTTCATAAATCGAGGGATTCATAAATCGAAAATTCCTTTAAGTGAGTACTATCGAGCAAATGGAACAGTATTTCCGAGTTGGTATTGTGTTTATAATGCAATATATTGTGTAATTTTTGCTTTGGACCATGCCTTCCGCTGTGTCAATCTTGGAAAGAGGCGATGTCGGCACGTTCGCACTCAACTGGTCTCGGATTTCCTCTGGGGTTTTTAACCTACCTTTATTGATCTCCGCGTGATAGCGGACACCTTGTTTATGAATTGAGGTCAGGAACACTTCTGCAAAAACCCGTTTGCTGTTCGGATTTTGAGGGGTTAAGAACCGAGGGTGCAATAGCTGGAAAATGTTTTGTCTGTTCAGGCGTCATTCATAAGACCACGAATAATCCCTTTGAAGGTTTTTGTTGGCCTCGGAACGACCCGTTCATAAATTGAGGGCAAAAACGCTGGGCAACTCCTAGTTGGTTCCCAGAAATTCCATTAATTATTCGAATATCGAGGTTCATAAAACGAGGGGAAAATGCATGTAAAAAGTTTGGTTCCTCGTGCTAGTGTTCATAAAACGAGGGAATTCACAAATCGAAGGTTCATAAATCGAGGGTTGACTGTATAAAAGAAGGACAAATAGGTTGTGACAAATAGCTCTCTTCGCTGATATTACGATTCACTTTTCCGACGATTTACCGAGAACGACAAGTTGAATGCCCCGCGAGGATTTCGGGTAGATATCGGGTTTTACCCGAATCCTTGAAAATTTGTTTGAGGGGGGAGGGGGGGGGGTTAACTATCGTGAGACATCGGGTTTAACCCGAAAACGGAGAATCCTACAAATACAACATTTGCATTCATTTTGCGCGAGTAATTAATTCGTAAATGATGACAATACGAAACCGAAACCGAAATGCGAAGAGCAGAAAACAGAGCTCCATGCCGCGGCGGTTCGTCCGGAGGAGGATTCCGAGACGTCGCCCAGCATTGTCGTCTGCTTTGAAACCTGCGTTCTTTTCACTCTTGCCGGATGACGTCTGCAATGTGCTGCTATCACAGAGGCGAAAGCGCTCGCTTTGTAATAATTTGTCTGAGAAAAATCTGCGCAGTTTTGGGACCGAGATATTTTGTACAAGTTCCTGACATCCCAAAGATCACGGATATTTATTTATTTATTTATTTATTTGTGATACTTCTGGCCAGGGACAGATCTAGGATTTTTCTGAGGGGGGGCTCCGCTATGGACAAGTGCCAGGTGCATGCTGGGATTGGTCCATTGAACCCTATGTTCAAGTCTGCAATTGAGGAGGGGTCAGGACATCCGGACCCCCCCCCCCCCAAAAAAAAAATCCTTCCCTGCTTCTGGCATAATGCCGTAGAAGGAGGGGCATTCCCCAAATGCGAATCGTTGGAACACCTTAAACAAAAGGAAAGAAAGAAGAAATACGTAAGAGTAGAAGGAACACTGTATTATATAAAACTAGTTGCTAAAAAATGACTGTTTTATTAGTTGCTGTGTACCTGAAAATAAAAAAAAACAGGCTAGTGACAGCCACATATACAACCACCTTTGCGGTGATTTTGTTGCCGGGTCCCACTTTGGGTACGGGTTATTTAAAAGGCGTCGTGAATTTACCTCACTTCGGTAAATCACAACGTTAAGCATCCTGTATTGCGACTGATTGATTAAGCGCAACATCAATACAACGTACGGCTATCGTCGGGCTCATCGCGGGGCAGGGCACAGGACGAAAGAGCACAGCGAGCACTTTTGTCGGCTTGCCGACGTTCCGCACGTTAAGCTCCAATAATGTTTGGGAACGTTTCACTGTCAGCGCCGCAGCACAATGCAACAAAAAAAGTGCACCTTTCATGCCTGTTTAGTGCTCCTGTAAGCTCACCTAGCCAATATTGCGCATAATTTTTTTTTTTTTTTTCCTTACTAATCACAGTCAAACTTGTACAGTATTTGCAACTTGCTGAAACTTTCATATAGCCTAATCATACCGAAAATGCTCAAAATGGTTTCCAGGCCATCTTAAGAGTGATGCTCGCAACGCCATCTAGGCTGAAGAATACTTTATTGTCGTCTGCTTTTGGCAATCGCAGCAGACAGTCTCGAACAACAGAGAAAGCCCGCGTGTGGCCAGCTTCCCTGGCCACGGCCGTTACAAGAGCGGTTGTAAATGGAGGGACTTCTAAAAATGACATCACTTTGCAGGCCATGTAGCCTGGTAGTCTGGGAAGTAGTCCCGAAAGAAGTCCTGCGATTAGTCACTGGAGAGCCAATGGCAGCAGTCTGTCAAAAAATTCTCTAAGACCGTGTCGACCGGTCTGTTACTGTCTGTGTGTAACCACGTGCATCCATGCAGAAAAACCGTTTTATGACGTCACAAAATTAAAAAGTTCCAGTCCTTTCCGACAATGTCACGGTTCCTTGACGTCCGTTCCGTCGGGTTCACCTCTTTCGCCAACATGCACGACGTTCTTAAAATGCGACGACTCCAGCTCCACCGTCACCGGACCGTCGTTGCGAATGTCCACCTGCATCAGGGCCCCAAATTCACCGTCTTTGACCAACGCGCCGCCGTGCTCCGACTTTAAGCGGCGAAGAAACTCCGAGTAGAAGGACTTGGACCGCTCCCCGTCCATAGCTTGATGGAAATCCGGTTTGTTGCCCTTCAGTGTGCAGTACAGCGTGAACTGACTGACACATAGCACTTCGAGTTTGAGGTCGCGAACACTGTGCCTCCAACGTTTGCCGGAATCATCGTCGAAGAGCTTCAGGTTGAGGATTTTGCGGATGATGTATTCCATGTCGTCCTCGGAGTCGTCCCTGTGGACGCCGATCAGGACGCAGAGACCGCGACCGATGGAACTGATCACGCGGCCATCGACGGACACGGCTGCTGAAGCGACTCGCTGAATGACGGCTCGCATTATGAATCTTGTTTCGCGATCTGCAAGATAAAGATAAAGGAGGCAATGGTGTAACTCAAAATGCCGGTTGAGTGACACATATGGCAACAAGGAAACACGCGATTATAGCATAGTACAAAGCGTTCCGTGTTGCATGCGTTTTGTGAGGATATGCCTTATTCGTTCAACGCAGTGTTGTCAAATCTCGAAAACTCACACAAAAAATGTCGATTAGGTACTCGAATTTCAGAACTTTGACTGTTTTGTTTTAAAATTTACCGTCCGGCGGCGGCCATTTTGCACATTGTTGCAATGCGAGAAAATGGTTTCCGCCAACGTAGACTCAAAATTTTTCGTCTGTTCATTTTGTGAATGTTGGGTAAAAACATAGAAGAAATATGTATAAATATTAAGGTAATTTTTACATTTTAGTATCTTTCTGCATTATTACGGTCCAGAAACTATTAAAGTCGTTGGACGAAAAGCTTCGTCTGCTTTTGGACGGGCGAGTTGAGTTGCGCGCGCGGTACGTTCGTCAGTAGTGGTGGAAACTGCCCTTGGTGCATTTGTTGCTGAATGAAACTCTCGATTGAAGTGTTTTAAACTGATGCGTGTACCGGTGGCTACCAGTGTATCCGCGTGCGCGTTTTTTACTTGTGAGCTCCCGAAACATAACAATATTTTATGCCGCAGACGACAGAAATCTGGATGTGAGCGCATGCGCCTTCTTCGTTCAACAGAGCCTAGCAGTGCGGATGTTTGATGTTATTGAGTCTTAGGGTTCGGTTTTCTGCACCCTACCCCAGTCTTCACTCTTCGACGGAATTTCACAAGTGAGTGTTATAGTCCGGATACATAATATTACTTAATGTGCGCACATTCGTCCTACACGTAACGGCGTAGCATACCGCTACCGGCCTCACCAAGGCCAGCTGATTTCCTTCAAGGTTTAGGCTTAATCTCCATAATACGGCGTTTTCATGGCCTTTAATGTTACGAAATGAGCTGACCTTCGTACTATTTGATGAAGAGCCTAATGGAGACCAGTCAGGACGGACGTTTCAGGGAACGCAACGTGCATTGTCATCGGTAATTGAGTTGAATGTTTCTGGAATCGTATTTTGAGCTTAGATTTCCTCTTCGCGAAATGACACTTTCATTATGTGCATATCCTGCAGTTGAGACGACGTTGATTTGATCGATGTCTGGGAAACAATATGATGTTATTTTAAGGTTATCTCAACATTGCGCTGTTTTGATACTCCTGAACTAGACACATTTAGGAACGTCTACGCCTGTCTTGCGAGCTTTCGAGCTGCCGAAGGGGGTTGGAACACAACACCAGCCCTCCCTTCCTGATTTTCATGCACAGATATCTGTTTAGTGTGTCTGGAATTCTATGTTATCAGGCAAATTTTTACGGGATTTGCCTGTTCACTGGCACAAATACACGCAATCCTTAGGATATCCATCGAAACGTTGAGTATCATCCGGGTAGACTTCTCAGATGGGGGCCTGGTCCCCCGGAAATATATTTCAGGGCGGGTCTCAGTACCCCAAGCCCTATGCCTATGTGCAGTCGCTACACATGCTGCTACACGTATCTCTACACATTGCTTTAGGAGAGTGAGGCAATCAGCGAAACACGGACGGTAAAATGGCCAGCTGTCAATCATAACATAATCTAAGTCTGTCGTCTGTTGTGGTACAGCTGTGGCCTCTGTATTTATGGAATCGTCTGCAATCGTTCAGGCGCATGTCACAGTATTGCTGTCGAAAGTACTGCTGCATGTATTGTTCATGTCTGCATTGTGACATTCTGCCACATGTTTTGAGTTTGCTTGCCTGGCGGATTTGCCATTTTGCAGTTCAATCATCAATCACATAATGGCATTAAAGGTTATGGTGCACTAGTCGATATCTCCTACTAGGAGGCGGCAGTGACATTTACTTGTACCACTACGAGATTGTCTCGGGCAAAGTTTTTTTTATTCGTAGTGAACTTACGATGCATGTAACTGTCGTAGTCATGATGTAGAGCTATAGTAAGTAACTCAAGTCATGATGATGATGATTAAACCGCAGAGACAAAGAAAACGGAGACAATCGCACACGCATTAAGTTAAATACACATAAATTGAGGTAAGGCAATAAGATGACTAAATTTGATGTTCCATAAAAAACTTATGTTGGTAAATTCTTTAGTTTTGTGATTGCAATGGTCTTGAAATTTGTGCACCAAACTAATAAACAGAATTAAGAAACACATGTCAATCTACAAACATCTATTTGTCTTTCTCTCATCGTTCATCTATTTCTCTGTCACCCGTTTCTTCCTCACCCGTTTCTTCGCGCTCTTTCGAGCACAGTTATGCATCAACTGGACAAATCTACAAAATGTTGAGATCCTTTTTTTTTTTTTTTCAAGTGGAACTATTTGAGTGTACTCCAAAAAAAGGTGGCTATGTTAAGTTCCTACCAATATATCTCACCATATGACAAATTTGACGTTAAATACTGAAGATATGCACTGCCTTTTTTTTTTTTTTTTTTTTTTTTTTTAGTGTGTAGTTGATTTATTACATTGCTGGAAAGCCCATCATACAGGAGTAACAGCACACCGACGTGTCTTCAATCTCTGAAGCGGTGTAAACCTAAAACTGAAGAACGCTTCCAACCTCTTCTGTAAATTTCAGTCCCCGGTAGTTACCTCTTTGAGGCAGTTCTGGCAAAAAACAAAGTTTTTTTTTCATGCAAAAAAAATACTAACTTCCGTGGTCGTCAACAACACGAGACACGATGAAAATGTACATCGGCTGTAGAGATATCAACCGCTGTTTCTCAATCAGAAATGCCGAAACTAACGAAAGAATTCTATATCCAATGAGGAGTAAAAGAAAAACTAATATTTAGAAAACTTAAATTAATATCCCAAAGAGTTAAGATAGGCGAGGGTGTTAATGGCTGTCCGAACTACACACCAGGGACGGCCATGAATAAATTTTTTGACTGTTTAAATATAGATACAAAATACTTCGTTGAAAGGGGTATTTTAAATACTCTTCATAACTAGTTTTCAACGTGAGTATTTAAATACAAAATATACGGTATCTAAATACTGTAACTAGTACCATAAATACTGTCAGGAAAATGTTGCATAATGTAAAACCCCGAGACTAGGGAACACGAAAAGACAGACACAAACACGAAGTCTCAAATGTTATCTGGAAAATTACGACGTTAACGTTACCACGAAAATGTTACCTGGAATTGCAGAAATAGCGATGATCATAGGAGCAAATCAACAAATCAGCAACGAACAATAGCATTTGTTTGTTAGATTATCGTGGCGATTTTAATGTTACAAGTTTCTCGAAGGCCGCCTCTTTTAGGCATCTTGTGTTAGGCAGTACAATCAGATTCGCAAAGGAGAACAGCATCTCCATATGTGCTGATGAACAAATGCTTGTAGATGCTTGTAGACGAAGATGCTTCGTACAACAAGGTAATAGGGTGGTTGCAACCATTGTCCGCAACAACAGTGTGAAACTTGCCATCTAAAATGGTTTATCTCATGCACATGCTAGCGCAAAACTCACCCTTCTTTCCCGAAAGGTCGAACACGAGGCGACTTTAAGATACGACTCAGCATATACTATATTTAGGAGTATTTATAAAGTGTTTACGAGAATAAGTACCCCCAAAATTGGTACTTAAATATAATTATAAATGCATTTTTCGAGTATGTATTTAAATACAAAACATAAGTTGAAACTTGAATTTATCAAATTACTTCCTCATGCATCTGGTGTTTTTGGTAGGGGAGTGCACAGTTATTCAGGGGCAAGTATGTGTATTTATATTTTACACAGTATTTTAATTACGACGTATTTTAAGTACCGCCCATCCCTGCTACGCACATTTATATACACTCTAAAAACGATAAAGGAAAACCCCAGCGCAAGGGGACAACGAAAGGTACAAAAAACAAGACAAACGCAGCACTGAAATTATATATATATATCAAGTATATACCGTACTCACAAGACTGCGCAATAGCATCAGCGAGAGCTTCTACACTTCCATGAAGCCTTGCATCACATCTGTTTTGCACCAGAAACATCCTTCCTAAATTGAGAAATAACAAAATATTCCGGAAATTGCTCAAGGTTATAGCGCGCGCACTGTTCAGGGGAAGTTTGGCCTAGCAGCTTTTTCCAACAGTGTACAACCCAAGTGCACGTGCTGTCTCACAGGGAAGGGGCACCGGGTAATCCTGAACACGTCGCGGTGCCACACTTGTGTGGTTCGGGTGATAGGATTCTTTTCGTCTTACCCGGGTATGCCGGTCGTTATTTATGCACCTTTTTAGACGTAGTTTGAGATCCCGATATGGGATTTTTTGAAAGGGGTTTACGTCACTTGTTAACGCAGCCGTAGCAGCATGATCAGCTCGTTCGTTGCCAGGTATCCCAACATGACTGGGTACCAGTGATGGCCAGTAGTTAACTACATATAGTTGAACTACTAGTTAAACTACCTGATTGTAGTTAAAAAGTAGTTGAACTACCTGATTGTAGTAAAAAAGTAGTCGAACTACCTGATTGTAGTTAAAAAGTAGTTGAACTACCTGATTGTAGTAAAAAAGTAGTTAACTACTTGCAGAAATGTAGTGTGCAGCTACTAGCTAAACTACTATTTCGAGTAGTTAACTACAGTAGTTAGGTTGCTGCAGGCGCCAACTACTTCCGATTTTGCCGCAAGCTTTACGGCACGATTGTGCTTCCGACTTTTACCTTGATTGATGGTTGATTACCTTGATACCTTGATTCTTTGATGAGAATGGAGGTGCAGAGCAATTGTGCCGTCCATGTGTACTAAATCTTCTTTTATCGCTGCTCGTGATTCATGTTTAGGTGTCCAAGAACACTATAGAATGGGATTTGTGTCGATGGACAATGTTAAGTAGTTAGAGATGTAGTTAAAATACATTGCAGTAGTTGAACTACACTAGTTAAACTGCTCCATCGCAAAGTAAGTAGTTACAGTTAAACTACTGTAGAAGTAGTTAGTGGCCATCACTGCTGGATATTCAGCAGAAGAAACCACTGTGGGGGGAAACAGCTTTTGATCATAGTCATCCTCATCACACGTCCGGTGTATCAACATCTTCGTCAACATCATTTATCAACATCAACAACAACATCATCATCATTTACAACTTTTTATCACTCCACCCAGTGCTTCTGCTGGGCAATGACAGTTTTGTTCCTTTTTGAGAATGTGTAAACGTTTTTTTAGGGATACTGGGTTTTTAAAAAATCTGTCATTTTAGATACTAATGTAACAGTTACTCCAGTTTTTTAGCCATGGACATGCACTTTTTAACTAGCTAGTCTCCAGTGTAATTGGCGCATTATGGCGTCAGTAGCTGATGCGCCACTCAAAACCCGAATCAAATCAAAACTTGAATCTCTCAAATTACTTCCTCATGCATCTGGTGTTTTTGGTAGGGGAGTGTATTGTTATTCAGGGGCTTGTGCTGGTTTCATTTTCATATGGTAACTTGAATGGTATCAACCAAGTAGTAAATACAACAGTACTACAGCTACAAATAATAACGGGAGTGATATCGATAGAGCATATCATCATTAATAACGACATTGGTTATATGTTGAGTAGGGAGCCTGTAGAAGCATTGTACAAAAATGGAGCCCAGATTGGAGCAATTATATGAGCAGGTGACGCACACCAAAAGATGTCGAGTTGTTCCACGCTTTGAACATGGCCATTTAAGGTACATGTACGAGTTATGAGGGATCAAGTATCGTAAAACTATGTATATTCAATTCTCGGAGAACAAGGAGCAGTCAAAACAGGGACAACGACACAAGAAGACACACAAACAGAGGCTCCACTATCAACAAGTTTTTACTGAACTACACAAGCACATTTATAACCAATGGTGTAGAGTGTGTTCCGTTTTTGCCCCCTTTTTTTTTCCCCTCTACACCATTGGTTATAAATGTGCTTGTGTAGTTCAGTAAAAACTTGTTGATAGTGGAGCCTCTGTTTGTGTGTCTTCTTGTGTCGTTGTCCCTGTTTTTGACTGCTCCTTGTTCTCCGAGTCATGTACCAACAAGCCCATCAAGCTACTCTAGTCTATGTATATTCAAATTTATAAAAATGAAATAAAAACATGAAAGCGAGGAACGTGGCATTGACAAGAAAAGTCCGAACCGAAAGTAATACGTATAACCTCGCAGCTTTCTGTGGTACCGATTCTGTCTTACCGAGGCTGGGTACGCCATGCCAAACGGGGAAGTATAGCGTGTGCTGATGTCCTGCCTTCATTCTATCTCTCCGGCTCTGATGTAAGTTATCTGAACGAGGGCATGAACTTGAGCTGCGATTATACCTTGATACAGGTTCCAGACCGAGACCTTGGCAGTGGGAGATGCATTTCCGTCTGCTCCTATCTGTCCTTGTCACTCAGCCTTGGCCGCTTGGCCTCCGCTGCAAGCGTGTGCAGTGTTGCTTCTCTCTGGCGCAAAACAGTTGAGGAGCATCTATATTTGACTCGGAGCTGCGCGTACTTTTTTTGAGTTCGATGGGATAAAACATTGTGAGGCTCTCGAAGAATGAAATTGTGTATTAAGTGTATATATTGCGGGACAATTTGTAATTACGGTCACACGTTACGACTCGAAGCATGACTGGATGGGGCCTTTTCCCAGTAGAATATCTGCACGTAATCAGTGTTTAGTCTGGAGCAGGGTAGACCATCGATCAAGAAGTTACCCGTCAAAAAGAACTCGTTTAAGTTACCGCGCGAAAAATGGAACTAAGTTAATAACGAATGTAACTTGCAGTTATGGAGTTATTTAAAAAAGAGAACGAATGAGCTACTTCCAAGTTACTTGGGACACAAAATGGCACTGCACATGTGCAGTGCGCGTGAGCAGTTGAGTTCGGCCGTGAGTTGCATGCGGAGGAGTGCAATGCGCTTAGATCATTTTCGTTCCAACAATTTGAACATTTAGCAACATTTGAACATTTAGCATTCCAACAATTTAGATCATGTCCAACAATTTGAATGCTTTGCATCTTACTCCCTGTGGGGGCATTATGATTCAGCTTAATAAGCTTAATAATTCAGCTTAATAATGGTTCAGCTTCATTTCAATGGCAGCGGTCCTTCCTGAATAGAATACTGTCATTGATTGAATATCACGTTTTATGGCATAAAATGCCATAAAGTGCCATATGGCATAAAATGCCATATGGCATAAAGTACCTTCGGGCCTTGAGGAGTAAATAAATAAATAAATAAAATGCATTGAACGAACCAGAGAGAATACAAGAAAATATGTGAACGTGAGTGAAAAGCGAACTAAAAGTAACTTGGAACTTAGCTTAAGTTACTTTGGCAAAGTTACCTGGAAAAGAAAGAAGTTCCTTTGAAAGTTGCCATGGGGCAAAAGTACCGAGTTAAGGTTGGTCTTTCCTTTTTTTTTTCTTTTTTTTTTCTGTAGCTCTGAGGATTGTATACATATGGACAGGAACGATAGAGATGCTTGTAATATCAGCTCACTACTGAGTTGGAAAGTACCATTTTTTTTTATACCTTAATTGTTTCCGAACCCTTTATACTTTCTCAAAAAGGGTCAAATATTTGTAGGTAATGCATCTTCTTTTAGAATTGGAGTCAGTTTCGCCTGTCCTTATGCTGGGGAAAGTTGTAGAGAGAAAATGTTTTAGATATCCCGCTTTTTCTGCCATCACCCGAATTGTCATTTATTTATTTTTATTGACGTACCATACTGTCAGTCCTCAGTGGGACCAAAAACAGGTGAAGGATATAATATTAAAAACAGTTGGTAGCACACGGTACTTACAACACATGGACAACGTTGAGGCATTTACGAATTCAGAACCACACAGTACCTTGTAGTGTGTCTCCTCCATGTAAAATCGTCTCACCTACACAGATCGTCTGCGAAGCTTACTGTCTCATCCGTTAAGCAATTTGGACAGGCGCCTGATTTTTCCTTTTTCGCTGCACATTTCATGGACAGATATTGGATAGCAGGGTTGTTGTTGATCTTTTCTCGGGTCATTGTTCGAAAGAGTGATTGATGGATTAACTGGTCCAGCTGTGCGCAATCTTACAGCATCATTTCTGATGCGTTAGACTTACCACTGAACACCTTGTACAGTGTGTTTTTCTTCAGGGCTGCTGTTGCTATACCAATGTCCATTTTGATGTTTTGAGAGACAAAATTTATTTTTTTATTGTTTTACTTCAGTAACTGCTCAATGTTTACCACTCTATCAGTGTGCAACCTGGTTCTATCAGTGGGCAACCCCCCAGTATCTGAAGGGTGTCGGCGGAACGGTTGCCGGTTCGGGAACCGGTTCAGAGGTGAAATCATTGTGCTACTGACCTGTGACAGACCTTTTTTTGACTCACCTGAAACGGTTATCTCACACCTTTCTCTTACAACCGTCTACGGTGAGCGTAAGCTCGCTTTCATGTAGCAAAATTACTTCCCATGAACCGGTTAAACCGGGCCCGAAAAAAGTAACGGTTCCAATCCCTGTAAATGCCCCGACCGCTGACACATTTTTTTTTTTTTTGTCTGTGCATGTGCGGGGGGGGGGGGGGGGCGAACCGATATACCTGAACCGGTTCAGCATTTCGGTTCAGCAGAGCTAAACCCGAACCGAACCAATATGCCCGAACCCGAACCGGACCGTGTTATGTCCACATAGAGGCCCTCCATGGTTCAGGCAGTTTTATTCGTTACTTTGGGTTGAGTTTTTCTTTTTTTTTTTTTTTTTTTTTCCTGATAACTAGAGAGCGGATTTTGAGGCATTAACAATAGGTAGCGCTCGTTACATACTATACGTACTATATAATAATGCTGTACATGTGGCGTCCCTGAGCCTGAACCTCTCAGCTCTCTAGTGATAACGAAGACGGACAACGGCGACATAAATAACGATCGCCTTGCCCGGCTTTCCGAGTCTCATGAGTAACGTTGCCAACGGACACGACCTGGACCCGTCTTCTGATTTTGTTCATCACCGTTCAGACATCATCGTTCCATCTTTTTTCTAATGTTATGTTTGGTGACGTCACAGCGGTAAAAAAAAAATAAAAGGGTGCGCCAAACTTGAACCAATCAGGAAGTGGACGAGTGAAACGGGGGAGAGAGAATGAGAGCGCGTGCGGATGACGTAAGCGTCTCCTCTCTGGCGCTCAGCCAACAGTCTTTTTCCGTGGAGGCGCTCCAAAGTGTGACGTCACGGATTTCCGGGCCGACCTTGCGGAGGGCGTACTGGAGATCAAGGTTGCCTCAGCCAAGGTGAAAACGAGAAGGTCGCTTCATTGCTGTCGTGTGTGTGTGTATGTGTAGGGAGAGCATCCCCTGGTCGCGCCAAGGACACAAAAAGGGTGACACGATTAACGGCGGGAACTTAAATTTGCGAAAAATAGGTTCTGTTCTCGTATATCACTTGATGGCAGTGATGGCCACTAACTACTTCTACAGTAGTTTAACTATAACTACTAACTACTTTGTGATTGAGTAGTTTAACTAGTAGTTCAACTACTTTTCAAGGGAGTAGTTAAAACTACTTTTTTTAACTACTGCAATGTAGTTTAACTACATCTATAACTACTTAACGTTGTCCACCAACACCAATCCCTCGTGGTGTTGCTGGATACTTAAATATGAATCGCGAGCAATAATAAACTTTGGCTCGAGCCATTGCTACGATCGTCAAATACAAAGCTTGCGGCGGGATTCTTTCTGTGCCCACGCGATGAACTAAGTTGCAGAATTATTTCGCAGCAAATGAGGCTTCACTAGACAAGCATTAAAAGGGAAGATTTTGTACACATGCACGACACAATCGCTCTGCAGCTCCGTTCTCATCAAACAAGTAGCTCGAGGTAAAAGTCGGAAGGACAATCGTGCCGTAAAGCTTGCGGCAAAATCGGAAGTAGTTGGCGCCTTAGGTAACTTAACTACTGTAGTTAACTACTTAAAATAGTAGTTTAACTAGTAGTTGCCACTACATTTCTGCAAGTAGTTGATAACTACTTTTTAACTACAATCAGGTAGTTTAACTAGTAGTTTAACTACATGTAGTTAACTACTCGCCATCACTGCTTGATGGTTCCGTGACATTTCGTCGAACGCTGTTTTCATCGAACCCGTGGCCGCCGCTTTTTCTTGCGGCAACGTGTGAAATTCGTAAAAGGCTCTCCTGACCTTAACCTAACTTTGGTCAGGCGTCGATGAAACGGCGTTCGATGAAATGAGCGGACGCCGGGGATGAACGCGTTTCATAGCACCACTCTCGATAAAAGATGAAAGTCACTGAAAAGATTAGCCAGCTGTAGGACTCGAACCCACATCTTCTGGATTACCGGTCCAGGGCTTCGTTAGTGACGTCAGCACCGGATGAGCATATCGGTATCTGCGGTACCTAAGTATTTTCTGCGCATTTATTGCCGTAAAAATGCAGCTTTACGCGTGGATGCTGTCGGAACCCCTGTTCAATGTTTCTCCGTCGTTGATTCTATTCTGTGGGAAGGATATTCCGACAACCGACTTAAGCTATACTAGCATACTATAGATCGAAAACAGTGCGCATGATTTGTACAGAAACATGTACTGAGATTATGGCCGTAATGTCAAGGTAATGACAAATGCTATGAGCCCGATAAGGGAGAATGTGCAACGAAATGAAAGCGAGATAAGTATGCGAAGAGGGTGGACCTGATTCAACTGAAGTGATATATGCTACCCGTCGAAAGCGCTGGAGCCGAACAATAACACATCACTCAACTTGCGACAGCCCCACCACGACGAGCACACATTTGTGTGCCACCACTGTCAGTGGATAACTTTCTTGCGCGTAGATTTACTGCAATAATATTTTTATTCTAGTAACATGCCTGAAATGTGTAAGGACATACCTCTGGCTTTGTGTATATATACGCATCAATACGTGCATAATGATATGCGCATATCATGACATTCATGAAATATAATAAACGTTATTGCTACGTCTTTTTTTATTTTTTATTTTTTTTGTAACTTGTGACTTAACTTGGTACTTTTGCGCCGTGGTAACTTTCAGGGGAACTCGTTTTTTTTTTTTTTTTTTCGGGTAACTTTGCCAAAATAACTTAAGCTAAGTTCCGAGTTACTTTTAATTCGCTTTTCACTCACGTCCACACATATATTCTTACCTTCCCTCCGGTTCTTTCGTGGCATTTTGTGCCATAAAACGTGATATTCAATCAATGACAGTATTCTATTCAGGAACTAAGGACCGCTGCCATTGAAATGAAGCTGAACTATTGTGCGCTCACAGGGAGTATAAGATGCCAAGCGTTCGAATTGTTGGACATAAACGAAAACAATCGAGCATGGAAGTGACCCCCCCAAGATATTTTTTTGTTTGTTTTTCGCTGCGACGTCTTCTGCAACGGATGAAATGAGCTGCTGCGAAAGGACTATGAGCCGTATGAGCGCAGGTGACCTACAGAGCACGCGCTAGGCTGTGTTCCGCACACCTTTAAAAAAAAAAAAAACGTCTCCACAGCGAAAGAGCGCATCGGCGAAGCAGAAGACGTCGTGACGTATCACGGGCTTAGGCACGTGACCAGTGACGTCCAACGGCACAGCTCAAGCATGTATAAGCTGCGCGTGAGCCGAGAAGAAAAAAGAAAAAAAAACAAAGGGGGGGGGGGAAGGCCCTGAGCAGTTTCTAGCAGGGATCGTTACCGGTATTTTTTTCGGTTCGGTTTCGGGTTCAGGCATATTGGTTCGCTTCGGGTTTAGCTCCGCCGAACCGAGATTATCAGCTTGAACCGGTTCAGATATATCATCGGTCAGCGGTCGGAACATTTACAGGGATTGGAACCTTTTTTTTTCTGTCCCGGTTTAACCGGTTCGTGGGCAGTAATTTTGCTACATGAAAGCGAGCTTACGCTCACCGTACGCGGTTGTAAGAGAAAAAAGGTGTGAGATAACCGTTTCAGGTGCAAAAACCTTTCGGGAAAGCGGGTGAAAACACGAGACAAGTAATAAACGCATTTATTAATTACCCGATATTTTACTGTATTGTATACTCTCGTGGTCGTCTGCTGAAAACGAAAAACGAAGTGGTGGAATCTTTTTGGACGAACCCGGTCAGCGCCCTATGTTGCTGCTGTAAAAAAAAAAAAAAAAAGCTGGAGCTATACAGTCACAAACTTTTACTCGCATCTGGCGTCCTAAAAAAAAGAAAAAGGTGGGTCAGTATGCCATTTTTATGCTCTTCCGCACTCCTCCGCAGGCAACTCAAGATCTAACTCAACTGTGCAGTGCTATTTTGTGTCCGAAATATAACTTAAAAGTAACTCGTTCTTTTTCTTTTTTTGTTAAGTAACTCCGTAACTGCGAGTTACATTTCAGGCTGAAGAACTTCGTTATTAACTTAGTTCCATATTTTTTTTTTTTTTTTTTTCACACGGTAACTTAACACGTAACGAGTTCTTTTTGACGGGTAACTTCTCGATCTATGAGTAATACCCCGGTCACACGGCGTTTTCAATGCGGATTGAATCCGATCCGCATCGAGTTTCTCAAGAGCGTTCGGTACGCGATGCTGCTACACGGTCCAACTCAATGCGTATTGAAAGGTTGGCTCGTCGACGGGCTGCGCTAACACCTCGAGGAAGTATACGCTGGGATTGACAGATACGTTCCTAAAAACTCAAGAATAACCGCGTCTGCTTCCGCATTGTGATGTTTACTAAGCCTTTACGGGGGGCGCGGTGTCGAGAGTGGTCGAGATTAAACGAATTAGCAAACGCAGTCGCCCGTCATACCTATAGATTAAAACCGTAACCGTGAAATTCCATGGGCTTGTATAGGAACGTTTGCAAATTAATGCAATGATTTTGTTGACTACTACAAATTCGCTGAGTTCGAAGATGCCAACGACGGTCTTCAATCCGTCTCGAGAATTTCAATCCCGTTTAATACCCCTGCACCACGGGCAGTTTTCAAGGATCATTGAATGCAATGGGCATTGAACACGCGCGTGGCGCCACCAGACGTGTAGCGTGTCAACCTCGCAAAAAGCATCGGATCCAATGTTTCGTGAAAGGTTGACACGTACCACCCTAGATGGCGCCACGCGCGTGTTCAATGACGATTGGTTTCAATGATCATTGAAGAGTGGACGTGTGCCAGGGGTATTAGAAACTGGATCGGGTGAAGCAGGATCGGAGTTGGATCCTACGCGAACGTGTCCGTGTAGTAGCGCCAGATCCGCATTGAGCTCGATGAGCATTGGCTCAATGCGGATCGAAAGTGTACTGGGATACCGGAGCCTGTTCCGTAAACTTTTGTCCAGCGTTAAAGTAGCACAGAAGTCATTTTTAACACCCAGTTTTCTTCCTATAAAACTGTTAGGTAGGCCAGTAAGATGCACCATGCGAAGTAATTTACACCACAGAGTCATAATTATCGCACAAATTGAATTTAAAATACGCCGCAAAAAGCGACCGTGCGCAACGGTGGCCAAGAGCAGTACCAGCCTGTGATCTGCCTGGAGCCTCGCGCTGACGCTATAAGGAGAACGCTCGCTGATTGGCCTAGAGATATGTTGTCTGCTACTCCGCTGTCGTCTGCTACTCGGCTGTTCGGGGTTCTGATAAAGCCTTTCTCCTTGCTCGGTAATGCTTCGGCCGCTCCTTCTATCCCCAATTCTCCGGGAAAACTGGCAAAACAGGTTTACGGCGGCAAAGGGACAAGGCGCTGACCCCCACTGACCTGCAAACCAGAACGAGTCTCCTTATGCCGTCATCGGTGACGTGCCATCATACCTCCTCATCCTCGTTATAGCTGGAGTGGCGAGTTAAGGGTGAAGGCGCGGAGCTACGTTTATGTGAGTTTTTTTCTGGGAAACAAATTGCACACATCAAAACTTTTCGCGCTATTCGGTATAATGACCCACACACTTTCATCGGATGTCTTAATCTGAAATTTTTTTGGATGGCCCTCTGTACTCCTTTAAAGTGTTTCGACATGTTTCATTCTCAGTGATCTTTTTTTTTCTACTTTGGAACACCTTCTATAGGCCGTCTGCGCTTTTCTTTGTTTGTGAACCGCATCGAGAAACGGTGCATGGGGCCGTTGGGCCGTGTCCTTCAACTGGGTCGATAAATCACTGCGGCGACGTCCCTGGGGAGAAAACAGAATTGGAGGACGACGCCTATCAACGCCTTCGCAATTGGCGAGAGTTTTATAATTGGCTCCTCTCGTCGTCGTCTCATATGAAACGGATAAGGAACTCATTGCTGAGTGAATACTTTTCTTATAGGGTGTTTTCACGTGACGGTCAAGCGAACGCGTTTGGCCGCAATGGTGATGGTCACCTTTTCGGTGCGGATGCACTCTAAAAACTGAACTTCACCGCATAGCACGCTCTGCGCCAACCATTCCCTCGAATGATAGGGTTATCGCTTCTGATTCGAAGAGAGAAGGGGGCGTACGCCTTTTTGTGTCAATTTTGATATATGATAACTGACACAAAAAGGTGTACACCTCACTCTCTCTTCAAATCAGAAGCGATAACCCTATCATTCGTGGCAGTGGTTGGCGCAGAGCGTGCTATGCGGTGAAGTTCAGTTTTTAGAGTGTGCATGCCGAGATTATCTAGCATTTGCTGGATAACGAAGCCTTGAATCGTGTTTGGAAACCCGGTCGCGTTCGTAGCCCTCTTTTTATCCAAAAGACGCTTAGTCATTGTCGTTCTCACATTATCTTTTATGAAAACTACGGTTGTCGCATTGAAAAATAGCGCGGCTTGTCATCTTTCAATGCCGCTACCGCGAAAAGGGATTACGAGTGGGAGGAGCTTAGGAGCATGCTACGTCACTGCCACGTGACAATGTGACGTTGGTGAAAACGATAGAGAGATGGATGGAGGGAGGGCAGAAGGAACGAGTGGGGGGGTAAATATGCGTTCTGAGCCGACATCGGGGGGCATGCTGTGCCGTCTGAAAAGTGTATCGAAAAAAAAAAAAAAAACTAGCATCATTCGAACCTAGCACCTCGCAGTCTTCATCATGACGTCGAAGTTACAACTAGCGAGCAGTAGGTATTATGTCTACTTGTGATTGGCTAGCGAACAACAAATGCCAACTTGTCACTGCATCGCGTCTGAGGGCGTTGTTTCTTACGCAAAACACTGGGCGTCCTGCCCCTGCACTCTTAAAAATGAACTTCACCGCATAGCACTCTCCTAGCCAACCATCATCCCGTATGATATCTGCCCGTATTTTTGTCGAAAACGGGAGGCGTACGCCTTTTTTTTGTGACAATTATGAACAGCATAAGTGTCACAAATAAGGCGTACGCCTCCCGTTTTCAACAAATCAGGGCAGGTAACGATATCATTCGGAATGATGGTTGGCTAGGAGCGTGCTATGCGGTGAAGTTCATTTTTAAGAGTGCGCTTGCCGACCGATCGAGCTTGTCGGTGTTCTGCACCGATGTGCTTTGCGCGTGATCTTCACTTATTTACGCCTTGCGATCAGAAACTTCCCAGGCAGCACAATGTACTGAAAGTCGAGTGCAATAGAGGTGGACGGGTAGGTGGAAGGCCTTGAACACACTCGCGAAACTAAAAAACATTGATAAGACACCTACCGTCCACCCCTATTGCACCCGACTTTCAGTACATTGTGCTGCTTGGGTTGCGAGTCCCATGACTTGTCCTAATGCTATCAGTCGAGTAATTCCGTTAATCAACCGTGATAAACGTATACATTCCCCCATTTTGATACGAACTCACTAATACAAAAAACACTGCAGGCAGTTCCATGGGGCGTCCGCTGCACGTGTGGTACCCATGACGTCATCTGTAGCCGTTGCTCACGCGGTTCTATTTTCGGCGCTAAATTTAGAGGACGAGCTGAAAATATGATTGGGACAAGGCATGGAGGTCTAAGAAAGATACGGAAAGAATGCGAGAGTGGGAAAGGGAAAGCGACATTGGAAGTCGTCCAGAGGGGCATAACGACTCGGAGCTGCAACAGTGCGTATACTGGTAGCGAATAGTAAAAAAAAAGAAAGAAAAAGAAAAGACAGAAAGAAGAAGAAAAAAAAAGCAAGAGATGCTCACGTTGATTTTGTATGACCTTTCCTCCTCATCCTCTGTGTATGCACACGATCGAGGTGGCTGCGGGGGGATTCCGTGCCATTACATCCAACGTGCCATTACATCTAGAGTCACTAAATTGACTCTAATTACATCCAAGAACGAGCCGTTACATCCAACATGCCGTTACATCCAACATGCCGTTACATCCATCATGCCGTTACATCCATCATGCCGTTACATCCAACGTGCCATTACATCCAACGAGCCGTTACATCCGTCGTTGGATGTAACGACTCGTTGGATGTAATGGCACGTTGGATGTAGTGGCCCGATACCCTGCGGGGGAACGCGTGCATCAAGAAGATATTGTGTCAAAACCATGGGATCGGAACCGGAAGTGAACCCGAACCGAAAATCGGAAAAAAAAAACGTTATTTTCTGACGAGCCCGAACCGAACCGTAACTGAATCGAAAAAAAATTATTACAGTTACCGGTTCGGGAATCGGTTCAGAGGTGAAATCGTTGTACTACTGACCGACTTTTTTTTTTTTTTACTCACTCGAAACGGTTATCTCACACCTTTCTCTTACAACGGGGTACGGTGAGCGTAAGCTCGCTTTCATGTAGCAAAATTACTGTCCACGAACCGGTTAAACCGGGGCCGAAAAAAAGTAACGGTTCCAATCCCTGTAAATGTCCCGACCGCTGACCGATTCTTTTTTTTTTTTTTTTTTGTCTGTGTGCGTGCGGGGGGGAGGGGGGTGTTCTCCCTGTGCCGAACCCGAACCGAACCGAACCGATATGCCTGAACCGGTTCAAGCTGCGTCTGTCAACGTGCGTCTGTCTGTTATTCTCACAACGTTCGTTTTTCCTGTATGTGGTGGGGCTACGATGTTCGAGGGAGGACCGTGGCATGCCACATCGACATCCGGTGCTCGATGTCAACAAGCCTTTGAGACAAAGCAACTTACGTTACGTATATACAGAGTGCATTGGAGATATTGCTACCGGGGGGGGGGGGGGGGTATTTCCCACCAGACGTCGCCCCTAGCCGTTTTACCGTATTTTCACGCGTATTAGCCGCGGCTTATGCGCGATTTTTTTTTCTCACGGGCGCCCTGCGGCTTATCCACCGGTGCGGCTTATCTGATGACTATTTTTTCCTGGTATTTTCCCCATACGCCGATTTTAACGAAAGGGCCGAGAGTGTCTCTGGAACAGCACTGCCCTGCCGATGCACAAACAGTGCGTAATAGTGACGGGTCCACATCCGAGTAGATCGATCTTCCTGGTGCATTCCCCCAAGCAGCTTTAAGGAAAGTGGTGACAGTGATTCGCATCTTCTGGAAGATCACTGACCCATCAGTCCACGAAAAACACCCGACAAGGGCACAATCCGATCTTGGTAGAACTCCAGAACTGACCTCCTCTGTTGTACACTGTGCCGATCCCGGAGTATGGACCACAGGGTTTATGGCCTTCTCTATGGTCTCCTTTGTCGCACAAATCAGTCGTCTCGTACTGCCCGCGGCTTATCTGCCAGAAAATTTTCAAAACGTCCCAAAAAACGCGTCCTGCGGCTTATCTGCGGTGCGGCTTATACACGTGAAATTACGGTACTTCAATTTTGCTAACCAATTAAAACCATTAAACGTTCTCTGTCACATAAGTCATTGCGCTGGGTTTGCAAGCAGCGAGCTGTGAAAGGCACTGTTAAGCAGCAGGCAAGCTGTTAATATCGGCAGCGGAATTTGGAAGCTTATTCGAAAAAGAAAAAAAAAAGCACTGCGAAAGCACTGCTGAATCGGGCAGGGTTGTCCGGTCAACCTCTCCAATTTTTTTTTTCTTTCAAACAAATATTCTTTCATATATTAAAGCCTTGTCCGTAGGAGACATATTGGCGCTGGAAGTAGTTGAAAATAATTGGTGGTTATTTTAATTATCATTCAGATGTGGGAGTTTCGACCACTGCGCTTCTTACGAAGTTTGACGCCACGTATCTTCATAACCATTCAACATATTCAGCTGTGTTTCTTTTTTTTCTCTTTCTTTCTTCCTTTTTTTTTTTCTTCACATATTGTCAGGGGAGGGTAGCATATTGCATCCTAAGTTCTGAAGATTCTAAAGTTTGCCTTTGAGGAGATAAAAAATCGCAAAGTTGCCTCATATGTAAAATTTGGTACGTTTTGGGAACCTCACTAGTCGTCTCCCAGTTGTGATACCCGAAAGTAATCTAGATGATTGTGTTCGTCTCGGAATACCCTTTCTTCTCATAGCTAGCACATCGTATATCGGGATTTGGGGCAACGCACCCAACGATCTTTTTGTGAGGGGTGTCTACCGAAAATGCGTAAATTCGACAGCGCGCATCCCATATATTTCCACTCGTGACATCGTTCATGTTACTCACAAACGTTTTTCATGACGACTGAAAAACGACGCATAAAAAAGTGTTTGCTTCAGAGATGGGCGAAGTTACGTTCGTAACGTAACTTCGCCCATCTCTGAAGCAATTTTTTTCTTATTATATATATATATATATATCACCTGTGGTGAAGCAGGGCGTTCTCACTCGCACCTTGTTGATTAAAATTTGGACAGGAATGGGTAGTAACTATTTACAGTGAGAGTTACCTGGCTAATGTATAGAGAGCAAGAGGGAGTAACTCACTGACAGGGGAGTGAAAATGGACTAAAAGTGGGGAATTTCTCGCTCGTTACGTGGAGTTTTTCTCCGTGTGCCGAAAAACTCCACTTGACACACCAAAAGAAGGAAATAAGCTGCCTTTCAAATCGGGTACTGAAAATATGAAAAACGATTCTGGAAAAAATACGTAGTCCTTCACACACGATTATGACAATCTTCAGGAGAAATTCACTGAAATTAACTCCCATCGTTGCCTTGCTTACGGGAAAAAGAAATGGAAAAATCGGAGATATACAGCTGACTCCCAAAAACTTAAACGCGAGAATTAAGATGAGCCTATACCTTAATCCTCACGTTAGGTACTGTGGTAGTTTACCAAAGTGCACGCGAGGACCAGCTTGCTGCGAGTCCATATCTTGTTGAAATTCATGAGCCGCGAGAAGTGTTCACATGCCTATGTTCTGGCTAACATGTACCATTGTCACACGGGCAGTCTTCAACGACCATTGAGATCGATGGCCATTGAAAATGCAGGTAGCACTCCCTAGCGTGTAATGTGTCAACCTATCAGGAAACATTGGATCCACTACTCCTTGAGAAGTTGACGCGTTACCCGCTTGATGGCGCTACGCGCATTTTCAATGGTCGTTGGTTTCAGTGGTCATTGGAGACTGCCCGTGTGACAGGGTTAATAATAGACGGGGGCATCACTACGCTGTGCTAGGCTCAAAACAAATCCTCAAAATCAGGTTCTATTCTTAATGATTGATTTTTATTTATTTATTTACTTTTTAGGGAGATTAGATTCGTTCTCTTTTGGTGATCATGGGCCAGCTTGTTTGAGACCCGCGTGGAATAGAGTATCGTCCGTTGCGTCGGAACAGCAGCGTTGTTGTTGTTGTTGTAAAACGGATGAAAATTGAGCCAGCGTTTCCTAAAAGTTGTCTTCCCCACGCTGCACAGCAATCACGTGGAGAAGCTGCATTGCGTTGCATGTATGGACGAATGCGGCCACCTGCCAGGGATGGGCAGTATTTAAATACATTGTAATTAAAATACTATTTAAAATATAAATACATGTATTTATATTTTGCATTTAAATACAGACTCGCAAAATGTATTTATAATTATATTTAAATACCAATTTTCGGGTATTTATTCTTGTAAATACTTTATAAATACTCTTAAATGCAGAATATACTGACTGATATCTTAAAGTTGACCTTTCGGGAAGAAGGGAGAGTTTTGGGGCGCAATTATGCCGGGTTTGCGCTAGCATGCGCATGCGACAAACCATTTTAGATGGCGAGTTTTTCACTGTTGTTGCGGACAACGGTCGTGACTACCCGATTACATTGTTCTACGAAGCATCTTCGTCAAATTTAATACAAGCATTTGTTCATCGGCACCTGTGGAGATGCTGTTCTCCTTTGCGAATCTGATTGTACGGCCGAACAGAAGATGCCTAAGAGAAGCAGTCTTCGAGAAATGGTCCCGTTCAACTCACGTTGAAAACTATTTATGAAGAGTATTTAAATACCCCTGTCAACAAAGTATTTTGTATTTATATTTAAATACTCAAAAAATGTATTTATGTCCATCCCTGCCACCTGCCAACGTAATGCCACGGTATGTATAAGACCGGCAATCAAGGCTCGCGGGCTCGAATCCTGCTCTCCCGACGGATACCTTATTTGTGAACAGCACTTGGACATGTCGCGCTCAATAAAGTTTGTTTAAATATTATATATATATATATATATATAGAACAAATAGGTTAATATATCAGACGGCTACGAAGTTGAATAAAAGTGAAATAATAAGACCTGGACTACAGATTACAGGAACGTTAACAAAAACTAATTTATTCAATGGGCAATTTAACACATAGATTAAAAAAAGAATGGTCGACGTTTCGACAGTGGCACTGTCTTCGTCAGGACAAGAAAAGTCATTTGTCCAAAGTTTTTGTCCTGACGAAGACAGTGCCACTGTCGAAACATCGATCATTCTTTTTTTAATCTAGGTGTTAAATTGCCCATTAAATAAATTAGTTTTTGTTAACGTTCCTGTAATCTGTAGTCCAAGTCTTATTAATTCACTTATATATATATATATTCAAAAGTGCCCGTGTACAGCACACAAGGTGACCTTCACTTTGAACGGGACTATGTCTATAATTGGCCGCTAGGAGCGACCTGTGCTTCCGCTCGACCCAGTGACCTTTGCACAACATTTGGTCAGCGTCGCGGGTATCGGATGCTTCACCCCCCCGGAAATGTTGTTCCTGGCTGCAGCCGTGAGGTTTCACTTCCGATCCTGCTTCGTCGGTCATATACGAGAAACTGACCAAAATTTTCCTAAATTCGTGGACAATTTTTAATTCGAAAAAGTTGCTGCATATTCTTGCTCCCGACGTGGCCTATTTAAAGATAATGTCGTGTCAGTAATTAGTGCACGTTTTAATGAACGTTTATAATTAATGTACGTACTTAATTAGCGATGTTAGGATGATGATTTAATCAGTGTAAAGTTGTGGAGCGCACCCTTGAGGTCTGTAACCCGCAAAAATCGAAACAGCAACGAGCTTCTGTGTTCCAGTATTTAAAAAATGCGCAAATGCAAAAACCTTCTGCGAACTGAACCCGAGACGACGAGTACAGACAAATTCTCGTTACACAGCAACAAGTCGATCTAGCGTTCTTCTAGCAAAATATTCTAGCGTCCTGCGGAATTCCGTTTTTCATGCGGCCGGTTTTTCCCTATCTTCTCGGTGTCTCACCCTCTCTCACTCTGATGGCAAGGCTGTTCCTCAATGCGTGCTGGTTTATGCCTGTAGCTGTAGTAAGTGTCTCTGTGAAAGTATTGAAGTCGTGGCCCATAAACCATGTTTTACGTCTCGCGCCTCTTGCCTGCACCGATATCTCTACTCTCACTTTTACGTCCCACAACAAAATGGCGGCTGAACGTTAAAATGTGATTAAAAGGTGCGTCGAATTTTTGTTCCAATCTTAAGCGGGAACCATGAGAAACAACAGGCCTACTGTACATTATCGACGGCATTTTCCTTGACAAAAAAAAAGATTCCTCTCATTCAAAAACAACTGTCAAAAAAAAAAGAAAAAAGTTTACTTTTCCTTCCGCATCTCCCGACCAGCGCAAGCAATCGTAGCAGACGACAGTCGTGCACCCGCGCGGCATCTGACGGCGCGACCTTCCTCACATTTGTTTGCAGACGACAGCATCGTTGTCCGAGCAGACGCGGAAGGTGTGATGGATGGCACTTTTTGTCCTCTTCGAGGAAAACTTTGGAGGCCTCATATTATTCGAGGTCGCCCGTTAACGAGCGGCAACCGACCCGTCAAATGGACAAGCCCCCACGAGGGAGGCTGACCTTCCGTATCCCATAATAAGAAGAAGAAGAAGAACAGGATACTTTCGTTGATGCCGATACCTATGGTTCAGACCGCGTGCTATACGACGCCTCTCCCCAGTTTGCTGTCCTTGTCGCGCGCGCACCGCAGAGAATGGGTGAAGAGGAAGGGGGCGACGGGAAGCGAACGCTTGGGTGCCGTCGTCCTTCCCCTACACGTCCTTGTGACAGCGTCGTCCTGGAGGTCGCCTTGGCGGTCGCCCACGCGTCACTGGCTCACGCCATGCTCTTCTTGTCCTTCTTTTTGTGAGCCCAGTTCTGCTAACGTACGGCTCGGATTTCGTGTTCTGTGGTCCTGTCATCTTAAGCCCGAATCCCATAACAAGCGACACGCGGCAGATACACGCGAGAAGCGACAAAATCGACGTCACTGCCGCCACACGAGCGTCAAAAAAGCTCAGTCGCGGCTGAATATTTCTGCATCTACTCCCAGTAGATATTTGTAGCATGTCGCTGAGTTCGTTGCCTGTTGTTTGACAAAACTAGCTAGATTTGACGGCGTGAAACAAGAACTGAACGCGTGGGCAAGGGAAAGGGTGGAGAGGGCAACCAACAAAAGTAGCAGACGAGGAAGTGGGCGGGGCGTTGGGAACTTCAACCGCAGCGCCACTGCGTTACGGCGAATATTACGTAGCACCTTCATTACACGTTCTCCTCGTTTTGACGAATGAAATACTATTTTTGGTATATTTATGGCAATTTACAACTTAGCTCGAATAAAATAAGCAATGCTTCTCCAAAAACATCATTTCTCGGCGACGAAATGTCGCTGCTCAAATGGACCAGGAAGTCGCGCCATGACCAGACGCGACAGCGACAAATTCTGCAGCGCGTCGCGTGTCGCTTATTATGGGGTCCGCGCTTTACACGAATAAGATTGGAAGGATGTGTAAGGATAATGTTACTTTGAAAGATGAAAGTCACTGAGCTAAGCTAACGCGCCTTCTCAGCGAGTTCCAAGGGTGCGTCATCTGAGGGGACAAACCAGCCACACTCTCTCATTCATCTTCCTTTCACTCTTACACTTTTGCTCACTCATACACACAATCATACGACGGGATCGACGCAAGCGGCAACTGTTGAACAAGAGAGAACTGATGTTCTGAGGCTGGAACAACATAGCAAGGACAAACACATACAAAGCCTCAAATTGCCTAATAAATGAACGATGAAAGATGAAAGTCACTGAAAAGGTTAGCCAGCTGTAGGACTCGAACCCACATCTTCTGGATTACCGGTCCAGGGCTCTACCAATTGAGCTAAGCTAACACGCCTTCTCAGCGCCTTCTCAGTGGTAATCCAGAAGATGTGGGTTCGAGTCCCACAGCTGGCTAACCTTTTCAGTGACTTTCATCTTTCATCGTTCGTTTCTTAGACGCAATTTGAGGCTTTGTATGTGTTTGTCCTTTCTATGTTGTTCCAGCCTCACAATATCAGTTCTCACATGTTACTTTATTAACCTCATCGAAGCTTATAAGGCCTTATTTTTTTCTACGAAAGAAATAACGAAACGTCATCATTACCTTTCTTTGTCCCTTCATTTCCCCCCTCCCTGTAAATATTGGCAGTATTTTTGGAGTTTTCCCGTATGTTGGGTGTTTTCTGCACTCCAACTCGTCACTAGCGACATCTACCCCCGCACATGTCTTCACTTGGTGCCTGTTGGTCTCGAATGGGGCTACTATCACCGTCACAAATGTACTGCTCCGAAGACACTGCCACCACGAACGAATACTGCCCCCATTGCGTGAACGAAAATACTTTAAAGGTACTGTAAAGCAGTAGACAAGCATGATATGCCGGTGATGTGACTAGATACTTTGTTGCTTCTAAATACCATATGCGGAACCATACGACCGACAACGCGCTATAAATATTTTTAATTTGCCGTGAAAGACGCGGCGTAGTGGAGCGGTGCGACGCCTGGTGTCAAACAACCCCCTGTACAGCGGGCAACACTGAAAATTGGTATTACACACTATGACATCCGAACTTCGTTATTTTAGTAACCATATTATTAGTTTTCCTGTTTACCTATGCATTCTGAAACCCCTGTTAACAGTTTAACCTGTTAACCCCTGTTTTTGTGAAGTAACCCAGTGCTGGCCGCTGTTCGATGGGGCTCTCCCTACTTCTCTGCTGCGCCTGCGCGCTCCTTTTGTTCGCGGCCTCTTTCGAACGAACAAACTCTCTCTGAACCTCTGTGAACAAACAAGTCCCGACGCTGTCTGGCTTCTTGAACGTCTGACACATTTTTTTCAACGGCTCAGCATTTCATTTCAGTTCGCTTATCCGTTTATCCTCAGGTGTGGATCGTTGTGTGGATTGCAGGGGCGGATTTTATGGTGGATTGTGGTGGATTGTTATGTCGGGCCCAGTGTTATACGCATGTAATGTGGTTGCCGCCGTATGTGTCAGAAGTACGGATTCATTTCGAATACCTAGTGCAGCGTTGCCCGTAATCTTTAATTGTAATTTTCCAATTAACTGCACCGTCGATTGGAATGAAACTTGCACAGTTTTTGTCCTGGTGGCTTGGACTATCGAATAGCCACACTAAATGACATTTGATCCGTGCTGCTTTGCAGTACCTTTAAATTAAACTGTCAACCGCGATATGTCCAGTGATATAAAACCTTGAAACGTGCATAGGGCACAATTTGGCAACGAAGAACCGCTAACTATAGCCTTACTATGTGTCAGTGGAAAATTGCTAAGTTGGCTAGGTTACGTAGCCTTATTTCATCAAATTTAGGTACACTGTTGCATTCAGGAGGCAATTTGCGAAGTTCACTGACTATTTGCAGTCCTGGGGAGTAAATTTCGGGGTCAGGGGTTCTAAAATGGGGAGTAATTGCAAGCTAGAGAACTAGAGGTTGCAATTACTCCCCATTTCACTACTACTTTCTTCTTCTTTTTCATTTTTTTTTTCTTAATTTGTATACATTCGTGCTCCTTTGCGATGTCCTGGTCGATTTTTTGATTTCAAAAAGGAAGGAAGAAAGAAAGGCAGCTGCATCCAATACTTAAAACCCTGAAATTGAGGGAACAGAAGAAAGACAAACACGAAGACGTCGTTTTCTTTTTTCTTTTTTTCTTTCTTTCTTTTTTTTTTTTTTTTTCTTTTTGTTCCCTCAATCTGAAGGTATGGATATCCAGTACGACCAGCTCTCCTGCTTTCTTGCCGTTCTCTCCGGCAGCTATATACATGTCCGCCTTGTCCATCCAGGGTTTGCTTACAACGCCCAGAGAGTCTTCCAGTAAGTTATGTTGGCGTATTGGAAATTAGCCCAATATGGACAATATGAGAAGTACAGTGTAATGATCTGTTCCCTGAATGTGAATAGCAGTGATGGCCAGTAGTTAACTACATGTAGTTAAACTACCTGATTGAAGTTAGTAGTTATCAACTACTTGCAGCAATGTAGTGGCAACTGCTAGTTAAGCTACTATTTTGAGTAGTTAGCTACAGTAGTTGGGTTACCGCAGGCGCCAACTACTTCTGATTTTGCCGCAAGCTTTACGGCACGATTGTGCTTCCGACTTTTACCTTGATTGATGATTGATTACCTCGACACCTTGATTGTTTGATGAGAACGGTGGTGCAGAGCAATTGTGTCGTGCATGTGTACTAAATCTTCACTTTTAATGCTTGTCTAGTGAAGCTTCATTTGCTGTGAAACAATTCTGCAACGTAGTTTATCGCGTATAGGGACAGAAAGAATGCCGCCGCAAGCTTTGTATTTTACGATCGTAGCAATGGCTTGAACAAAAGTTTATCATTGCTTGTGATTCATATTTAGGTGTCCAAGAATGCTATACAAGGGATTGGTGTTGATGGACAACGTTAAGTAGTTACAGATGTAGTTAAAATACATTGCAGTGGTTAAAGAAGTAGTTTTAACTACTCCCCTGAAAAGTAGTTGAACTACTATAGTTAAACTACTTCGTTAGAAGTAGTGAGTGGCCATCACTGGTGAATAGAAAGCGAGTAAAAGACGCGTGTCCTGACCAACCTCGTTTACCATATACAGCGCAGCCGAATTTGTTACATTTCGAGCACTCTTTCTAAGTATTTACAGTGAACCCTCGTTATTATGACCCCGTTAATCTGACATTCACGCTTTATGACCGAATTCGTGGGGAACCGTTTTTTCCCCATGTAAATCCTTCCGGTGAATATGACATTCCGCTTATCGGACTATGACCGAGATTTTTGGGCACAGCTGGGGTCAAAGACACGTATTATCCTCCCGTTATTATGACCGCGTCACGCACCCCTTTGAGTGGCTGCTTAAGTTTCTCAGGAACAAAGTGACACAGTTAAAGTGGGGCGCAAAGGATTGGGGTGACTCGAGGCGTTGTTGTCCTCAAGATTACTCATACCTCTTCTCGGATTACTAAAGCAGTGAAGCACTGAAGTTTGCTTTATTGTTTTTTGAGCAACACAATGACATTAATAATGTTTGCCTGATCAATAATACTCTTGTACAGTTAGAAAAGCTGATCACTGCAAGCTACTCCGAGCAGTCATTGCTGACAGACTTTTTTTTATTAAATAAATTGTTGTACAGCATCATGCGTACGTTTTGTTCTGCCGTGCGTGCCCTCTGGTCCCCACTGGACCGCTTTCTCGTTATTATGACAATTCGCTTTATGACTAAAATCTCCGGGAACGGACGTGGTCATATTAACGAGGGTTCACTGTATATATTTTCGCTTATTACGCATGAACTGTATTAACGTAGTCACCATTTAGTTTAGTAAGTGAGCATTCTCCCAAAAACACACACGGAGTGTCGTCCATAGGTGCTGCACCAATGGCGTGCGTTTAATAATCATGAAATTTTTAAAATTGAACATTTTGCTGGTTTGAGCCGCCGTGTTGTGTCGTCTACGTGTTTTTGCTCCGCTCAGTTTCGCCCTTATGGAGTGTAATAATAACTTCCAAGTGTGGGAACCAGGGGGCACCACTGTCTTCACCTTGACCCACATGTGGGGCCTCTAGTGGGGCCATCTGTTTGCTCCCATTTCCCTCCACATGAGGGGGGGGGGGGGGGCGGTGTCACTCTCGGCCCTCCTCGAGCGAGCAGTTCACGTTCATGCTCAAGAATACGACGCGTCTGACATGTGTTGCACTCATTAGCGAACTTTACCAGAACTAAAAGAAACAGAACGTCATTTCAAAAAATGATAAATACGCGGACGGGCGATGTGCCAAGAGGCCGCGAAGCAACTTGTGCTATGAACGGTGTATGGACGCGGACGGATGGAGAGAGAGATGACAGCGGGATGAAGCGGGAGACATGGGGGAGTTAATGTACTTCCTGGGCAGACTTCGTGGGGAACTGTGTCGACGAAAGAAAGCCGGGGACAAACCAATGGCATCTGAGCCGGTTTCGAAACCGGTATCTATCGGGTCCTCGGAGCTACACCACCGAGTCGATAGAGACATTAATACACATTAATGCCTCATCAAATGTGACTCATCCTCATTGTCGCAATTGAGCTCAGCATGATTGAGTTGTAACGATACCCTGGTTAGGTGAGCCTAGATATTCCCGGTTGCGAAATTCCCAATCTCGAAATTCAGGGTCTCGAAACAAAGAAAATTCTCGATTTCTTCGTAAGACAGAATTATTCATTCTTCAGTTCTTCGAATTCTTCGTTCAGAAATATGCTATCACTAATTGATCTCTCAACGTCACGAGTTTTCGATGTCTGTCTATAAGTCGCCGGAACAGCATGTTGGGTAGTTTATTATCAAGTTTGGTTCGAGTCATTTACGACAGATACATTGGTCGTAGACAGTACTATGAATATTCTGCGATGCTATCTGAATTGAAAATTGATACTTTGTATAATCGTAGACTATCGCCTGTTGCGCTGAAACTCCCCACTCTCCAAGACCGAAAATAAAGTTGTTGTTGTTGATGTGTGCGGGACGTAATGTTTTTGTTCAAGGTTGTGAACGGCATGACTACATGTGATCAGATTCTACCTACGCTTTGTTTTAATGTTCCTTCGAGACGTTGTAGAAAAGTACCGTACTTCTATACTGTTGACCAGTGCAGGTCATCCCCATCTTCTAGGTTACAAATAGCTTTTAACAAATTATCAAGCGATGTTGACTTGTCCGCTAATTTGATGGCGTTTAAGAGGTCTGTTGTTGCCCATTACGCATTTACGGGACTGTGCTAGCTTGACAGTGTTATATATATATGTGATATATTCTTTTATACTGTGATATTTTTTTATATTTTGTGCATCATTACAAGGCCTGGCAGCTGTTATGAGCACTTAAAAAAATAAAGTCAAAGTCAAAGTTGGCATTTTTCCCGTCCGTGGCTGTGCATTTTATAGGCAGCGTATTTTTCAATCGGGGGGGGGGGGGGGGGACCGCGAAACATTTGTTTCTATGAGCACCTAGTGAGCTGTCACGTACTGCGAGAGCATGTGTGAGCAAATGAGCGTGACACAGGAGACTGGACTTCATTTCTTCGCGAACTCAGTTTCGCAGCTCGAATAGGAAACGGAGAGTAGAGAAAAGATGCGCGCTGCCAAAAGTTGAGCGCCAGGTAGTATATGGTCTCACTTCACCATCACCTAATCCCTGTCAAATCGGCTCTTCACAGCTGTATGTTACTGGCAACTTTGGGATCAGTGATATACGCGACGGCTAACGAGGACCTGAGCGCGAGGCGAAGTGCGTAGGCAGCAATGAATGAGCAACTGCAAAGACATGACATAAGCATGAGCGCCGGACGGTCGCTTTTATCTCAAGAGATAAACTGATGTTCTGAGGCTGGTACAACATAGAAGGGACAGATACAAACAAAGCCTCAAAGTGCCTAAGAAATCAACGATGAAAAATGAAAGTCACTGAAAAGGTTAGCCAGCTGTAGGGATCGAACCCACATCTTCTGGATCTTTTTTTTCTGCATCTTTTTGAGGCTTTGTTTGTATCTGTCCCTTCTATGTTGTTCCAGCCTCAGAACATCAGTTTATCTCTTGTTCAACAGGTGCCGCTTGCGTCGATTTCCGTCGTATGAATGTGTGTATGAGTGAGCAAAAATGTAAGAGTGAAAGGAGGGTGAGTGAGAGTGAGTGGCTGGTTTGTCGTCCCTTCAGATGACGCACCCCGAAAGTCGCTGGAGAGGCGTGTTAGCTTAGCTCAATTGGTAGAGCCCTGGACCGGCAATCCAGAAGATGTGGGTTCGATCCCTACAGCTTTTAGACAGGGATTTGGTTCCCTTTTGCGTAGCACCAGAAAACAAATAAACAAGAATCACTAGCCCAAGCTGGCTAACCTTTTCAGTGACTTTCATCTTTCATCGTTGCTTTTATCTCGTCCGTCACCCACGCCGGGGTCGTTCAGTGACGTTCATCTCTCTTAACGGCGTGTCGTCGCACGAAAGGCAAGAGAGAAGCCACGGGTAGGTTACTATAAAAAGTAACGAAGTTACAGTTACGCTGCAAAAATAATAACGGAGTTAGTTACATTTCAAAACGAGTTTAAAAGTTACCGCGGGAGTAGACGTCAAGCTCGCTTCTCTCTCTGCTTCTTCTTCTTCTTAAGAGTTCCGAGAGGTTAGTCAACACATGACTTGCTACTCCTGCCTGGAGACAAATCCACATTTTCTCCTCTGGAACGATAGATATACCCATGAAAGAAAAATACAGCTTGCGTGAAAATATTATTATTACTATTATTATTAACGGTTTTGCGGAACAAATGCCGTGATGATGCTCTTCCGAGAGCTCGCTTCTCTCTCTCTTACTCCGTAATTCCATTCATTCAGTGATTCATTACCTCACTTTCCCTTTTCAATATCTCATTTCCCTTCTCTCTCTCTATATCCCTCCCCATATATATATATATACCACGTCCGTGTAAGCCCAGCAATAACATTAGAAGCGACGAAACAAAACGATAAAGATGGCAACCAGTCAAGGTTGCCAACATAGCAGAGAGAGAGAGGCTTCCATTTTTGGCCTTGGTGCCTCTCGGTTATGGATGTGCTGCTGTTGCATCGGTCGGTCCTGCGGAAGAGTGTTTTTTTTTTATTTTTATTTTTATATATTTTTTTTTTCAATACGTACGTTTATATACATCTTTCTTTCCTTTTTCTCTGTCTCTTAGTACGTGTCCTTGTGGATTTTCGGCGATCTTCCATTTAAAAAAAATAAGAAAAAAGAAGAAAGGCCTTTCTGGCTCCCACTTTTTTTTTTATTTCTGAGGAGCCCCGCCGCCTTTACGATGTTCCTGAACCTTGAGCTGCGGCTGCGAGGGATTCCTTGGCCATAATTTTTTTTGTTGGATGCGTCTCCGCTTGGCGAAAAAATCGGAATGTAGGTCGGTAGAGCCGGCCCCATATACTTTGTGACTTTCTCCCGGTCGCTTTATTTTTTTTAATTTTTATTATTATTATTATTATTACTTTTTTTTTATTTTTTGCTTTGCCCGGTTTGGTTCATCTGCTTTTCAAGGATGATCTCGCACTCGGGGGGAAGGGGATGCGTTTAGAGAGCTGGTCTGACAGCAAGTTTTGACGTTTTGTGTTTGTGTTGTCTGTACTTGTTAGGTGCACGTCCTTGTAAAGTGTCGTAAAGCGTTGTATATATACAGGGTGTCCCAGAAAACGTGTCATTGAATTATAATAAAAAAACTACACCACCTAGAGTCATGCGGTCAATGGCATTTGTTCTTACTGGGTTTTTGCCACCTCCTCGTGTGGATGTCCTGTAACGTAAGTTTAATTATGTAAATTTTTGCGAGCTTAAGTCGGAAATTTGCCTAATAAAGGTCACTTTTTTACCCCACCAATGTGAAGAGCGTGTCTAATTTACTCAAATTAATGATAATTGACAGGGGTATTCAGGAGCTATCTCATCGAAAAAGATAGCCCAACATCTAGCTCTACGGAGGTCGCACAGAATAGCGCACGATGAATTTTTCAGCGCGATCTTTGTCAGTCGGACGAAAGGAGGTTGGAAACCCAGCCCACCCTGGTATCGCAGAAAGAGATAACGCAGGCATGGCTTATCACGTCCGACTTTCGCTAAGATAATACTTTCCCTCTCCCAATTTTATGAACTGTTACTTTTTCTACTATCACTCTGTGGGCTGGCTTCGGAACCTCCTTTCGTCGGACTGGGAGCGATTGCGCTCAAAAAGACATCGAGCGTTATGGTCCGGTGCTCCGAAAAGCATCATATTCGGCTATTTTTTCCGATGGGATAGCTCGTGAATATCACTGTCAATTATCATGAATTTGAGTGAATTCGGCACGCTCTTCATATTGGTGGGGTGAAAAAGTGACATTCCCTTGGCAAATTTCCGAGTTCAGTTCGCAAATATTTACATAATTAAACTTGGGGTACATGACATTAACTTTACAAGGTGGCAAAAACCTAATAAGAACAAATGCCGTTGACCGCATGACTCTAGGTGGCGTAGTTTTTTTATTATAATTCAATGACACGTTTTCTGGGACACCCTATATATGGTAAGGCGATCTTTTTTGAAGATGGTGTCACCCAGTTTCGATTTCGATGGAGGTTTCAGGGTTTAGGCTTAGGAATGGGGATGGTATCGATGACAGTGCAGGGATACGATGGCATTGGAGGTAGGGAAGGAGGTTGAGACAGGAAGGAGCGGCCTCCTCCTCCTCCTCTCTGCCCACTCCCCAAGAAAAAATAACGTCGGTGACATTTTTTTAATTTTTTAAATTTTTTTTTTACTGACACATTGCTCGTACACTGATGAAAAATTAGATTGAGGCAGAAGCTTTAGCTGGGTATCGACCTGTCCTGGCTTCCTTTCTCTGCTTCAGTCCAACAGACTTTATTTATTTATTTATTTACTGCAAGGTGGTGGGTTCGAAGCCTACCACCTGCTGTACTGCTTTGCCTTTTACTGCCCAACGTGAGTTGGATCACGTGCTTGTTACACTCGAGCAAAATCGCGCCTCTTCTTTTTTTTTTTTTTCACGCTAAACGGGCGTTCAACAGGAGCGCGCTTTCTCGCTATGCTGGAGAGTAAATTTCAGGGTCACGTGACAAGAATGGGGAGTAAGTGCTATCCAGTGGACTAAAAATCACTCTCCAATTTAGTCTTTGTCCCAACGTTTTAGGGTTGTTTTCGTATAAGTCTCGAAAAAGCAACCGACGAGAACCTTCTTCGTGAATCCATTTTTTTTTCTTTTTTTTTACAATTTTGGAACACAACGTGTTTTTTTTTTCTCGTGTAGTCAATTTTTGAAGTTCATAATTCCAAAACAGCTGAAGGAAATAGGCGGGAAAAAATGTTTATAGCCTTTTTCGACCTCGTGTTTAATCGAGAATCTGTGGAAAGGTAGTAGTAATTTTATTTTGCGCGCGCGCAGGGCGGGGCTTAACCTGGCCAGGTGACGTGCCATTTCTGTCAACTACACTCTAAGAAAAAAAAGAAGTAAAACGGGGAGTAATTGCAGCTTCTACTCCCCTAGTCTGCAATTAATCCCCATTTTAGTCCCCTAACCCAACATTTAGTCCCGACATTTACTCCCCAGGACTGAAAATTGTCACTAAACTTCGCGAATGGTCTCCTGAATGCGACAGGCTACTTAAATATGTGCCCTTGGTCAATTTGAACGACATAAGGCTGTATAACTCAGACAACGTAGCAATTTTCCAGCCACACAGAGTAAGAAACAGTTAGCGCATCTTTCTTCGCAAATTGTGCCCTATGTATGGCGCAAGATTTTATATCACTCGATATATCACGGTTGACTGTTTGCCTCAAAGTATTTTCATGCATGCGCACCAATTATGTACCTGGGACTCTTACAACAGCGCGTGAAATGCGGTCTACACTCTGTGACATTCATTTACTCCCGTGCATTTACTCCCGAAAGGGACTATTTTTTTGTGGCAATGCAATTACTCCCCAAAAGGAGTAAAAGTACTCCTTTTTTTCTTAGAGTGTATAGTGGTACTTGTTGTACGACTTGTTGCTAACGACCGAAAGGAGCGCACCTTTTTTTCGAAATCGCTGGCAAGACACGCTCATGTGGGAATATTTTATTTGTTTTTGTATATACATTGTACGAGTCAATAGTGATAATTGCTAAAGCGTGTGGTTTTTTAAGCTACAGATGAAAGCTCAGACAGAGCGGAGGCGCTTTGGTGTTCAACGGTCCCTCTGGTTTTCGCGTTACCAGCCATATATGGTCACACTTGGCCTTGGTAGTACCGCTTTACACTCTAAGAAAAAAAGGAGTACTTTTACTCCTTTTGGGGAGTAATTGCATTGCCACAAAAAATAGTCCCTTTCGGGAGTAAATGCACGGGAGTAAATGAATGTCACAGAGTGAAGACCGCATTTCACGCGCTGTCGTAAGAGTCCCAGGTACATAATTGGTGCGCATGCACGAAAATACTTTGAAGCAAACCGTCAACCGTGACATATCGAGTGATATAAAATCTTGCGCCATACATAGCGCACAATTTGCGAAGAAAGATGCGCTAACTGTTTCTTACTCTGTGTGGCTGGAAAATTGCTACGTTGTCTGAGTTATACAGCCTTATGCCCTTCAAATTGACCAAGGGCACATATTTACGTAGACTGTTGCATCCAGGAGACAATTCGTGAAGTTTAGTGACAATTTGCAGTCCTGGGGAGTAAATGTCGGGACTAAATGTTGGGTTAGGGGACTAAAATGGGGAGTAATTGCAGGGTAGGGGAGTAGAAGCTGCGATTACTCCCCGTTTTACTCCTTTTTTTCTTCGAGTGTACTTCGATTACTTCGATCGGTTGCTAACTGGCTTTGTTCGCGTCGATGTTTCAAGACCTCCTTCGTGACCGCAAAGTACTACTGGGACGCTGCGGAATCAACGGTTGGAGACTAAGTACACACTGAGAAGAAAAAAAAGGAGTGAAATAAGCTCCTTTTCGGGGGTAAAATGCCCAAACACCCACACTGCAAGCAACCACTCCCTTTCGGGAGTGAAAGCAACGCCTAGGGCCCGTGGAGTAAAATATAGACGCCCAGGGGCGAGGTGTTTAATTTACACCCATACCGGTCTCCTCATACACCCTGCATACGGGTGTGAAGTAAACCCCTTGGTAGGGTTAGATTTACTCTGTTGGGGAGTTAATAGTACCTTTCACTAGTATTACTGCTTAGAACGATTAAACAATAATGCATTTTTTATACTTAAGCGCAAGAATTGACTGAAACATTCAAGTGGTGGTACATGGAATATCTTTATTATATACTGCTGTAAGCAACGGTAAAAAAAAAAAAAAAAACATCAGTGTGGAAATGTATATTGACTTTTCCGACGAATTCCATGGAATTCCGAGAAATTCGTGTAAACAGAAAAAATGCAGTGGCGCGGCGACTTGGAAGCGAGCCAATGACGTGCAGGGGGTGTAACTTTGACTTAAACTCCCTTTCAACTCCCTTTTTTTTTTTTTTTCAGAGTGATATAAAGGAATCCATTTATTCCCAGTACCGGCACAAACCTACCTCACTGCCGTGTTCTTATGGACGTGCGGGAGAAAATTGCAAAAGCACTGTGCTCCTTTCGGTCGTTAGCAACAAGTCGTACAACAAGTACCACTATACACTCTAAGAAAAAAAGGAGTACTTTTACTCCTTTTGGGGAGTAATTGCATTGCCACAAAAAATAGTCCCTTTCGGGAGTAAATGCACGGGAGTAAATGAATGTCACAGAGTGAAGACCGCATTTCACGCGCTGTCGTAAGAGTCCCAGGTACATAATTGGTGCGCATGCACGAAAATACTTTGAAGCAAACCGTCAACCGTGACATATCGAGTGATATAAAATCTTGCGCCATACATAGCGCACAATTTGCGAAGAAAGATGCGCTAACTGTTTCTTACTCTGTGTGGCTGGAAAATTGCTACGTTGTCTGAGTTATACAGCCTTATGCCCTTCAAATTGACCAAGGGCACATATTTACGTAGACTGTTGCATCCAGGAGACAATTCGTGAAGTTTAGTGACAATTTGCAGTCCTGGGGAGTAAATGTCGGGACTAAATGTTGGGTTAGGGGACTAAAATGGGGAGTAATTGCAGGGTAGGGGAGTAGAAGCTGCGATTACTCCCCGTTTTACTCCTTTTTTTCTTCGAGTGTACTTCGATTACTTCGATCGGTTGCTAACTGGCTTTGTTCGCGTCGATGTTTCAAGACCTCCTTCGTGACCGCAAAGTACTACTGGGACGCTGCGGAATCAACGGTTGGAGACTAAGTACACACTGAGAAGAAAAAAAAGGAGTGAAATAAGCTCCTTTTCGGGGGTAAAATGCCCAAACACCCACACTGCAAGCAACCACTCCCTTTCGGGAGTGAAAGCAACGCCTAGGGCCCGTGGAGTAAAATATAGACGCCCAGGGGCGAGGTGTTTAATTTACACCCATACCGGTCTCCTCATACACCCTGCATACGGGTGTGAAGTAAACCCCTTGGTAGGGTTAGATTTACTCTGTTGGGGAGTTAATAGTACCTTTCACTAGTATTACTGCTTAGAACGATTAAACAATAATGCATTTTTTATACTTAAGCGCAAGAATTGACTGAAACATTCAAGTGGTGGTACATGGAATATCTTTATTATATACTGCTGTAAGCAACGGTAAAAAAAAAAAAAAAAACATCAGTGTGGAAATGTATATTGACTTTTCCGACGAATTCCATGGAATTCCGAGAAATTCGTGTAAACAGAAAAAATGCAGTGGCGCGGCGACTTGGAAGCGAGCCAATGACGTGCAGGGGGTGTAACTTTGACTTAAACTCCCTTTCAACTCCCTTTTTTTTTTTTTTTCAGAGTGATATAAAGGAATCCATTTATTCCCAGTACCGGCACAAACCTACCTCACTGCCGTGTTCTTATGGACGTGCGGGAGAAAATTGCAAAAGCACTGTACGCACTCAGTGCACGAAGTCGTGTTTTATTTTTGGCCAAATTCGGGGGGTAAATATCGGGTGATATTTTTCATTTGAAAATTCGGGTGTATTCGGGTTAAATCCCGTTACGGCATATTCTGTCGTCAGGAATTCGGGTGATTTTTTTAAAATAAAAATTTGTCTTAACATGGAACTAATGTTTAGCAATGTTATCAAACTTTATTTTAATGCGCGTTTATGAGTGTGCACGCGACCCGGATGTTTTCGGGTAGATTCGGGTTAAACCCGAATTTTACAGATTTCGTTCGGGGGTAAATATCGGGCGGATACGGGTTTAACCCTAAAAGGTCAGGCCCTACGTATAGATAATGCGCACAGAGCTTTTAAAATTACCACGCTGACTGGCTACAGCTTCTTCTCTAACGAAAAGAAAAGTTCCTACGCTTTAATACTTTTTCAATATATTTGTTCAGCTGTTACGTGAAATTTTGCTGTAGTGTAAAAAAGCCTAGCGTGACTAAGGTCACGTGTCATAACACTATGGGCACGTTGAATGTATAGTGGCTGTTTTAGCCATGTTTAGTGGAAAAATCACTGACATGCTGCAAAAATTCAAAATTCAAAAAAATTATTCGGATCTTGAAGGGTTAATTTGCGGTTGCGATTTTATACCCGAGCAACACCAGCACCACAAATGACAATATTTACGAAGCCCGACCGTGCATAATACACGTAATATTCTGAAATATAATAATATCAAGCGTGTCTTCGTGTGGAGCAGTTCTAATATAATTGGATAACGTGGTCAGTTAACATATTTGCGCTGTTGTCGGTGAACATTTTCTTGGGACTAAAAAACTTCGGACTAAAAAACTAAACCTTTCGTCCAAAGATGTTTGAGAAAGCTGAAATTTATCAAATTACATTATTTTGTACAGTAGAAAGTGGTTTTGACGCAAACTAAAATTGTCACTCTGCACTAGCGATGGGAGCGAGAGTAGGTAGGTATTTCATGGGCGAAATGAGTTGTGACGAACTCAGTAAGATGAAAATGGCATTAAGGCAAATGCCACTAAAACTGTTCCGTGTGACACCGACATCACAACGAGAGCGCATTTAGAGCGCAATTAGAGCGCATTGTTAACAACATTTCGACGTCCGCCTTGCCCATCGTATTTTTTTACGGTGCACAAGAAACGCAGTACTGTGCCTCGGGAAATTTGGCGATTTCCTAAGTCGATTTTTGGCAAGAGCCGTAGAACCTCCACACGTCACGGGGGGGCGTTCTAACCGCCCCCGTGGCATTGTAAAGAGAGAATTATCGCTTCCGTTCCCTTCTTTTGGCACACCGACAACGGTTGGCAGGTCATGGCCTCCTGTAAATCTTGCTCCGCCGCATTGCTTTTACGCACAGCGCCACCTCTCTCCAGCACCGCAAAGCGAGATAGCTTCCTTCCTTCCTTCCAACATGGCGGCGCCCATCGCGGCGTCGCGCGTGTGGAGAGGAGAACGGAGCAGCCGTTGACAGAGTTGCCTTTAGATTCCGGAGGCCGGTGTGCGTTTCGTGTTGGTTCCTTGTGCTCATTTTCGTTGGAGGGCTTATTTATTTATTTCGTAATTTTTTTCATCTTCCTTTATGTCAGCGTTCGTGTTTCGTGTGCCCGTTCTGATCTGTGACCGGCGTGCGTCTGCTTATCCACGCAGACGACGCGATGTGATTCAAGTTTTCTCGGTCCTCCCTTTTGTTCGTCTGCTTTTGTGAGAATCGCCCTGTTTACCGTCACCGTTCAGTTACCCGATGCGTACGATAAGACAAAGTGTGTGTGAGTGAGATTGTGTGGATAATACTCCCGCCGAGCACAGAAAACGACCTCCCAATCCGAACGGTAAGCTCTCTTACGATTATGCTTTGTTCGCTGCACGGCGTTGATTGATCTGCTTCGCTCACATCTGTCGTCTGCGTAGATAACAGAGACCGTGTACCTGCGAGAGAAAGATTGCGCGGGTCTATGCTTACTGCCCGCAATTTGGCGTCTTTGGAAACGCGTTGTTTGACCTGGCCTTTCAGCCCATAAACCCGAACGGAAAAACCGTGACACAATCTCAGGAACATTGCAGATGCACGCACCGTGAGACACAGAAACCCGGCAGAGGTGTTGGAATACTGTGCGTAATAAATTCAGACATCTTATCACAAAATATTTTCTCCGGTGGAAATGAGATTTTGCAGGAAAAAAAAAAAAAAAGTAACGCAACGTCAGGATTCGAACTTCTAAAGCAAGCGTGTTTGCATGTTTTTTTATTTTATTTTTTACCGAAATGAAGAGTGTGTGCGGTTGTCCTGACTTTTGATCTTTGTATTACTTTGTTTCCCACTTACTTTTGTTGGTATTTACCCGTATATCGTTAATATCGGGGGAGGGGAAAAGAAATTACGTGGAAGAGGTGTGGCATCCAGCTACAGCCGCGATTATTCGTTCGAATTTATATTGATATCAGAAAGAAAAAAATTGAGGGGCTCTTTCCGTTCGAGAGATCCGAGAGTAGCCGGCGTAGTAATTTATTTCGGTGACTCCCGTCGTTTAATTTAATTCGTCCCGTTATAATTTGTCAATGAATTCGATGACCCCCGTGATGTTAATCGCGTCAAAGTTGCTGCAGTAGTTGATAGTTCTGAAACATTCGAAGACCCTTTCGCAGACGTAGCTGACGATGCCATTGCTTGGTGGTCGAACGTGTTTGAAAGGCATTGGGACGAAATTTGTGGAAGAGCCGGAGGCGTCATTCTAAGCCGGCGTTCACACGGGGCAACTTTTTCTAGCAACTCGAAGCAACTCAAACCAAAGTCTTTCGAGCAATTTCGAGTCCGCGTTCACACGCAGCAACTCGGTAGCTAACGTGGGTTCGAATCGAACTGGTGGAATCTTTTCTTTAGCTGTTTATCAAATTTCAGTCAGTTTTATTGCCCCAATAGATCATTATTGCCTTCCAGAAGTGGCAACTGATATGTTTCCGTGAAGTTCGTAAAAAAAAGAAAATGTTATCTTTCAGCTGCACCTGCAGGATTTGAACCCATGAACCCACAACGAAATACACAACGCCATCGGGAGTCACGTGGCAATGCTCCCCTTTCTGATTGGCCAGTGCACGAGCAACTTCTCAAGTTTTCTGTCTGGGAGCGATTCGCAGCAACTCTGAGGCAGCGTTCACACGGGGCAACTTTTTGCAGCAACTATGAGCAACTTTGGAGTTGCTGTCAGCCGGCAACCTCCAGCAACTCGAGTTGCTCCGAGTTGCTGCGAATCGCTCCCGGACCGAAAACTTGAGAAGTTGCTCGTGCATCGGCCAATCAGAGAGGGAAGCATTGCCACGTGACTCCCGATGGCGTTGTGGATTTCGTTCGTGGGTTCATAGGTTCAAATCCTGGAGGTGCAGCTAAAAAATAACTTTTTCTTTTTTTACGAACTTCACGGAAACATATCAGTTGCCACTTCTGGACGGCAATAATGATCTATTGGAGTGATAAAACTGACTGAAATTTGATAAACAGCAGCTAAAGAAAGGATTCCACCAGTTCGATTCGAACCCACATTGTCCGGTCGCCATAAGGTTGCTTGTGGGTGCAACTACAGAGTTGCTGCGTGTGAACGCGGACTCGAAATTGCTCAAAAGACGTTGGTTTGAGTTGCTTCGAGTTGCTGGGAAAAGTTGCCCCGTGTGAACGCCGGCTGAGCAACTCGAGTTGCTGGAGGTTGCCGGCTGACAGCAACTCCAAAGTTGCTCATAGTTGCTGGAAAAAGTTGCCCCGTGTGAACGCTGCCTAAGCAAATCTTCTGGCTCGATGCTCTTGGGCACGCTATATGCACCAGAACGTTACGTGAAATTTCTTAAAGGAACTGCAATAGAGCTGCAATCCCGGAAACGCTTATCTGTTCGATAGACCGAGCCCTCGGTACTCTTGCGTCACAATTTACGTCACGATTGCTCTCATACATTTTTTAGAAAATTAAAGTTGGAAAGTACGGGCAACACTGTGTCGAAGTCGCGACCAACTGCGCATTGCCCGTCAAGTACGGCGGCAAAACTACATTGCATGCGCATAACACTGTGTCTAAAAGAAAAGAAGTCGGCTATACATAGTCATCATGAGCAGTAAAGCCAGTCCGGAACATAGATCACTGTTGCTCGACAAATTGGGTATTATTTCCCGCCAGACGTCGCCGCCAAGCCGTTCTACCGCAATTTTATTAGCAAGTTTAAAATATTTGGCGTTCACTGTCACATAATAGCTTGTTGTGCTGTGCTTTACAAGCAGGAAGCTCTCAAACGACTCCGCCATCGTAACCTGTCTGTCTACTGCTCAGACCCAGAAAGAAATGTCTACTGTTTTAGGGTACCTATGTCAACCACATAAATAATAATAATAATAATAATAATTTTATTCCTTTTCAATCAAATCAAGATACAAAGCAGGCCCGCCTAAGCCGAAGGGCTTGTGACGCTGGGCCTGGAGGCAGTCAACAGCAAGACAACTAACACAACTTAGCTAGAAGAAGCAAACGAAACACAACTACATAGTACACTAATTAGGCACAATAATATACTTGACGCAGTGACCTTTTCAAATCTGACTTAGTCTGGATCGTTAAAAACTGACAAGGAAGACCATTAAAAACGCGAGGGACATAACATACTCTGCGACACAGCCCATACCTATAGTGAAAGAGAATGGTACAACAAAATTAAATGATTTTGTTCTCATTGAACGGTTCGCCGTGACAGGTATTTTGAAGGAAGATTCCCAAAAGTGATTTAGTACAATGATGGATTTAAAAAGATTATCAAAAGATGCAAAAGACAGATCACAAAAAAGGTCCCCAGAATTCCCCATGCAGCAATTTTTGTAAGCAACACTTTTGAGACAGCTTCTAAGAATGTTATTAACCTTAATTTTCCAAGTTTCACTACAATGTGCGAACAATGTTATACCATGTCGTAATATACAAAGGGTAATATATATAAAGGGTCGAAAAGGCGTAATTCTACGTTTTTCTTTTTTTTTTTTTTTAAGAAAGAAAAACAACATTTGGAGGTGTCGTATACGTCTGCCGCATGAGTCTGAACCATTACGCGTTATCGTGGCCTTTCGTTACGTGTAACTAACACCTAACTGCCTAACATAGACTCGATTAAAAAAAAAGAGGGGGTCTCTTTTTAATTATAGAATTGTCTTCTACACTCTAAGAAAAAAAGGAGTACTTTTACTCCTTTTGGGGAGTAATTGCATTGCCACAAAAAATAGTCCCTTTCGGGAGTAAATGCACGGGAGTAAATGAATGTCACAGAGTGGAGACCGCATTTCACGCGCTGTTGTAAGAGTTCCAGGTACATAATTGGTGCGCATGCATGAAGATACTTTGAATCAAATAGTCAACAGTGATATATCGAGTCATATAAAATCTTGCCCCATACTAGGGCACAATTTGCGAAGAAAGATGCGCTAACTGTTTCTTACTCTGTGTGACTTTAAAAAAATTGCTACGTTGTGTGAGTTATACAGCCTAATGTCGTTCAAATTGACCAAGCGCACACATTTACGTAGACTTTTGCATTCAGGAGACCATTCGCGAAGTTTAGTGACTATTTTCAGTCCTGGGGAGTAAATGTCGCGACTAAATGTTGGGTTAGGGGACTAAAATGGGGAGTAATTGCAGACTAGGGGAGTAGAAGCTGCAATTACTCCCCGTTTTACTCCTTTTTTTCTTAGAGTGTAAGTCTCTGCGATGCACACCCTAGTTGACATGGAACGATCCGTCGTCTTTTCTGTCCTCCCTGGAAGTGGAGGTCGACAAACATGCTTGAATGGAGAGCTTTATTTATTCACCTTTGCAAACGCGTCAAGGTAGCCTGGAAATGGCTCAAGGAAAATTACGTGAATTGACGTCGTAATTAATTGCTCGCCAGTGATCGATTAGCTTCCGTTATAAACCCTCCCTGGTGGAATTAAAGAGTCTTCCATTTCGTACTTTCTGCTAATGTCCACGCTGGATCGGCGCAATACTGCCAGGCACTGCTCTTGGAACTGGCTGAGTAGCAGAGTTGAGTTGTACACGTGACTCGAAAAAAGTAATTGATTACAATTACTGTTACTACTGCGCGAAAAGTAATTCTTTACCGTTACAAATTACTTCATCAAAAATGTAATACGTTACTGATTAAAAATGTAACGCGTTACTTTTAAATTGTGGGCCATAGCAAAGCCAACAAGCCTTGCAGTGAATGTAACCGTGCTGCTCTTGTTGCAAATTCTAATATGACATATGAACATATATGATAAGTGAAATTCACAAATACATTTGAAAGCAACATACAAAACACATACACGCGTTTATTACAGATTTATATACACATTTAAAACAACATCGAAACATCCGCTTCGTTTTGTTACTATTGGTATATTCACTCACCACATTCATTCATATATTCATTGTTATGCTCAGACCGCACAATTTATCAACACAGTCACCTATTTTACCGTTGTTCCAGTAGGTCGCGGTTGCAAGAGATTATCATGGAACACGTGGATTCCACGTGAAGAGATCCAACGGGTCAAGAGATCCACCGATGGATCTCTGGACTCGCAGGATCTCTTGACTCGTCTGAGGGTTCGCCGGGCTTGGATCTTTTGACCCCTTTGTGTTACGTCGTTAACTCTAACATCTGCTAAGCAGAAATTACCCGTATCGAAATACGAGGGACTCGGTATAAATAGAATACGAATGCAGGTGGCAAATCAACATCTCATTTTTATTGGCATAGTTACTTAACTTTGTAACGCATAGCGCAGTCAAAGAAAAGCCGACAGTTCTCTTATGTCATTTGTGTTAAAAACAGGTGGTTGCATTGTAAGATCAACCTGTTTGTAACACAGAAGTTATAGAAGTGCTGTCTTTTTTCTTTTTTTTTTTAACAGCGCTTCGTGTTAGAGATTATTTCTACAGTTAGCGTGGGGGGGGGGGATATATTTATTAGACGAAAAGGAAGAAAAAAACGTGGGAAAAGTCAGCCAAACGGGACGTCGGCTTGCTATTCCGGAAATAAATAAATAAAATTAAGAAGTAAGAAAGAAATAAAAAGACAAGAAAAGGACTACGCGTTTCGAACTAACGCGTTTCGAATAGTTCCCGAATTCTTTTCCCGTACTCACAACACCACTACGTGACTATATAGCAGTCCTTTTGTGGACCCATTCTTACACTCTACAGGAGAGTAATATTACTCCCCGTATAGCTTAGCTCAATTGGTAGAGCCCTGGACCGGTAGATCCAGAAGATGTGGGTTCGATCCCTACAGCTGGCTAACCTTTTCAGTGACTTTCATCTTTCATCGTTGATTTCTTAGGCAATTTGAGGCTTTGTTTGTATCTGTCCCTTCTATGTTGTTCCAGCCTCAGAACATCAGTTTCTCTCTTGTTCAACAGGGAGAAGGTGTTATGCTACTCCCTTGAGGGAGTGAGGAGACACCCTTTTGAGCGTAATTGTACACTCTAAGAAAAAAAGGAGTAATTTTACTCCTTTTGGGGAGTAATTGCATTGCCACAAAAAATAGTCCCTTTCGGGAGTAAATGCACGGGAGTAAATGAATGTCACAGAGTGGAGACTGCATTTCACGCGCTGTTGTAAGAGTCCCAGGTACATAATTGGTGCGCATGCATGAAAATACTTTGAAGCAAACCGTCAACCGTGATATATCGAGTGATATAAAATCTTGCGCCTTACTAGGGCACAATTTGCGAAGAAAGATGCGCTAACTGTTTCTTACTTTTTATGGCTGGAAAATTGCTACGTTGTGTGAGTTATACAGCCTTATGTCGTTCAAATTGACCGAGGGCACATATTTACGTAGACTTCTGCATTCAGGAGACCATTCGCGAAGTTTAGGGACAATTTGCAGTCGTGGGGAGTAAACGTAGGGACTAAATGTTGGGTTAGGGGACTAAAATGCGGAGTAATTGCAGAGTAGGGGAGTAGAAGCTGCAATTACTCCCCGTTTTACTCCTTTTTTTCTTAGAGTGTACTGTCCAAAAGGGTGTTATATACGTGGCAAGGAAAGGAGTTAAAGTACACCCCCCCCTTTTTTTTTAAAGAGTGTGCGGTAACAAGTCCAGCAAAATGCAGCGAGTTATTGCTGCTGTACTTCCGCGCGTCACTGAAAGTTCTCTTTGCTTAGATAAAAATGTTTCAGGCAGCACGACCAACATATCTCTGTCCCATTAATTGCTATTCTTGCTACTTGGAGGAGTTTTGGGTCGACTTGTGATCGCTATAAGTTTCTCCTGTCCAGTCTTGGGTAAGTTACTTCTAAAAAGTAACTGCGTTACAGTTTACGTGCCAGAAATAATTACTAAGTTACCGTTGTAGTTACTTTCTTGGTCGAGGAACTAGTTACAGTTACTCAGAGAAAGTAACGTAGTTACATTACAGTCACTTTTTATAAAGATGACCATGAGAGGGTGATACAATTGTTCGAAACATACATTTATTTACATTTACTGAAGCGCGATAAAAGTTGCCTCGCACTTAAGCAGAAACCGTATAAGTTAATATCCGGTTGTCCATGCGGTTATCCTTGTCCATATCCACGGGAGGCAGGATCCCGTGCTATAGGGCAGTGACACCATTACTCACATGTGGCTCACTCCAACCGTTGAGGGTCGCTAACTTCAACTAATTCCTGTTCGCAAAGCTGGAAACCCATGCTTTGTCAAGAGCCCAAGGCACGGAGCGCATACCGATTACGGATAAAAGGAAGGAACACACTGTTAGGGGGAAGTAGGGGGGAAAAAAAGAAAAAAGAACGACATTTATTCGAGTAACTAGTTACATTTTGCAGTTACATTCACAAAAATAGTAACTAGTTAAAAGCTACTTCTCTGGAAATGTAGCTAGTTACAGTTACAAATTAAAAGTAACTTAGTTACTACCCAATGACCTTAAAATTAAATTTTAAATACCTTTTACTAGGTACTAAAGGTATTGAATACCTTAGTTACTACAATGATCCTATCCCTTGAGTACTTCGGCGAATACCCATGAGGCTGACGATGAATAAGTATATCACCACGCTTACCACTGGTTGACTACATTGCCGGAGTGTGTGTGTGTGTGGGGGGGGGGGGTTGAGGCCTCCTAAGGTATAATAATTGCCTGCCATATCGAGTTTTAATAGATCGGGAGGTGATTACGATGACGGTTCCAAAAACATAATTTGCCAATCGCCTCGTTCGTGCAAAGCGTTGGTCGGCTTTCTGATACCGAGGTTGTGGATCCGACCGGTGGAGGACGCCTGCAACCTGGTGGGTGGCGGTGTACAAGTTACGTCTTCCGCGGGGGGAGTTAGATGGGTGAAGGCAGCTTCTTCCGCCGCAGGTTACATGTCCGCTGTGTCCACGTGTCCACGTTGCATGAACATCGCGGCAGGAAAACCCGCCAAGTTCCTCTAGCCTTCCAACCCTTGAAGCGACCTGACATGGTTTACAAAAAGATCCTGAGAGCGTTCTCACGAGCCCATCAGGCGAGGTTCATCCAGTGTTCCCCGAAACCATCAGCATCCCATTGCGTCAAAGACGTCTGCCGCGACCGTGGAAATCGACAGAACGTGGACGTTGAACGTGCGACTCAGAAGATATACGGAAAACTTCAAAGCGAGCCCTAAATTTACCCATGGGTTCAAGCACAACTGTCGACTGCTCCTATATAGTACACGTGGGTTGTCTTGTTTTGACCGCAGGGAAATGCCGGGGACAGACAAGTGTCTGGGAAAGGCTTAAAGCTCTGAACTGTTGATGGTAACCTCGTCTGTGAGCGCAAGAGAGATGTGCTGTGTGCGCAGTATACATATGTCAGATTCCGTCAAGAACAAACGACATGAAGTATACAAAGCTATAAGAACGACAAGGAACACCTTGATGTATTCTTCGCGCGCCTCTTGAAGCATGACCTTCTTTTTTTTGTTTTCAATGATATGGCTGTTTGCTCCTGCTTAGCCATGACCAGGCTTCAGTCGAAAGAGCCTTCAAGTCACCAAACAGATTGCTGATGAAAACATGCGATGTTTTTTTTTTTTTTTTTGTTCCTCCGCTGATCATGTGCGGTACCATCAAGAGCCGCAGTGACGTGATGAATGTCCCTATGTTGAAGACTTTGCTACATTTACCGTGTACTCACACGAGTGCTCAGCTCAACGTCCAGTGTTCACGTACACTCCAAACCGTGGGGAATATCCCGCTACACAGCCACAGCGTATTCCGTAGCAGACGACAGGAAAACACGCTGACGGTGTCGTCTGCTAAGTGTCGTCTGCTAAATACGCCGATGAATGCTCAACATCACACGGGACGGAACTTCGTCTCTGTGAGCAGTGTTTTCGCTTTTTCTTCCACTAGAATCTTCCGTGTGGATGTCGGTCCTGTGAATATACGGTTAGCGAGGCAGTCGTACGGGGCATAATTGGAGAACCGAAAGAAAGAGTCAATAGGGCAAGCGAGCTAATGTGAAAAGGAAAGCACTTGACCTGGAGCTGGAGGAGCTGCGCAGGTGAACAATATGCAGAAAAGGCTGAAGTGACCGCTGAAGTCGGCGTCGGATTGGAAACCAGCCTGATTGTGGCTGTCTATGCAAAAAAATTGCAGAAATTCGAGAAAGAAATTGCAGCGAATTGCTAATCGTGAATAAATAAAGTTCTTTAAAACTTCCTTGAACTTTGTCGCCCCCTTGAAAACCGTGAACACTCCATTAATTTTTGTCGCTAAAGTCTGCATGAAATCTGATACCGTGAAAATGTATTCGTTTTTTCTTCTTTTTTTTAGGGGGGTCTAGGCGGATAGTGATTTTAAGGCCGAAGGGAATACACAACCAATAGTATGTAGAACGGAACAGATATGAATTATTACAGATATATATATATAAAAAAAGTGTGCCTGGTATATGCATACGGACGTTCGTGTGAACCGCCAGCACTCACTTTGTCTTATATTTTACCTTAAGAACTATACGAATATGTTACGTTTGGAATAAATATACCTAATTCCATATTTCATTCGGTCTTCAAATTAACTATACGATTAATCGCTTCGGTATTCGAAATAACCGAATATTCTCATAGCTCTGCGTTGGATATATGTGACTCTGTAGCGAAGAACCCGCGTCAATTCGAACTCAATCAGCAATCGTGAGTTTTAGTGCATCGTGCGCTATCGCCTTTGCGTACGTATGGCATAGCGTTGGTGGTTCTGCGCACAACATAAAGAGAGCATTGCGCAGAACCGCAATAATAATATCGAATATCGCCTCGAGATCGAACTGTAGGTGGCGCTGCGGCGGAGTTCTAGTGGGGATACGGCATGATCCGGCGCAGCAGACGCAGGCTTTTCTACGCGGTTATGGCAGTGTTTCTGGATGAAATGTCGCTGTCAGTGCTTCACATATTGCGAATGTGTTGAAATGCGCTACTTAGAACGCTGATAAAATGTGAAATTTGACAATAAGTGCTGCACTGCGAAACGTTGAAGTCGCGAAATTGTGAAAAGAGAATCTCCTTTGTGCGTTCGAAGGGAAACACTGCCATGCCATTCCTTTGTTGCAAGCGATATTTTGTTTTTATCTCTGCCTGCTCTCACTCGGATATTTATTCGTCGTTCGTATAGCTGTGTTTCCCTCTACCTTTCTATCTTAGATCGAAACAAGGATTACAAAAAAAAATTCCTTGTCTACATTGGTCTTGGCAATCTAAATGTAAAAGTGTGCACGAACACAACGTAAGGGCAGAATAGTCCAATAAGTATTGAAGCCCTTCGCTCTAATTTTTGCGTCGTATAACAGCGGTGGTGATTCACGTCGTGCGAGTCTGGAAGAGGTTAGAGGTTTGATTCGTCTTCTGTGCAGGCATTGGTTAAACGGTGCTAAAATATGTTACGTGATGACCACACCTGTGTGGGTGGACTTGACTTTGTATGGGATACTACTGGTCAGGTATGAACTACATAAAAGCTAAGTTTTTGGTTCCAGCGGCAGGTATATTCTGAAACATGCCGTTGCACACGTGCCTCATACCCCACAAAACAACAATGTACGTTCGGGGATGGTGATATCATTTTTACCTTGAGTGCATGTTCCAATGATTACGTATGTGAAAGACAAAAGTCAATACGATCAGATAAAATAAGATGAAAGCTAGAAATTCACACCTTTAAAAACACCCATATCATGCATATATTCATGCATTCGTGTTTTCCACGCGTTCGATATATTGGATTGGATTGGAAAAAGAAAAAAATATGGAGAGGTTAGTCCCGACCCAGTCAGAACTGGCCACTCCAAAACGTGTTTTAGCGCGCGTAGGATATAACTGGGCATTACGTGAAATGAAATTGCTAGCACAGATTCCATAAATAACTGTGACATTGTTACATGACTAAAAACCAGTTACAACATTGACGTTAGCCTTCGGTATATTTTGTTCGACACACAGAACCACGACAAATATAACAAAGGCCGAGTGGAATCCGTATGCTGGAACATGCACGTTCTGTAGTTTTCTTCCTTCCTAAGCACGCTTGTGCAGGAAACTAGAAAAGTTGGAAAAGGTATCCACGAAGTCATTTTCACTCATTTTGAAGCGATTTGAAAAAGTCAAACGGACAGACATGCACGTTTTCGAGCATTATGACCACAGCGCAAGCATCGGCTGAAGCAGCGCTTCCCCACTAAGGGCAGTTCATGGAGCAGCCGCACTGTGGCGACACTGTTCGATCTCGAGGCGAATCCCTTACGAACGCAAAGGCGACAGCGTAACCGTGTATTCACACGAGCGACATTCATCCAGAAGATTAAGATGCGAAAAACGTCATAGCTTTCTGCTGTCACGTGAGCGCGAGCACTCAACGTCGTGTCTTCACGTACACTGCTAACCGTGGGGAATACCCTGCTACACAGCCACAAGATATTCCGTAGCAGACGACAGAAAAACACGCTGACGGTGCCGTCTGCTAAGTGCCGTCTGCTAAGTGTCGTCTGCTAAGTGTCGTCTGCTAGGTGCCGTCTGCTAGGTGCCGTCTGCTAAGTGCCGTCTGCTAAGTGCCGTCTGCTAAGTGCCGTCTGCTAAGTGCCGTCTGCTAAGTGCCGTCTGCTAAGTGCCGTCTGCTAGGTGCCGTCTGCTAGGTGCCGTCTGCTAGGTGTCGTCTGCTAAATGCGCTGTGAATGCTCAACATAACACGGGACGGAACTTGGGCTTTGTGAGCGGTGTTTTCGCTTTTCCTTCCACTAGAATATTCCGCGATGGATGTCTGCTCGTGTGAATACACTTTAAGATGCGCTAAAACTCACTAATGAGCGCCGTATAACGCTTTCTGCTGCCCCGATACCAAACTCCCGTTAATTTAAACTAAACGAACTCGAATCTTATTTTAAATTCCAACTCCCGAGAACAACGGAGAAGATGACCGAGATGGATAACAAAATAAGTTGTATATATATACAGGGTTAGTCTAGCAAACGTTACACATTTTGATCGCATCTTAAAAATTGAAGACGGGGTTTGTCCAACACCAAACTTTGCAGGCTGGTAGCCATTGGTCTGAAGTTTTGTTGGTATTTTTTGTGAGCATTATGGTCCCGCAAAATAAAAATTAAAAAACAAGCAAAATCTCACTCTGTGTATTTTCGATGGCCTATCTCACTCAAAAGTCGCCATTTTCTGCTGTTTGCGCTCCACTTTCATTTCACCACACACAGGTGGCACCAGCATACAGAACAAGAGGATTGGTGCATAACGTCAGAATCGGCATGTCACATCGTTGCAGGCAGCGCGCTACCTGTGTGAAGTGGTGTGAACGTGAAGCAGACACAAGGAAAAATGGCGGTGTTTGTGTGGGATAGATAGGCCATTGAAAATGCATGGGGCGGGATTTTGCTTTATTTTTAATTTTATTTCTACATGACCGTAGCGCTTACAAAAAAAATTTGAATGAAACTTCAGATAAATGGCTATCAGTCTGCAAAGTTTGGGATGGGCCAAATCTAGTCTTCTATTTTTACAGTGCGGTCGAAATTTTTTTCAATTTTTTTTTTTTTCAATTCAATTTTTTCAATTTTATTAGTAATATTTGCAATACATAGTACACAGTGGGGGCCCCGTAGCATAGCTAGAGGTGGGGCCTCCCGGAAACAATCTGAATATCATATCATATGTGGCGACAACATCAGAACAAGGTATCCAATACAGTATGGGACAAAGCACAATACGCACAAAAGAAAAAGAACAAACAAACAAATTAAATAAATATAAGAAATAAAAACAACTGAGATTGAGCAAAATTGTGACGTTTATGAAGGTGAACAGCGTAGGCGAAAAAACCCATGGCAGAAAAAAGACAAATAGTTGAAAAAGCATGCATGAAAAGAATGTGTATGAATATGAGTGTGTATATGAATATATGTGTGAATATGAAAATGTGTAACGTTTGCTAGAATAACCCTGTATATATATATTTTTTTTACCGTATTCTTCCATCTTTCTCTTAACAAAAAAGAGAGCATTAAGAAGAAGAAGAAGAAGAAGAAGAAAAAAAGGCCGCAGCAATAGTGCAATCCATTGTGTTGCGGGCGGCCGTTCAGCAGTGAACCGGGGCGACACAGTTGACGCGCGGTCTGTGGGTCGGCCGAGCTTTCGGTCGGCGGCCAACTTTGTGCGAGGTCAGGGCATCGCATCAGGCCCCAATGTGTCAGCGGCGCTCTTGCCCAACTCTCCGCCGCGTCGTTCCTTCATCTGCTCTCATTCGTTTCGCGTGGGCCGGAATTTAGACGATCGCGACCCGTCCGACGAGCGACAACGAAGGAAAAGTTCAATGTTCTGCCTATAGGGGATTAAATTTTCGAGAAAAAAGAATTCCACAAAATACCGCTCTTGGAGAGTGACTCAATTAAAAAGTTACTCGTAAGTAGGCACCGTTTTTCAGTAACTATACCGGGTGTTTCAGTTAAATCCCCGGGCTAAATAATTGGCGAACGGGTGCACCAATCCACGAACTTTCTTTTTTACAAGTATCTGTCCGATACCACCTACAAGCTGCACACCGTGTGAATGAGTGGGAGGCGCTCATTATTAAAATAAAAATGCGAATGAGTTTCGTCAAAAAGCGTATCTTCTAGAGCAGGGCGCTGTCGGCATTAAAATGGGTACTACCCCTTTTGGGACCTTCAGTGGACACCTTTTAGAGAAAAATCTGCCACCGAAGCGGGTCATTTGTTGCAGTAATTAATTGGTTTCGGTTTACGTATTTTTGTCGCGGCTGGTCGCGGCGAAGCGCAAAAGGGCGTATTTCATTGGTGTAATTCATTAATGTAAGGACGTAATTTATTGATGGATAAGGGAGTGAAAGAGCGTCCTTTTGCGCTGCGCCGCGACCAGCCGCGAGAAAAATACGTAAACCGAAACCAATTAATTACCGCAACAAATGACCCGCTTCGGTGGCAGATTTTTCTCTGAAAGGTGTCCACTGAAGGTCCCAAAAGGGGTAGTACCCATTTTAATACCGACAGCGCCCTGCTTTAGAAGTTACGCTTTTTTACGAAACTCATTTGCATTTTTATTTTAATAATGAGCGCCTCCCGCTCATTCACGCGGTGCGCATCTTGTAGGCGGTATTGGACAGATACTTGTAAAAAAGAAAGTTATTCGATTGGTGCACCGGTTCGCGAATTATTTAGCCCGGGGATTTAACTGAAACACCCGGTATGTAGTCGTGTTCAACTCGAGAAGGATAAGAAATCTAGTCGGTCAGCTCTCAAAATATTTCAGCACCGTAGATAGGATGGCTGCGCACAGAGAGGTCACGCTCCCTCCTATGCGCCAGATAATGTAAATCCGTCATTCATTCTCACTCTGCTTCCGCATTGGAAGGCTGGCCGCGCATGACACTAACCGTGGCACTATGGTGGTGACACCTGCCGAGCCCCCCATATATCCGTGGCGATAGGTTTCCACCATTAGGATAGGGGCAGGGGTAGGAAACCGCGGGTCGCTTGCGGCCCAGCTGCGCTACAGTTGCCCCCTGGCGCAGACCGGTCGCACGACAAAAATCCCGGTGTTTAGCTGGGCGCATTCCTAAAGCAAAAGAGTGTGCTCAGTGCCTTTCCCGCACTTAAAATTAACGAAATGTACGATGAAAGTCACTGAAAAAGTTAGCCAGCTGTAGGGATCGAACCCACATCTTCTGGATTGCCGGTCCAGGGCTCTACCAATTGAGCTAAGCTAACACGCCTCCCCAGCGACTTTCGGGGTGCGTCATCTGAAGGGACGACAAACCAGCCACTCACTCTCGCTCACCCTCCTTTCACTCTTACATTTTTGCTCACTCATACACACATTCATACGACGGAAATCGACGCAAGCGGCACCTGTTGAACAAGAGATAAACTGATGTTCTGAGGCTGGAACAACATAGAAGGGACAGATACAAAGAAAGCCTCAAATTGCCTAAGAAATCAACGATGAAAGATGAAAGTCACTGAAAAGGTTAGCCAGATGTAGGGATCGAACCCACATCTTCTGGATTGGCGGTCCAGGGCTCTACCAATAGACGACTTCAGAAAATCCCAGTGCTCTTTGCGCGCGCATTGCATCCTGGGCGCTTGCTGAACGGGGGAACGAAGAATAATCCTTCACATTTCGCTTTCTCTGACCTTGACACGTCGTGGACAATGGACCGGAAGGCGAGAAGTCGGAACAGTTTGGAGGCCACCCATTTCTTTCGTATTAGTAAACTCCCACAATTCAAAGGGGCGCTAAGCACTCTGGGATTTTCTGAACTCGTCTATTGAGCTAAGCTAACACCACTCTCCAGCGACTTTCGGGGTGCGTCATCTGAAGGGACGACAAACCAGCCACTCGCTCTCACTCACCCTCCTTTCACTCTTACATTTTTGCTCACTCATACACACATTTGAAGTTGATTGATTTGATTTGATTGATTGACACGTTGATTTCTTAGGCAATTTGAGGCTTTGTTTGTATCTGTCCCTTCTATGTTGTTCCAGCCTCAGAACATCAGTTTGTCTCTTGTTTAACGAAATGTGTTTGTCGTATTCTCTTAACCATAACTCTGTGAGCGCAACAAGCAAGCTTATATACAGTATTAGCGACACTTGTGCAATCCGCCTGCACTCGTGGAATGGTCAGCTTGTATATTCAACGGCGATTAATAATTTCGGCAGGCTAATTTAGACTTGTTTTAGAATGGGTTCAAATCTCATCTGCGGTCCCTGAAAAAAAAAAAGTCGACGATGGGGGACGGGGGGTGGGTGAAATATGGCCCTTGGAAGTGTAAATGTTCCAGACCCCTGGGATAGGGGAAGAAAATTAGAGGAAACTTCGTATATTTTGAACTTTCCTAGTGCTGCGGAACAGTCATATTGTCGCGCTATCAAAAGGGAACATGTTCTTACTTTTTTTTTTTTTTTCGGACGCTAACTTGAGATTTAGTTTTGGTATTTCATATCCCCTCTGCCCTCACAACGCATTTTTTCTCTCTCTCTCTCTTTTTTTCTTTTTTTCACAGACGCTTGTGATGGTTGAGTAGCACTCTTGAATCAGTCGGCACGGAATGACCCAGTTGCATTTGGCAATTGTTTTGACCAAGTGGAACTTGTTTATAGTTCTCCGAGAAGTATCGAGCTCAGGGTTCGGAAAAACCCGGGTTTTTTTAAAAAAGCCCGCCCCAGTGGGTTTTTTCGGGTTTTTCGGGTGGGTTTTTCGGTGCTGGGATTTTTTTTTCGAACTGCTGCATATGACACGCAACAGCCGTTCTCCACCTATTTTTCATGTTTCTGGAAGAAATAATTGTTTGCCGCTGTAGAATTTACGGTAAAGGAATCTCCGAAGCAGTCGTCCCTTTTCCTTCTTTTCTTTTTTCTTTTTCTTTTTTTTTTTCCTTCGTTTCTGTATTTCACCCGCGTGTGGGCTTTATTGGGTTTTTCAGCCCGGGTGGACCCAAAAAAACCCGGGTGGTTTTTTTTAAACTGGGTCCATTCGGCGAACCCATGTAACTGAGTTGCTTCCCAAGGCTGATGTGCGCGAACCGCCTAAATGGATGGGCGGCGGGCTTTATAGGCGGGCGGTTCCCCTCCTCTCATGAAGGGGGCGCCATCCGCCCTGTAGCGGCTCCGTGTGTAGCTCTCCTGTGCTCCAGCTGTTTTACCCGTCCTACCGCAGTCCGATGAACAAGCGCAGCCGCAGCGCCAGAAAGAGGACAAGACACCGCTATCGCTTTGAAACAGAAATGTGTCGGCACTGTGGGGGGTCGCGACTTGTGGATCGAGTGAAAGTCAGTCTTGGGTGATAATAAGTTATACAAATAACTTGTAATTATAAGTAAAGTAAGTAAAATAAAGTAAGTAAAAAAGTAAAAAGTAAGTTATAAGTAAAAGTAAGTATTGTAAAATAACTGTAATTATACTTCCTAGAATTTTGTCATCTCGTACGCGACCCCAGGATTGGCCACGGACTGACTCTCACCGTGCTGTTAGGCAGTGGTGGCCAGTAGTTAGCTACATGTAGTTAAACTACCTGATTGTAGTTCCGATTTTGCCGCAAGAACACTACGAGGCATTGTTGCTGATGGACAGTGTATGGATGTAGTTAAAATACATTGCGGTAGTTAAAGAAGTAGCTTTAGCTACTCCCCTGAAAAGTAGTTGAACTACTAGTTAGACTACTCCATCACGAAGGGGTTAGTAGTTATAGATAAACTACCGTAGAAGTAGTTATTGGCCATCACTGCTGTTAGGGCCCGCGAGAAATCCTCTATTTATAACGGGGTATCACTATGCTATAGGACAGTACATTTTTTATAGTTATTTATTCGTCCTTCTTGTTTTTAGAAGGTAGCTAAACTGTAAAGTAACTAGGTTATACCTTCACATGATAACTGTAGCTGCAACTATACTTACAGAAGATATTCCAAGTACCGGGGTTTGTCATTTTATTTCAACTTTTTTCAATTTTATTTCAACTTTTCTTCAACAATCTTTGAACTTTCCGCACCGGTAGCACAACACAATAAAAAAACAGCAACTTAGAAAGTAGACGTTACAACGTCTACTTTCTAAGTTGCTGTTTTCTTATTGCGTTGTGCTACCGGTGCGGAAAGTTCAAATTAAGCTATAGTTACATTTCAAGAGGAGTAACCGTAAGTAATTCTTTCGGAGCTAATTGTAACTTAGTTATTATTTTCAGTAACTTATACCCACGACTGTTCAAATCTGGGGCCAAATCGAGTTGCGGGCTGCATTGACCTTACGCTACATCACGAAAGGCCACAGAGAAAATAAAGGAGGCCCTAATCACTATTAAAACAAACGTATATTAGGAAAGGCAGTTGAGTGTATTTGTTGTGCAGCCGGACAGCGTACACGCGGGAATTGAGAAACTCCACACATCAAGAGAAACGATTCCTGCGTGCAGTTTTCAATCATCATTGAAATCAATTACCATCGAACCAGAGCCGGTGTATAACGCCACTAAGCGTGACAATTTCTCAACGACAGATTATACACGCTTGGTGTTCAGTGGCCATCGATTTCAATGGTGATTGAAGACTGCCCAACCTTGTGACAGCCTGGGTATTATAGTAGCCTTCCGGAGGGATACGCAAAAAAAAAAAAAACTCGATTGAAAGTTGAGTGTGTGCGATGAACTTTTTTTTTTTTTTTTTCAAACCGTTTGGCTCATTTTTCGTGAAACACCCTGTATAATGTATCCACTTTTTGTCTATTATTATTGCGTGCCTTTTATCTATCACGCTCTAAACTTTATTTCTCCTTTGTACCTTTTTTTTTTTTACTCGCACAAGTAATTCCTATTCTTGTTCGCTATATGTATGTTTGCACTGTCACCTGATAAAGTATATACAGAGTATAGTACTTCCAACTCTCAAAATAGTACAAAGAAAACAAAGCAGCAGTGAATGCAGCATTCTCTCTCAAAGCTCCAGTGTCACGCTAAAATTGAATTGGATTGCTTGGGACATCAAACGCGGGAAGCTTCGGTTGAGAAGTATTTCCTGTCTCGTGTTCCGGTTGTACGAACTTTGGCACGATCTTGTCAATTGGTCTCCATCGGTTAATCGAATTCTGGAAAGAAAAATTATCTATACAATAGTTCGCTATCTATTCCTCGGTCACATTGTACTGCATGGCCAGTGAGGAGGAAAAAAAAATCCTATCTAATTATCCGGTGTCAGCTGATGAAGTGGTTAACCCTGGCCGCAGGGACAAGACATCCTTCTTTTGTTTCCTCCTTTCCCTTCCTCCTCCCCCTTGCTCTGGTTGCTGAACGATGAGCATGGATTACGCTGTCGCCTCAGTTGTGCAACACGGTGAATAGCGATACTGATTTAATATGTAGTGGTATTCCAAATTTGTAAGGAATGTTTTTCTTGTTTTTTTTTTTTCGCGTAGTAGTATCTCGAAAGTAAGGCGGTAGCTGTGATCAAATAATAAAGTATTATTTAAAATGAGTACGCAGTGGCATATAAGTCTGGCCGACGACAAATCAACGTCTTGCTGGCAGCGTACAAGGTTGCGTCGGGGTATACATAGAAAAATCCTCAGGTGGGCGAAATTTTAGCGCACTCTGTAAGCGGAGCTAGCGGACGCAACGCGATAATGCTTTAGAATATATAGGGTAAGCGAAACTTGCAGCGTCATCATGCGGTAGCCACATTATTAAATACGTATACGTTATATCCTATAAACACGGTAAATGAGATCCTACTTGTCTTATATCACGTCAAAGAGGAACGATACAGGATACCATCTGATCGTAAAAGTTCTTATATGGTCACCATCAAATGGGTTGGTGTATATACAGTGAACCCTCGTTATTATGACCATGGTCGTTCCCGAAAATTTTGGTCATAATGCAGAATTGTCATACTAACGAGGTGGATTTGCAGAGGTTTCACTGCATTGTTCCCCAGGAGTATGGTCGTAAAGCGCGTATGTCAGATTATCGGGAGTCATATTAACGAGGGTTCACTGTACTCGCTGGTACAGGATCATCGCCAGCGTCTGGCGTCGTCCTTGACACGATGTGTCCGGTCACATAAAGCCACGAGTTGTCAATGTGGATACCAAATTTCTGTGCCTCGGTCACTTTCGTCTAGTAGGGAAATAAAAAAATAAAAAAGCCATCGTATTACTAAGTAATTGCAAACTATATATTTCCCTTTCAGACAATACCCTGGTTCTGGTGCGTGTGCAGCGGTAACGGGTCGGCCACCGCGCCATGGCCCTCTTAAGTTGCAACGCCGTCCTGGACTGCGATCACGACAGCACCCGTAGCAGCACCGGAGAAAAGTTGGTCCACAGCTATCGAGCAGCTGAACGCCCCCGCAGCTTCGAATTCAGCCTCGGATTCAGCAGCTGAACGCCCCCGGCGCGCGCATCAAGGTCCAGACGGCGGAAGGTGAGACATCAATTGAAAGAAATAATAATAATGAAATAATGATGATAAAAATAATTTTATTTTTCCACTCTATATACATTTGCAAACTACTGCAGGCCCGTCTAAGCCGAAAGACTTGTGACACTGGGGCTGAGGCAGTCTAGCGACATTCACAGACATTCATAGAATAATTCATGGGAAGTTTAAACAGGCAGTAAAGAAAACAATTCTCTTCATCCACTACTGGCAATAATACTGCTTACGTAATTGTTTTTTTCAGCCTGAACCTTGAATTGATTAGCAAAAATACGGGAGTGAGTTGGTTAAAGAGACGTGGAACGTAACACATTCTTCGGCAAAATCCGTATTTCGTAAACGAAAAAGGTACAGTAAATTTAAAAGGTTGATTTCGTGTAGGGCGGGCAACCTCCGCTGAGAATTTGAAACGTGAGAGCCAAAAGTGCTTAAGGACAGTGCAATATTTAAAATATAATGGCAGAAAAAATAATGGAATAATGATGATAATATTCGATCAACCGATCGTCAAGTAATCTCACGCGATGTACCGTTACGAAGCCGGAATCCCCGCCTAAAGCCCCCTCCCCCCCCCAAAATGAACATAAGTCATACACAATTGACCCCCCCCCCCCCCACAAGAATCGCTCCGCGCGCGCGCGCGAATGTAGTGCCGCGCGGCCAAGTGGGAACTGGTGGGCAGACTTGTACCTAACACGTTACAAGTAATTGCGTTACTTGTAATCAATTACTTTTCGTGTAATTTTTCGAGTAATCAATTACATTTTTGAACACGTAATTTTTCAAGTAATTCTACTTACAATTTTGAGTAATCAATTACCGAGTAATCAGTTACTTTTGAAGTACAGTCTGACTCGAAATAACAATGCTCTGTGACAAATTTCCTGTGTCTTTTGTTGGGCTACTCCACTAGAGTAAGCGAAAAAAAAATATATTGTTACTTCTCACGCGCGCTATTTTAGCTGTCCCAATCATTTGGAAGTTATTTTTTTTTGTTTTTTTTTTGTTTTTTTTTATTTTTATTTTTTTTTATTTTTTTTTTCGAAGCACACAGGGGCGGAAATTTTTGCATGAATCGAAAGTAACGGCCCGAGTAGCGCGTTACTTTTATACTCGTTACTCAATTACATTTTGAGTCGAGTGATTTGTAACGGTAATCAATTACTTTTTTGGAGTAACGGGCACGAGTCTCCTGGTGGGGGAGAGAGAGACTGCACTACATCACGAAGCGGGGTCGACTCGTGCAAAGGCTGGTAGCCAATCGCAGGAGCCTTCCACAAAGGAGTGGGCGGTCCCATTTGTAGGAGTTAAGTTGTTACTGACTATAGTACTTGGGAGGGGTTCTATATACTGTACAGTCAACCCTCGATTTATGAACACCCTCGGTTCCCCGAGAAATCGTTCATAAATCGAGGGATTCATAAATCGAAAATTCAGTTAACTGAGTACTATCGAGCAAATGCAACAGTATTTCCGGGTTGGGATTGTGTTTATAATGCCATATATTGTGTAATTTTGCTTTTTGACCATGCCTTCCGCTGTGTCAACCTTCGAAATAAGAGATGTCACCACATTTCGCACTGGACTGGTCTCAGATTTACTCCGGGATTTTTAACCTCCGTTTATTAATCTCCGGGTGACAGCGACCACCTTATTCATCAACTGAGGTCAGGAACACTTGGTCGCACCTTGTGCGACCCCGGAAAACCAGTTTGTTGTTCGAATTTCGAGAGGGTTAAGAACCGAGGGTGCAACATCTGGAAAACGTTTTGTCCGTTCAGGCGTCATTCGTAAGACCACGGAATTATCCCTTTGAAGGTTTCTGTTGACCTCGGAACGATCCGTTCATAAATTGAGGGCAAAAACGCTAGGCAACTCCTAGTTTGGTTCCCAGAAATTCCGTTCATTATTCGAATATCGAGGTTCATAAAACGAGGGAAAAATGAATGGAAAAAAGTTTGGTTCCCCGTGCTCGTGTTCATAAAACGAGGGAATTCATAAATCGAAGGTTCATAAATCGAGGGTTGACTGTATATACTGTTCCTATATCCTATATACCCCTCCCGAAATATTTTTCTAACTATACGCCACAGATAGAGTCTGAGTTCCGCGCACGGAGCAATGAAATAGGTGACGACACACTCCGCATGCACGCACCACAAATGTGTCTTTGCGTTTGACGCGTTCGAGCACGCTATTCTCTTGCGTGCGCAAAAACCATTCCTTACGCTGCGTGTAAAACTCTCAAATAATCCCTCGCGGATCGAATGCGGGTGGAGCTCGAGAGAACGCGGTCGGTTGCGGATTTTGTCCGGGCGCGCTTGGACGGTAAAAGGCTCGTAGACCTTTTAACAAAAGCAAGCGCCACCTGGGAGAGTGACGAAATCTGGGCTTTGTTGGTATGAGACCATATTGCTGCTGAGCGCTATAAGACGAGGACTTGAGAAGGAACACAGCACATGCGCTAACTTCCAACACTTTAATGAAATTTGTTAATACCCCAATATTTGTTACCCCAATTTGCTAATAAACCCAATGTGTAATCATAGGAAGGAACCCAGACAGAACAGCTAGAGAGATTATAGAGGCCCAAACAATTAAGGATTTGGGTCAGACCTGTGTCGGTGTTCCTTCCATTGCTTTATCTGACAGGGAGCTGACGTACCTCGACACGTGTAAAAGTAGAAAGAACCCAACCCGCAGGTGGCCAGAAGCGTTTAAGCAGCTGGTACGACAAATTTCATTAAAGTGTTGGAAGTTAGCGCATGGGTCTCGTCTTATAGCGCTCAGCAGCAATATGGTCGCCACCTGGGGCACGCAAGGGATCATGGGAGCTTGGGGCGCCTTAGAGCATATACGAGACGGCCAGAGGCGGAGGTAGAACAACAACAACATCAACATTCCCGGTGTGCGCAGCAGCAACGTCTGCCGGGGTAAACCATAACCATACCATAACCGAAGCAGACGACGAAGCACTGTCGCTCAAAGTTCCCATGCTGCTTTGCGCCGCGCGCCTGGTGGCGCGCGCATCTTTTTAAAATCGTCTATTGGCACGTACAAGAGACCACATTCGATATGAGAAAGCATTTTGGTGAGTTTTAGTGCTATCCCCTTTGCATACGCGAGGGATAGCGTTGGTGGTCCCGCGCACTCGCAAAACATGGAGAGCTTAGCGCAGTGCCCAGAACCACCATGCTGTCCTATATCCCTTACGACCGCAATGGCGATAGCCTATATTTAGGGCCTGACTTTTTCGGGTTTTATTTTTGGCCAAATTCGGGGGGTAAATATCGGGTGACATTTTTCATTTGAAAATTCGGGTTAAATCCCGTTACGGCATATTCTGTCGTCAGGAATTCGGGTGTATTCGGGTGATTTTTTTTTTGTTTAATAAAAATTTGTCTTAACATGGAACTAATGTTTAGCAATGTTATCAAACTTTATTTTAATGCGCGCTTACGAGTGTGCCACGCGACCCGGATGTTTTCGGGTAGATTCGGGTTAAACCCGAATTTTACAGATTTCGTTCGGGGGGTAAATATCGGGCGGATACGGGTTTAACCCTAAAAAGTCAGGCCCTACCTATATTAGACCGGAATAAAGCGATCACATCCCCCCCCCCTCCATTTTCAACTTACCAGCCTTCCTGGTCGAATGACTGGCAATTATTTGGCTCTGTTCTTGGCCGGATTATTTAATCCGGCCATGAGACTCGTTATTCAAGGCGAACTATCCGCGAGTGCTGTAACTTGGTCGCATTTCTTGGCAGAGTTCCTAACAAAGACATGTGAGCGACCGCGTCCTTTTTTTACGGCCTCGGCCGATGGGCCGTTTTGTGGCCGACCTCGTTTTCCGCCTGCCTTCACTTCCGGTGATGTCATGGCCCACGAATAAGGTCACGCACTGGCAGGTCATCACCTTCCACCTGCTGCTCCGTACTGCTCGTCTTCTTCGTCATTTTTTTCTCTTCTACCTTTTGTCTTTTGACTTCTGGACACATTCCCTGCTAACGTGCACCAATATTTTCCTTTTTTTATCAAAAATACAGTATTGTTAGCTCACGTGTATCGTAGTCGCTAGAGTCACTAAATAAGCTACGCTTCAGAGTACCGACACTGAGCCGCCATGTTGTTTCGAATGACCTCCAGCGCCATCCATTTAGCGCTCTTCGAAGTGTTGTCTTCTTCCACTGCTGAACTTCACCTTCATCTATTTCTACTGCCAAAATAGAGGTGGGGCTGGAGGTCATCCGAAACAACATGGCGGCTCTTTTTGCCTCAGTGTCGATACTCTGAAGCGTAGCTTATTTAGTGACTCTACGATTTATATGTCTGACCAGCTCGCGAGCTGGTCAGACAAAAATGCGTTCGTGCATGCATGAAGAGGAAGCTCTCGCGCTGCGTTGCAGCTGCACGTTTTCTCCCTTTCACTCTCTCTCTCTCTCTCTCTCTCTTTCACACACTCTCTCTCACGTATATTTGACGGGCTTTCGTTCATAACTTTAAACTTTCGAAATCATATATCTCTGGAAACGTTCATGACGTCCAAAAGGATCTGCATCTTTCTCCAGCAGTACAATAGCAGCTCCATCCAATGGAATGGAATGAAGAGCATACCTTCGCTAATCGTAACGTGCGATTGGTCGAGGCTTCGTCATTGCGTCTTTCAACACGTTCAGCATCTGCTGAGTTATAACACGGTAGCTATCGAGGGACCGTGGTTATAACCTTATAGCTACTTCAGCAGAATCGTATGGGGGGGGGGGAAGTGTCGTCTGATTCATCCACAGTCTTGTTTCCATAGCGGAACAAATCATGCGATTATGTCAGCGCAGGATGTGCTGTGTGACGTGCATGTACAGTGAACTCTCGTTAATATGACCCCCGATAATCTGACATACGCGCTTTACGACCGTAGTCCTGGAGAGCAATGCAGTGAAATCTCTGCAAATCCCCCCGTTAATATGACAATTCCGCATGATGACCAAAATTGTCGGGAACGACCATGGTCATAATAACCAGGGTTTTCACTGTACAATGAACAGTAAATAGGTGTAACTCGTTACCGTAAACAAGTTACTCTTCGCTAACTTTTAACAAGTTTAACGCTGTACCTTTTACTTCAAGTAACTTCTTGAGGTATCCGTTCTTTCTTTTTTGTGTGTGTGTGTTACCTTTGTCGAAGTAACCTGGCGGGGTAAGTTCAAAGTTCTTCCCCGCTTTATCCCATTGGTTCAAAAGTTCCTTTTGTTCAAGTATCATGCGACGTATCTGCTCTGTGCGTTACAAATTTTTCGACGCTATTATTTTTGCACAAGCTTTTTAGTTTATTACGCCCTATTTGTGTTTGTTGCTTGTTTAACAGTTAACTTTGTTTTTGTTCGGCGGTGGGCTATTCTTTTTCAGACCTAGCGGTTGTTGATGACCACCTGATGAAGAATTGGATGTATTAGTATTGTTATTCTGGTGCACAAATATCGCGATCTGTCTCCTCCTCCTCCTTCTCCTCTAATGAGAGCATGCATTCGGAGACTAGATAGCGACGGTAATACCCCGATAAGGAGTGACTTTTTCGGGTTAAATGCCTTTCTTTTTTTTTTTTTTTGGATTCGGGGGGTAAAAATCGGGCGCTATTTTTAAATCTGCAATTCGGGGAGAAATCGGGCGATAATTGTGCCTTTGGGTGTTATCAGGTGTGTTTGTTTCTCCTCTTGTCTATTAAGTCCTTTCCTAATCTCTCTTTTATTGTATTTTTGCGGGATCGTGACCTTCCAGCGGTAGTGCCCGAAGGCATAGACAGTGTTGACACACGTGAGTGCATTGCTATGGGAACGTAAGTGACCCATTCTTACATGTGTTCACACGTGGCGACCTTTGCTCGTCTTCTGTGGAAACGTCACTTGAAGATTTCATAGTGACTGGAATTCGGGGAGAAATCGGGTTTAACCCGAATTGGTCGGAGGTCAGTTCGGGGGGGGGGGGGGGGATAACCGGGCGGAATCTGGTTTAACCCGAAAAAGTCACACCCTACATCCACCATAGCGACCAATAGTGGCTGAGAGCATTGTGTAGATGAATAAGATGCTATACACTTGGCTCGGTTCTACGAAATGTGCGCAGATGATTTTTGTTCTGAAAATGGCTTTAGTATCAGGCGACCGAAGAGATCAGATATTCTCATTTGAAACAACCTCGTAGCTTTTATAATTAAAAAGTTCGAAAATTAATTACCCCGCTAATTAATTAACAAGGGGCGATGAAAAAAATATTTTTGGATAGACCACACAACTGCCAAACACGTACAGTTGGTTCCATTTGTGTCCAGCACTCCGTTTTGTTTTTTTTTCTTTAGCCCCTGGTCCCTTTTCGGTGGGACACCCTGTATACGGTAAATATCTTTGACATCACCGCGCAACACGTGTTGGATTAACGCTAAAGGCCACTACGCCCATGATCCTTCATCCATTTGTTCTTTCTATTGGACCCACGCGCCTGATTACGAAACGGACTTTCGTAAACCGGCAACGGCAGCACAACGTTATGTGGATGCCACAGTCAACACTGAACCCTTTTTCAGTTCTACAACCTCCGTGTAGGGACAGATATTCCCTAGCCTGCCTCCCCCCCCCCCCCGTTTTCTCCGTATACCACCACTTGTGGCGCGCAGGCGTGCCGTTTTTGTTTGAAACAGACACACACACTTCAACGCCACTGAAGCGAAAGTATGGTTGCTCAAGCTCCGCGTGCGTGCATTCTCTGCCTCCCCCCCCCCCACCTCTTTGCACCCCCCTCTCCCCTTTACCGGATTGCCTTGTGTTCCTTTTTGCTGACGGTGCCGTTGCTGCGCCGCTTTCCACACGGCTCAATGTGCGGGCGGTCGTTTGGCAGTTTATTCCGCAATTTCGCTATGTCATTTCACCCCACTTTTCTCGTGTGACCTATTAAGCGAAGAACACAAAAGTTTGTTCCAAGCCCGCGATTCGTAACCGGAAGTTGAACGACTTTCGTTTTCGTGTCACCAAAGACTTCTCTGGCCGTCTGCGTGGACCTGTCGTCTGCTTTTGCTGTTGCATGTCGTCTGCCCGTGAGTTGTCGTCTGCTTCGCGTCTTTTCGTCGTCTGCGTGGAAAGCAGACGATCGGACACAGAAGTGGAGCAAACGTGTTTTTTCGTCTCCCGGAAGTAGAGAAACGGTGTTGGCGGCTATACTGCGTGTGCTTCCGGTCGAGCAGTTGGTCCAACATGGTGCTGAGGAATAACAGCAGCGATTCGAACGGTCAGTGACGTTTGAGTATCGTATTTAAAAGCTGAATACGCGCGTTCGTTGGACGGCAGCCATGACACCATTGCACGCTGCTTTCGCTCGGATCGGCGCGCAAGGTTGGGGTATAGATGTGGACCTTAGCTGGATTTAGGTTATAATGGGTTAACAGTGAGTGAAAGACGCGTATGTATCAACGCGAATCATAAGGCTTCAGAGCAACACCGTCCGAGTGTTGCCGCGGTGTTGTCCTTCGCCATCTCTCCGGAATCTTAATGCGTATGACGTTGTATGGACGAGTGCCAGTTTGACGAGATTTCTCGCTAGCGTTCAGTCTTGTGGTTCCGTACCAAAATAGATAACCATATCCGCACGTGTCGGTTGATAAGCGAACATCTGATCGAGCGATGTGAGAAATGGCATTGTGTTTGTCGTACTGGTTGACCGTCAAGGTACAAGGTCGCCCCGCTGCAAGGTACACGTCCCATTGGGGGACTTGAGTGACAGCCTTGTGCTTTGGAAATGAAGTCGGTACGGCAAAAATGACACCAATTTCTGTAGCCGGGTGCCATAACATAAAACGGTGCGGGTCACCTGGGACGATTTTCCGCCCGTCATGCATTGTGACAATTTCACAGCTGGTTGGCCATCTAAACTCGCGCGGTGTTTACCACTGGTTCATCACATCATACACGTGTTGTACTGCACGCTAGGGTATTGAGGGTAAAATAAATAAGTTAATTAGTAAAATAATTATATTTATCTCCATTCATTTCGGAAATTCGTCCCACTTGAAGAATCTCCTGCGTCGAGCTCTGACGTCAGAAGGGAGAGAGCCTCGGCCATTCCCCCGGGGGTTTTCGATATAGCGCGTGACGTCACAGCAGCGTGGGTTTCAGTATTTGGCGGTGGGCCCACTTTCTATCCTAGTACTCAAACGAGCAAGATGGCGGAGTGGGTTAAAGCGTCCGGTCTCTGGTCGCGCTGAAGAGCTGCTTGGATTCGAATCCTACCGGCGGCTGTGCTGAGGTTTTCCCTGGGTTTTCCGGCTGATTTTCCGGGCACAGTTCGCCCCCCCCCCCAAAGTCTGTCCAGGACGCATACCAACCCCCCTATCCCCTTCTCCTTCGTGCTGCCGTCTCTCCATCTGTCCACGTCTGTACTCCGCTCATAGCCGCAGTTGCTTCGTGGCGCTAACACGTAAAGTCGGTGCTCGATACGAAAGACATTCGCGTGATCCTTCAGGGAAAAAAAGTCTGTAGTATCCGGAGTACGCTACATACGAAATATACTTTAAACTCGCGCTGTTGCAGCATATAGCCAAGGTCTGCCTGCTAATAATAACGTAAGGAATGTAAACAAAACGAAAGATGAGGTCCGTTCCAACGAGCGCAGGCCGTCGTATGTAACCGTCTGTTATAAATTTTGCGACATACGTAGGAGCTACGCAAATTTTTTAGACGAGAGTTAGGGGGGGGGGGGGGGGGTGACGACTTCTAGAACGCGTTAAAAAATATATGGTTCAAAAATATACGTTTTAAAATGATTTTTTTTTTACAAATAGCTCGCGTAAAAATAACCGACACCCAATAACACGCTCATAAAAAACACGGTTTTTAAAATATATCGCTCGTAAGTCTACCATGAGAAATAAATCGCTGAAGAATATATCACCAAAAAATAAATGGTTTCAAAATATCTCCAAAAATGGGACCCGGCGGATAAACACGTGTCAGTTGCTCGTTTGTTTTCAGCGCCATCTCACGAAGAAAAAAAAAAAAAAAGGAGCAGTCTCAACTTTTATTCATCTATATTTTTCTTTCCTTTTTTTTTTTTTTTTTTTTGAGCCCGTCGGCAACACAGCCACCTTGCCCTTGCACTGTAAACAACCCCAGTGGAACCTTCGTGTATGGTCGTGCCTTTGTTTGGTTCTAATTGGTATAATGTTTAACTATCAAGATGCATAGTCTTCCGTCACCAACATAAATCACGCGCACACAATCGCAACAAAGACATCGCACGTCGTGGACGACACGAAGTTTGAATGTCCATATGGCGAATCGTAACGTAACTCAAAACTCAAACATTATTCAAAGTTGTTTCAAAACCCTCCTTCGTACACTCTAAGAAAAAAAGGAGTAAAACGGGGAGTAATTGCAGCTTCTACTCCCCTAGTCTGCAATTACTCCCCATTTTAGTCCCCTAACCCGACATTTAGTCCCGACATTTACTCCCCAGGACTGCAGATCGTCACGAAACTTCGCGAATGGTCTCCTGAATGCGACAGTCTACGTAAATAAGTGCCCTAGGTCAATTTGAGCGGCATAAGGCTGTATAACTCACACAACGTAGCAATTTTCCAGCCACACAGAGTAAGAAACAGTTAGCGCATATTTCTTCGCAAATTGTGCGCTATGTATGGCGCAAGATTTTATATCACGCGATATACCACGGTTGACGGTTTGCTTCAAAGTATTTTCATGCATGCACACGAATCATGTACTTGGGACTCTTACAACTGCGCGGAAAATGCAGTTTACACTCTGTGACATTCATTTACTTCCGTGCAGTTACTCCTGAAAGGGACCATTTTTTGTGACAGGGCATTTAGTCTCCAAAAGGAGTAAAAGGACTCCTTTTTTTCTTATAGTGTACTTGGTATGAAGAATGACGTCGTTTTCGGCTGTCATCACGCACAATGCGCCTGTGGTCACCTCTCTTCACCTTATAAACAAACAAACAAACAAGTGGCAGCCTTCGAGTTGGTGGTGATGTTGATGATGGTGATGTCCAGGTGGTGGTGGTGATGTTGCCACTGCGTGCCGTGGCCAACTACAATTACAACACGGGCACACATTCATTCAAAGTGTCACAGCCTGTAAGCACTAAACTATAAACTGAACTATAAACACTAAACTAAAGCATAAACTGTAAACACAGAAGGCAGACAGCGTGCGCCGCCTCGCACTCACCTGGCCAGTGAGATCCCAGGGCTTGGGAACTACTTGCGGCAGCGGATTTTGTGGTTTACCCCCGCCCACGTGACCCGAGGCGCCAATCCCCGATGAGAGATTTTGAAACATATATTTTTGAAGGCATAATTTTGACAGTATATGTTTCTGAACGTTTATTTTTCGACCGAGATTTCTAACCGAACATTTTGGGGGGTATATTTTTGGCAGTATATATTTTTCGCGATCTATTTTTAATACCTTTTATATAGCGAATAACTATAGCATCACGTGGAAATAGACAATGTTATATATTTATGTTCTGAGGGATAATCATTATCTCACTCTCATTATCACTATCAGAGCATTGAAGCTCCTAAAAACGGCACTATCTTTTACTCGTATTGTTTTATCTCTAGTCACACGTAAGCTAAGAACTATAATATTCAAATAAACACAAACTATACCTTGGCGAAAGAACATTAATACATGGGGACTATTATAAATTCATGCAGTGTGTCTTATCTATACACGCACTTGATGATTCTGAACAGAATGTGTAACACTGAAATCTTGACTGGAACTACGAATTTTTTTTTTTAATTTCCATGTTTCTTTTATATCAACGTCGTTTTCCTTTTATTTCTTCACCTTCCAAATTTTTATTATACATTCACTGCTCACTGTTGGCCCTTAATTCCACCGATCACCGCCACCGGCAGCCGCGAGGAAGAAGCACAATGTTGCCATACACTTTCAATTTTATGTCGAAACTTGGTTCGACGCAATATATAATAGGTGGAAATGTATAGGAAAAAGCCTTGGCACAACAATATTTTTTTTTTTTTTTCGACGAGGCCCCCTTGTCTTGGATGTAAAGTAGGTTTCGGGGTGATGCTCGCCTATGTGGGCTTTGGCTAGAAAAGCCGCCGAGAATAAGAACGGAGCCAAGGCAAGGCCAAGGACGGGAGAGGAGGAGGAGAGAGAGGGGTGCGCTGTCTGTCACTCACCCCAATGGACGGCCTCAAATATTTTATCTTGTACTGTGACAGTATTCATTTTTTCGCCGTTGACCTAATATGAACGAATTTCGTGGTCGTAATTTTTCCGCGAAGTGTTGACCCCGATGGCGAAAAAAACTTTTTTTTTTAAAGCAACTGTGGCTATGAGCAGCTTACGTGCGTGAACTGATGGAGACAGGGGGGGGGGGGGGGGGGGGTTAGTATGCGTCCTGGTCCGACTTCCGGTGGAACTGTGCCTGCATTTGTCTGGAAAGTCTGCGGGAAAACCCAAGGAAAACCTCGGACAGCACAGTCTGTGCCGGGGTTCGAACCGCGCGTCGCCAGAAACGCAGAGGAAACGGTTTAAGTCTCACGCAAGTCTAACTTGATCAACTGAGTGCAGCTTATTATTGTACTCTCACTGTGTGCGGGGAAAATTATTATTCTTTTTTTTTCAACACTTTCTCTCTCCCTCTCAACACTCAGGCATGCACGATGCAATGAAGCACATCTGTAAAAGTGTCAGAAACCCTTTTAAGACCACTGAAATTAACCACTTATACACCACGAGCGTTCGCTGAGAAGGAAGGAAATGCACCATGCACACTTAAGTGAAGTTAGTAGCTATAAGTAAGAGTGGTTTTAGTGTCACAACTTGCAGTTCTTATATAGCAGTGGTGAGCATAATAGTAAACAATAGTGCTAGTAATGCTCACATACTTATGTTATAGCTCGGTTGTGAACATGGTAGCTGAATTTGTTACTTTTTCAAAACTGTAACAAGTTGTGGTTGCAATTACCCAAGTCAGGATAACTTACGATCAACGATCATGACATCAGATGTCATGAAAGATGGAAGTCACTGAAAAGGTTAGCCAGCTGTAGGAATCGAACCCACGCCTTCTGGATTACCGGATCAGGTGCCAGTTGTCGTCAATGAGATTCAGCTACAGCTTCAGTCCAAATATAACCCTGCCCACCAGGGATCGGGGAGCCGAAGCTAAGACTGAAGGGGAACTACTCGAAACCGAAGTTGTTGTCATTATTATTAGTTATTTATTTATTTTGCTGAGAGAAACCGAATTTTGTATCATACCATTGAACTGAACGGGAACTAAACTAAACTGAACTAATCTGAAGCGGTTCGCGAGACAGTTAGGAGGAATGCTTGCTTTTTCGAGTCACTTCCGCAATGGTCCATTCGATGATACGGCGCGAACTAATCTTTCTACAATTACTTACTAACTGTTACAGCTTGTAATGGTGGTACGACGTTACGATTGGTGACCTTACGTCGCGAAAGTAGTTTCTGTATATTGGTTTTGATTCATTTTGCTCGCTGGAGGTGTCTTTGGCGTGCTCAACAGATCGTAGAACGCTGCCATCTTTTTTTTTTTGCGAGATCGACGTATAGAGGGCGACACTGTCACCTTTCTAGTGTCGATAACACGCGTGCCGATGTTTGAAGTTGATGGTTCTTCTCCATAATTCTTGTGTATATTCACCGGAAGATCACTGGTACGATACCGTGTATTCACACGAGCGACATCCTCACGGAATGTTCTAGTGGAAGAAAAAGCGAAAACACTGCTTGCAGAGACTGCTTCCGTCCCGTGTTATGTTGAGCATTCACACGGTGCCGAATATCGGGAGCGGCCATACTGCGCATTTAGCAGACGACACTTAGCAGACGACACCGTCAGCGTGTTTACCTGTCGTCTGCTTCCGAATATCTTGTGGCTGTGTCGCTCGTGCTCACGTGACAGCAGAAAGCTATGACGCTTTTCGCATCTTCCGCTTCTGGGGGATGTCGCTCGTGTGAATACACGGATACTGTTCGGTTCGCCAATGCTCCGCCTGCTGCACTGAACGCGGAATAAACGTTTAGTAAACGCAGACGACGCGTTCACACTAGGGTAGTTCTGCGTCCTCCGCAGCGCGGCGACACCGTTCGATCTCGGAGCAACCCGCATGAGTTTACTATGAGATGCAAAGTAGTGTGCTACATGCCCCATACGTGCCTTGCGTATGCTTACGCTCGAAAGTGCCCCCATGTTTTATGGACAGAGTTCGCTCCCCGCGTTCTCCGGCTGTCTACCATGCATAACGCAGGCTCTTTTTACTGCTTTTACTGCAGGGTTTTTTTGTGTGTGTTTTCGATCGTAAATATCCTCATTCATGTGCGGCCGGTGCCAAGGAAATGTGCGCTCATTGTGTGTTTCACAGTCTTGATTGATTGGCGTGGAGCAGCGAACCGACGTAGCAACGCCAAAGGTCGTTGGGCTCTTTTTCTTTCTCTCCCATGTCAGGCGAGATGTGGGTCAAGGCTTCGGCCGCCGCTCCATAAACCTCTCCCTCTCTCTCGGTGACACTGGGAGAGAGGGAGCCATTGCGGGGGAGGAGGGCGCAGGCACGTGTGACTCCCCCCCACGCGGTTCGTTTTCACGCCCATAGGTGGCGCTAGTTTTCCTTAGATGAACTCTAGTTCTCCTTAGACAGGACAGCAGGAAGGAGTGGGGCGACAGGGGGGTTCGTATGCGTCCTGGCCCGACTTTAGGGGAACTGTGCCGACATTTTTCTGGAAAGTCTTCGGAAAACCCAGGGAAAATCTTAGACATTGCAGCCGTTGCCGAAATTCGAACCCTCGTCACATCCCAATCTGCGTCGAAAACGATCATCCAAGTAGCTATGCCACGGAAGCTGGTAGATTAAATTCCGAATGCGAGTAAAACGCCTGGCGGTACAAATACCAAGGAGCACTGAACATTTTATTCGGAGATTAACCGCGGAGCCTACGGTGTTCCGCAGCAGTGTCAGTATCCATACTATATTAATATCGGAGCATAATTGGGCGCTGTTTTCCGCGTATTCGCACGAGCGACATACTCACGGAAGATTCTAGCGGAAGAAAAAAAGCGGAAAAGTTCCGCCCCGTGTTGTGTTGAGCATTCACACAGTGCGGACTCCATGGAGTGGCGTATTGCGCATTTAGCAGACGACACTTGGCAGACGACGCCGTCGGCGTCTTTTCCTGTCGTCTGCTACGGAATATCTTGCGGCTGTGTCGCTGGATATTCCCCGCGGTTAGCGGTGGACGTAAAGACATGACAAGCAGAAAGCTATGACATTTTTTTTCGCATTTTCCGCCTCTGGCGAAATGTCGCTCGTGTGAACACACGGTTTACGGCACAACCTTCTCGCAATCGCGGTTACTTTTTTTCTTCGTATTTCTGCGCCCCCGCAAACGCGACCCTACTTCTATTGTCGGCATCTCATCTCACGCATCATACATAGGGCCTGACTTTTTCGGGTTTTATTTTTGGCCAAATTCGGGGGGTAAATATCGGGCGATATTTTTCATTGGAAAATTCGGGTTAAATCCCGTTACGGCATATTCTGTCGTCAGGAATTCGGGTGTATTCGGGTGATTTTTTTATTGTTCAATAAAAATTTGTCTTAACGTGGAACTAATGTTTAGCGATGTTATCAAACTTTTTATTTTAATGCACGCTTATGAGTGTGCCACGCGACCCGGATGTTTTCGGGTAGATTCGGGTTAAACCCGAATTTTACAGATTTCGTTCGGGGGGTAAATATCGGGCGGATACGGGTTTAACCCTAAAAAGTCAGGCCCTAAATTCATACAGAGCAAGAATTTGAACGTGAAGGCACAAAAAAAAAACACACGAGATGCAGTCCGGTCTCTTCGCCGTATAGTTTATTTCAACACACAGTGGAGGGCGGAGTCTTCGAATGCGGACTCTCTCTCGCTCAGAGCGAGGGTGAGAGCATGACCTCTTTCGCTGTCAATCAAAGGCGTCTTCCCCGGTGGATATCTGTGGCGAGGTCGTTCGGACGCTTCCTCATGAGCCGGCCTTCATCTCGCCGCTTCCACGCGGGGCACCAGGAAGAGAATTCTCTCGTATATTTCACGTTAGCGCCGCGAAGCAACCGTTGCTATCGAGGGATAAAGAGCGGTCAGGGCCAAATATCGGTCGTTTACAAAGTAATATTTATATTTTCTTTTAATATTTTTTAAATATTTTTTTTTATTTTTCTGAATTTAATTTAATTTAATATTTTTATTTTTAATTTAATTTAATTTAATATTTTTATTTTTAATTTAATTTAATTTAATATTTTTATTTTTAAAAAATTTAATTTAATACTTTTAATAGTTTTTTTTTAATATTTATTTCGTGACAGTGCCTACGGGCACCTCGAGTTGTTGCAGTGGGCGACGTGACGCAGGATCACAGCTCAAGTACGCGCTTTCCTTCTTTCCACTTTAACACCGCAGTGTACAGATGATGGATAGAGGACAGCTGAGCGAGAGACGGGAGGGTTGCAACGTCCTGGGTCGACTTCAGGGTGTTGGAAACCCCCCGCGGAAAACCTGAGACAGCATAGATAATAGTGGGGGTTCGAACGCGCCACCTCTCAGTCTTTAGCGTGATGTTGAAGTTACGACCAGGGGGTCTGATACTGGCTGGAGCTCAATGAACGACTGATTACGACCAACGCTATGAAGTGATCGACGATGAATGGTAATAGTGTTAGTGAATGGTGAATTTTCTTCACGAAGGGAATGGCGAACGCGATGTTTCGATAAATCCAGCGTGAGCTCCTTTAGAGAAGTCAGTTGGCAACCTCATTGCCTACGGAAGCACAGGGGTGACACAAACCCGCCATTGTTGTAACTACCCTCAAGCGGGTGCTTTTGGCAAAACTGCCATCTTGTCCTGGTCGTACGTCATAGAAAACGTCATTTTGAGGTCATGTGACTTTGTTTACATGTCGTTTTGCCGCTTACCGACATATTTTCGCCGTCATAACACCAAAAGATGACCGTATTTTGCCAGCGTAAACTATGCGGTGCTTCTTCCGCAACATGGTAGCCCGTTTCAGCTTAGTTTAAGTACATCGCATTGGCTCGGTAAGTCTTAACGCGCGGTCGTCATCACATCTTTGGAAGGTGTGAACAATACGAGGCTTTATGTGTAAAACTGCGCGTTTTATTGCGAGATTATCGGGTAAAAATAATTACCGTGATCGAAAAACATCCAAAACGTCGTCCAGAAACAACAACCGCATTGTTTACAAACGGTTTGGCCACCGATCACGGGCGCCGCCATCTTTAAGGTCACGTGTGCCTTGACGTTTGCTGTGACGTGCGACCAGGACCTGTCCAGGGTGCATTGCGTTCGCCAAGCACGCTTTCGTCTACGGAGCAATACATTGGATGCCACCCCTGTGTACGGAAGTGAGAACAACAACTCAAGTCTAGCGGTTACTTCTCGGGTGTGATAAAGTTCCAATCCTACAACCGGCTGTGTGCTGCCCCGGGTCTTCTCGGGGTTTTCCGGATGGCGGCAGAGTTTTTTTCATGAAGTCGGATGTATGTCAGGATGTATGCGAAAACCCATGTCTCTAGTTATCTGTGCGCCATAAACAGTCAAATCATCACGATCACCGTCCGTCCACGCGAAATAGACAAACCGGACAGACACCCCCTTCGTGTACGTAAACTTTGCCCCTCCACGCGCCTGAACTCTCCCAAAGTAGTATTTCTGGCCGCTCCCTCATCTGAGCCAACGACATCAGATGGCGCCACGCGCAACAGATGTGAAAGGTGATTGGTCTTTGGCGAACACAAAAAAAGACAACGACCGAGGAGGAGGAACGTCCGAAAAATGCGCATGCGCGGTAGGGTCAAACACACGCACCAAACAAAAACCCACATCGATGAGGTGAGCGCCCCCTTTTGGTCGCTTTCAAGATGCTGGTTTCTTCGATGCGTGAGATATTAAAATGGATGCTGGTTTGGAACTACTTGGGTTCAAAGAACTACTCGGAGGGTTATTTACGAGCTTCTTTTTTTTATTTTTTTAATCTCCATGTCGTTTTCTCTGTATCCGACGCTCATTAGTGTTACCTCCTCCTGCTTCGTACTTCTGGAGTACGCTCAAAACGTACAGTGGGGCTAAAGGTTACAGAGAAACTGATGTTCTGAGGCTGGAACACATAGAAGGAACAGACACAAACAAAGCCTCAAATTGCCTAAGAAATCAACGATGAAAGATGAAAGTCACTGAAAAGGTTAGCCAGCTGTAGGGATCGAACCCACATCTTCTGGATTACCGGTCCAGGGCTCTACCGATTGAGCTAAGCTAACACGCCTCTCCAGCGACTTTCGGGGTGCGTCATCTGAAGGGACGACAAACCAGCCACTCACTCTCACTCACCCTCCTTTCACTCTTACATTTTTGCTCACTCATACGCACATTCATACGACGGAAATCGACGCAAGCGGCACCTGTTGAACAGAACGGTAATCCAGAACATGTGGGTTCGATCCCTACAGCTGGCTAACCTTTTCAGTGACTTTCATCTTTCATCCTAAAGGTTACGCTCTGGCAGCGTGTCGCAAATAGCCCCAAAAAAATGCGCGAAGGAATATTGCTGTCCAGTTGCGCTTCACTCGGCGTGGAACTCTCACATCTTGAATTTTCGCGCTCTTGACAGCAAATGTAACGGTACTGGTAATACGTATGGTGACAGCAGCAAACAGTAGGACCCCGACCGAACGCCGGCCACGTCTAGCGAATTAACCGCAAGAAAGGCAGACGTAAACAATATAGTACTCGCCTTATAACAGGGTGTTCAAAATTAAGCTTTCACGAGCGCTACGCAAACACAGCAATGACAAGAAACCGGATGATAACTTTACGCTACTTGTGTAAGAAACAGGTGCTGCTAATTATGTAGCACCTGTTTCTTACTCAAGGTACAGAAAAGTAGCACCAGTTTTTCTTTTGTTCGCCTATTTATAAAGTGCTGGTGAAAGCTTAATTTTGAACACCCTGTATACCGTAAGTATTTCGTTGCACCAGTGGATCGTCCTGTCATGTTTCTTTCAACTCAGATTATACCTCCGCTGCTGGAGAATAAGGCTGTCTACTTCCTTCCTAAGCCGTGCCGAACTACAAGTAACGGATTGAACACGATCGACGCAACAGAAGCAAATCTAAGTTACTGGCAGTGCGCAACCAACAAAGCCCACTCTCTGAGCTCCTCAAAGCGCTGGGGACTGAGAACGCGTGAGAGCGAGCGAAATTGGTTCCACCCCCTCCCCCGCCCAAAAAAGAAAAAAAAGAAATTGCGTCTCCGAAGTGACGTCACGCGGACTCCTTGGGCTTCCTTCCTCCGTGAAATGAGGTCTGTCGCTAAACATCGTGCCGTATAACTGCCCGCAACGCCACCTAGATCCACCCGAATGACGGTGCAGTTTCTCCTGAAGTCTGCCCAGGACGCACACTAACCCCTTTGTCCCTCACCCCTCCTTCCTGCTGTCCTCTCTCCAGCTGTCTCCATCTGTACGCCGCTCGTGGGCACAAGTTGCTTGGTACCGTTATCAGTGAATGAAAACTAAACAAAAATAAAGAAAGCCAAAGCCGCTCAAACGATATGACGTAGTCATTGAAAGGCCGCCAATCGCGACAGTGCTGTCGGCGGCGGTTGCTATGGAGACCGTCAGCTTCCTAGCCACAGAACGCTTGTGATTGAAATCGGCTGCGGCGCGTGGCAGAAGACAGACGACGTCCTGCCTTTATATGTCCACGTGACCGGTCCACTATAGTCCATGTCATCCTAGCAGTGACCGATCTCAGATTTCGACCGACAGTCATTTTATTATCATATATCGTATCATCCCATCCAGTGCATGTGTGAGGCCAACAATGGCAAGCTCGTCACCCCGTTGAGAGGAGGCATTAAAGGAACGTTGAACACGTCGAAGTAAACCGATGTGTGAGATTCTAAATGTTCATTTAACTCTTTTTATTAGGTATGCAGGTCAACAACGGTACACCACAGTAATTACAAAACTCGTCGTGCGTTATTTCCCAAACGTGCTCTGTCCTCCGGATTCTCATAACATCGTCAGTTTCACGAGGGTCACCACATTGTTGCATTTTTTAATTCTTTTTCTTTTCTTTTCTTCTTGTTTTCATGCAGTGTGAGTGAGAGCGTTGCTACATGGAGCTGCGCTATTTCTTGAAACTGAGACGACACCACAGGGGTGCACCTGCAACAGTCCGCCAATCACAGCCATGCTCTGTGTGTCCGTAGCCGCAGAAACTGCCCCCTCTTCGTTCGCATGTGCTGCCATTCGTCCGCGATTATTGGCTGAAGCTGATGTCACGTGACCTGACTTACCTTTACGTTGCTAAGTGAGCGAGAAGAGAAGACTCCTTGGTCTAGAAATTGCTCAGTATATCGCATTCCAGGTGTCAGAGCAGCTGAACATATTATACATGAACGCGCAGCCATTGCTGTTCTAATTCACTGACGGCTATCACGCGTTCAGAAAGAATAACCGGATCCAGGATTTATTCGGTGGGCCCAGCCTTGGACAGCGCGCTACACACACTACGTGTCTCGATGTGACGACAAAAAAAAAAAAAAGGAGGGAAGGAGTTAGGAGGACATCCAAGCCACCCTCCCTAGATCGGCGCCTACCCTGGCCATGTATGCACACGAGTGACATCCTCACGGAATATTCTAGTGGAAGAAAAAGCGAAAACACTGCTCACAGAGCCGAAGTTCCTTCACGTGCCATGTTGAGTATTCACGCGGTGCGGAATATATCGGGAATGGCGTATACTGCGCATTTAGCAGACGACACTTAGCAGACGATACCGTCAGCGTCTTTTCCTGTCGTCTGCTACGGAATGTCTTGTGGCTGTGTAGCAGGATATTCCCCACGGTTAGCAGTGTACGTGAAGACAAGACGTTGAGTGCTCGTGTTCACGTGACAGCAGAAAGCTATGACGCTTTTCGCATCTTCCGCTTCTGGGTGAATGTCTCTCGTGTGAGTACATGGTGAAAGTACCCCTCTATTTGTACCGATGGCGTGAAGTTGTACAAGTGTGCCTTGTACCTGATCCCTCTCGAAATCGGACCAATTTAGAGTGTGTTTTTTTTTTTCAGTTTTGACAATGTCGAGCGAAACGGCATCAGAGTTTTTGAAAAAGCAACCGACGTATGCGCGTTTCTGTGTATCTTGCTACACAGCCACAAGATATTCCTTAGCAGACGACAGCTAGGAAAGCACGCTGACGGTGTCGTCTGCTAAGTGTCGTCTGCTAAACTCGCAATACGCCACTCCCGGTAGTCCGCACCGTGTGAATGCTCAACACAACCCGGAACGGAACTTCGGCTCTGTAACCAGTATTTTCACTTTTTCTTCCGCTAGAATATTCCGTGAGGATGTCTCTCGTGTGAATATACACGGTTTGAGGCCGTGCATGTGAAGACCGCTGTCAACGTAATCGGAGTTGTCTGCAGGTGCTTCTATGTGGCAGCTGAGCCAGTACAGCTGCGCCGGGAATCGCTGACCTGGGACACTTTATCGTATATGTGGCCACTTCAGAAACCAGCATTGAATGGAGCTTTCCTTTTCTCGTCAGTGGCGATTGTGGCGGGTATCTCCCTGCACTCAGAAAGCGTTAACGCGAAGCTCGAAAAAATACTTTCAGCAATCATTGGTGAGAAGTAATCTGCAAAATGTTGTGAAAACCTAGCCAATACATGTTATAAAACGCTTTGTTAACCTTAAAGGAACTGCCGCATCCGTCCAGGTCGATTCCGAAACTATATCGCCGTTTTACTCCTCGTTTTTCATCGACAATAACGCCGAAAACCCGACGCGAATTAGTGGAGTAGTTTTTGTGCAATTTAGTGTAATGCATATTGCAAGAGGAGATGTCGCACGTTGAGAGTGTGCCGGAATTCCCTCTCTGGCAATTGGGGGGAAAACGTCACTCGAACAAGCCCAATCATGGAGCGCCCTTTGGCTACCGGCGGGCGTCTGCAGGTCGCGGAGAGTCTGAAATCATGTCGTGGAATATGCCACTCTTGGATTAGCGTCTTGGGCGTGTTCGTACAGCCAGAAACGTAACACTCTGCTCCATGCGACATGATCGCATCAGTATTCACACTCATGAGCGAAAATCGACGTATTTTACCGATGACTTTTCACTTAGAATATACTGCGGTGCGGACGCGAAGCAGACTAATTCGGAGGCAGTAGCCTGCGCTCCCATTCGTGTACCTGGATGACGTCATCATGATGTTGCTATCGCTGGTGCTTCATTAGGAGCAGAGGTCGTGCGACTCTTTAAAACTCGTTTATTTAATAGTATGTAAGGTGTATTCGGAAGAGATATTTGGCCGAGTAGACTATGAAGCGGTTACCGTATGGGTCTCATACACGTGCTCCGGAATGCGATAGTCCCTAAAAAAAAAAAAAAAAAAAAAACGATCAATCTCGTGTGTGCTTACGTCCTATCCTGAGAGGCACCGAAACCGTGTTTCAGTAGTAACAGTCACTCGCGCCACATGATCAGAAAGATCGACGCAGCTGCCACCCCGTGAAAAGGCGGCCGTTCACCTAGTTAACAATCGAGCACAAGTTTTGCTTCGCTACCATTTGGAACAGCCGCTTATGTCAACGAAAAAGAAGAAACACCACGCGCACTCTACAACTAAAAAAAGCAATAGAAATCGTCATTAAAAATGCAGGACAAGAATGCGTTCGAAGTTGCATATGAAACAAACCCAACAAAAATGGTAACCCCTTGTACCAAACGAGAGCGTGTTACAGAAACACTGCCGCGTAAAAGTTCGACGACCTCTCCTTTGCAAAGATGGCGGCTTCTTTTTTTTGTGCACCGCGGGGGAAAGAGAGCAGCGCTATCACTCTTTCAGCCCACGTGATCGTTGTGGTGCCACGTGACTTTGACGCATTGCGCCCTCTGTGGACTGCGCGGTGCGCAAACAATGCACGGAAAGTGAGTTGAGTTGGGGGGGGGCAGCAAACTCACATAGGAGGAGAAGAGACAGCCCTTCATAGTCCACTGCTCTACTTCTCCAGTGGCCCACATTTTCTGTTTCTCTCTCCTTCAGCGAGCGCGCGCGGTGCATGCATTTTTTTGTGTCGTTTTTCTTTGTTGCACCTTTTTTCTTTGTTGGATCCTTCCCCTCAGCTCTTTGTGTTCCTTCAAGCTTTTGGCAGTTGTGTGCTTCCAAGTTCGTTGTGTTGTCGGCCGGTGCATCGACCGCGGAGAACACAATTTTTTTTTATTTTTTTTTATTTTTTGCTGCGGGAGACCCTTTTCGTACCCAGTTGCTATCCTGCTTCTTGGACTGCGTGTCGTCTCCCAACTTCGATGTCGTGCGATTTGCCGGAACGGAATTTCGTAAAGTTTTTTCCGTTGTGAAATTTCCTTCGTTAGAAATAAGTTATGACGAAGTTATGAAGTGTGCGGTCGTTTCGCGAGGAGATTTTGTGGTGTCGTCTGCGTTCTAAAAGGGAATCTTCGCTTCTGCGAATGAACTCGCCGAGGATACTGAGGCTGCCGCTTGTTTTGTGTGTGAAGGTCCTGCAGCGTGATTTAAGTGTTGTGTGAAGCGGCGAAAAAAGGATCGGATTTCTTTCGTTCACGTCAATCCATGGTCTGCTTATGGACTTTATTAAGAGGTAAGAGGACGTTTTCATCTAAGGTAGCTTGTTGGTTGCGAGGTATTTTTCTTTTTTTTTTTCTGGGAACGCACCTTCGCGCGAGTAATACGCCAGCGTAGCGTTCATTTTCCAATAATCTGGCTGCATCCGTTCAATTCGCGCAGCTCTATGTGTGAGAACGGGTCATTGACCTCGTCTCATATTTCTACGCGTATCTCACGTGGTGCTGTGATTTAACGTTACCAGAGACCGGCCTCGGTGGCTCAGTCGGTAGCGTGTTCGCCTTCTGATCCCGAGATCGCGGGTTCGAACCCGGCCGAGGACGCCAGCAACTTGGTGGCAGGGTACAAGTTGCTTAGACACGCCGTCTTCCGCGAGGGACGTTAAATACGGGGTGCCGTGTGACGAGCTTTCATCGCACGTTAAAGAACCCTCAGGTGGGCAAAAGCAATCCACAGACCGACCGCTGTGGCGTCGCTCATGATCTCAGTTGTCTCGCGACGTAAACCCCCAATTATTAAAAAAAATTAACGTTAGAACGCGCTTCCAAGGAACAGGATTGGTCTTTAACTGGCGCAGCTGAACTCTTATAACCCTTCCCTCCTCTTTCCGTACGCACACACACAAAAAAAAAAAAAAAAAAAACTCGGCTCGCACGTTAAGGTCGCTGTTATCCACGTCGTGTGTCTGCAGCACCAGTGGACGCGTATGTTAACAGGAGGAGCGCAATGTTATCGGGATTCGCGTACATTCCTTGCCGAGTTTAGCGGGCGTGCACCGCGCCCCGGAGGTCGGTGACCGCGCGCGCGCGCGCGCGGCGGTCGCTCACATCTCGCAGGCAACGACACGGGCGAATTTGAAGGAAACGAGGGCGGCCTCTTTTGCTCTCTGCCATCAAAATTAGAATGGCACCTTTTTATGGATACACTTGCTTCGCGGAAGTCACAAAACTGGAGCTTCTAAAAAATATATACAGTCAAACTCCTTTACAACGAAACTCAGGGGACGGCAAAAAAAAAAAATTGCAGTAAAGGTATTTTCGTTAAAAAGGATGTCCATTATTGGACCTATAGGGCTCCAGCGGGACCGCAAAAAAATTTGCTGTAGTGGTATTTTCGTTAAAAAGGTGTTCGCTATAAAGGAGTTTGACTGTATAAGTAACTTCAATTGAACGTAACGAAGCCGTGCGGAGAGTCAGGTACATATATGCTTACAATACTTTGGAGAATTACAAATAGATAAATACAAAGACAAATACAACTGGAAGCAAAAAAAGCTATACATAACGAACAAAAAAAAATTTTTTTTTCCGCAAAAAAATTTGCTGTAGTGGTAGTTTCGTTAAAAAGGTGTTCGCTATAACGGAGTTTGACTGTATATACATTCGGTCGTAGTGTGTGCTGTTACAGCGTTTTTGCTGTTGCCGCGGTTCGTACGCAGCGAGGAATACGCTATCGAAAAAAAAAAGTAACCTCTTCTCACTAGATACAGTAGTTTTATCTGTGTGCTGATTTTTTAAAGTCACGAACTTTGTAACAGCAATGATAGACAAAGAAGACAAAAAAAAATGCAAACCAAGCTACACGAAACGGGTTCAATTCATTGCTCACAATTTATCGCGATAATTTTTTGTATACTTGCGTATAATAGGGGCGTTTTTTGCGGATCAACTTCGCTTAACAGGACAGTGTTCTAAAAAACTGTCAGGAGAAAAGCGTGTTTCTTGCAGAATACACTCTCCCTGAAATGGTATTTCATGAAGAATACGCCGTTTAGACGAGTGTTTCTGAGGCCGTATAGGCATGAAACCTTCAAAAGGCTTTGTACAGCTTGGGACAAAAGTTTGCGGAACACCGGCGTGTCGCATTTCTTCATTGGAGCCGACACCCTTGCAGCAAACAGTAAACGATGGTGTTCCTCTACAACCTCATCGCCGGCTCTGCTGGGGCTTTTCCCGACAGACGGCAGAGTTCCATCTGAAGTCGGCCCACTTTAGGGTCACTAAATGGGCGCCTCCTGGTGTCTTATCATGTGGTACACCCCTCGGTAGTAGGGTTCTTCGTTTTCGCGATAGTCCCCCCCCCCCCCCCCCGAACAAGTTTTCAATAATTCGGGTAAAACCCGATACTGTAAACGTATTTTTATTCGCGATGTATTAATTTTCGCGAATTTCGCGACCGTTAAAAAATCGCGAAAAATTGTACTCGTGAAGGCAGCTTGACGTTTATGCGGCGAAAGGAAACAGCCCTATAGAATCGCGAAATTAAATACTCGCGAATAATTTCGCAAATGACTGAATGCGCGATTCGCGAAAACTAATGCATCGCGAATAAAAATACGTTTACAGAATGTACCCGAAATCCTTGCGATCCTTCAACTTGTCGTTCTCGGTAAGCTGTCGGGAAAAATGAATCATAATATCAGCAATGGGAGCTATTTGTCACAACCTATTTGTCCTCACTTTTATGACCCCCTCCTGCGGGAGTGAAAGACGAGTTTTTGTGGAGCTCGCCGGCAAGTGTTTGAACACCGCGGTCATTCAGTGCCCCAGTTCCGAACGGAAATATATAAAGTTTCTTGTTTCTCCTTCCAGTGTCACAGCAGTGGCTCTCGTTTCGTATGCCTTTTTTTCGTTTCACCCGAAAATTCCCCGGTGACATATTAAACAGAGATCGTAGCGCCCGAATTCTGGTGCGTAAATAGCGCCCGATTTTTTCCTCCCGAATTTGAAAAATCATAAAACACGAAAACGAGGAACCTTACTCCTAAGTAGGGAGTGACTTTTTCGGGTTAAACCCGATTCCGCCCGGTTATTCCACTCCCCCACCCCCCGAACTGGCCTCCCACCAATTCGGGTTAAACCCGATTTCTCCCCGAATTCCAGTCACTATGAGATCCTCAAGTGACGTTTCCAGTGAAGACAAAACAAAGGTCACCACATGTAACACATGTAAGAATGGGTCACTTACGTTCTCAGCAATACACCCATGTGTGTCAACACTGTTTATATGCCTTCGGGGATTACCGCTGGAAGGTCACTATCCCGCAAAAAAACAAACAAAAAAAGAGAGATTAGGAAAGGACTTAATAGACAAGAGGAGAAACAAAAACACCCGATAAACACCCAAAGGCACAATTATCGCCCGATTTCTCCCCGAATTACAGATTTAAAAATAGCGCCCGATTTTTACCCCCCGAATCCGAGAAAGGCATTTTTTAAACCCGAAAAAGTCACTTCCCCTACGTCATAAAGGCACACTGAGTGCCAGTGGGGGCTGTTGTCCTCCTTTCCAGCGCGCGCCCGATTACAAATTGGGGCAACGGGGGCAACACAGTGTGGGCGATGCGTGTACACCTCTGTTGCCCAACGGGGGCCCCCGATGCGTCGATATGAAAAAGGCGGTCACTGACCCACTCAGCCGGCCTTGGTCACGTCACTGTGGCCGCGAAGACAATGGACATGACCGATATTGTTATAAAAAAAAAAAAAAAAAAACCGCGAGCAGGAGGGTACAGCTGTCTAACCCTTTCTTGCCGGGTAGATAGCGGCCGGGAGTGCTGATTAAGCTGGCAAACATGTGGGCCTGGATCAAGGTGGGTGGGGGGGTCTGTTGCTCTGTCAGATCTGGGTTTCCGATTGTTTTGTGCATTGCGCGAACATTAGGCTTACTCTTTTTTTTTTTTTTGCTCGTTTATGACAGGTTGGATGATTTTGTCGGTGTGGTGATACTGGGGTGTCGAGTCGGGTCAAAGCTGGAAACGATTTATACGGGCACACACTCTTGAACATTTTTAAAGGTACTACTATAAAGCAGTCGAGGTCGAACCTATGCAATCAGCATGACGTGAAAGTGCTAGACTCAAAGGTAGAGCGCAACAAGTAATATGCGCAGCAGTTTACTCTTAAGTATTTTTAATTGGTAAATAAAAACGCAGTCAACAATGTCTGGGCGACGCCTGGTGGTAAGAAGTCCTCAATTTGTCAAGCAACCCTGTAAACAAGGCGGCCGATAAACAGATGGCTTTCCTGTTGGGATTTGCGAATACTACCTTTTGAGAAAATGTAATTTGTGGGAAAGAAAATAAGCAAAAGCCGAATCTTGCACTCAGTAGCTAAACGTCTATACCTGGGCCTTGTTTCAGCAGTCAGCACCGTGGCGCTGCTATCGTACGTCGCTTCTGTTTTGGTCCAGAGTCGTGCGCATGAGACATTTTCGCCGCCGTATACTTGGCGGAGTTGGCATTTCGTCGGCCTGCTTCGCCTCAGTGTTGCCAGTAGATTTAAATTTGCATTTTTTCGGGAGCTATAACGTCTTTGTGAGAAAATTTTGCGGCATTTTACTCCTGAGGACGTACACAGATTCAGACAAGAAAGACATCCTTCCGGTGCTCAGTAAACATTATTACTGGACAGACTAAAATAGGTGGATGTGCCATAATATTGCTAATAGCGTCCTGCATCTTGTGCAGATCAAGGTTTTTCCCAACACCTCAATCAGCGATGATTTGACTAGACCCTCCCAAATTTTTACCGTTATGAACGTACCTGACACGATTTGCTACGGAGCAAATGAATTGGGCGTGTCTTCACCCCGAATGGAAATCTCAAATTGCGACACATGCGAAATTTTTTTGCCACACTGTCCGTATTTGCAGTGACGCCATCTTATTTTACGTCAATCTATTTTTTTACCATAGTTTTGGCGCTCTATGGCCTTTGTTGCCTTTGTGCCATTAAACACATAATCAATCAATCTATCTATTTTTGGTATCGCCAGAAGCGATCGATCCCCGTGTGTGAAAGTTGTGGCCGGTTTACTTTCGCGCGATTTATCAGCATCCTATTGGCCAGTGCTCCGCTATACGTCGCTATCCGCAAGTATTCCGTGGCCATCCACTTACGTCAGCTGACAGACCAGGGGGACCCGGAAATAAAAGGTCCCCCGGAAAAAAAACGTCCCCTGTGAAATCGTTCCCGGTGGGAACCTAGGTTATAGAACCGGGTCCTAGGTTAGTTTTCAGAGGTCAGGTTAGTTTAGGCTTGTTTTTGAGAGTTCACCATGCGGTTCAGGGGGGGGGGGGGGTTATAATCACAGCTGGGCACGCGCCGTTTGACGAAAACTACTTTTCTTTGCACTTTTCTTGCGGGGGCATTTTTTCCGGGGGGACGATTTCTCCGGGGACGATTTTTCCTACACCCAGAACACAGGTCTTCGCCCTGAAGTTTTGCGAGGCAGTGAGAGTTGTTGAGTATGGACTCGCTGAAGGATGCCAGTCTTCAATTATGACGCTGTTCTGTCTGATATTTGAGGCGTTTCCCCAGGGATGGGCATAAATACGCTTTTCGGGTATTTAAATATAAATACAAAATACTACATGTTTTCATGTATTTAAATACTGCCTATAAATACTTTATGATGACAGTAATTAAATACAAATACATTAAGACAGTATTTAAATACTGCAACTACTTCCGTAAATACTTTGAGGCGTCTAGGCACATTATTCTTTTAAATTAGTGTAACGTCTAACCAAGATACCCTTCATTGCTGGAGGCTAACAATGTGGAACTCGAGAGAAGCGCACAGATACGGGACGATGAGATATGTGTATTTAAGTGCATTTTAAATATAAATACACCTAAAACGGTATTTAAATATAAATATAAATACACTTTTCTTGCCTGTATTTAAATACGTATTTTAAATACATGTGTTTATATTTTAAATACTATTTTAAATACAATGTATTTAAATACTGCCCATCCCTGCGTTTCCCTTCCCTATTGCGTTATTTCCGGAACTTCATTGCTCATTTTGCGATGACGTCGTCGTCGGAAGGACATAGTGGCGTCTCTGAGACGAGAGTGCTCCACAGTTGAACACAAAAAAGGAGAGGCGAATCTATAATCCGGTGGGCAATTCACAGAGCAATGCATCCCTGCAAGGTGGCAAGGATGACATTGAAAGCAGTGATGGCCAGTAGTTAACTACATGTAGTTAAACTACTAGTTAAACTAGTTATCAACTACTTGCAGAAATGTAGTGGCAACTACTAGTTAAACTACTATTTCGAGTAGTTAACTACAGTAGTTAGGTTAGTGCAGGTGCCAACTACTTCCGATTTTGCCGCAAGCTTTGCGGCACGATTGCGCTTCCGACTTTTACCTGGAGCTACTTGTTTGATGAGAACGGAGGTGCAGAACAATTGTGCCGTGCATGGTGTACTAAATCTTCACTTTTATCGCTGCTTGTGATTCGTATTTAGGTGTCCAAGAACACTATAGAATGGGAGTGGTGTTGATGGACAACGTTAAGTAGTTATAGGTGTAGTTAAAATACATTGCAGTAGTTAAAGAAGTAGTTTTAATTACCTCCCCTGAAAAGTAGTTGAACTACCAAAAATCGGGCATAGCGAGAAAAGCGCTCTCTCCCTCTGTAGTCCAGCAGTAGTCAAACTCCTCTTACTGGGAAAGGGTGAGTGGCGTTCCCATGGTAACTGTCAATCGAGCGTTTGAGAAAGCGGTGCCTTGCACGCACGTGGGTATGGACGGTTTCTCAGGGGGAAAAGCACGATCTGCTGGAAGCATTATAGAGAAACGTTGGGTATTATGTATATAGGAGGAGCAGCTAGTGTGAAGGCATCGGCAAGTTCTTATTCTGTGTTAGCACCGCGACGCAGCTGTGGCCACGAGCGGTATGATAAGGAGAGGACAACAGGAAGGAGTGGAGGCTAGTATATGAAAGATGAAATCGTTGATTTCTTCATCGTTGATTTCTTAGGCAATTTGAGGCTTTGTTTGTATCTGTCCCTTCTATGTTGTTCCAGCCTCAGAACATCAGTTTATCTCTTGTTCAACAGGTGCCGCTTGCGTCGATTTCCGTAGTATGAATGTGTGTATGAGTGAGCAAAAATGTAAGAGTGAAAGGAGGGTGAGTGAGAGTGAGTGGCTGGTTTGTCGTCCCTTCAGATGACGCACCCCGAAAGTCGCTGGAGAGGCGTGTTAGCTTGGCTCAATTGGTAGAGCCCTGGACCGGTAATCCAGAAGATGTGGGTTCGATCCCTACAGCTGGCTAACCTTTTCAGTGACTTTCATCTTTCATCGTTGATTTCTTAGGCAATTTGAGGCTTTGTTTGTATCTGTCCCTTCTATGTTGTTCCAGCCTCAGAACATCAGTTTATCTCTTGTTCAGCAGGCTAGTATATGAAAGAAACATGAAAGAGTCACCTTTTCAGTGACTTTCATCTTTCATCGTTAATTTCTTAGGCAAATTGAGGCTTTGTATGTATTTGTCCCTTTCTATGTTGTTCCAGCCTCAGAACATCTCAGTAATTCTTTCATGTACATCAGTTGCCGCCTGCGTCGATCCCGTCGTATGAGTGTGTGTGTGAGTGAGCAAAAATGTAAGAGTGAAAGGAGGATGAGTGCGAGAGAGTGGCTGGTTTGTCCCTACAGATGACGCACCCTGGAAGTCGCTGAGGAGGCGTGTTAGCTTAGCTCAATTGGTAGAGCCCTGGACCGGCAATCCAGAAGATGCGGGTTCGAGTCCTACAGCTGGTTAACCTTTTTCAGTAACTTTCATCTTTCATTCATGGCTAGTATATGCGTCCCACGCCGACTTCACAAAGGACTGTTTCGTCCGCAAAGTCTGCCGAAATATTTCGTAATCAAAGGCGAAAATTCCGTACATTTACGCTTTCGTCGCCTTCCTGTGATGCCTCGCAAGTATTTTTGTTTCCGACTGCCCTGTTTTGGACTCCTCCCATAAAATGGCAATTTCGTGAGTCTCATTCCTCCAAGTACGGTAGAGGGTGAACCGCATGGCACGAAAAACTGGCCGAAAACTGGCCGAACCGAAATCGGGGCCGAACTTTTTTCTGTGCATCACCGCATGCTACCGAAATGCACCCCGAATTTCGGCCGAAGACTTCTGGCCTTGGGGAACATCGCCTTTCAACCATCCAGGTCAATGAGATAATCCCTGTATTCATAGGGGTAGAAGTCGCACACACGGCAACAGTAAACCCTATTGCTACGTCATCGTTGCTATGGTTCTCCTTCCGGCTGAATAGCCATTGGATGCTTCTACTTTTTCGGTTGGCGTCACTTCCCATTTCGGAGGAGAAATCTGGCTTGGCCAGATCGGGCCGAATTCGGCACGGAATTCTGTTCTCGGAAAAAAGTTCGCTCCCGAATTCGGTTCGGAAAGAATTCAGACGCTTTTCGGGCCATGCGGTTCACGCTTTGGAAAGTTATCTAAAATATCTTTAGTTTAGTTTAGTTTATCTTTAGTTATCTAAAATATCTTTAGAAAGTTATCTTAAATTTCTCTTGGAAAGTTATCAAGGTCTATTTCTTCCCCCCCCTCATGTTAACCTCGAAGGTCTCCTCTTTCTTCACCCAGGGACAGCCCTTCTTTTCAGATGGGTCGGAGAGGAAAGGTCGTGGGAATGGTACACACAAGGCCCCGCTTAAAGGGGTCCCGCATTTCTTTTTGTCCTACAATTTTTTTCCCCCTTCTCAGTGTTATTTGGAGCGCGGACACAGCGACCGCTCATATATGCACCTATTTCGTCAACCGGTCACTCGGGTGGATATGCACTGTCCCTTTGTAGTACGTAGCGCCACCTGGACTAACTGACGCGCGTTATAAATGCCGGGGAAGGACCCGCATGTGCAGGCGGAGGAACCAGCTCCGGTGGCGCAGCGGTAACGCGTGCGCTTGGAGACTGGGAGGTCCGCGGTTCGAATCCGCGGGCCGGCTGTGCCGTCTGGGGTTTTTCCTGGGTTTCCCTCAGATGTGAAATAGGCGTATGCTGGCACAGTTGCCCTGAAGTCGGCCCATGGACGCAGCTATCCTCCCCCCGAGCGGATTCCGCTCGGTCTTCCACTTCACCCTTTCCTCTCCTCCTCTCCACCACCTTTCCCTTCCCGAGAAACATGCCGCCTAATCAGGCAGGCAGACCTCTCGGGTTCCTCCCAACGACACTCCTCCTCCTCCTCCTGTGCAGGCGGATCAAGTCTTATGGTCCTTTAACCGGTCCTTTGTGTTATCTGCTCATTTGATCGCACTGATTGGCGTTGGATCTCTTGATTCTGCATCACTTAGAACGCTGAATTTGAAGAGGACCGTTAAATAGGAAATTCGAAGGAAGCGAACGCGTGAATTCTGTAGAAAGGTGGAACATTCTTGTTTGAAATCCGTGACGAAAACATCTAATGATGAAACAAGGAAGTCACTGAAAAGGTTAGCCAGCTGTAGGACTCGAACCCGTATCTTGTGAATTACCGGTCAAGGGCTCTTACCAATTGAGCTAAGCTAACACACCTCCCCCCAGGGACTTCCAAGGGTGCGTCATCAGAAGGGACAAACCACCCACTCTCTCTCTCTCTCTCTCTCTCTCTCTCTCTCACTCATCCCCCTTTCACTCTTACAAGTTCTGTCACTCACACACACACACACACATTCATACGACGGGATCGACGCAAGCGGGAACTGTTGGAACTAGGGTTGCCACCTTTCGGAGTGAAGAATACCGTCTGAGGGAGAGGAGGTGGTATAGAGGGAAAGGAGGAAAGGCTCGTGGGAAAGGGAAAGTGAGTGAGAAACGCTCTAGCTGGCTCGACAACAACCACCAACAGCTTTGCACAACCACTGCTCTTGTACCCTCCGAACACAAGACGTAATGAATAACAATGACAATAATAATAATAACAACAATGAATAATAATAATAATGAATAACTAAGAAAACGACTGGTGACTGCGGAGTGTGGTCTGTGCTCCAGATTTATTCAAGCTGTAGTGGAATGTTGAAGGAAAAACCCCGTAAAAGCCCTTATGAAAGGTCTTGAGCCACAAATACCGGCAAAAGGCTGCCGGTATCACCTTCCTACCGGCAACCGGCAGAGGAAGCAAATAACCGGCCGCGCCGGTATAATACCGGCCTGGTGGCAACCCTAGTTGGAACATGATGGGCGATTGATGTTCTGAGCCTTGGAACACACAGAAGGGACAAATACAGTCCTCGAGTCCTATAGCTAGTTAACCTTTTTCCCAGTGGCTTCTTTCTTTCATCATTTAATTTCTTAGGCACTTGAGGCTTTGTGTGTATTTGCCCCCCTTCTATGTGTTCCAGCCTCAGAACATCAATCGCCATCGTGTGAAAACATGTAAGTTTGGTGCCGATCGAAGCTCTCTCCCCCGGCGATAAGCGTCGTCGAGACTCGGAGAGGGATAAGTCCGTACGAGTCTTGCCCAGGCCCCCCCTCCTCATGTCTTATGGTGCTCGCAAGCGTCGGGCCTTTGCTCGGGAGGGCCCCTGAACAGCCTTCGGCCACGGGGCTCCATTCCCCCTTCTTTCTCGCTGGTCCTTCCTTGATAGGATCGTCATTTCTTTGACGGTAGTATGGCTCAAAATCGAAATCCCCGTTGCAAAATAAACTGCTGTAAATAAATGTTCAGGGTGTCTACCAACCTGGAAAACAGGGAATAGTCAGGGAATTTTGATATGACTGGAAAAGTCAGGGAATTGTCAGGGAATTTGGCTAAAAAGCAGGTGAAGTCAAGGAACATCGCAGACAAGTGCCGTGATGATGCGCGGCGAATCGCGAGTGCCGACCGGTGGTTGAGAGGCGATGCCGCAGCAACGTTACTGCGAGTAGCAGTTCACCAGTATGACAAGCTCTGACGCAGAAAAGTAGGGTAGCCTCGCTAATACTTAATAAATGGTCTGTTTTATGTTGGATCTGGTATCAAAACGTATCAGCAGGCACCAACTTCCCCTTTGTTTTTTGTCAGGGAATTCGCTTGAAATAGTCAGTGAAAACCTGGAAAAGTCAGGGAATTTGAAGGCTGCAGTTTGGTAGACACCCTGATGTTATCTGACTATAAAATGCGCAGTCGCGCACGAGAAATTGCCAACGGCGAACTTATAGACTAACCTGGACATAGAAATGCAAAACACCGAACTCGGAGGACTTAACCTAATAATAAACTAACGAAAACTCTTCCCTCTGCATGATGTCCGTTCTGCTATAAGCCTAACGGCTGCTAAAATGTGGCTTTCGTTCGCTAAAACGACTTGAACAGACATTGAAAACCCGCGAATTTGAATGGTTGAATAGTGATGTCGTGTTTTTTTTAAACACGGCATATCGTCTTGCGAAGCAACGGAGCATTCTCCTCGATTTTTCTTATTTCGAGATCGAGGGATTTCGCTACAGGGATTGTCGAGGCCTTCCCTTAGTTACCTTTAAATGTAGCTATACACTCTTAAAAAAAAAGGGTGTACTTTTAACTCCTTTTTTTTTGCCACATATATAACACCCTTTTGGAGATTGCAATCACGCTCAAAAGGGTGTCTCCTCACTCCCTCAAGGGAGTAGCATAACACCTTTCTCCCTACTGGAGAGTAATATTACTCCCCGGCAGGGAGAAGGTGTTATGCTACTCCCTTGAGGGAGCGAGGAGACACCCTTTTGAGAGTGATTGTACTCTCCAAAAGGGTGTTATATATGTGGCAAAAAAAGGAGTTAAAAGTACACCCCTTTTTTTTAAGAGTGTAGTTGAAGATCGACAACAGAGAGAGGGCGCAGACAAGCTGATTCATGATGACAAAGATGCAACCTGAGGCAGGGAAATAAACAACAGACAAAGATAACGTTGAAGATGAACGAAGTAGAAGATAACGTTAAGGTAACTCCATTGCTTTACACGTCCTCTTAACGAACGAAATTTGAGCGAACGCAACTATCGAACATGAGAACACCATCGTGGACTGTAGTTGATTGGTGCTCTGTCTATATAGAGTTTGCAGAGGGCGACACGAGGAACAAGAAATATTGGCAGGCTAAGTTGTGTACCCCTATTTGCCTTTCGTTTGTTTCCTCCTCGTTTCTATCCGACTACTTTCTGCTGTCGTCGTCGTGTGTATGTCGCCATCGGTGCGCTTCCATCTTCTCAGTCCAGACACTGGAAGGAATACACGTACATCTTTCGGAACGACAAAGTCGTAAACAAGGAAAATTACAATGAAAAAATGGCTAGGAAGCAAGCGAGCTGGTGAAGATGATGCATAATGTAAAAAAAAAAAAAAAGAACCCGAGACTAGGGAACACGAAGGGACAGACACAAACACGAAGTCTCAAAAGTGTCTCAAGACTTCGTGTTTGTGTCTGTCCCTTCGTGTTCCCTAGTCTCGGGTTTTTTTTTTTACATTATGCAAGGAAAGTTAGCCGAGGCAGGTCACAAACATGCACGACACGTACAGTCTTCCAACACCCAAGACTCAATGAAACAAAAAAAAACAAACAAACAAAAACTAGGGAGTCCTGTGTTGTTTGATTTGATGACAAAGTGACACCAGAAAACTTAACTGCGGCTCAATTTGACAACAAAATTGGTAGCTCGTCACTCGCGATAACTTTAATTACGAGTTACTTTTAAAGAGAAGTAACTGTCAAGACTGTTTGTCGCGAGAGATCGGAACGCGTAAGAAACACATTTAACGCGAATACTAATCCCATTCAATTATGACTATTTAAAATGGGCGGAACCGCTATATATGCCGTCCACGTCTATATCTTCTTCTTCTTCTTTTTTTGAAATCACCCAAGCAGCACAACATCGTGGCCCAATATTGGACCGATATTGGAAATGCCGGCCCGATATTGGACTAAGATTGAACCAATATTGCCAATATCGGTCCAATATTGGGCCACGATGTTGTGCTGCTTGGGCAAGTTCACATTGGGAGAGAGGGCTGACTTTGATGAATGACTCGCAAGAAATTCGCGACGGATACACGCCGGCGAAGAAGGTTATTTATTTATTTATTTATTCGATATAACCTCGTTTGTCAACAATACTGTATATACGTTGTCCTTTCTAATGCGTCTGGGTCGCTATTTTGACGCCTCTCCCGTCTCCCCAGTCCCCACTCGTGTTGTTGCCCTCACCAAACAGAATATTTTTCTTCTCACCTACTTCAGGCACCTGAACAACTTCCCTGTGAGAACGTGACCCCTCTCTCCCACTCTTTTGAAAATCAATCGGACGTCTAGTATCGATTCCATTGTTGAACGTTTCCCGCTGGGAAACATTTGTGGGGGCATGCGCCCCCCATTCCCCCCTCCCAAGTTTAAAAAAAAAAAAAACGTTTTAGCAAGAGGGACGGGAAAATAGGCCACGGCTCCACACAAGCCTGACCTCGAGTCGGCCTCCGCGAAGCCGGTGCTTTAGTCTGGCAGGTTGACCCCCCCGGTTTCGAAAACATTCTCAAAAAAAGGTTTTTCCACGGGAATTTTTTTTTTTTTTCATCCGGTTTCATTTCGGGGCCTCTCCTTTCCCCCCTCTCCGTTGCCCCGATTTTTCGGGCATTACTGGCATCCTTAATAGCCGTGTAAATGTTGGAGTTTATTTTGTTGTATACAGGGTGTCCCAGAAAACGTGTCATTGAATTATAATAAAAAAAACTACACCACCTAGAATCATGCGGGCAACGGCATTTGTTTTTACTAGGTTTTTGCCACCTACCGATGTGAAGGTCGTGTTAAGCAAGTTTAATTATGTAAATTTTTGCCAACTGAAGTCGGAAATTTGCCAAGTAAAGGTTACTTTTTTACCCCACCAATGTGAAGAGCGTGTCTATTGTATTCAAACTAATGATAATTGACAGGGATATTCAGGGGTTATCCCATGAGAAAAAATAGCCGAACATCATGTTCTACGAAGCTAGCGCGCGACAAATTTTTCAGCGCAATCCTTGTCAGTCCGACGAAAGGAGGTTGGAAACCCAGCCCACACCTGCAACGCAGAAAGAGATAACACAGGTATGGCTTATCGCGTCCGACTTTCGTTGGCATCGCACTTACCCTCTCCCAATTTCAGGAACTGTCACTTTTTCTACTATCACTCTGTGGGCTGGGTTTGGAACCTCCTTTCGTCGGACAGCAAGCGATTGCGCTCAAAAAGTCGTCGCGCGTTATGGTTCTGTGCTACGAAAAGCATGATGTTCGGCTATTTTTTCTGATGGCATAGCTCGCGAATATCACTGTCAATTATCATGAACTTGAGTGAATTCGACACGCTCTTCATATTGGTGGGGTAAAAAAGTGACCTTTACTTGGCAAATTTCCGAGTTCAGTTCGCAAATATTTACAAAATTAAACTTACGATACATGACATTCACATGAGGAGTTGGCAAAAACCTAGTAAGAACAAATGCCGTTGACCGCATGATTCTAGGTGGCGTAGTAGTTTTTTTATTATAATTCAATGACACGGTTTCTGGGACACCCTGTATATCTCGAGTATAGTTTTTTTTTTTTTTATCCTAGATATTTGCCATGATTTGGAATCTTGGGATGTAACGTTCGTGCTTCACTTTTGACTCAGCGCAGTCGACCTGCCTGTTAGATTAATTACACTTTTCAAGTAGTTTTAAGATGCCTTAAAAATATTTTGGTTCGCACTTTCTCGCATCTCTTTACCATAGTTTCGCGAGCCGTATTACTTTACTTACGTTCCTCTTACTTTTGTTATTTAGTTTTACGCCGATAAACGCAAAATTGCAATCACTGCGAAAATATTCCCAATATACCGGGTGTTTCAGTTAAATCCCCGGGCTAAATAATTCGCGAACGGGTGCACCAATCGACGAACTTTCTTTTTTTTTTTTTTACAAGTATCTGTCCGATACCACCTATACTGCACTGCGCACTGCGTGAATGAGTTGGAGGTGCTCATTATTTAAATAAAAATTCAAATGAGTTTCGTAAAAAAACATAACTTCTAAATCAGGGCGCTGTCGGCGTTAAAATGGGTACTGCCCCTTTTGGGACCTGCAATGGAACACCTTTTAGAGAAATATCTGCCACCGAAGCGGGGTCATTAGTTGCTCTAATTAATTGGTTTCGGTTTACATATTTTGTCGCGGCTGATCGCGGTGAAGCGCAAAAGGACGCTCTTCCACTCCCTTATCCACCAATTAATTACGTCCTTTTGCGCTTCACCGCGACCAGCCGCGACTAAATATGTAAACCGAAACCAATTAATTAGAACACCCAATGACCCCGCTTCGGTGCCAGATATTTCTCTAAAAGGTGTCCACTGAAGGTCCCAAAAGGGGTAGTACCCATTTTAATGCCGACAGCGCCCTGATTTAGAAGTTATGTGTTTTTCTGTTTTGTTTTTTTACGAAACTCATTCGAATTTTTATTTAAATAATGAGCGCCTCCCACTCATTCACACGGTGCGCAGCTTGTAGATGGCATCGGACAGATACTTGTAAAAAAAAAAAAAAAAAAGTTCGTCGATTGGTGCACCCGGTATATGCGTGCTGTCGCAAGTACAGTGAACCCTCGTTATTATGACCATGGTCATTCCCGAAAATTTTGGTCATAATGCGGAATTGTCATATTAAAGGGGGAGATTTGCAGAGGTTTCACTGCATTGTTCCCCAGGAGTATGGTCGTAAAGCGCGTATGTCAGATTATCGGGGGTCATATTAACGAGGGTTCACTGTGAACCCTCGTTAATATGACCCTTCGCATTCTTCTTCTCGCATTACACCTCATTCGCTCGTGACCACAGTCGCATTCGACGTGGAGCTTCGCCTAATTTCTGACCCTAAAGTATTCCTTCCATCCCGGTGCAATATTCCCATTCCCAGTATTTTCTTCCAGTCCACTTCGCGAGCGACGTATAGGCTGACATGTACGGTACTTCCGGCGGGTCCGCCCAGATAAATCCATTTTCACTTTCGAAATCTCCAGCAAAACCCGTTTCGCTCGATGACTGCAACCTCTCCCCGGTAACCTCAGTGTGACTCTCGAAATTGCGACAGCCGCGTTCGCGCTCTTTTTTTTTTTTTTCGCAGTTGCGCCGTCCGGTCATTAACACCGAGTCTTGTGGGCGTGTATCCTGCTTGGATGTGTGCAGCTCTTTTCACATCGCCAAGCAGCTGATGTCTTATAGCGCCGTTGGGATTTTGTTGTGTCTTAATGGCAGTGTCCACTTAACCTCTGGACGTAGTGAGTTTTTGTACACTGTACGCTATCGCTAGGGTTCTGCGTTTGTCGGTTTTAATCGAAAAAAACGCCGAAAAACATACGCAGGGTAAATTTTCCTTCATTCGGTTTTAATCGAAAAACACCGAATACAGAGGCTCCCGTCAGCGGCTGGGCTTGTCTGAGGTTTTTCGCTGGGTTTTCCGGCTGACTTTTCGTGCGAATATGGGCACAGGGCGCGTACTAACCCTTCTGTCCCATCTCTCTCTCTCTCTCTCTCTCTCTCTCTCTCTCTCTCTCTCTCTCTCTCTCTCTATGTCCATGTCCGTGTATTCACACGAGCGACATTCCCCCAGAAGCGGAAGATGCGAAAAGCGTCATAGAGTCACTAAATAAGCTACGCTTCAGAGTATCGACACTGAGGCAAAAAGAGCCGCCATGTTGTTTCCGATGACCTCCAGCCCCACCTCTATTTTGGCAGTAGAAATAGATGAAGATGAAGTTCAGCAGTGGAAGAAGACAACACTTCGAAGAGCGCTAAATGGATGACGCTGGAGGTCATCCGAAACAACATGGCGGCTCAGTGTCGATACTCTGAAGCGTAGCTTATTTAGTGACTCTAAAGCGTCATAGCTTTCTGCTGTCACGTGACCGCGAGCGCTCACCGTCGTGTCTTCACGTATACACTGCTAACCGTGGGAAATATCCTGCTACACAGCCACAACATATTCCGTAGCAGACGACAGAAAAACACGATGACGGTGTCGTCTGCTAAGTGTCGTCTGCTAAATGTGCAGTACGCCAGTCCCAATACTCCGCACCATGTGAATGCTCACATAACGCGGGGCGGAAATTCGTCTCTGTAAGCGGTGCTTTTGCTTTTTGTTCCACTAGAATATTCCGTGAGGATGTCGCTCGTGTGAATACACGGTGTATCTATGCCGCTCGTGGCCACAGTTAATGCGCTTAGTTACAGCTAACGCGAAATAAAAAAAAGAAAACAAAAAAGAAAAACAGTGTTTGAACAGTGTCTTTTCTTTTTCTGCTTTAATTCGAGCGATAAAAACCTGGACGGGGGTCTCGTTATCTGATAAAGACTATAAAGATAAAGATAGAGATAAAGATAAAGATATGATAAAGACTATATAAAGATATTTTTTTTTCGAGCTGCATGCATTTCCATGGGCAATGGCAAACGTTCTCGGCAATGCAAGCAGGTTCGAACACTACCGCCAATGTTTTCTTTTGCCTTTTTTTCGGTAGCCTTTCCGGACGAATAACGTCACGGAAATCTGTCTCCATCTTTGTCTCCGTCTGTTCGTAGTAGTTGTCTGGAGACTTAAAGCCTCGTATTATCGTTACCAAAGTTTCCTCTCGGTCTATGAAGCGTTGACAGAATGGCGTAAATGCAGGCTAGCTGGTGGATAAATTCCGTGATAGGCAAGCCTGAGCGATGGGCAAGAACACGTAAACAAACACAAACACGAAGGCTCAAAACCAGCAAGACGTTTAATAGACCTTTTTAGAAAAGCAAGCGCCACCTGTGGCACGCAAGGGCTCATGGGAACTTAGAGCGCCTACAAGCATTATGAGACGGCCAGAGGCGGAGGTAGAAGAAGAACAACAACATTCCCGGTGTGCGCAGCAGCGGCGTCAGCCGAGATACACCATAACCGTAGCAGACGACAGAACAGTGTCCCTCAAAGTTCCCATGCTGCTTTGCTCCGCGCGCTTGGTGGCGCGAGCATCTTTTTCAAATCGTCTATTGATAACAACGAACTTCATGACTTCACCGTCTACATGTTCATGACGTTCGTTGTTATCAATTAAAAACGTCTCGCTGGTTTTTGAGCCTTCGTGTTTGTGTTTGTTTACGTGTTCTTGCCCATCGCTCCTCAGGCTTGCCTATCATGGAGTCTATGAAGCGTCTGCTTCAATTCGGAAAGGTCGCATCGTCTTCAACAGCTCTATACTTGATCGCTTTTTTTTCATGCAAGATCCGGTGACACTGCCTCTCACGATTCGTCCGGTCCAAGTGCAGTGCACGGGTAGTGTCGGTTCGGTCGGTAAGGGTCGCACGAACGGGATACCGAGCAGCCTTTCGGTCTCGGGGCAATGGCTGAATGTTCCCTCCCTCACCCCGGCCTCTTACTGGCAGTCGTGCCAGCGCGGCGTAATGGGTTGCTGCACCTGACTGATAATTGAGGAGCTGGAAAGAAGGACGTCCCCGTCGCGATGTTAAACCCTAATAATAATAATTATTATTATTATTATAATTATTAATTAATATAATTATATTATATTATATTATATTATATTATATTATATAATAATAAAAAGAAGAAAAAAAGCACTGTAGAACTATGTATACAGGTAACAGGAACATGTTATTTGCATAGTGTTTATGTCCCCTATTTTACCCTGTCTCACCCCTGAATTGTGATGTCGCATTTTGTGCCATATCTGTTCAATACACAATATTTGTCTCACACCAAGTACACTTTACGCAAAAATCAAAATTACCAAAGCTCGGAGAGTCAGACAATAATAATAATAATGATAATAATAATTATTATTATTATTATTGTCTGACTCTATTATTACTCTATTATTACTGTATTTTTATTATTATTATATTTTTATTATTATGTATATTACTGTCTATTATTACTCTATTATTGAACTTGTCTATTGTGTATTGAACAGATATGGCACAAAATGCGACATCACAATTCAGAGGTGAGACAGGGTAAAATAGGGGACGTAAACACTACGAAAATAACATGTTCCTGTTACCTGTATACATACAGTTCTACGGTGCTTTTTTTTTTTTCTGTTCATGTCTTTATACCTTTCCTATTCTATATTTTTAAGTAAAAACAGTAACTTTATTGCGATGATGATATTCGAGGTATTTTATCGCCAGGGGCGATGCTCTACCCTATGGATGGCGGTAGCTTTATTTATGTATTTATTTATTATTTATTTCCATTTTTATTCCTTTATTATTATTATTATTATTATTATTATTTTTGCGCAAATGGTCCCACGAGGTCCTCCAGTACTGTACCCACCGCAAGCAGCAATGCAGCAGAGTCTAAAGGCAGTCTCCATCTCTCCTTCTCACTTTCAAACAACTCTACCCTATGGATGGCGGTAGCTTTATTTGTGTATTTTTTATTAATTTCCATTTTTATTCTTTTATTACTATTATATTATTATCAAAGGAACAACAACAAAAGGAACAACAAAAAGGAAAGAGAGAGAACATGATCTGCAATATTTTGTGTAGTCTCACCGATGACTTTGTAGGAATTTTAATGCTGCTTGACGGCCGGGTCCGGAACATGAAAATATGCCGAGATCCGAGCCCTGCTCAGCACGAAGCAGCAGCACTCTTTTTTTTTTTTTTTATCGTCTTCCTCGTTTCCCCCAGTCGCCGCAACCGATTGCGTCGTCGCCACCGTCGCCTCCCTCCTCTATGCCCTCCCCTCCTCCTCCTCCTCTTGCGACCGTGCGACTGTGGCGCCGCTTCGCGGAAGGCATTGAACTGTGTGCGCTTGTCTGCTGCTTTGGCGAGCTGCCGAATAGGAAACAGCGACGCGGGGCGGATTCTCGGTCGCTGGTCTCTGGCGGTCGTTGTGTCTGCCCTGCTCTCATTGTGCACCATCTTCCGCGTTGGATCGGGACGTGCGCTATATTCCCCACACAGGCTTCATGAAATGTGACGTCGTCTTCGAGCATGTATCTCGACCAGGGTACCGCGGAATCGCTACAACGGACGCGAGCTTTGCTTGTTCTTCAGTGTTGTGCGGTGGCGTTGTTCTCTAGAGGATCCGTGATCTCGTCCCTTCGCAACAACGGCGGAATGTAAGCTACAAATGATCTAGATCTACTTTCCGGATCTGTGTACGTCTGCTTGAAGTGTGTGGGGGGTATGAGGGTGTTGCTCGCTCTCACACGAGGGAAATGCTGCAAAGATGCGCTCTTTATGGAATTGCGATCTGACTTTGTTCTCTCCGGGGTACAAATCTTGTATATACATGATGGTTTGTTGTTTTGTTCATGAACAAATGTTTCGCGCATAGCTTGCGTTCGCGAAGACCATATCTCATGTTTCCGGAGGTCTGTCTGCTCCTTTGTATTCTAAGAAGGCGTTGCTCCAGGTGTTGTTGATGCAGCGCAACGTGTGTAGAGAACGGCCATCCTCTTTCGGCAAATTAGTCTGGCGTAACAAGTTTTATGAGCTCCTTTCGACCCGCTATCGATTTTTCGAGCCTTTCTCGAAACCATAGGTGTCTGCAGTCGGCGTTAAATAGAGCAAGCGGTGAGCAATGCAGAGAGCAGGTTTGTTAAATGTATTATGTCTAGAGGTCCGTCGGACGGACCTCGAGGCAAGGCCATTATAACCCGACATCTTTATAATACAATATATCGATTACTGGTACTTGTGAGGTGTGTGGTGCCTATTTCTATAGTTCCTTCCAGGTAATACGTATCATAGACTTTTGTATAAAAGGAAACAGGTACGAGTAGTTTTCCGTGCATTTATGGAGGGCTCGGAAACCGTACAATGTATTTCTCTATTTTATTTTATTTTTTTAATTGCGACGCACCGGAATGAAGCGTTATTGAAAATGTGACAGTTCTCTCGAAAACCTGTCTTTTGTGAAAGACACTTTGTGTGCGTGGGTGTCCGGTTCAGATGGAGCGTACTTTCCACCAGAATCAATCTCTTCTGACTTCATAAAAATTCATCCTTCGCTCTCGGGGTCTTACCTTTGTGAGATTCGCAATGCCAGTCTGGGTCTCAAAGGGGGTATTACTGATCAGTCTGACGACCTCCACTGTAAAGCTATTAGCAGTCACAGGGCGATATCCTGTCCTTGTCCGGGTTCAAGGCTTCTGAGCTGGGTGAAGGTCACGGACCCCGCGCATAGGGGCAGTTGATACGCGCAGAAAGTCAAGTCGCGCAACAATGTTACCGCGGTCGCGGTGAGTGAGTAGAACTCTCAGGTTCAGTCAGATTTCATTCATTCGCTGTTTTCTTTTTCTTTTTTTTTATAGTTTTGACGGTTTCTTTGTTGTTCTCGAAGGACGTTTAGTCGACGTTAGGCCGACTACTCCGGGCAAGGTGTGACAAAAAAAAAAAAAAAAAAAAACCGGGAAGAATGTATTAGCGTACTTAAAGTGTCGAACTAGAGTATTAAAGTACAATTAAAATGGGATCCAACTACTACACACTCAGACTGGTGGCCATAACGCAAAATTCTATTTGAACTCTGTGTTATACAGAAGCCAAGTGAACGCTCTTGGTTTTTGCGTCATGGTGGTGTTTTCAGTAATTTCAGTGTTTGTTACTGCCCGTGAACAGCAAAGTCTTTATGATGGCGTATTCACTCACGTTTTTTTGGGGGGAGTTCCCTCTCTGAAGTGGGGACGCGTAGGAAATCCTTGGTCTGTCCGCTGTCACACTTATTTCGCGGAGTTGTAAAGTAATCATAGGCGGAAATTTTCCGTGGAGTACCTCCCGGCCCTTGTGGGAGGGAAGATCCTTTATTGAGTGTGTGTGTGTGGCCGGGTGATCTGGTTCCAATCCAATTCCGATCTCGTCCAGATGACCATTGCTTCCTGGATAGGAACGCTATAAGTAGATCAGGGAATCGAACGATTTGATGTCCGCGGGTATATGCGCGCTTAATAGCTCTTTTCCCATTCAAGGGGCTAATGTCCGGTGATCAGGATGTCGTCATAGCGACGTGTTTATTCTGCGCAGTGCGCAATAAGTCGTCAGTGCAGACTGATTGATTGGCAACCTTCTCTTGACTGATGGTGGCGTGGGATGATCAGAATAAGCGCCGTGATGTAGCGCGTTATTGTGTTGTTACGAGAATAAATTGCATATATATATATGCACGATAGGACACACGTATTGAGGAACAATCTCGTGTCAGGTGTTGTTTTTAATGGCGCTTGTCTTCGAGTGAAAGCATTGTGTACAAGTTGGTGAGTTTGACGCTTGCGTATGCTGTGCGTTAGCAGTTAGCGGCACGCTCAATTTTTATACCGAGCGCTCGCGCAAACCGTTGTGGCACCATCTACCGTATAAAGTAAAAAGCTGTACAATGTCTACTTTGAAGAACGAAGCAAGCCAAGTGCAACCAAGCCAATCCGTTGGTGTCGTGTCTTTGCGTGTGGGTGTTCCAAACTGCAGGTCCCGAGGTTGTTCTGAGCGCACAAGAGTTTTCCTGTGTACGCACTCTAAATTTCAGAAACTGTGTTCGCACGAACATTACTTTGGGTTCGATGCATGCGCAATGTCAGCAACGGTACTTTCCTGCGCACGCAACGCCTTTGCGTATGCTTGCGTACGCGCAGCTGATGACTGGGTGCCTTTACGTCGCCAAACAACACTGGTCTAGCGAGTAATTGCCCTTGATTGATTACACAGTGGATTAATTGCCCTCGAGTGAGGCCCGTCGTTGTTTAGTCTCTTTTTCCCGTGATGTAAAACACGAGGCTAGTCTCTCCTCTCCTACGCGACACAATTGGGTCCCGATGGAAATGCGATCCGTCGGAGCATGATTCAAGTTCGTATTTCCAGGGCATTTGAAGGGCAGCCATCGTGGCAGCTCTTGGGGGAAATTTCCCGTCTGTAATATGGGGATCACGCGTCATACTAAAGGCCAGTGGTTTACCCAGAATTTCCTCCTTTGGAGGGTATGCTGGGCTTCGCAAGGGGGGTGTATTTACGTGCTTTTGACAAAATATTGCGCAATCTCGCAGTATTTTAGAGGGTCTTCTCCAGATTTTGGGGGGTGCAGGGAAGGGAGTCTGGATAAATCGCCGCTAAAGGCTTCATGAAACCATCATTACGGAGACTTACAAGTTCGCGGGGTTTGTAACTATAAGCTACACGTAACTTGGAAATGGGGCTATACCATATAGCTACTTTTTTCGGTTCTCAGAAGAGTTACGTAATAAGTTACTACTTTTGGTGGTAGTAACTAGAAAAGGTCGTTGTCATTAAGTTCCTCGTGTTTTTTTTTTTTTTTTTTGCTACATATGCGCATGCGCATTCGAAACGACCTTCTGCATCAAGCGCTCCCGTTATTGGACTTGGACATAAGCGATGGAGTCTCACCGGTAACAACTCGAGTAAAATATATATAATCACCCTTTAATTGTAACAGATATCCGATGTGATTACGGTCGGACAGTATATAAATGCTGAAATTCAGTTTTTGAGTTTCCTTTCTTGAAACGTAACGGCATGTATAGCTAAGTTAGTTTAACCCGTAGCAGTAAATAGTAGTTTCTATATTTAGTAACTTGCGACTGTATTTTTCGTGTTCAGAGATGCGAAGTTTGAGATCGATGCAGGGAGCGGCCCACTGCGCGGCCGGGGAGGCTTCTTCGGCAGCCTCTCCGTCTGCCCACGAAGTCTGCCTAAGAGGCGTCCTTCCAGCTCTCCATGTTTCTACACTTGTAAACAACTACAGAAAGGTTGTGGTGCCAAAGCGAGAGAGAGAGAGAGAGAAAAAACGAATAAAACGTTTTCTATATTCTAAACGCGTAACGTGGCAATTCGCGTGTTGTTTGTCAATGATAGTATACAATATGTGGGGAGTGACTTTTTCGGGTTAAATGCCTTTTTCAGATTCGGGGGGGGGGGGGGGGGGGGTAAAAATCGGGCGCTATTTTTAAATCTGTAATTCGGCGGGAAACCGGGCGGTAATTGTGCCTTTTTTGTTCTTCTTCTTTTTCTTTTTTTGCGAGATCGTGATCTTCCAGCGGTAATCCCCGAAGGCATATAAACAGTGTTGACACACACGGGTGTATTGCTGGGAACGTAAGTGGACCCATTCTTACACGTGTTCACACGTGGCGACCTTTGATCGTCTCCAGTGGAGACGTCGCTTGACGATTTCATAGTGACTGGAATTCGGGGAGAAATCGGGTTTAACCCGAATTGGTCGGAGGTCAGTTCGGGAGGGGGGAATAACCTGGCGGAATCGGGTTTAACCCGAAAAAGTCACTCCCTAACTATGGCCTGACTTTTTCGGGTTTTATTTTTGGCCAAATTCGGGGGGTAAATATCGGGTGGTATTTTTCATTTGAAAATTCGGGTGTATTCGGGTTAAATCCCGTTACGGCATATTCTGTCGTCAGGAATTCGGGTGTATTCGGGTGATTTTTTTTGTTTAATAAAAATTTGTCTTAACATGGAAGTAATGTTTAGCAATGTTATCAAGCTTTATTTTAATGCACGCTTATGAGTGTGCCACGCGACCCGGATGTTTTCGGGTAGATTCGGGTTAAACCCGAATTTTACAGATTTCGTTCGGGGGGTAAATATCGGGCGGAATCGGGTTTAACCCGAAAAAGTCACTCCGTAACTATATGGAACTAATATCTCCAAGCTCTGCTACGCTAGCTTCAAGTACACGAACAGCAAGAAGGTATCGTCACTGACGCCATGTCCTATAGCATTGAATCGTCTCCGTAAAGAAAGGCTGAAATGCGGACTCTCCTATATCGCTGGCCTTGGTAGGAGAGTTTTATTTATGCCGAGTAGGCGTTGCCCCAGCAACGACATTGCAGCCCTTCCTGTACACGCTTTATAGGTTGGAGAAGAGAGGAATGGAGCAATGTTCGTTATGGTATAGCTTTTTTTGCTTCCAGTTGTATTTGTCTTTGTACAGTCAAACTCCTTTACAACGAAGCTCAGGGGACAGCAAAAAAAAATCGCAGTAAAGGAATTTTCGTTAAAAAGGATGTCCATTATTACACCTATAGGCTCCAGCGGGACCGCAAAAAAAATTTGCTGTAGTGGTATTTTCGTTAAAAAGGTGTTCGCTATAAAGGAGTTTCACTGTATTTACCTATTTGTAATTCTCCAAAGTATTGTAAGCATATATGTACCTGACTCTCCGCACGGCTTCGTTGCGTTCAATTAAATTTACTTATAGTTACTAGTAGAGATCGGACGAATCCAGAATTTTCTTCATTTCATTTCATTTATTTCGCCTTAAATGCCCTTGCGGGCTTTACGTAAGGGAGTGGAGTGGTAAATTGACAAAATAATATGAACATCTACAAACATGACGCAAACCTGGAGGTTACGAGAAAAAGCAAAAAATAATAATTGAAAATAAAGGAGAGCCACAAAAAAGTTAGACGCCGTACATAATAGGTTATTAATGCAAAAAAAAAAAAAAAAAATATGAATGCAGAAGTGAACCTTGTAGTAAAAAACACATTAGCAAAGAAGATATGTTGACAAATGGGAACGAAATGAAGCACTGTCCGGCATCCGGTATTATAATTCTTCCTCAAAAAAAAAAAAAAAAAGAATTTAAAAAGTCGGGTGCAAAAACACTTCTCTTGAAAAGTGTTTTGAAGCAGAACTCGATATCTTTGTTTTGAAGAAAAACAAATTAAATAATATTTCACTTTCAGGAGAAAGCATACCCGTATTTATACTTCTTCTTAAATGTAACTTATTTAACGTGTTCTTCATCGACTACACGAAATACATAAACTCTCGAGTCTGAATTATAAAAAAAAACTAAGCAGCGATCAAAACCATGTTACTTTTAATGTCGGAGCTTTACGCTGTGATTTTGGTGGCTTCGGTTGGCTTATTCCCTGCTTATTAGTTACTTATTAATATGGTAGTGTTATTAGTAAGGACGATATTTCTAGAAACTACGTGCCGTTATGCGCTAATAACAATTTCTTAGAAACCGGCGAGGAAGACCACCTCCCCCCCCCCCCCCCCTCAAGGTCGAACCCAATTTCTTTTTCTGTTCACATGTATTTTCTTTCGATTTTATGTATGATGTTTTAGTTTTACTCCGTACGCCAACTCTGTAGGGGTTGTGTCTCCCGCGAATTAACCCCCTAAAAAAGATGGCGTCATGAGACTGACCTTGACGAGCGCTGGGGGGAGGTCTTTGAACTGTGACTTGGCTCTGCCCTGGAGGGGTGACGCCTTTTCTTGCGATGCTTGCCCCCCTCCCTCGCGAGGTCCTGCTGGAGAAGAAGAAGAAGAAAAATAGAGGCTGAGGATTGTTTTCTCTGGTAGCCTCACGGCAACAAATAGAAAGGACAGGCGGTCATGTGACACTGCGTTGACGGACGAGAGAAAAATTCATAATTGAAGCTGTTTATCCTATTAAGAGCTTCCCCTACCGAAGGACAAGGAAAATAGGTGGTCGAAGAAATCAGTAAATTTCGAGGACGCGCGAAAATTTCGGTCATGAATTTGACTCTCGAAAATTTTCAGTTTCACGGATGGTTGCGCAGGTTAGTAGGAAGTCCTTTTTTTTATCGAATGCTTATCGCGACTATGGTCCCGAGGTTTCGAAACTGCGAATTTTCCTGGGAGAGGGGGACAGCACCCGATCAACTTGCAACACATTGCTAGCTGGGGTCTTGAGGTTGGCTCGAGCCAACTGGGATCTGTCGTGAGGAGTGACGACGTACCTCAGCAGTTTGTCCAGACCCACTCCCGTGCGCCAACTTGAGATTGAGTTCGTGCTCATGCGCGCGATCTAGGCAGGGAACGAAAACACAAAGTGGTGCATCATAATCACTCCCAGAATGTGCCTCATCGGCGGAATTAGTTTACTTTCGCATAAAAAGCGGCCCTTTCCATCGATTCGTTATCTGGATGACGCACTATGACGGCGATAAGGATAATGGAAAGCCGTGGCGCGTTTTCTTTAGCTCTTTGACATAGTGTATCGGCAGACAAGAAGTGATTCATACCGTGTACTCACACCAGCGACATTCCCTGCAGAAACGGAAGACGCGAAATACGTCATAGCTTTTCTGAGCGCGAGCGCTCCACGTCCAGTGTTCACGTACACTGCTAACCGTGGGCAATACCCTGCAACACAGTCGCGAGATATTCCGTAGCAGACGACAGGAAAGACGCTGGCGGTGTCGTCTGCGAAGCGTCGTCTGCTAAGTACGCGGTACGCCACTCTCGATATTCTGCACCGTGTGAATGCTCACATAACACGGGACGAAACTTCGCCTCTATGAGCAGTGGTTTTGCTTTTTCTTCCACTAGAATATTCCGTGAGGATGTCGCTCGATGTGAATACACAGATACTCTGCCTAAACCACGACCTACTAGATTATAACGACCATGTCAGGCGCACCCCTTCTATGCGCCGCATTTTTGGAAGGTAGCGGTGGCGCTATGGTGGCTAGATGAATATTGTCTGGTGTGAGGGGCGGCGCAGCCGAGGCGGCCCGTTCGCGGAAGACGCCGTCAGGTGGCGCGCCAACACGGATGTATGCGAAGATTCTCCCGAACGCTCCCGAAGCGCGTCTGCTGAACGGGCCATTTTCGCCCATGTGGCCGAGAAGTTTTGCGGAGGAATGGAACGGTGGGGGGTAAATATCAATGTAAAACAAAACAGTAATGGTAATAGCTTAAAACACATTGAAGACCGCTTATTCAAGCACGCAAAGGAACAGGTATTCAGCTTTGTATGTCCCATGCGTAGCTTGGACGTCACAAAGCTGATGGCAATCCTCCTTTTCAACTTTTGTATCTCTTTCTTTTATCAGGTTACTTTTCTTTGTTCATTCTTACTTTTAGTTCTTTTTTTTGAATGTCACAGCAACGAGGCCGGTTAATCTTTCTTTTTGTTCCTCGATGTATAAAGTTTCCTATCAGTCAATGAAGACACGATCATCTCCAAATTTCAACCCCGCAATGTCAAAACAATATTTATTATACACAGCAATAGCAACAACCTGTTTCGTCCCCTCATCATGATATATATGCACACAATGAAAACAAAGAACATCTGTACACGAGTCTGAATGCTCACATAAGTGTATTCACTGATGGAGACGCGCCTCCTTTGAAAGTTTCTGTTTTTTGCTCCGCTCTGCGCGAGGACGGTTAATGCCCTGTACGGGGAAGTGCATTCTCATCACTGCATAGAATTTTACAATGTTCATTGTGAGGTATTCGCTATGGGTTTGACAGCCAACATACTCACGGCTTCGCCTTGTCAGTGATGGGAAAAGTACCTCAAAATTATAAGTAAAGTAAAGTACCAAGTACCTGGCGTCATTAGTACTTCAAGCACAGTACAAAGTACCCAATTCCAAATGTACTTCAAGTACAGTACAAAGTACCCAATTCCAAATGTACTTCAAGTAAAGTACAAAGTACTAGGCAAAGTACTTCAAGTATTCATCATGTACATTGCGAATTTAATTTGTATCACTTTGCATTTCACTGTTTAGTATATGTGTCTTGCTTGTTTGGCAAAACTTCAGCGAGCATTCTTGACAAATGCTCTAAAGTCATAAAGTCCTAGGTTCAGCGCTAACCCGTGAATATGGACTTAATAAGATGACATAATTTGCAGTTACATGTAGATAGGTAATGAGTCATCTGGGCTGTGATTATGTATTATACCCTGACTGATCGAAGATCACCTGCCCAGTGTGGCGTTCCGGTACTAATCCTCTGCTATAACAGGCTAGGAAATTTCAAGGGGGAAAAAAGTACAGGCCAACGAAGATTATATATTTCTGGGCATTCCATGGTGCTTTTTGAAATACAACATGTTTAAAAAAGAATACGAAGAAAATAAAAAAAATGATGAAACACAATGCAAGCCATGATTTTTATACGACTGTGATCTGCAGCAATCTAATCCATGTGACCAATTAAAAAATGTAAAATGTAAAAAGTAAAGCATGTGTGTCTTTCAGAGTGTTCATCGTGTAATGCAATCACACACTGTGATAAAAAATGATTATTAGTTGCCAATGAACGAAACAATATAAAAAAGCGTAGAACCCTGCATTGGAAGAAGCTGCCGGTTGCAGTATTATAATGTGGGATGTCTGTGCATTCCATTCGTTTTACATAATCATAGAAGTGTTGATACCTTTTCAACGTTCCAAGCCTCTCAACAATAAATTTGCTTCAACAAATATGCTATTTAACAGCACAAAAACCCTTTTTTGGTAAAATGTCAGACGGACTCTTGGTACAGCATCCTACTAAAAGCAGTAATGGGCATTTGATGAGCATTTTTGACACTCTTTTGTGACTTTTTGTCGGGAGCCCAAGTTTGTGTACTTGTGTACTTGATGGGAAAGTATTTGGAAAAAAGTACTTTAAGTACGGTACAAAGTACGCGGTTTAAAATGTACTTAAAGTAAAGTACAAGTACACAGAAATGTACTTAAAGTTCTACTTGAGTACTTGATACATCAAGTACTGACCATCACTGCCCCTAGCACATGCCAATATCTCTAGTAGGCTGTCTGCATGCCCTTTATGATATGAAAACAGCATTGTGAAGGTATCTTCAAGTTTGGAGACAAGCTTGAAGAGTGTTTCTGAATAGTAGCGTGGGCCCCCCTGTTGAATTCGTTCATGTACGACGACGGATGGTCGGCGCTCTGTTCGTTTTTGCACGCCGCTTTTTCTTCACAGGGGCGTCAGAAGTCTGCTAAAGGTTCACCATTCCGCAGAAACAGTGCACAGCCGACGATAAAGTAAAATAAAGCACTTCAAAGACGCGACAGCGTCGCTATCCCACCCTCTGATATGTCACGGCGAAAGAACTCCGCCCGGGGACCAGCCAGAGCGCCCAGAAACTAGCATACATCCGTGGAGCAGCGCTCCTGGTGGCCGTCTTCCGCAAGAGTCCCGCTCCGTCGGATAGGAAGCTGTGGGCGCTCCTCACACCAGACAATATTCATCTAGCCACCATAGTGGCGCTTCTGATCGTCTCAGTTATTGCTTCCTCAATTTCTACAATACTTTGTACTTCAGCTTACCTTAGTATTTCTGTACAAGCGGTGGACGTTCCACAGATGTTTCATTCTGAGGTTGATTATCATCATCATTCTACGCGTTTTCATAAGGGCTATCGCTGTCGTCTGCTACGGTAGTCGTACACACGCTTCTGCGCGTTCAGAATTCAAATTTCCATCGTCCAATCGTGTTGTGCCGATCAGTAGCGCCCCTGGCGGATCGTGTGGACAGGCTCCTCATAGGGTTTTCGGATTGTGACGTGGTCGTTATAATCTAGTAGGTCGTGGCCTAAACCCATTATTGACGGTCCAAGTCGTAGGTCGCTTTTTTTCTTTTTCTTTCTCCTTTTTCGGAAATTGTATAACGGCGTTCTTGTTGCATAGAAGTACTGAAATGAGGGCATTTTGTACAAATGTTAGCAACGTTTACTATACCGTGTGATGACGTAGTAGAACGGATACTCGTACTAATGACAGCGCTTCATTTGTCTACTTCACGTCCCTTCTCTGCGCCGATTTTTTCGCGTCAGTATGTACCAACTCGCCCACACCGTTGCTTTCACGGTACTCATCACTCCTGGGGGTACCGTCGAGCCGCGAACGAGTACAGCTCGCGCGTGCTCTACTTCCACATGCGTCCTCTGTAGTCTTGGGGCGCCAGTGGCGGGGAGCTGTCTCGATGAGGGAGCAGCAGTTCACCCAGCACTTTAGTACAACCGATAGGCACCAGCAACTAGTGATGGCCTGTAGTTAACTACATGTAGTTAAACGACCTGATTGTAGTTAAAAAGTAGTTATCAACTGCTTGCAGAAATGTAGTGTGCAGCTACTAGTTAAACTACTATTTTGAGTAGTAAACTACGGTAGTTAGGTTACTGCAGGCGCCAACTACTTCCGATTTTGCCGCAAGCTTAACGGCACAATTGTGCTTCTGACTTTTACCTTGAACTACTTGCTTGTTGAGAACGGAGGTGCAGAGCAATTGTGCCGTGCATGTGTACTAAATCTTCACTTTTATCGCTGCTTGTGATTCATATTTAGGTGTCCAAGAACACTGTAGAATGGGATTGGTGTTGATGGACAACGTTAAGTAGTTAGAGATGTAGTTCAAATACATTGCAGTAGTTAAAGAAGTAGTTTTAACTACCTCCCCTGAAAAGTAGTTGAACTACTAGTTAAACTACTCCATTGCAAAGTAGTTAGTAGTTATAGTTAAACTACTGTAGAAGTAGTTAGTGGCCATCACTGCCAGCAACTGATAGGGAACAACGATAAGCACCCAGCATTTTCACCACATAGGAAGAACGTCCAAGCTTAGCAATGTGATGTCACCGGCTTCAAAGAAACAGGGTGATTGACTTATCGTGTTTTCCGAACCGTTATCAGTAACACCTTCCGATCTCCTGGAACTCGCTATAGTATGCAGTTTTGCTTTCCTGGAAGATCGCAACCAGGGAAGGAATGTCACGCGTTTCTTATCGGGGGCACTTCGGCGCTATCTCTCTGATTTGAGCCCAAAATTTCGTGCCTATTGTACAAAACATGTCACATGTGTCTTTCCCCAGAGCGTTTCAGTAAAGCGCTCTTCTTTGTATAACCATTGCGAAATCCGACGAAATTTTCCTTTCGAAATTACTCACGAAACTCGTGAGCTCTTCTTGGCCGCTTCGTCGGTTTTACCCCGTTGGAGGGGTCAGTACGTGATGCTGTCATTCTGTAGTACGCAAATTTGGCTAGCCCGTTTTCTGTTGAAAGGAAAAGCACGTCAGATGTCGCGTTACGATAAAATCGTATCAGAGTGTTGCACTTTAAACTTTTTCACACCTTTAAAGGTGTGCGCTATGCACATTCAATCTGGTTGCGTAACATTGCATCTCCAGTATGATATTTTACAAAATTCGGAAAGCATTACTAAAGATCAAGTGTCAGTGCAAATCTTGCTTTCATTATGTCTTGGATATCGTAGGTACGAGCTAATGCATATATGCATCGCTATCGATAATCGAGCACGCGCAAGTGTCTACAATACTGTTGAACAATGTTGAGATGTTGCAAGACTAAATTTTTGGAGGACAGACAACACTCGAGTAAAGAAAATTTGTGCGAAACCGTGCTCCATTATGATGTTACCAAAATTACACCTAAAAAGGCGTGCGCCATGCACGCTATTACACCTCTAAAGGTGTGAAAAGATTTAGAGTGTGGTTGTGATGTGCAAGTTGGCACTCAAGGGAAAAGTCGGCAACGTTCTTTGTCCCAAAAGGCATTACACGAGCTTTACTACACGGTACTCGCCCTTCGAGGCCCTACACTCTTTAAGAAAAAAAAAAAACAGGGGGGTGTTCTTTAACTAATTTCCTTGCCACATATATAACACCCTTTTGGAGAGTACAATTACTCTCAAAAGGGTGTCTCCTCCCTCCCTCAAGGGAGTAGCGTAACACCTTCTCCCTGCCGGGGAGTAGTAATATTACTCTCCAGTAGGGAGAAAGGTGTTGTGCTACTCCCTTGAGCGAGTGAGGATACACCCTTTTGAGAGAAAATTGTACTCTCCAAAAGGGCGTTATATATGTGGCAAAAAAAGGAGTTAAAGTACACCCCTTTTTTTAAGAGTGTACGAACGCGTATATCATTGCGTTTGTGGCGAAAATGTTACGTGGCAAGAGCTTTTTGCTTCTGAGCGAAGTTTACATATACAGTGAACCCTCGTTAATATGACCCCCGATAATCTGACATACGCGCTTTCACGACCGTACTCCCGGGGAACAATGCAGTGAAAACCTCTGCAAATCACCCCCCGTTAATATGACAATTCCGCATTATGACCAAAATTGTCGGGAACGACCATGGTCATAATAACGAGGGTTCACTGTACAGTGAACCCTCGTTAATATGACCCCCGATAATCTGACATACGCGCTTACACGACCGTACTCCCGGGGAACAATGCCAGTGAAACCTCTGCAAATCACCCCCCGTTAATATGACAATTCCGCATTATGACCAAAATTGTCGGGAACGACCATGGTCATAATAACGAGGGTTCACTGTAATCGTATAATATACATAGCTTCTTCGCATACAAACTGTTTAGGGATATCCGGAGTCACACTTTCAGTTTTCCCGGGGCTCTGCGGCAGACTTTCCAGGCGAATGTCGGCACACTAACACCCCTCTCCGGCACACTAACACCCCTCTCCTTCCTGCTGTCCTCTTTCCATCTATCCACGTCTGTAATCCGCTCATAGCAGCAGTTGCTTCGCGGCGTTAACACGGAGTCTTTTTGGTTTTACGTCACACTTCCATTTCGGATTCAATACAAGTACTTTCGATTGCGTCTCTAACAGTGATGGCCACTAACTACTTCTACAGTAGTTTAACTACAACTACTAAATACTTCGCGATGGAGTAGTTTAGCTAGTAGTTCAACTACTTTTCGAGGGAGGTAGTTAGAAACCACTTCTTCAACTACCGCAATGTATTTTAACTACATCGGGAACAACTTAACGTTGTCCATCAACACCAATCCCGTTCAATAGCGTTCTTGGACACCTAAATATGAATCACAAGCAGGGATAAAAGTGAAGATTTAGTACACATGCACGGCACAATTGTTCTGCACCTCCGTTCTCATCAAACAAGTAGCTCGAGGTAAAAGTCGCGTTTTGGAGTAGCCAGTTCTGACTGGGTCGGGACTAACCTCTCCATATTTTTCTTTCTTTTCCAATCCAATCCAATCCAATCGGAAGCACAATCGCGCCGTAAAGCTTGCGCCAAACTCTGAAGTAGTTGGCGCCTGCAGTAACTTAAACTACTATAGTTAACTATTCGAAATAGTAGTTTAACTAGTAGTTGCCACTACATTTCTGCAAGTAGTTGATAGCTACTTTTTAACTACAATCAGGAATTTTAATGTCTTCCTGATTTTAAACAAATCACTCATTACATAATCAATTAATTTTTTTTCTTCATCAGTGACTAGGCGCTCTTTGGCCTAAATAGCCCTTGCGCAAAAAAAAAACTAACTACATACATACAACTACAATCAGGTAGTTTAACTAGTAGTTTAACTACATGTAGTTAACTACTGGCCATAACTGATCTCTGGAACGTCGACAGAGGTATGAATGTTTACTTCCGGGTATCCGCGTGGTGGTTGTAACCACATTTTGTTCGCCGGGATTTTTACGGCGTTTTGTTTCCATCCGCAAATCAGGGCTGTATCCGCACCCGCGCACAGTTTCGAGTATTACCCCCACTGTAAAGAAACTCAGGTTGAAAGTAATAATCTCTTATCAACGTGTACCACTTTAGCCCGCGAGTGGGGCGATAACCGCGTCGCTGTTGGCCCGTCGACGCGTGAGGTACACCGTACAATGTGTACATTGAGATACTCTGGTAATAAACCATAAACGGGGACCAAGAGACGGGGGAAATAGGTCACGAATGGATCCGAGAATCTGTAAACGGCTCAAGGTTCGCCCTCTGAGCCACACAAAATGTCATGTTTTGCAATAGTTGTTTGTAAATTAAATTGTAATAAAAATTGTTAAATTTGTAATAAAAGTTGCTAAATTTGTAAATTAAAATTGTTAAATTTGTAAATTAAAATTTACTAAATTTTAAGGCGTTGTGGGAGGTGACGCGCTTTGGCTGACTGGTACACCCACCCACACTCCCTCTTGGAGAGTACAATTACTCTCAAAAAGGAGTCGGGTTACGCTCCAACTCCCTACTGGAGAGTAATATTACTCTCTGGTAGGGAGTAATGTTACTCCCTCGTGGGAGTGAGGAGACTCCTTTTTGGGAGCAATTGTTACTCTGCAAAAGGGAGTCATATATGTGGCAAGAAAAAAGAGTTAAAGTACACCCTGTTTTTAAGAGTGTAGGTATATGGCGGAGGCTTTGACTTCACGCAGGAAAAACAATTCCTTCTTCATCGATAACCCCAGCGCGCGTGTCGCTGTTTAAATATATAGGTGAGACGATCGTTGAAGCAAAAGCCGGGGGGACTTAATTTAATTCCTCCCACACCGAGAGCTTTGTGACGTTGATGTAACGTCGCATCGCCGGACGCCTTGTCGTCTTATTTCCGTCTAGAACGAACAAAACAGAAAAGAGTGGACGCGAGAGAGTATACCGACCTCTCTGATAACGCAAACAGGCCGCGCGGCACAGGCCCTGGATGATTTCCGTGTTTTGTTTGCGCAGCAAAAATATATGCAATGTTTGCATAGTGATAGGGGAGTGGTGTCGTTTATTGTATACCCGCGGAAGGCCCCGCTCGCCTTGTCCCAAAATTGTTGCAGCTATCGGGATAGGGTGTATTCACGTGACGTCATCCGTGGGAGACCGCCACTGTCGCTAGCAAGCAGATGTGCTGCCATCTGCCGCCATATTGTATAGGTCCCATCCAAGTCATTGCCCGTATCGCAGTCACCGTATATTTGGCGCTTCAAAATTATTGTGCTGTGTGATTTGTAGCATATCCAAAGTAATTTCCGTGTTTTCGACGTTAATAGTCATCCAAAAAGCGTATGGCAGCGTACGAATGCGGGAACATAACTTCGAGGGACCTGCAGTATGGCGGCGAGATGACGTCAGTGAATAAACCCTATACTTGTGTTTTTTTTTTAAAGCTACAATCTCGGACAAAAATAGAAGCTAAGGGCAATCGAGCCCGGTAAGTTCCAATGGGTCCGTCTTGCCTCCGTCAAAAAAACACGGAGAAGATGTTATTGTGAAAACGGCCGTATGTGCAGATGTTATTTCGTTCAGCCTCAAATGAACGAGAAAAGAAGCAGCCAAGTTATACAGTGACTCTTTTTGAAATGTAAATAGTTAGTTACTACATTGAAGTAACTTTTAGTTACTTTACAGTTACGTTTTTAAAAAGTCGAATAAATGTAGCTAAAAAGAAATTCTCTTGGCAAATGTACTGTCCCAGCGTAATTAAACCGTGTTATAAACGGATGATTACTTACGCTATGGGCCCGTGTAAGGCCACGAGAATTCCTGCTTGGGAAAAAAAAAACTGCACGGCACTTGCAGCCTCCACAAAATTTTGCTACAGAACCGCCGCACGGAAAATACTGCAACACCTGAGTAACAGTTACATTTTATAGTTAGTATAAGTTAGTTTTGTGAAAAAGTTACCGCAAATCGTTACAGCTACAAATTCCTCGTAACTATCCAAGGCAGACTACAGAGAGACCTACAGTGAACCCCTCGTTAATATGACCCCCGATAATCTGACATACGCGCTTTACGACCATACTCCCTGAGAACAATGCAGTGAAACCTCTGCAAACCCCCCCCCCCCCCCCCGCCGTTAATATGACAATTCCGCACTATGACCAAAATTTGCGGGAAGGACCATGGTCATAATAACCACGGTTCACTGTACTGCGAAGTTTGTTCGATCGCCTTTCTATATACCGTCAACTAGGACAGAAATAATTGGCGCATGATGTAATGAGCCATCCACACACACACACACGTGTTAATGCCCTTCTTTCTCTCTTTAGCGGCGCGAGGTGAAGTGTTGCCGGAGTCGTCGAGCAGCATGGCGATTCCGCGGCTGCCGACGCCGCCACCCCAGAGTGAGGTCAACACACCCGTCGCGGAGAGCTGGTGCTACACGCAGGTAAATACACTCTTTTCCATTCATTAGGATCGCTTGCGTACGATGTCACGTCCATGTTTCTCACACTCTAAGGGAAAAAAAAAGAGTAATTTTACTCCTTTGGGGGACTATACGTGCATTGCCACAAAAAAAATAGTCCCTTTCGGGACTCTTTCCATTCATTAGGATCGCTTGCGTACGATGTCACGTCCATGTTTCTCACACTCTAAGGGAAAAAAATGAGTAATTTTACTCCTTTGGGGGATTATACGTGCATTGCCACAAAAAAATAGTCCCTTTCGGGACTCTTTTCCATTCATTAGGATCGCTTGCGTACGATGTCACGTCCATGTTTCCCGCACTCTAATGAAAAAAAAAAGAGTAATATTACTCCTTTGGGGGACTATACGTGCATTGCCACAAAAAAAATAGTCCCTTTCGGGACTCTTTCCATTCATTAGGATCGCTTGCGTACGATGTCACGTCCATGTTTCTCACACTCTAAGGGAAAAAAATGAGTAATTTTACTCCTTTGGGGGATTATACGTGCATTGCCACAAAAAAATAGTCCCTTTCGGGACTCTTTTCCATTCATTAGGATCGCTTGCGTACGATGTCACGTCCATGTTTCCCGCACTCTAATGAAAAAAAAAAGAGTAATATTACTCCTTTGGGGGACTATACGTGCATTGCCACAAAAAAAATAGTCCCTTTCGGGACTCTTTCCATTCATTAGGATCGCTTGCGTACGATGTCACGTCCATGTTTCTCACACTCCAAGGGAAAAAAATGAGTAATTTTACTCCTTTGGGGGATTATACGTGCATTGCCACAAAAAAATAGTCCCTTTCGGGACTCTTTTCCATTCATTAGGATCGCTTGCGTACGATGTCACGTCCATGTTTCTCACACTCTAAGGGAAAAAAATGAGTAATTTTACTCCTTTGGGGGATTATACGTGCATTGCCACAAAAAAATAGTCCCTTTCGGGACTCTTTTCCATTCATTAGGATCGCTTGCGTACGATGTCACGTCCATGTTTCCCGCACTCTAATGAAAAAAAAAAGAGTAATATTACTCCTTTGGGGGACTATACGTGCATTGCCACAAAAAAAATAGTCCCTTTCGGGACTCTTTCCATTCATTAGGATCGCTTGCGTACGATGTCACGTCCATGTTTCTCACACTCCAAGGGAAAAAAATGAGTAATTTTACTCCTTTGGGGGATTATACGTGCATTGCCACAAAAAAATAGTCCCTTTCGGGACTCTCTCCATTCCTTAGGATCGCTTGCGTACGATGTCACGTCCATGTTTCTCACACTCTAAGGGAAAAAAAGGAGTAATTTTACTCCTTTGGGGGACTATACGTGCATTGCCACAAAAAAAATAGTCCCTTTCGGGACTCTTTCCATTCATTAGGATCGCTTGCGTACGCTGTCACGTCCATGTTTCTCACACTCTAATGAAAAAAAATGAGTAATTTTACTCCTTTCGGGGACTATACGTGCATTGCCACAAAAAAATAGTCCCTTTCGGGACTCTTTTCCATTCATTAGGATCGCTTGCGTACGATGTCACGTCCATGTTTCCCGCACTCTAATGAAAAAAAAAAGAGTAATATTACTCCTTTGGGGGACTATACGTGCATTGCCACAAAAAAAATAGTCCCTTTCGGGACTCTTTCCATTCATTAGGATCGCTTGCGTACGATGTCACGTCCATGTTTCTCACACTCCAAGGGAAAAAAATGAGTAATTTTACTCCTTTGGGGGATTATACGTGCATTGCCACAAAAAAATAGTCCCTTTCGGGACTCTCTCCATTCCTTAGGATCGCTTGCGTACGATGTCACGTCCATGTTTCTCACACTCTAAGGGAAAAAAAGGAGTAATTTTACTCCTTTGGGGGACTATACGTGCATTGCCACAAAAAAAATAGTCCCTTTCGGGACTCTTTCCATTCATTAGGATCGCTTGCGTACGATGTCACGTTGATGTTTCTCACACTCTAAGGAAAAAAAAGGAGTAATTTTACTCCTTTGTGGGACTACGTGCATTGCCACAAAAAAATAGTCCCTTTTGGGACTCTTTCCATTCATTAGGATCGCTTGCGTACGCTGTCACGTCCATGTTTCTCACACTCTAATGAAAAAAGAAGGAGTAATTTTACTCCTTTCGGGGACTATACGTGCATTGCCACAAAAAAAATAGTCCCTTTCGGGACTCTTTCCATTCATTAGGATCGCTTGCGTACGATGTCACGTTGATGTTTCTCACACTCTAAGGAAAAAAAAGGAGTAATTTTACTCCTTTGTGGGACTACGTGCATTGCCACAAAAAAATAGTCCCTTTTGGGACTCTTTCCATTCATTAGGATCGCTTGCGTACGCTGTCACGTCCATGTTTCTCACACTCTAATGAAAAAAAAGGAGTAATTTTACTCCTTTCGGGGACTATACGTGCATTGCCACAAAAAAATAGTCCCTTTCGGGACTCTTTCCATTCATTAGGATCGCTTGCGTACGATGTCACGTTGATGTTTCTCACACTCTAAGGAAAAAAAAGGAGTAATTTTACTCCTTTGTGGGACTACGTGCATTGCCACAAAAAAATAGTCCCTTTTGGGACTCTTTCCATTCATTAGGATCGCTTGCGTACGATGTCACGTCCATGTTTCTTACACTCTAAGGGGGAAAAAGGGAGTAATTTTACTCCTATGGGGGACTACGTGCACTGCCACAAAAAAATAGTCCCTTTCGGGACTCTTTCCATTCATTAGGATCGCTTGCGTACGATGTCACGTCCATGTTTCTCACACTCTAATGAAAAAAAGGAGTAATTTTACTCCTTTGGAGGACTATACGTGCATTGCCACAAAAAATAGTCCCTTTCGGGAGCAAATGAATGTCACAGAGTTGAGACTGCATTTCGCGCTCTGTTCTAAGTGTCTCCGTTACATAATTCGTGTGCGTGCATGAAAATACTTTGAAGCGAACCGTCGACCGTGATATATCGAGCAATATAAAATCTTGCGACATATATACATAAAGGCCATCAAATTGACGAAGAGCATATATTTACGTAGACTGTTGCATTCGGAAGGCCATTTGCGAAATTCAGTGACAATTTGTAGTCCCTATAGGGAGTAAATGCCTGGGTTCGGGGACTAAAATGGGGGACTATTTCCAGTCTATAGGTGACTATATAAGCCGCAATTACTCCCCATTCTACTCCCTTGTTTCTTAAGAGTGCAGTAGACTGAAAGACAAGACAAGTATAAAGCCGCTGTCACGTGCTTTCAACACCCATAAGCTGAATTTTGTAACCGGGGCTTTCGTCGCCGTGACGTCACCGTCAGTCGGTTGTGACGTCATGCTTACGTCACTGTAAAAAACGAAAAGCGGGTGCGACCATGAAATGACACTTGCACGATCTAATGTCAAAGTTTGTGGGACAGCTCCTTGGCTAATTCCCCGATTTGTAGGACTTTCTTTCTTCCATTCCCCTCATTCCATGACTTCCATGTTGCCAACCGTGCAGTGGCGTAACAATGGGGTGCATGGGGTGATGGGGGGGGGGGGGGGGTAGGAGGTTCAGACCCAATAACAATATTAAGAATAACTATATATTCAGTATATATATATAGTTATATTCAATTGAAGTATGCAACTGGGGAAGTTCCCCACCCCCATGTAAAGTCCCCATAGAACCCTCCCGAAATGTTCTTTTTTTTTCTTTTCTTTTCTTTTCTTTTTTTTTCTTTTCTTTTTTTTTCTTTTCTTTTTTCTTTTCTTTTTTTTTCTTTTCTTTTTTTTTCTTTTCTTTTTTTCTTTTCTTTTTTTTTCTTTTCTTTTTTTTTTCTTTTCTTTTTTTTCTTTTCTTTTTTTTTCTTTTCTTTTTTTTCTTTTCTTTTTTCTTCTTTCTTTTCTTTTTTTCTTCTTTCTTTTCTTTTTTTCTTCTTTCTTTTCTTTTTTTTTAACGCCGTCAGTAGCAAAACCGTCGAACAATTCGCTCGTTTCGCGACTTCTGGTTAAGTTGCGTACGAAGTTGAACATCTTTGACACAAGGGTGCCTGGTTGGGAACATACAGATGTAGGTAGAGGACGTCAACCAAATTATATTTAAAAAAAAAGAAGTAATGTATCGTGCCTTTTTTTTAAGTAGGACGTTCACACGAGCCTTCGTGGCATGAAGTGATAGATGAGCCAGAGGAGAGGAAGTTCGAACGGGCTCACAACGACGTTATACACACCATCACGACAAGTACCATGCCGTATACCCCGTTACGAGAAAGTGTGTGCTCTTTTTGCCTCACATAATTCGAGAACGACCTTTAAAATAAAATTTAATAAAAGAAAAGACTACAAATTGGTAACCGCGCTAAGTGAAGTGGACGGGACGAAGTGTCCTACGCAATCCTCGGGCAAGTAAGAGGCGTTGTCTACTGTACGTCGTCGTTGTGTCCTTGTGCGTGCCGTAGTATAGTAACCAGGGATCGGAACCGGTATTTTTTTCGGTCCGGTTCGGGTTCGGGTTCAGGCATATTGGTTCGGTTCGGGTTTAGCTCCGCTGAACCGAAATTATCAGCTTGAACCGGTTCAGGTATATCGGTTCGGTTCGGTTCGGGTTCGACTCAGGGGGAACCCCCCCACATACACAGACACAAAAAAAATCTGTCAGCGGTCGGGGCATTTACAGGGATTGGAACAGTTACTGTTTTCGGCCTCGGTTTAACCGGTCCACGGGCAGTAATTTTGCTACATGCAAGCAAGCTTATGCTCACCGTACACGATTGTAAGAGAAAGGTGTGAGATAACCGTTTCAGGTGAGCAAAAAAAAGGTCGGTCAGTAGTACAATTAATTCACCTCTGAACCGATTCCCGAACCGGTAACCGTATCAATTTTTTTCGGTTCATTTCCGGTTCGGCTCAGGACAAGCAAAAAAATTGTTCGGGTTCGGTTCGGTTCGGGTTCGTCAGAAAATAACGGTTTTTTCCGGTTTTCGGTTCGGGTTCAGTTCCGGTTCCGATCCCTGATAGTAACTACGAATGTTTCTTTTTTTTCTTTTTTTTTGTCGAGATTTTTATTCTTTGTTTTTTGTTTTATTTAGTCTTTAGTCGAGAAAATTTAGTCTTGGCGTGTATATCTGTCCAAGTCGTGCCTGATCATGTGAAAGGCGGTTGCATGCGTTCCAAGCTTCGCAGTAAAGGGGTGAAGGAAAACCGAAACTTGTCCCGCTGCCCGCCAGAGAGGCGACCGCGGGTAAGATCACGTGCTTCCGAGAACCAATAGATTCACTTCGGTGCGTGACGTCATAGCGATGCGGCGGCGCTGGCTCTGGTTTGGTGGGCAAAAATCGCGCGATCATCGGGTCACCGTGTGTTTTCGGTCGCTATTAAAAGGGATGCCGCAATAGCTATTGCATGTGCTACACGGTACAGAAAGGCCAAATACGCCGTACACACGCAGTGCGGTTTCCTACTCCCCTTTGCCCACCAGCGACGTCTGCTCCACGCGCATGCGCAGGTGCGCCCTCTTTGTTCACAAAACCCCACAATGAAGCCGCTGGCCGTTGGAGCGCGGTAGATTGGGGGGTCCCCGAAATCCACCATTAAGAATAAACGTTTAAGAATAAAACGTTCAAGAATAATCCGCTTAAAAAATACACGGTTAAAAATATATATCCTAAAATAAACCGCTTACTATCCCCGCTTAGAGATCACCGTTTAGTAATCCACCATTAAAAATAAACTGTTTCAAAATCCCCTCACCATCTAGCACGGAGGAGGTCTGATTGCAATTTACGCCGGGTTATATCATGTTATGTTAGGTTAGTTTAGTTTGGTTTCGGTTAGTTTGGGATAGTTTAGGCTAGTTTGGTCCTGTGAGGTTAGGTTAAGCCCCTTGCTTGCAGTTCACCTTGATTTGGGCCATACCACATGACTCTAGCAACTCTAGGGTGGATTTGGGGGATTCTGAAACGATTTATTTTTAACGATATATTCTCAACCGTGTATTCCTTAGCGTTTATATTTAAACGGGGATATTTCGCCGATTATTTTTGTGCGTTTATTTTTAAGCGTATATTCTGGGAGATATATTTTCAACAGTAGGTACTTACGCGTTTATTTTTGAAAGGTTATTTTTGATGGTTTCAAACGGGATACACCCGGTAGATTGAATCCAGCGCCAACTGCGACACCTAGATCGTTTTCTTTTTATTCTTATTTCTCACTACTCGGGTGTGCATTGTGTAACGAACCATTACTGTACTGTGTAGAATCGTGGGGACACACGTATCAATCTTATCTTAAACCGGTTGAGGTCTTGCAGAATAGAGCAGTTCGCATTATATCCAATACATATAACAGACAATCTTATTCATGCATATATCAGACGTTACACATTTTACCTTTCAATTTACTACGCTTTGAGCGAACTGTGTTAATGGTTAATTTTTGTGTACTAAATGAGGGAATAATTGATGGTATCAAGTTAGTTTCAGTTACTCGCACGAGCCGTACTGTATTGGAACATCACTTTATTGTACAGTGTTTCTCAAACATATATGGTAAGCGCCTTCTCCAACACCAAGGGGTCATAAAGTGGAACTCCTTGCCCCCTTGATGTCGTCGTAGCCAAACACTTCAAATTAGCCGTCCGGAGGTTTCTGTTCGATTCTTGTTGAATATATCGTTATAGTGATGTCAGTAAGAAGGATTGATGATATATATTTATATTTTTGTTATTGTGTAATCTTAGCGCTTGTATAAATGTGTGTTTCCTCAGCCAATCTTTTTCTTAATGTAACTGCCGCGTTTGAATAACTAAACGTTGAAAAATATTATCGGATCGCACTAGCTTGTCGCTATGATCCGACTGGTATATAGTGCCTTACCATGTATATTACGATATTGTCAGTTCAATTAAAAAAAAAATAATAATGTGGAAATGTCGCAACCCTTTTGAAAAATACTGTCTTTTGCATGTTGCGCGCAGAGATGCTCACCTGAAGGACGTGCCTTTTTCTAGATGTTGAATGCCTGACATGCGATTGTTCTGTTACTTGACGGTCGAAGACAAAACGACCACGTGGCTTGCTTCTAGGAAAAGTGTTCATCGGTCGCATTGTAACTGCCACGTCAACGACGTCATGCGATTGTGCATTCTTATCTCTGTTCGAGCCTCGTGGAAGACTGACGGACTTTCGCGCTGCGTGCAATTCCGGGTACTGAGATTCAAGTGATAGAGATGCTCTGCCCATAACGGGAGGGCCCCGAAATTCACGGTCTCGAAACGCAGAAAATAAAGAAAACATCCGATTGCTTCGTAAGATACTATGCCGTTGTTTAAAAAATCCGATATCACTAATTAGCAGTGATGGCCAGTAGTTAACTACATGTAGTTAAACTACTAGTTAAACTACCAGATTGTAGTTAAAAAGTAGTTAACTACTTGCAGAAATGTAGTGGCAACTACTAGTTAAACTACTATTTCGAGTAGTTAACTACAGTAGTTAGGTTACTGCAGGCGCCAACTACTTCCGATTTTGCCGCAAGTTTTACGGCACGATTGTGCTTCCGACTTTTACCTTGAGCTACTTGTTTGATGAGAACTTAGGTGCAGAGCAATTGTGCCGTGCATGTATACTAAATCTTCACTTTTATCACTGCTTGTGATTCATATTTAGGTGTCCATGAACACTATAGAATGGGATTGGTGTTGATGGACAACGTTAAGTAGTTATAGATGTAGTTAAAATACGTTGCGGTAGTTAAAGAAGTAGTTTTAACTACCTCCCCTGAAAAGTAGTTGAACTACTAGTTAAACTACTTCATCGCGAAGTAGTTAGTAGTTATAGTTAAACTACTGTAGAAGTAGTTAATGGCCATCACTGCTAATTAGCCTCTTAAGTTCCACGAGTTCTCGATGTCTGTCGGGAGTAGGTAGTTTTAGCGGCCGTCAGGCCTAGCAGGGCGGACACGCCGTAACAGTTTATTATCAGGTTGGACCAAGTTGGGTGTTTTTCCATTTCTTGTCTATCTTAGTCTAAGTTCGCTGTTGGCATTTTCCCGCGCGCGACTCTGCATTTTAGGCCGCTTATTTTCAACGGGGGACCGCGACACATTTATTTCCACCGGTTTATTTTGCAACGGGGACTTGGATCGCTTTCGGGTATGAACCGAAATGGTGTCCGCCGTTTTCATCGCACGCCGCTTCACTCAGCACGTCACCATGTGGTGTGTATACAAGACACGCAGATACGTTGCAGGGTCCTTAGTAAACAAAAAAAATGTTCGTGTTGCCGCACCATAACTTGGATATTTGAGAGTCTATTGCCGATTCATAACGGTGTTCCTGACCATTGCTACCATCTAGTGTAGTGTAGTCTATAGAGTAAAATACTGTGTGACTGTTTCCATATGAATGTCTATATTCCTCGTCAGTCAAATCGGTTTCTGACCAAAGAAAAAATGAGGAGCGGTCTTGATAACATATAACCCATAATCGTAAATGTTGGTTCTGATCAAACTATCTATTGCCAGACTACAAAAAAAAAAAAAAACGCGAGGTATTTTGAAAATAGACTGAAGTCTACGGTATAAGCTATTGGAAAATGTCGATTATTATGAATACTTGGGGGTTCCCTCTGAAGTCTGCCCAGGACACATATAGGTTAGTCTAAGTTCGCTGTTGGCATTTTCCCGCGCGCGACCGCCCACTTTATAGGCAGGTAACATTTATTTCCAGCAGCTTATTTTGCATCGGGTATTTCAATCAGTTTATTTCGAGGTGCACCCGTTAGTTTCAACTCCATCCCGTAAGTTCCTCAAACAGCAGCGTCGTCCAAAGAAAGCCTGCCGTTAAAAAAGAAAAAAAAAAGTCATGTTCTCGAATATTGGGAAGCGTTTCCCGGCAATCACTTCACCCGTCCTTTTTCATTGTACAGCTCATGTCCTTGATCATGTACACGCATGCGAAACTGGAGTCCTCCTCATGGCCTCCGTATTTCTAAAGAACCGCAATATCCGTTCGCTTCAAGGTTCATTTCACACTTCTGCCGCGTCTGCTTCCTCGGCCTTGAAGGAGGGCCTCTCTGCTCTTCCAGGAGTAAAAAGGCGTTTCCCTGCAAAAAGAAAAATACAAAATTTGCTATATGTGTTGGCAACACTGGTGTCCCGGCGGAGGCGCGGCGGCGGCTCTGGCCTCTCTGGCTTTAACGCACGCGCAACATTCATTCCCCCAATTTATTATCATTCTTTCTCACCTTTGGATGTGGCCCGCAAGTAATCGCCTCTTCTTATAGGTATATGTATTTCGGTCGGTCTTTTCTGCTCAATGCTTCCCTTCTAAAAAAAAAAAAAACGCATCGTCTGCTATGGTCGCCTGCAAAGTTAAGGAGGTCAGGTTGTCGGGTCGCGATCCATTCCGAGCCAACAAAAGACGGGAAGGCTGACAACAAAGGCTGGCAAGAAGAGACTTGTGGTCGCGGGAAATCGGTCGGCCGACGCACGCGGGCCATTTTTTTTATTCGCGTTATTACTCTCGTTGTTGCCCAGGGTTTTCTTGGTTTTGTCGCGGTTTCTGAGGACGCCGCGCAAAATAGAACACGTGACCGCGGCACGCCCAACAATGGCTTTTTCGCTGTTTTTGTAATAGAAATCACGAAACATTGGTTAAAACGAGATGTTAATTGTTGCGTGTCAGTTTCTTTTTGTTATTGAAAGCTGATTCATGCTGCTTTTCCTAGCTTCTGATGTCGTTTCGTTTCGGGATCATCATCTTTCCTTCTTTTTTTTTTTTTTTTCTTAGATGTTTACAGGGTGAATTTAGGAAAGGTTACACATTTCGATCGCGTCGTAAAGATAGAAGGTGACGTCTCTGGCGCTTCAAACTTTGCACACTTATAGTAATTTGTCTCAAGTTTTATCAATATTTTTTTCAAACGGTATCATTTTGTAGAAAAAAAAGTTAGAAACCAAGCAAATTCTCACCCCATGCATTTCCTATGGCCCAAAACCGCCATGTTTTCCTCTCACTGCTTCACGTTCACATCACCACTTATAGGGGGCACTGCCTCAAAACCTTGCATCTGGTCCATCTGATTGTCGGTTGTTCCACGGGTTCTGGTTTTGCTTCGTCTCTAGCAGCGCCACCTATACGTGGTGATATGAACGTGAAGCAGACAGAGGAAAAAATGGCGGTTTGCGGGTGGTATAAGCCATAGGAAATGCAGGGGGTGAGAATTTGCTTTGCTTCTCACTTTTTTCTACAAAGTGATAGCATAAAAAAAAAAAAAGGGTAAAACTTCGGGCGAATCACTATCAGTCTGCAATGTTTGAAGCGCCAGAGACGTTATCTTACGTTTTTACGACTCAATCGAAGTGTGTAACCTTTGCTAAATTCACCCTGTAGATGTTTATTTGTTAATGCCTATGAAGGATGACACGAGCGTCTACGTAATGGTGCATACACAAGAGAAGGAAAAGATTACAGCAAACAAAGGTAATTAACAGCTGCAATACATTAAAGAGCAGATAAAAAGTATTGAAAAAGACGAGGCTTGAGAACCTTCAAGGTAATTCCAAGTAAAGACAAATCTGAAGTTACAGACATCCCATTGAATGTACTTAGAATTTGGTGAAGGGGGCAAAGGTCAGAGCGGCAAGGCACATAAAAAGGAGTAAGGGACCTAATACAAAGTACGGGAACACGATATAAGACGAGATATAACAAGTCTACGTGATTGTTCACAAGTTTGTATAAGAACAAGAAATCTCGTACAGTTACTGCGATTTGGTAGTGATAGTAAGTTCAACCTATTGAATATACGGTCATATTGATAGTACACAAAAAGGACAAAGAAAGCGAATGTGTAAGTTATGCGAATGAAGATACTTAAAGAGTACATGACCCGGGGTTTGGGGTAAAGATGCAGACGACACAACGAAGCACGCAACAAGGAATACGCAAGAATTCAGCTAGGTCAGGTTGATGAGCTGCATTCTTTCCTATTCTTCCAGTGGTTTGAGCGGTGATGACGACAAATCAACTCTCGTTGATTGGTCACCACCAGGGGGATCTTTTCTTCTGTAAGTGTTAAGGGGGGGGCCTCTCCAGGGATAGTATCGTGTTCTGCATTCCCTCCAGCCTCAATGCATTCAGCCTCGCTCTAAAATTGGAAACAAGGCCATTGCACTCTCTCCAGGTCAACACTTCCCCTTTTGCGTGGTGAGCCTCTCGGTGACTGAACGGAGTGGCCTGTGCTACAGCCAAGAGGCAATAGCAAATTTTTGTATATATTTACATAATTACACTCTCAAATTGAATTTGATGCGATTAATTTAACTAGCGCAATTTATTTCGTTCCGTAGTTGGTCCCACATCAGTATCACGAATTCAGCGAGCGGTCTGTCTAACTGCGAGGCTCTGAACAAATATCGTGCGAGGAGTATTTTTCATTTTTTCGGTTATTTGCTCGCATTATTTAGGTATAACATTTCAGTTAGTTGCTGTAATTTTTCAGGTTTTTTAAATTATGTTTAATGTACCGTAACAAACTCCAACTTCACAGCAGCATGATAGACATTATGACTACAAAAAAAATTTTTTTTTTATCGTGCATTACTCACTTAATCATGGGGACAACAGTGGAAACATTTGCTGCTCCTTAGGAACATGGAGCAGGCTTACGAATGGACATAGGGTGTTGCATCCTGGGGCAAGTCACAAAAGTTTTGCAGAAAAAGTGACGCGCGAATATTAACATATCATAAGAAGTCACCTACACTTGGCTACACTCACTGCATTAGTCCAACCAGTGCAGTAGTTTCGTATTCTTTTTCCCATTGCTGTGCATGCCCTCAGCACTAGTTCTGCCTGCACCTAGTTCTGGATGAGGCCGCAGCCAACCTGCATTAATAGAAGATGCAGCAAGAGTGTGACTATGACGAGAGGACAATAATGTGTTATTTCGGTGCAGGCATAAAAAGGATAGACGAGCATAAGGAGCAGGATGGTGACAACAGCACGCCATTTGAATGCCATTTTAGCGTGGGCAGGCCTGTGTCTGGATTGAATGATGGAAGTTTACTGATGTTCACTAAAAAATGAAGGAACGGCTACTTAAGTGTAACAAGCATGCAGTGTAATTGTGGTTGGACAGTATGAGCGCTAAAATAGCCTTTGAAAGTTACATTTACTCAGCATTTGCTTGTTAAAAAGTAACTGTGAAATAACTGAGTTATGTTGATTACTAGTTACATTTTGAAAGAACGGCTCCTTAAGTGTAACAAGCATGCAGTGTAATTGTGGTTGGACAGTATCAGCGCTAAAATAGCCTTTGAAAGTTACATTTACTCAGCATTTCTTTGTTAAAAAGTAACTGTGGATTAACTGAGTTATGTTGATTACTAGTTACATTTTGAAAGACGTAACAGATCCTATTACTATTTCTGCCAAGGTGTACCTGTAGCGTAATTGAGGCAACTTACCAGTGCCCCAGGGTTCCAATTTGTTTTTCCTGGAGAGTGCAAGTTGATTGATGTTCGTCGAATGTCCTACAGGAACCATTAAACGTTCTCCTGTGAACGTTGCGCATAGTATTACTTTCACAGTAATTGTGATAACTGGGACACAGGACAGCGTTTCTCTGAAATAGGGTTAAAGCTTGGACGGGTTAGTAGCTCATACTTGAAAACCGCTAAACTCATCAGTGCGGAGGGGCGGGCACTATCAGTGCAGTGTGTTCTCATCTTCGTTGCGTTTGTCTTTCGTCTCTTGTCCCCCGCATTGAGGGTTTTATCAGTTTTAAATAAGCGTTTCTCTGTTTTGAGTCTTACGATTATTTATTCGCTACGCTTATTTATTTCCAGGTGAAGGTGATAAAATTCTCCTACATGTGGACCATCAACAACTTCAGCTTCTGTCGAGAGGAGATGGGAGAGGTACTCAAAAGTTCCACATTCTCAGCAGGGGCCAACGATAAGCTCAAATGGTAAGGAAAGCTCCCGTGCATAGCTAGAGTACCCTACCGGACATGGCCTCCACATGTAGTAGTCAGTCACTGGTTACTCCTTGATTGAAAGTTGAAAAAGTAACAAAGAAAAGATAAACGCAGTGTAAGTAATGCAATGGCAAGGACACTTCTGTGCTAACTACCACAAGCATAGAACACAGGCTCCACGTGTAGTAGTCAGTCACTGGTTACTCTTTGATTGTTCTCCTAACAACAACAAATAAGAGATAATAGCTCCGGTATAAGTAATGTAATGACGAGGGAAGCTTCCGTGCCCTATACCGTGTAGCGCTGAATACGCTGAAGTCAGTCGCCAGTTACAATGTTGCAGCATTAGTAGTAAGGTATAAAGTAAATATATTTAATACTGTAAATACTGTAAAAGTAGAAATTTTGGCGAGGACTTAATTTTTGTGATCATACTTTTTCAGCGAAATTGAGGTTCCGCGAAATATAGGTAGTGTGGATGACAGAGTATGGACACTGGAATTCACAATGATATGAGCTCCACAAAGACAAAACAACTTACTTGATGAGCTTTATTCTCACACTTTGTTCTCGTCAAATATTTCTATAATTGAAACACCACTTCAACATCAGTAGTTCGTTCGCATTGCAGACGCCCGCTTTCACAAAACCAGCACATATGTCATTGTTACAGGAGTTGAGTTCACGGTAAACCTCTGTAAGCCAGCTGGCATGTAGAGGCCGTGCCATGATCCCGCGATTTTCGCTTCCGTCCACTTCCACACGAATTCGCGAATTACTGGGGCTGCGAAATTAACCACTTTTACGGTATTCAATGCAACATGTGGGGAGATGGGAATGTTATCTTTCATTCTGCGTAAGATATGGATTACGCTGGAATCCTGGTCATGGTAAAGAGACACATAAATGAACAAAGAACTTGTATTCAGAAGTTTCAATAAGCACTATACAACCAAAGTTATTATAGTTCGTCATGAATACGCTGTCTAAACATCCCCGACAAATGCAGTTCTTGGCAGCGGACAATCAGATACTGAAGATACTGAAGACTGGCAGTCAAACGGGCAACAGAACGTGGCAAAACTACAGTGCATGCACATAACACAGATTGTCAAATGAAAAAAAAAAAAAAAAAAAAAGCAAAGAAATTCTCGGGAACATGTGCACTGTTGCTTGACGAATTTCCCAGCTGACTTTGCCCCATGCCCTTTTGCTGCTTTCGCATGCACAACTAATTGGATTTGGTGTACGAGCAATAAAACTGTTAAATTAAGCAGCCAACATAAACAGCCTGTCCGCTGCTTTGCGGTACCTTTAAAGGGGCACTAGAATGCAAAAACAAGTCCACTTCAAATTACGTTACACGCTATGTTAATTTCGTGCTTGTCATCATAATTCGAAACTTTGATTCCGTTACGGAGCCACAATCGAAATTGTACCGGACTCTTTCTTCACGCGTTTCGGAGTTTTTTAAGTCCATGCAGCTCGTGCCACACTGTGGAGGAGTCCCAGTGAAAAACATAGTGCACATTGTGAAGCGGAATCTCACTCTGTGCATTTTCTATGACCTATCTCACCCAAAAGCCACCATTTTCTGCTGCGCGCGCTTCACTTTCATTTCACCACACACAGGTGGTACCAGCATACAGAACAAGAGGATCGGTGCATAACGTCAGAATCGGCATGTCACATCGTTGTAGGCAGCGCTACTTGTGTGAAGCAATGTTTAACGTGAAGCAGAAACGAGAAAAAATGGCGGTGTTTGTGTGGGATATATAGGCCAATGAAAATGCATGGGGTGAGATTTTGCTTTATTTTTAATTTTCTTTCTACATGACCGTAGTGCTTACAAAAAATTCAAATGAAACTTCAGATAAATGGCTATCAGTCTGCAAAGTTTGGGATGGTCCAAATCTAGTCTTCTATTTTTACAGTGCGGTCGAAATGTGTAACGTTTGCGAGAAGTGCACATCACGCCGCACACATACGAAATACCGCGATAGGACCCATTCCAAATCCTCGCGCGGGCGGTAGGTGCGTGCTCGCTTCTCCTGCTGTCTCATTGGATGCCGCCAATTTATTTATTTATTTAGAGTATGTCATGTACGTTTCCACTGAAGACAAACAAAGGTCTCCACGTGTAACACGTGTAAGAATGGGTCACTTACGTTCCCAGCAATGTACACCCACGTGTGTCAACACTGTCTATGCTTTCGGGGATTACCGCTGGAAGGTCACGATCCCGCAAAAAAAAAAAAAAAAAGGAGAGAGAGAGATTAGGAAAGGACTTAATAGACAAGAGGAGAAACAAAAACACCCGATAACACCCGAAAGCACAATTATCACCCGATTTCCCCCCGAATTACAGATTTAAAATAGCGGCGATTTTCACCCCCCGAGTCCAAGAAAGGCATTTAACCCGAAAAAGTCACTCCCTACTCATAAAGCTTTCGTCCATTCTGATTTTGATTACATGTCAGTCGTCTGGTTCCCTGAAGCCATGACTAGGATTCAACAAATTTGAAAAGATCAAAGAAGAGCCATTCGTTTTGCATACAACAAGCCCACTTTGACTCTCTCCGACTGAGCTTCGGTCACTTCTGTCACTGTTCTGGGTTTGCCTCAGTTCGCCACCAAAAACGCTATTCAGCGACAGTATCATTCCGTCTAATTATAAATAATCTAACTTGTCTTCGTTGAAAATAACTTCTACAGTTTTTCTCAACGAGACCTAGTCATTTGAGGCACATCAAGCAGCGCATGTTCTGGACAAATTGTCTAGAAAAAGTCCTTCTTTGCCCTAGTCGTAAGGGGCTGGAATTATAGGTTACCCCAGAGTGCAATTGAGTGCAACACATTATCGTGTATTTGTAGCGTGCATACATGCCGAGAATAATGTCACATTCAATTTGTGTTTCATTCCTGCGTACTGTTACTGCACGCACCCGCATTCATGATTAAAAGCGGTAAAAACCTTGACAGTGCAGGACTTAACTGACACACGCAGCACTGAAACCTACCTGCAATTATGTTCCTGCATGCACTCTTTCGAAACCTGCATTCACGTTCTCCGATAATACATAGCTGACTTACCCCTCCTTATACGGCACTTTTTGCCAGAAGTGTCCGAAATAAATTTTTTTTTGTTACCCTATTCTATAAAACGCTGAGCATAATCAGCACCGACATCCTGTATTTATTATAATATCTACTACTACCAGTGATTTTATCGGTTGGTGCATAATAGCCCTAGTCACTCATGCGCCAGAAAAACCTCAATCACTCACTCATTTTATCGTTGTTACTCTCCTAGGTGCCTGAGGGTGAACCCCAAGGGTCTTGACGAAGAGAGCAAGGACTATCTATCCCTATACCTACTACTAGTTTCGTGCAACAAAAGTGAAGTGCGCGCAAAGTTCAAGTTCTCAATCCTAAATGCGAAACGGGAGGAGACCAAGGCCATGGGTAAGATTCTGCTATGTTTTCATCAGCTCTTTGCTTTTTTTCACTGAAGGAGTGGTGTGTGGAGAATGCAACGCAGATACAACGTAGGCACTCCACAGTGCAGCCGCGGTGGTCGACAGGTTGAGACTTGTCCGTGTGGATCCGCTGATGTTTTTTGACACAGTGCCCAAAAACCTTCCGATTGGTGCACCTCGAAACATAACACAATAAATATACACTGATAGTAAATATTAGACAAAATGTACGTAATAATGCATAGCGGTTAACAACAGGTATGAACATTAGTTGGATTTTGAAAAGTGTAACCGCGTTAATGTTTGCGACAAACACATGGATGGGAGCGAAAATGTGAGGATAACAAACAAGATGACACCTCAGAATACGCATTGGCACTCGAAACCTAATGTTCGCGATGGGAATCAGGTACGTCCACACAGAAAGCCCTGTTGTTAAATGTTGCTATGCCATGATGCTACGTCATGCCATGCTATGCCATGCGCTAAGCCATGATGCTAAGCCATGATGCTAAGCCATGATGCTAAGCCATGATGCTAAGCCATGATGCTAAGCCATGATGCTAAGCCATGATGCTAAGCCATGATGCTAAGCCATGATGCTAAGCCATGATGCTAAGCCATGATGCTAAGCCATGATGCTAAGCCATGATGCTAAGCCATGATGCTAAGCCATGATGCTAAGCCATGATGCTAAGCCATGATGCTAAGCCATGATGCTAAGCCATGATGCTAAGCCATGATGCTAAGCCATGATGCTACATCAAACTAATCCAGTCACGTCACTCCAGGAGATAAGGACACACGGCACTGCTTTGAGGGCATTTTTCTAACCTCAATTTTGCAATGACGAGGCAAATTTTGCGTGGGTGATTCCTGATAGCTCCTTCGGTTCTTTTCACTATTTTACTGTTCCCTTAAGTTATTCTTTTTTGTAAAGCTTATGCATGCGCCCTGAATATTAAACACTGCACATTAATTGCGGATTACAAAAAAAAGGAACTTTATCCAAATATTGCCAAGACATAGAGTACCGTAATTTCACGCGTATTAGCCACGGCTTATGCGTGATTTTTTTTTTTTTTCTCACGGGCGCTCTGCGGCTTATCTGATGATTATTTTTTCCCGGTATTTTCCCCATACGCCGGGGTTTTAACGAAAGGGCCGACAGTGTCTCTGGAACAGCACTGCCCTGCCGATGCAAGAACAGTGCGTAACAGGGACGGGTCCGCATTCGAGTAGATTGATCTTCGTGGTGCATTCCCCCAAGCAGCTTGAACGAAAGCGGTGACAGTGATTCACGTCTTCTGGAAGACCACTGACCCATCAATCCACGAAAAAAACGCCCAACAAGGGCACAATCCGATATTGGTAGAACTCTAGAGCTGACCTCCTTTGTTGTACACCATGCCGACCCCGGAGTATGGACCATGGGGTTTATGGCCTTCCCTATGGTCTTCTTTGTCGCACAAATCAGTCGTCTCCTATTGCCCGCGGCATATCTGCCAGAAAATTTTCGAAACGTTCCTAAAAACGCGTCCTGCGGCTTAGCTGTGGTGCGGCTTATCTGCCAGAAATTTTCAAAGCGTTCCTAAAAACACGTCCTGTGGCTTATCTGCCAGAAATTTTCAAAACGTTCCTAAAAACGCGTCCTGCGGCTTATCTGCCAGAAATTTTCAAAACGTTCCTAAAAACGCGTCCTGCGGTTTATCTGCGGTGCGGCTTATCTGCCAGAAAATTTTCAAAACGTTCCTAAAAACGCGTCCTGCGGCTTATCTGCGGTGCGGCTCATCTGCCAGAAAATTTTCAAAACGTTCCTAAAAACGCGGCCTGCGGCTTATCCACAGTGCGGCTTATACATGTGAAATTACGGTACCCATGAAGTATGTGAAGGTGTACGTAACATGCACCGTGCGTTTGGTATTAAACTCGTCCTGCGTGGCTTTTCAGAGAGCCAACGGGCATACAGGTTCGTACAAGGGAAGGACTGGGGCTTCAAGAAGTTCATCCGGAGGGACTTCTTGCTTGATGAAGCCAACGGATTACTTCCCGATGACAAGCTCACGCTCTACTGCGAGGTTTGTACCACTCTTTTTTTTGCGGGAGAATACAAATACAGTTGCTCCACACACTGTGTGCAGGCATATACAGGGTGTTACTAGGCTAACATTTTGGCAAAGCCAATAAACAGTGTTCTTTCTCTCTTTTTTTTTTTTTTTTTTGCTTTCTTTTGTATCTATTTTTTTAAAAACTGGGTGAAGCTTGCAGTAAAATTATCGTAGATGGGGAAACGGTGATAATTTTGAGATTATTTCGGTCTTCGAGGGTTCGAGGAAAGCTGAAATGAAGAGCGTCCCATGAGACTGCTGTCTACTCAGTGATAGGTACTTGGAACAACCTGTCCACTCCGACATGATGTGTATGCGATGGCGATCGCTTGGAGCAGCCAGACGGAGCTCTAAGTTGGTGGTTGTTGACGGATTAGAGGCACCTAAGGCACTGTTGGCGGGTTGGAACGCATAAACGGCACGGAAATTTACATTTTTGAGTTTCGTCGCCTTGAAATTTTGCGCAATTTTTCTGGAGACGAGGAAAAAAACCGAAAATAATTGGTTTTTTTTTTTTTTTTTTTTTTCAAATTTCCGGGGTTTTTTTTTTTTCGGGGCTTCGCATCTCTGGTCTTGGAGTCGACGGACCCCGGTTACAACGATAAAGGAAAATCCTGGACCTCATTTGCAAACGGCGCGAAATGCCTACCCGCCGCCGTCGAAGACCGACGCACGTGCGAGCCAGGCTCCGAGAAGGAAGGTTGAATGTGGCCGCATGGTGGCTCGATTTAATTGACCGTAACGTAATCGTTCCTCGAATGTACACTTGGTCGTCGCTAATGAAGATGCCGTACTTCCTGCCAACCGCATCTCTGCTAAAAGGCACGAAAATTAACATTTTTGAACTTTGTCACCTGGAAATGTTGGGCTGTTTTTCAGGAGACGAGGGAAAAAACGAAAAGAAACTGGTTCTTCCCCAAAATTTCAGTTCTTTTTTTTTTTTCCCGGGGCTTCGCATCTCTAGTGTGGACAGCCAGTACATGTCACGAAATGACACGTTGCGATAAAAGGGTACACATTTACGCTTTTTTCAGGTGAGCGTGGTAGCAGACTCTGTCAACATCTCTGGCCAGAACAACGCCATCCAGTTCAAAGTGCCCGAGTGCCGGTTATCAGACGACCTGGGTCACCTCTTCGAAAGTCAAAAATTCAGCGACGTCATCCTCAGCGTCAATGGCCGAGAGTTCTACGCTCACAAAGCTATCCTTGCTGGTGAGATCCTGTTCTTTCACGCTGTCCTACCTTCACTAGGCCGAAAACCAAAACAAAACTTGACCACATAACACGATAAAGGCCAACCGTTGCTAAAAATGATATCGTTAGCACCAGGGATCTTGGGATTCCGCGGCTTTCAATGTTGGTCGCAGCAAAACACAGATTTTGATTAGGGCCTGACTTTTTAGGGTTAAACCCGTATCCGCCTGATATTTACCCCCCGAACGAAATCTGTAAAATTCGGGTTTAAACCGAATCTACCCAAAGACATCCGGGTCGCGTGGCACAGTCATAAGCGTGCATTAAAATAAAGTTTGATAACATTGCTAAACCTTAGTTCCATGTTAAGACAAATTTTTATTAAACAAAAAAAAAATCACCCGAATACACCCGAATTCCTGACGACAGAATGTGCCGTAACGGGATTTAACCCAAATACACCCGAATTTTCGAATGAAAAATATCGCCCGATATTTACCCCCGAATTCGGCCAAAAATAAAACCCGAAAAAGTCAGGCCCCAATTTTGATTTTAAGCACGGAGGAACGCGTCACCATACGCCGGCCTAGCTTGCATTTTGCTTCTACGTTCATCGCTATCCAAGCTGAGAGGCACGAGGTGTGATCCCCAGGCTACGACTGCTTTTTAGTTCCTAAGGGTAGCTTGGCGTGTCTCTAAAGATATCGTTTAGGCCCTTTTTTAAGGCTGTCTTTGAGGATCGCCAGGCTCTTCGACAACGAAGCACATTGTGTATATGGACGCGCAGTTCACGCCCTCTCTGCAGTGACTCCTCAGAAGTGGCTACGCCAGGTTAGGCTCGCGGCTCCCTGATCTCGTGTGTCTAAAGCGCGGACCCCATAACAAGCGACACGCGACGCGCTGCAGAATTTGTCGCTGTCGCGTCTGGTCATGGCGCGACTTCCTGGTCCATTTGAGCAGCGACATTTCGTCACCGAGAAATGATGTTTTTGGAGAAGCAATGCTTATTTTATTCGAGCTAAGTTGTAAATTGCCATAAATATACCAAAAATAGTATTTCATTCGTCAAAACGAGGAGAAATTGTAATGAAGTTGCTATGTAATATTTGCCGTAACGCAGTGGCGCTGCGGTTGAAGTACCCAACGCCCCGCCCACTTCTTCGTCTGCTAGTTTTGTTGGTTGCCCTCTCCACCCTCTCCCTTGCCCACGCGTTCAGTTCTTGCTTCACGCCGCCAAATCTAGCTGGTTTTGTCAAACAACAGGCAACGAACTCAGCGACATGCTACAAATATCTACTGGGAGTAGATGCAGAAATATTGAGCCGCGACAGAGCTTTTTTGACGCTCGTGTGGCGGCAGTGACGTCGATTTTGTCGCTTCTCGCGTGTATCTGCCGCGTGTCGCTTGTTATGGGATTCGGGCTTTAGGCTCGCGGCTCCCTGATCTCGTGTGTCTAAGCTGAGTGGAAAATTTCCCCGAGACAAAATGAAACTACAAATACAAACACAACGTTGTGTTTGTCCCCCCCTTTTTTTTTTCTGTGTCCCTCGTGGCTTCTCTTCTTCAGTATGGATCTATATCACTAGCTCGCTTGCTTCCTAACTATTCTATTAATAATAAGTGACCTTTAACAACGACAACAACAACAAAAAAGACTGGTCATAAGGCCTGACTTTTTCGGGTTTTATTTTTGGCCAAATTCGGGGGGTAAATATCGGGTGATATTTTTCATTCGAAAATTCGGGTGTATTCGGGTTAAATCCCGTTACGGCATATTCTGTCGTCAGGAATTCGGGTGTGTTCGGGTGATTTTTTTGTTTAAACTAAAAATTTGTCTTAACATGGAACTAATGTTTAGCAATGTTATCAAACTTTATTTTAACGCACGCTTACGAGTGTGCCACGCGAGCCGGATGTTTTCGGGTAGATTCGGGTTAAACCCGAATTTTACAGATTTCATTCGGGTGGTAAATATCGGGCGGGTGGTAAATACGGGTTTAACCCTAAAAAGTCACGCCCTAGTCATAAATGAGGCACAGTACTATGTCTCCCTACTGCAGAAAAAAAAAAAATCTGTTCTCTTAAACAGTAACGAGAAACATGTACTTGTATCCTGTTTGTTTGAATTCAATAAATGATTCTTAGAGCCCGAATTTTTGGGGAAATATTTTTTTCTAAATTTGGGGGATAAAAATCGCACTAGATTCATGTGAATTCTGGTGAAAAAAACTTGTGAAATGCTAAATTCGGGGTGAAATCGGGCTCAGTTACTCAACTAACTGCTGTGGTTTGGTACAAATGCTGATGTAACTGAATTTTTCTGCCAAACAAGTAAATTAATGCATTCCTGCAGACATCCCAGTGAGAGCAATTTGCCAGGTAAAAATCGGGTTTCACCCTAAAGGGGCAGCCTTCAGTTCGGGGAAGAATCGGGTAAAACCCTAAAACTTCAGGCTCTAAATGATTCTGTATCAAAACGTAGGAGCAGACACCAAGTTCCCTTTTGTTTTGGCCAGGGAATTTGCTCGAAATTCAGCTGGAAAAGTCAGTGAAATTTGAGGGCTACAGTTTGGTAGACACCATGAGACTGTATAAAATCTTATTTATTTATTTATACTTCTAGCATCTTAGACGCCAAAAAAGGAGTGGGATTACATACACACGGAGAAACATCTTGCTCCGTAGCAGCCGCGGATATACAGAAAATTTAGATGAACCTCGAACACATGCATATACCATACAGGGTGTCCCAGAAAACGTGTCATTGAATTATAATAAAAAAACTACACCACCTAGAGTCATGCGGTCAACGGCATTTGTTCTTACTGGGTTTTTGCCACCTCCTCATGTGAATGTCGTGTATCGTAAGTTTAATTATGTAAATTTTTGCGAACTGAACTCGGAAATTTGCCTAGTAAATGTCACTTTTTTACCCCACCAATGTGAAGAGAGTGTCTAATTTACTCAAATTAATGATAATTGACAGGGATATTCAGGAGCTGTCCCACCGGAAAAAATAGCCGAACATCATGCTCTACGGAGGTCGCACAGAATAGCGCACGATTAATTTTTCAGCGCAATCTTTGTCAGTCCGACGAAAGGAGGTTGGAAACCCAGCCCACCCCGGCATCGCAAAAAGAGATAACGCAGGCATGGCTTATCACGTCCGACTTTCGCTGGGATAATGCTTTCCCTCTCCCAATTTTAAGAACTGTTACTTTTTCTACTATCACTCCTTGGGCTGGCTTCGGAACCTCCTTTCGTCGCACTGCGAGCGATTGCGCTCAAAAAGACATCGCGCGTTATGGTTCGGTGCTCCGAAAAGCATGATATTCGGCTATTTTTTCCGATGGGATAGCTCGTGAATGTCACTGTCAATTATCATGAATTGGAGTGAATTCGGCACGCTCTTCATATTGGTGGGGTAAAAAAGTGACCTTCCCTTGGCAAATTTCTGAGTTCAGTTCGCAAATATTTGCATAATTAAACTTGGGGTACATGACATTACCTTTACAAGGTGGCAAAAACCTAATAAGAACAAATGCCTTTGACCGCATGGTTCTAGGTGGCGTAGTTTTTTAATTATAATTCAATGACACGTTTTCTGGGACACCCTGTATATCAAAAACCATCTACACACGCATACAACCTTCACGTAAGATTACAACAGACATTTATATTTTAACTTATATTTTAACTCGTGTAAAATATGTCTCGCGCGCAGCTCGTTCACCAGTGTTTGCCGCCATGTTCGAACACGAAATGGAGGAGAAGAAACAGAACAGAGTGGAGATAACGGACATGGACCACGAGGTGCTGAGGGAGATGTTGCGCTTCATCTACACGGGCAGAGCACCCAGCCTGGAGCGGATGGCGGACGACCTGTTGGCGGCGGCCGACAAGTACGCGCTAGAACGGCTCAAGGTGATGTGCGAGGAGGCCCTCTGCTCTAACCTCTCCGTGGAGACGGCGGCCGAAGTGCTCATCCTGGCGGACATGCACAGCGCGGATCAGCTCAAGGCGCACGCCATCGACTTCATCAACACGTGAGTACCTGAGCCACTCCTGTCGGCTGTCTTCGCGTTGGAAATGTATTTATTCGTATCTGAAAGAGGCCGCACATTTTGAGAGCCCGAAGTTGTTTTCGGGAAATATTTTTTCCTACAATGGGGGGGGGGGGGGGTAATCCGTAATTTTAAAAAAATCGAAATTCTGCACTGAAATTCTGGAAATTCTGCATTTTTCTGCATACGGCGACGGCCTGTCCAAAGTCCGGATGTTGTATATCTGCAAGGTCGCAAATCTACGCAAAAACCGTAACACAGAATCGTTATAGAGCTTTGCGATATTAAATATGTGTTATTATTAGAGCCTGAAGTTTTCGGGAAGTATTTTTTTCCTACGTTCGGGGGGGGGGTAAAAATCTGGTAAATAAAAACGTGCACTAAATTCGCGCAGCTTCGGGTGAAAAAAACTTGCAGTACGCTAAATTTGGGGAGAAATCGGGCTCAGTCATTCAAACTAAAAATTGTAGCGGTTTGGTACAAACGGTGATGTAACTGCATTTTTCTGCCAAACAAGTAAGTTAGTCATGAAAGAACTGATGTTCTGAGTAAGTTAGTGCATTCCTACAGACATCCCAGTGAGGGCAATTTGCCGGGTAAAAATCGGGGTTTCACCCTAAAGAGGCAACCTTCAATTCGGGGTGCAAATTCGGGGAAGAATCGGGTAAAACCCTAAAACTTCAGGCTCTACATATTTTGCTTTGCTTTTCGTTCAAGATTTTTTTTTAGCTGCATGGAACTGTCATCTTTTTCACTTTTTTTTTTATTGACTTTTGCAATTTTTCGTGGCACAAGAAAGTGCCTGTACATGTGAAAAACATTTAAAGGTATCGTAACGCAGCAGACAGAGAGGTTATGTTGGCAGCATAGTTTAACAGCTCTTTGCTTGTAAACCCGGCACAACAAGTTATATGTGTGACGAGGAATGCTAAATGTATTTGGTTCATAAAAATTGTGGTAGAACGGCTCGGAGCGACGTCTGGTGCGGAATAATCCCTAATTTGTCAAGCAAGCGACTGACTTGCTGCTCATGATCACTACACAGCCGACACTGAGCCGACTTTCATTTTAGGCCCAGTGTTATGTGCATGCAATGTAGTTTTGCTGCTGTACTTGACGAGCAATGTGCAGCTGTTCATGACTTCGGCACGGTGCTGCCCGTAATTGTCAATGTTCCCGACTGCCTTGCTGCTCATGATGACTACACAGCCGACACGTAGCCGACTTTCGTTTTAGGCCCAGTGTTATGCGCATGCAATGTAGTTTTGCCACCGTACTTGATAAGCAATGCGCAGTTGGTGGTGACTTCGGCACGGTGCTGCCCGTAATTTTCAATGTTCCCGACTGCCTTGCTGCTCATGATGACTACACAGCCGACACGTAGCCGACTTCCGTATTAGTGCCCAGTGTTATGCGCATGCAATGTAGTTTTGCCGCCGTACTTGATAAGCAATGCGCAGTTGGTGGTGACTGTGGCACGGTACTGCCCATAATTTTCAATGTTCCCGACTGGCTTGCTGCTCATGATGTCTACACAGCCGACACGTAGCCGACTTTCGTTTTAGGCCCAGTGTTATGCGCATGCAATGTAGTTTTGCCGCCGTACTTGATAAGCAATGCGCAGTTGGTCGTGACATCGGCACGGTGTTGCCCGTAAGTTTTAATTTTCTAAAAGACTACGAGTGCAGTTGGGACGAAAATTGTGACATAAGTGTGTTGAGGGCTCAGGGAAAAATTTTCTGAGATTGCAGCTCTACTGCCTTTACTGCACCTTTAATTTTGATGATCCCCTGAAACCAAAATAATTAGTTGGCCCCTCAAACTAATGCTGATTTCAGCGCAAGAATATCTGAAAAATATACGCAAACAGCCTTTATGTTTACTTTATTTGCCAGCATCTTTGGTCGTTAAGAGGAGGTCATACGCTACGTTTTCAATTAATAGAGCCTTTGTTCGCTCCGTATTACCCTGAAAGTCAACGTGACATCTGCCCATTATGATTGGGGAGTTCCTGGCAATGAAACTCCCCAATCATAATAGCAAAATAAGCTTGGTGGTGGTGGTTGTCAAGTAACTTCTGAGCTGCATGTCATAGCTGCAACTAACAGCATAAAGTGAGTAACTACTTGCTGCTGATGTACATTGGGAAAAGGAGAATGCATGCTTTGTCAAGCCTTTTGCCCAAGCTCAACCCAGTAAACCCACTAATATCCCCAGGATATCCCTACAAGGTCGTGAACGTCCTGAATATCTGGACATCCATGCGATATCTGTGGGATATCCCAAAACAGCATTCGAGTTAAATGTTCCATATCACAGCAGCAACAAATGTTGTACAATGACCAAAACAGTTAACTGCTACACCTGTGGGGCGAGAATTTGACACTTTCCCTTGCTCTTGTTCTGCCTCCCAGCAGACATGCCACGGACGTCATGGAGACTGCCGGCTGGAAGACCATGGTCCATCGGCAGCCGCACCTAATCGCCGAGGCGTTTCGAGCGCTCGCCACCCAGCAGATACCCCCCATCGGACCACCTCGCAAGCGCATTAAACAGTCCTAGGAAGGCCACCTGGTGGTGGTAGTCGTCCCGCAGTGACAACCCTGAAGTTGGCGGACGACCCCTTGTGGTGGATAGTGCAGTGCCGAAAAAAATGGACTCCATGGCTCCAACCGCGGGGCTGAGAATGACAGCCGCGATGACGGCAACGTCTGCCGCGGTGCTTTGTGTACAGACTGCGGATGTGGTGACACGTTATCCGGACTTTTCGCGGATCGTTGCTGAACGTTTTGGGCTGCGTTCGCAGGCGGCAGGTTTACCTTGGTCTAACGAGAGGAGGTTGCAGTACAGACATCACCGATTGGCCAGATTATATACGAGTTGTACATTATGTCGTCTTGTTTTTTTTTTTTTTTTTTTTAATGCGTTTTATAGATACCAAGTTTTAGAAATATCACGGGGAGGAGGTCGGCGTTTTAGCTTAATCATTAGAAAACGGCGAATTTCAAGACCCTCGTACACCTAACGCGTGATGCGCGGATGGTTTTATCCCAAAAATTTAGCCAGTACAAAAACTGCATGGGTGACGAACAGAAGTTATCTACTACGGAGTTGCTTGACTGCACAAGAAAATGAGACCACTCCACCCCTGCAACTAATACTTCGCAACACTCCTCGAAAGGCGGTTACAGCCTAGCCAGCAGGCCTACAGAGAAAGGAGTGGGAGGACCGTGTCGAACTACGCTCGGACTGTTTGTGTGAATAATTAGGGTTTACAAAAAAAAAAAAGAGAGATGGTTTTTGGCGTTTTATTCTTTCTTCCCTCCCGCAGCATTTTTTTTTCTCTCTCTCTTTGCCTCCTCCTTCCTTGCACTCAGGACTCCCTTCACAAGTCATCAAGTCACTGCCAAAAACATGTCCCACCGCTCCGAGCGGCGACGATGACGACGACGCCGGCGGACTCTCATCGCGGAGCACTGGTGAACATTCGTCGTGCTCGGTGCTTACGCGAGCGAGCGCGTGTGTGTGCAAGAAAGAAGAAGAAGAAAACAAGAACTGCTCCTACAGAGAGCCAACCGCATTCTCGTTTCCTATCGCAAAGTCATACTGACAGAAAAATGCACGGTGATCTCGAGCCCAGCGCATGCGGGCTACAAATACCGAGTCCCCCCCCCCAAGCAGCACAAGATCTTGGCCCAATATTGGTCCGAGATTGGACCAATAGAGGCCCAAAGAGGAGTAGAAGATTAGAGTAGAAAGAGTAGGCCCAAGATTGGACCAAATTGGTCGAAGATTGGTCCTCTTTGAGCCTCTATTGGTCCAATTTTGGCAACACCGGCCCAATATTGGTCCGAGATTGGACCAATAGAGGCCCAAAGAGGACCAATATTGGTCCAAGATTGGACCAAATTGGTCGAAGATTGGCCCAATATTGGTCCTCTCTGAGCCTCTGTTGGTCCAATCTCGGACCAATATTGGGCCGGTATTGCCAAGATTGGACCATTATTGGGCCTACATGTTGTGTTGCTTGGGCCAAGGCTCATGGGAATGTGTTCGAGGCCAGTATGCGAATCGGAGTGGGGGTTTTGCACTATCGAATCTTGTTTCCGAAGGGAATTCAGAGGGTATCTCCCCTGGAGCATTTGCTTTCCCCATGCACTTGCAGTCTTCAGAAATTATATGTTCGAGATTTTGAGATAAGTTAAGAAGGAAGGTGCGATATTTCAGTCCCACTTGAGAAGGATGGCAAGGGTATTGTTCCGGTCACAAGGCTTTTGTCAGACAAGGACCGTTGGCTGAAATCAGTTTGATATTGGCACGTGGAGAGATAAATTAAACGAGCAAGATAGTGTGATACCGTTGGGAAACGGGAGATTGTCAAGGATATGTTGTCTGTTTCAATAGAGTACGACTCTTTGGTTAAATTGCCTTCGTCAGACGAAGTGTGTTTGGCCCAGTCCTTACGTTCCTGCGCGGGTTTTAATTCTAGATTTTCCTCTAGCTACGGTAGAATAATAAACGGCATTTGTGTGGCAGCACCTTTTGCTTGCAGTAGTCCAAAGAAGTTGTGTTGTTCTGGAAGTACTTGCAAGGAAGGAATTTTTTTTAAGCGTTCTTCTCGGGTAATCACTCGGGATTCCTCAGGACAGATACGAAAATGTGGAACCCCCCCGTCAAATTGTCTCGATTTTCACCAGAAATGGAAATCTGTCTCGGTGTTCATGGACCAACGTTTCTGGGATAAGTCTAGCATCATTTGACGTAGTTTGGAGCCACGATATAATGTCGAACGAAATTCTGGAAATGCACACTACATTTTCCCAGCATTTACGGTGATCGTTACAGTGAATAATGCTCGCAGAACTTGTGGTTCGTCATTCAGGTTATAAGGAATGAGAGAATTTAGTGTTTCATTCTTCATAGTATATGTAGACAGGGTTTGTTGCCAGTGCTTCTGTTTAAAAGAAAAGAAAAAAGAAAAAAATGCAGTATCACACTTTGTTTGTCATTATGATGCATTTCTATTTTGAGCAACAGTCCCTTTCGAGTGATTTCTTCTCATACAACATTGGACCAGTTAATTAAATCGAAAATGTAATTTGGTCAAGCAAGCAGACGCTTCCAGCTTGTAATTCTGACGTTGCTACCAGATACAGATTATGTGTGTGTCTTGTCACCATGAACTGAAACTGACCTCAAAGGATCATCAGTTACACATTATTCCTGTCGACTAGCATCTCTGTTCCTGGCAACAAAACCTGTCTCGCAAGTGCTACCGGATACCCACAATTCCCCTTCCTAGCTCTGAAATTCAAAAGGGAATTGCCCCACGGTCGTTTAGTCACGTGTACATATAAAACGATTTTTCCCCCCTTGTGCGTTACCATGCCAACGGACAAAACGGGGTTTCCAATCTCAAATCCCAATGTGAAAGTCACGGGGAAACTACACCAAAGCTTGTGTGTGTGTGTATGTGCGATGCATGCGTGTACATTAAAAAAAAAAAAACTCCCATATGTGTGTTAGATGAATGTTTGCGAATGGTTGATGTGAAGCATGTAGTCCTTTTGTTTCTTGCAGTGTTCGTACCCAATCGTAAATTAAGAGAGCACCATTTGAAGGGAATATGTGTCTTCAGTGTGCATGTTTTTTCGTTTTTTTTTAGTGAACATCCTGTTAATAAATGATGAAGTGTGATTATACATAATGTTTCTCCGTTATCACTACTATACACACATATCGGGCACCTCAAACTGCTTCAGACGAGCTCATTTAATAAAAAAAAACACAATGTGCAAGATGCCCGAAGGACATATAAAAAGTTTGTAAAATTACATGTGCCAGGTTCTAGTTATTGCAGGCAGCTGATTGATCCAGGCAAAAAGATGTAGCCTGCGGTACGAATAGCTTCGTGTGACATCGTTGTTGCATGTCGCAGGAATATAACTAGAGAGTGAAGTTTTAGGGTTAAACCCGATTTTTCCTCGAATTTGCACCCTGAATTGAGGTTCACCTCTCTAGGGTTAAACCCGATTTCTACCTGCAAAACTGCACCTAGGCTAGGCACCTCAAGGCATCGACATACTAGTTACTCACAAAATATGCGACTGGCCCCTTACTTCTGGCACTCTGGATAAACGGTACAGTGAACGTTTATTCTACAACAATGCCCGATTTTTCCCCGAAGTCAGTCTGATGGTAATTTTTCTGCCCGAATTTGCATGAATTTTCGACATCAATTTATTGACCCGATTTCTACCCCCCGAATTTGGAAAAATATAAAACCCGAAAACTTCAGGGTCTAAATATAACCTATGCCGCAGGATGAGTACGAAAAATAGCATATCCCTAAAGGTATAACTCTAACCTATTCTTACAGCAGACTACTACTTTCCGCCTGCATCCGTCAGCTGCATGCAATAGCGATCGGACTCTAACCTATTCCTGCTGTGGGCTACTCCGAATGCAGTATCGATATAACTCTAACCTATTCCAAACGCAGGCTACTTCCTTCTTCCTGCACCAGTTGGCTGCCATGCAATAAGGACCTAACTCTAACCTGTTCCTACCACGAGCTAGATCTTTCCACCTGCATCAGTCGGCTGTATGCAGTAATGATCCAACACTAACCTATTCTTCAGTCCGCCACCTGCAGTTACGACCTAACCTATTCCTACTGCAGGAGACTTCTTCCCGTCTGCATCAATCGGCGGCATGCAATAGCAAACCAATAACGTATTTCCACCACAGGATGCCCCCTTCCGCTGCATCAGTCGTCCACGTGCAGTAACGATTTAACTCTAACCTATTCCTTTTGCAGACAATCTCTTTCCACCTGCATCTGTTTGCGGCGTGCAATAACAATCTAACACTCTGTTTTGTTATTGCCGCTTGCGCCCTCTGCACTCCCCTATTCGTTTTGTTTTTCACGGTGCAGCACGAGTTCACGACTGGCCTGCACTTGCTGTACCGGAAGTGCAGTAAGAGTAAGCACTAAGCAGCAGTAAGAGTAAGCACTCTAAGCAGACGACGCGGGTCTGCGTCGTTGGCATGGTTGTCTGTAACGCTAGTAGAGAGTTTTAGCAGACCGTTGATAACGTGGCTTGCGTCGAACCGTATCAACCGGAACCAATCAGCGGATAAGATTCTGAGTCACGCACCACTACGATTGGTTCCGATAGACACGATAACCTTATCAACGGTATACTAAAACTCACTAGGAACGCTGACGGTTCCTTCCTGCAGCAAGACAGTGGACATGTGTGCGAGGTACCAGTCAATTGAAGTTGTATGTTAGTGATAAGGCGGGCATAACCGAATGGATTATTCCAATTTTCGCCTGCACTGGAAGCGTATCATTAAACTTATCTTTAATGCGCTGGAAAAAGATGCAAGCTCTGGAGCGGCTGAGAATGTTTTTTTTTTTTTTCGTAAAAATTACGACGGACGGAGTAGGAAGAACGAACTCATGTTCGTAGGTATCTGCCCACAGTGTTCTCGTGATAGCCAGGAACACGACTGTGATCTTCGTTCCCTTTCGCGCAACCAAGTAGAATGCGTGTGTCATTGCTGTCCCGTTGTTCAATTCCTGGTTGCTGTCTGAACCCTGCTCCAGCTTCAAAGCTGCTTGCAGGTACAGAGCCATAGCAAAGTCTAGAGGTGTGCGAATATTCGAGTTCTCGAATTCGAATCGAATATCAAACGCTCGAACTATACGATTCGCGAATCCAATATTCGAATTGTCGAATATTCGACTACAGTCGGACCTCGTTTTATGAACCCTCGATATACGAATTCCCTCAACTTACGAACGGCCCCCTAGGGAACGAAACTTTTTCCGTGTATTTTGACCTCGTTTTACGAACCCTCGATATCCGAACTATGAACGGATTATTACGGAACGGACCCAAAGTGGCCAAGCCATTCTGACCTCGATATACGAACGGGCGTTATGAACGTACAGAGGACAGGCCAATGGACCGGAGGATAATGACAGTTCCTGAGTACATGCTGCCAAGGTCAAACATACAATGTCCCAACGCCACTACGTTCCACAAACATGATTCACCATTTCCTGAAAGAATAATTCGGGGGTTTACAGCCGAACGGTTGTGAGTTTGGACCGCGTCTCCAAGATGCAAACATCTTGCCATTCCAAGAGAAGGCGTTCAGTCCTGACAGCCGGTGACAAGCGTGATATTTGCCATTGGAAACAGTCTCATCCGCGCGCGATACGGTACTTTGAGGACCGGGTGGATGAGTCAAGTGTCAGACTTCTGTCATCTCTTCTAAACAGGATAGACCCTGCAGAAAGTATGGTGCAAAGCGCAATTACGCAGTATTTTCAAAAATAAAACTTATTCAAATCAATTTCCCGTGGTTTTGTGAGGTGTTTGTGCACTGCACACCTCGGACTTCGATTTACGAATACCTCGATTTACGAACGATTTTCTGGGAAACGAAGGGTGTTCGTAAAGCGAGGTTTGACTGTATTCCACAAATATGAATGACACAACCCGAAAGTGGGCTTCAGCTGATGCTTCCGTGCATGAGGTGAAGCCTGCTTTACAAAATTGCCCTTGTTGCAGGACCAACACAGGTGGGACAGCGTTTTGCACGAGATAACGCTATCCAAAGTTAGTTTTGTAGACATCGTCTGTGGAAGGGGTGGCGCCCCTCTCATATGCAGTTTAGCGGTGCCGACGGGGGACTTTGATTTGATGTCTGTGAGGTTGCCTTTAAAAAGTTAGAACTCTCGAATAATGACTACAGCCCACGAACAAGAAGGGTGTCTTAAAGATGTCCTTTACGTCTAAAATTTCAGTAGTGCAACTTCCTAGGGTGAATGTGAAGAAACTAAAGGGTGTTCGTGGCAAAGCTGAGGCAGGATGCCAATTCGTTTGTTTCACAAATGGCTTGCCTGAAGCAATTACAGCCTCATCCGTGTAACGTGCTACTGCCTGACATAAAGTTTCGAAATGAAGGTAACCACCCCAGTAAGTTTAGGCTCACCTGGAAAGCAGGAAGCACTCTCATGTAAAATTAAAGAGTAGGGGCTTTAAACAGAAGAATTGCGTGTCTCTCTCGTGACAGTTAATGCCAGAAATATTGCGCTAAAGCCATGGGCTACAAAGTGGAAACTTTTTAGTGCGAAAGTCACATATTGTAAATTTTGCACGAATATTCGGCATAGTATATTTGCACGAATATTCGGCATATAGTCGGCAGCAAGCAATTGCTATTTAACTGTAACCTATTCCTTCCGGGGACTATCTCCTTGCGCCTGCATCAGTCTGCTGCTTGCAGTAACAATCCAACACAGACCTATTCTTCCGCCTGCATAAGTCGGCGGCAAGCAATTACGATTTAACTGTAACCTATTCCTTCCGGGGACTATCTCTTTGCACCTGCATCAGTCTGCTGCTTGCAGTAACAATCCAACACAGACCTATTCTTCCGCAAACTATCTCTTCCGCCTGCATAAGTCGGCAGCAAGCAATTACGATTTAACTGTAACCTATTCCTTCCGGGGACTATCTCTTTGCGCCTGCATCAGTCTGCTGCTTGCAGTAACAATCCAACACAGACCTATTCTTCCGCAGACTATCTCTTCCGCCTTGCATAAGTCGGCAGCAAGCAATTGCGATTTAACTGTAACCTATTCCTTCCGGGGACTATCTCCTTGCGCCTGCATCAGTCTGCTACTTGCAGTAACAATCCAACACAGACCTATTCTTCCGCAGACTAGCTCTTCCGCCTGCATAAGTCGGCAGCAAGCAATTACGATTTAACTGTAACCTATTCCTTCCGGGGACTATCTCTTTGCACCTGCATCAGTCTGCTGCTTGCAGTAACAATCCAACACAGACCTATTCTTCCGCAGACTATCTCTTCCGCCTGCATAAGTCGGCAGCAAGCAATTGCGATTTAACTGTAACCTATTCCTTCCGGGGACTATCTCCTTGCGCCTGCATGAGTCTGCTGCTTGCAGTAACAATCCAACACAGACCTATTCTTCTGCAGACTATCTCTTCCGCCTGCATAAGTCGGCAGCAAGCAATTGCGATTTAACTGTAACCTATTCCTTCCGGGGACTATCTCCTTGCGCCTGCATCAGTCTGCTGCTTGCAGTAACAATGCAACATAGACCTATTCTTCCGCAGACTATCTCTTCCGCCTGCATAAGTCGGCAGCAAGCAATTGCGATTTAACTGTAACCTATTCCTTCCGGGGACTATCTCTTTGCGCCTGCATGAGTCTGCTGCTTGCAGTAACAATCCAACACAGACCTATTCTTCTGCAGACTATCTCTTCCGCCTGCATAAGTCGGCAGCAAGCAATTGTGATTTAACTGTAACCTATTCCTTCCGGGGACTATCTCCTTGCGCCTGCATCAGTCTGCTGCTTGCAGTAACAATGCAACATAGACCTATTCTTCCGCAGACTATCTCTTCCGCCTGCATAAGTCGGCAGCAAGCAATTGCGATTTAACTGTAACCTATTCCTTCCGGGGACTATCTCTTTGCGCCTGCATGAGTCTGCTGCTTGCAGTAACAATCCAACACAGACCTATTCTTCTGCAGACTATCTCTTCCGCCTGCATAAGTCGGCAGCAAGCAATTGTGATTTAACTGTAACCTATTCCTTCCGGGGACTATCTCCTTGCGCCTGCATCAGTCTGCTGCTTGCAGTAACAATGCAACATAGACCTATTCTTCCGCAGACTATCTCTTCCGCCTGCATAAGTCGGCAGCAAGCAATTGCGATTTAACTGTAACCTATTCCTTCCGGGGACTATCTCTTTGCGCCTGCATCAGTCTGCTGCTTGCAGTAACAATCCAACACAGACCTATTCCTCCGCAGACTATCTCTTCCGCCTGCATAAGTCTGCAGCAAGCAATTGTGATTTAACTGTAACCTATTCCTTCCGGGGACTATCTCTTTGCGCCTGCATCAGTTTGCTGCTTGCAGTAACAATCCAACACAGACCTATTCTTCGGCAGACAATCTCTTCCGCCTGCATAAGTCGGCAGCAAGCAATTACGATTTAACTTTAACCTATTCCTTCCGCAGTCTATCTATTGCCACCTGTGTCAGTTGGCGACATGCAATAAGGTTCTAACCTTGACCAATTTTCTCTGCGGGCAACTTCCTTCCGCCTGCATCAGTTTGCCACATGCAATAACGATCTAACACAAATCTATTCTTTCGCAGACTATCTCTTCCGCCTGCATAAGTCGGCAGTAAGCAATTACGATCCAACTCGAACATATTCCTTCCGGGGACTATCTCTTTGCACCGGCATGAGTCTGCTACTTGCAATAACAATCCAACACAGACCTATTCTTCCGCAGACTATCTCTTCCGCCTGCATAAGTCGGCAGCAAGGAATTGCGATTTAACTGTAACCTATTCCTTCCGGGGACTATCTCTTTGCACCTGCATCAGTCTGCTGCTTGCAGTAACAATCCAACACAGACCTATTCTTCCGCAGACTATCTCTTCCGCCTGCATAAGTCGGCGGCAAGCAATTGCGATTTAACTGTAACCTATTCCTTCCGGGGGCTATCTCTTTGCACCTGCATCAGTCTGCTGCTTGCAGTAACAATCCAACACAGACCTATTCTTCCGCAGACTATCTCTTCCGCCTGCATAAGTCGGCAGCAAGCAATTACGATTTAACTGTAACCTATTCCTTCCGGGGACTATCTCTTTGCGCCTGCATCAGTCTGCTGCTTGCAGTAACAATCCAACACAGACATATTCTTCCGCCTGCATAAGTCGGCGGCAAGCAATTACGATTTAACTGTAACCTATTCCTTCCGGGGACTATCTCTTTGCAGCTGCATCAGTCTGCTGCTTGCAGTAACAATCCAACACAGACCTATTCTTCCGCAGACTATCTCTTCTGCCTGCATATGTCGGCAGCAAGCAATTACGATTTAACTGTAACCTATTCCTTCCGGGGACTATCTCTTTGCGCCTGCATCAGTCTGTTGCTTGCAGTAACAATCCAACACAGACCTATTCTTCCGCAGACTATCTCTTCCGCCTGCATAAGTCGGCGGCAAGCAATTACGATTTAACTGTAACCTATTCCTTCCGGGGACTATCTCCTTGCGCCTGCATCAGTCTGCTGCTTGCAGTAACAATCCAACACAGACCTATTCTTCCGCAGACTATCTCTTCCGCCTGCATATGTCGGCAGCAAGCAATTACGATTTAACTGTAACCTATTCCTTCCGGGGACTATCTCTTTGCACCTGCATCAGTCTGCTGCTTGCAGTAACAATCCAACACAGACCTATTCTTCCGCAGACTATCTCTTCCGCCTGCATAAGTCGGCAGCAAGCAATTGCGATTTAACTGTAACCTATTCCTTCCGGGGACTATCTCTTTGCACCTGCATCAGTCTGCTGCTTGCAGTAACAATCCAACACAGGCCTATTCTTCCGCAGACTATCTCTTCCGCCTGCATCAGTCTGCTGCTTGCAGTAACAATCCAACACAGACCTATTCTTCCGCCTGCATAAGTCGGCGGCAAGCAATTACGATTTAACTGTAACCTATTCCTTCCGGGGACTATCTCTTTGAAGCTGCATCAGTCTGCTGCTTGCAGTAACAATCCAACACAGACCTATTCTTCCGCAGACTCTCTCTTCCGCCTGCATAAGTCGGCGGCAAGCAATTACGATTTAACTGTAACCTATTCCTTCCGGGGACTATCTCTTTGCAGCTGCATCAGTCTGCTGCTTGCAGTAACAATCCAACACAGACCTATTCTTCCGCAGACTCTCTCTTCTGCCTGCATATGTCGGCAGCAAGCAATTACGATTTAACTGTAACCTATTCCTTCCGGGGACTATCTCTTTGCAGCTGCATCAGTCTGCTGCTTGCAGTAACAATCCAACACAGACCTATTCTTCCGCAGACTCTCTCTTCTGCCTGCATATGTCGGCAGCAAGCAATTACGATTTAACTGTAACCTATTCCTTCCGGGGACTATCTCTTTGCAGCTGCATCAGTCTGCTGCTTGCAGTAATCCAACACAGACCTATTCTTCCGCAGACTCTCTCTTCTGCCTGCATATGTCGGCAGCAAGCAATTACGATTTAACTGTAACCTATTCCTTCCGGGGACTATCTCTTTGCAGCTGCATCAGTCTGCTGCTTGCAGTAACAATCCAACACAGACCTATTCTTCCGCAGACTCTCTCTTCCGCCTGCATAAGTCGGCGGCAAGCAATTACGATTTAACTGTAACCTATTCCTTCCGGGGACTATCTCTTTGCAGCTGCATCAGTCTGCTGCTTGCAGTAACAATCCAACACAGACCTATTCTTCCGCAGACTCTCTCTTCTGCCTGCATATGTCGGCAGCAAGCAATTACGATTTAACTGTAACCTATTCCTTCCGGGGACTATCTCTTTGCAGCTGCATCAGTCTGCTGCTTGCAGTAACAATCCAACACAGACCTATTCTTCCGCAGACTATCTCTTCTGCCTGCATATGTCGGCAGCAAGCAATTACGATTTAACTGTAACCTATTCCTTCCGGGGACTATCTCTTTGCACCTGCATCAGTCTGCTGCTTGCAGTAACAATCCAACACAGACCTATTCTTCCGCAGACTATCTCTTCCGCCTGCATATGTCGGCAGCAAGCAATTACGATTTAACTGTAACCTATTCCTTCCGGGGACTATCTCTTTGCACCTGCATCAGTCTGCTGCTTGCAGTAACAATCCAACACAGACCTATTCTTCCGCAGACTATCTCTTCCGCCTGCATAAGTCGGCAGCAAGCAATTACGATCCAACTCGAACATATTCCCACAGCAGGCTACTTCTTTCTGCCTGCATGAGTTGGCTGCATGCAATAAGGATCTAACCTTGACCAATGCAGTAGTGAGCCATAGCCTATTCCTACTGCAGGTACTTCCTCCCACCTGCATCAGTCAGTCGCATCCAATAGCAGGCCATAATTTATTCCTACTGCATGCTTCTTCTTTCCGCCTGCATCAATCGGCCACATGCAATAATGGTTTAATTCTAACCTATTCCTTCCGCAGACTATCTCTTCCGCCTGCATAAGTCGGCAGCAAGCAATTACGATCCAACTCGAACATATTCCCACCGCAGGCTACTTCTTTCTGCCTGCATCAGTTGGCTGCATGCAATAAGGATCTAACCTCGACCAATGCAGTAGTGAGGCCATTGCCTATTCCTACTGCAGGTACTTCCTCCCACCTGCATCAGTCAGTCGCATCCAATAGCGAGCCCACAATTTATTCCTACTGCATGCTTCTTCTTTCCGCCTGCATCACTCGGCCACATGCAATAATGGTTTAATTCTAACCTATTCCTTCCGCAGACTATCTCTTTCCACATGGAGCCCTCCTTTCATCTTCCGGTAAGGATGCCCAATGGTAATTAAGAGAAAACATTTCCTTGTGATTTCTCTTTGTTGATGCTGTAATCAATGCACAAAAGCAAGCGTCAAGAGTGTTCCTGTTCTGAGGAACGTCGTTCCAGGTAATCTCTATGTTTCTGTGGTATTATGGTACAGGAGTGCCTTTGCATCGTGCGTCTCTTCAATTCAGGCTGGATCAGGCACAGCTCAACTCTTGGAAGCTGGGTTGAGACACGGTTGAAGTAAGCGAGCCCAGTGGGTTGATAAATCTCAGACAGGATCACGTAACATCCTTTGTGCCACTTCGTATTGCTTGTAGTTTATTCTGAAATTACTAGCCTGCATACAATGCACTAGCCAGCAAAACACTATCTCGCATTGTCTGAGGGTTCACCTGCGGATCCAAGGTCGCAGGGCTGCGCTCTAGACAGGAGGCCTTTACAAAGCCCCATTATGTATTGAATTAACACTATTAATCTTTATCACACTATTAATGATTTTCACTCTTACATTAAAGGAGTACAGAGGGCCATCCAAAAAAATTTCAGATTAAGACATCTGATGAAAGTGTGTGTGTCATTATACCGAATAGCGCGAAAGGTTTTGATGTGTGCAATTTGTTTCCCAGAAAAAAAACTCGCATAAACATAGCTCCGCGCCTTCACCCTTAACTCGCCACTCCAGCTATAACGAGGATGAGGAGGTATGATGGCACGTCACCGATGACGGCATAAGGAGACTCGTTCTGGTTTGCCGGTCAGTGGGGGTCAGCGCCTTGTCCCTTTGCCGCCGTAAACCTGTTTTGCCAGTTCTCCCGGAGAATTGGGGAGAAAAGGAGCGGCCGAAGCATTACCGAGCAAGGAGAAAGGCTTTATCAGAACCCCGAACAGCCGAGTAGCAGACGACAGCGGAGTAGCAGACAACATTTCTCTACGCCAATCAGCGAGCGTTCTCCTTATAGCGTCAGCGCGCGGTTCCAGGCAGATCACAGGCTGGTACTGCTCTTCACCACCGTTGCGCACGGTCGCTTTTTGCGGCGTATTTCAGATTCAATTTCCGCGATAATTATGACTCCGTGGTGTAAATTACTTCGCATGGTGCATCTTACTGGTCTACTTAACAGTTTTATAGGAAGAAAACTGTGTGTTAAAAATGACTTCTGTGCTACTTTAAGATTCAGAAAAACCATTACAAAAAGGCGCCTTTGCTACATTAATTGAAAACCATATGACATGACTGGTATGTGTAATACAAAAATTATATTTGTCGTGAGAACACATTACATATCCTGCAGTTTGTCAGCAACAATGCGTATGACATCTGGATCGAGAAAACAGCTCACGACCTTTTTTGCAAAGCACATCGATTCCGACGGCTTTGATTTCTTACGGGGTGTACTTAAGTGCCTTATCTTGCATCCTGCTTTATCTGCGTACTCCTCTAACGTGTAGCTTTGCACGGGAATTCCGTCTTGCAACGCAGAATTGTCCGTACTGTTGGAACATGCTGTTATCTCGGATGGTCCTGTTCCTTTTTTGGATGCCAAGTTTTGGAGGACATTTTGGATGTATCCTAGATTTTCTTCTGGCGTAGCAAGTACCTGCAAGTGTTCGTCGAGCATTTCTGTTAGTATAGTTAGTTCCGTTAGTTAGTATAGTTGTAGGTGCAAATTATAGCATATTTATACTCGCATAATTAGCACACCCCCAACTTGTACACCCAATTCTTTGTACATGACTGCTTTAACAGCATGGTGTTGAGTGAGCGCCCGTTTGCCTCTGCCTAATTGATGCGTACACTCTGGGACATTTAAAAGCTGTGTGCTAAACAGTGTTGTTGAGTCAGCGCCAGTTTTCCTCTGCTTAATTGATGCGTACACTCTGGGACATTTAAAAGGTGTGTGCTAAACAGTGTTGAGCAAGCGCCCGTTTTCCTCTGCCTAATTGATGCGCACACTCTGGGACATTTCTGGGACATTTAAAAGGTGTACGCTAAACAGTGTTGAGCGAGCGCCCGTTTTCCTCTGCCTAATTGATGCGCACACTCTGGGACATTTCTGGGACATTTAAAAGGTGTATGCTAAACAGTGTTGAGCAAGCGCCCGTTTTCCTCTGCCTAATTGATGTGCACACTCTGGGACATTTCTGGGACATTTAAAAGGTGTATGCTAAACAGTGTTGAGCAAGCGCCCGTTTTCGTCTGCCTAATTGATGCGCACACTCTGGGACATTTCTGGGACGTTTAAAAGGTGCGTTAATCATGCGAGTAAAGACAGCATTTACGAGCTTTTACCACTCAAAACTGGCTTACTTCGTTGGGGTTAATCCAATTCCCTCCACCTGCTTCATAGCACGGGACCAGTGTTGTCACTAGAGTCCTGACAATGGCTTCCTCAAGCCGTGACCTCTCGTCCGATCTCTGTGGGGGAAGCAGTTGTGAATTATTTCTGGTATCTGTCTAGACTCTAGGGTGCCACCTAGGACAAGAAATAGGGTTCAAGTTGTGTCGGAATTAATGTAAAACACCGTAATTTGCATCGGTCCGAGTCTGCATCCCATGTTTTGGAGCAAACGGGATATAGATATTGAGTAGAACACTGGAACTCGTCTGGCTGCGTCAAAGGCGGGAAAGGTCACATGATTATGGGAACCAATAGGAATAGTTTAAGCTCTCGCTTCTCTGGTGCCAAGGTTTTTTTTAGTGGGTTTGTATCCCACTAACTACAACATGTGGAAAACTAATTTTTTTTTTCCTCAATACTCTGGCACGCGGTACAATGTGTGCATGTTGTAACGAGTCACAATTATTCGAGTGCCACAACCCCTTTAACACATGAGTATAATGGTAGGGTCTCACATTTGTTTCTAGGCCAAAAAAGGCTACTGAAACACTGTAGTGGCGATGAATGCCCCTGTGAATGCAACGATGAACAAGTTCACTGCGTTTCGATGTCACTGAGGTTCACTTACGGGTGGACCACAAATCAAAATCTACTTCCACCTGGAGCAGGATAGCTGTGAAGCACACCCTCCTCCTTCTCTAGATGCAATGTCTAAAAACTTGAACAACAGAGAAATAATTTCGGGCCCAGAATGTGTGTATGTACTCTTCGCCTTTAGCTACACACATATAACGGGCAATTTGCTTTGTCGCATAAATCCATTTCAATGACCTACTGCAGCGAAAATTCCAATTTTATTGTCAACGTTGGAAACGTGAAAACGTTGTCAAATTCCCCCTTTGGAATAGCCCTGTGGCAAAATGTCCTGCCCTCTTCACATTAACTGCACATTAACTGTCGGTACCTCGAACCATTTTCGCAAAGTACCCAATATACCCACAAGTTAAACTCACCATTGGAATCCAGGTGTTGATGCTGAGTGCTGTATCCACACAGGAGACGAGGTGCCACCACATCTTGGGGACGAAGAGGACGTCACCTGGCTCGAGCGTCACTAAAAATGGCCTGCAATGCTGTTTGACGATAACATTGCTGTGTCACACCGGATACCAAGCACACAGTCTCGGAGCACCTCCACTGCAACGTTTTCTGAAGGGTGCTAGAGCCCAGTAAATGTAGCACAGCTACTGTAGAACAACATCTGTAAACTGCTCTCAATATCGGCCTAAGCATTGCCTCGCATCACGCTGCAGCAACAAGAAAGGATGACACTCTTGACCCAAACCCACTGTGCAAACCCAAAACAATGTGTGAAGCATTTGTGTAACGTGGGGTCAACTCCATCTATGCCACCTCGACACTGGAGGCAGCAAACAGGGGACCCCGTTTAGCTACTCTATTCTACATCGAGGGCATTTTCGGGGTGTCTACCAAATTTCAGCCTTCAAATTCGCTAACTTTTCCAGGTTTCCACTGACTATTTCAACCAAGTTCCCTGACCAAAACAAAGCAAAAGGGAGTTTTGCGCCTGCTGATACGTTTTGATCGTGGTTTTAATACAGACTACTCATAAAACATCCAATCATGTTTGTCCCAATCATGTCCCAATCGTGTCCCAATCATGTCCCAATCATGTCCCAATCGTGTCCCAATCGTGTCCCAATCATGTTTAGGGATCATTTGTTTAAGGTATCCCAATTTTCTGACTCTGAGCTCGTCGTGTTGGCGAACTGCTACTTGCGGCAACGTTGCTCAAGCACTGATCGGCTCTTGTCTGCGATTTTTCCAGCTGCTTTTTGGCAAATTCCCCGACAATTCCCTGACTTTTGCGGTCGCATCAAAATTCCCTGACAATTCCCAGTTTTCCAGGTTTTTGGTAGATGCCCCGATTTTGAGGTAATTTCTGGCATTTCCCTGGTCCACCTGGAAGACGTCCAATGGTTTTCCATTCCCCTTTATGTGAATCGGGTTTCTTTTCCTCCTCCTCAAAGTGGACAAGACAGTACAAAGAGATGACATTTCTGATATTGTCCTCTTGAAAGTACAATAAGGCAGTGTGAGAGCGAAAGCTCCCTTGTGGCTATGTCGAGGAATGTCAGGATTTCTAAGTGTTCACGCCACCAGGTGATCCTGATACAAGTTGGGCCACGTTAGAGTAAGCGCTTCTGCCGAGGCAACTCTTCTAATTCATTTTTCTCGTTACATTGTTTCACGGGCGTCACTTTTTCTCAAAGTATCGGATATTCATTCACTCCTGAAAAGTAAACAGTAAAGAGCTCCGAGTTCTCTGAAAACAATAAACTCCAGAAAGCAGCATCAGAACATGAAGAAAAAAAACAAAAAACAAAAAACAGGAACTCCAAACGCCCAGAACCTCAGTTATGTGTAGGGTTCAGGCTTTTCGGTGTCTTCATTTGGCAATGATCGGGGAGTGCTTGCCCAGGGTCTTCAATTTCTGAAAAATTTTGACTTTGTCGGAGGTGCCTTTCGGAGAACTTTCGAAGAACCCCAAATTTTCCACAAATTTAGGGCTTCGGTGTGCACGTCCCAATTTTTGCCAAGTGATAATGCAGAAAAGTCGGATGTCTAATTATATGCCATTCATACGCGCTAATCTCCCTGCAGGTTGACGTACTTCGCTTGCAATGGGGGTGCAAACTTTGCTCACTGCACACCAAGCTGTTAACGTCCACCGTTGAATATTGTGTGTGCGAGCAGATAATACACGTAATGTCTGCTGTTGCCCAACCCTCGGATAGTGTGTACAAACATGCAGTGCGCGAATTCTGTCCGCTGTCTCCAGTGTAATGTTCACTGTAGTACCTCCGGTCTTTGATACCGTGTGTGAGCACGTGATGTACACACATATTGCGTACAAACTCTGCCAACGGTGCTAGTAAGGACGCGTCCTCTCTACCTCCATTCTCGGATATTTGTAGAGGTCGATGTCTTGAAGGTTGACGCTGCTGAAGACGCTCGACTCCTCGTATGGAAGACGAGTCTGGTACAAGCAGCCTGATTCTTCGGGCGGAAACAGTGTCCAACTTTTTCTGGAACGACACATTACGACACATTATTAGTCCAATTAATTTGTGCACACACATTACATTCCACCGTTATTCTGTAAAAATAAAACTTGATAGGACATTCAACACTGTTCTTGTCCAGGTGCTCCGAATTTGTCAGACTACTTGCAGGAACTTGGAGAATTCGCTTAAACGTTTCATAATTTCTCCCTGAGAAAATTAATAAAACTACATCAAAAATTATATTAAGAAAATTAGATTTATAGCAGATTTTTATCTAAAAAATTTATCAGAATTTACTGGATAAACAAAGGCAGTGTGATCATTGACATACAGAAAGAACACTGCAAAATGTGCTCACAAGAACACATTCCCTCGTACACGGGAATGTGTAATATTTAAATGCGCAGCACATTTTTTGCCATATAAGCCGCAAGTTATGCGTGGTAAAAAGTGACGCGAAGTGCTATCCACCAGTGTGCTTACCATGATGGAGTTTCTCCTTTCAAATGGCATTTATAATTTCAGGGGGAGGGGGTAAAAAATCTCCCAAGAAACACAAGTGGTTAATTAGCGGATTCATGGTTAAATCGTGTCCCACTTGCACCATTATGTTACTGCTGGCTACTATCAGTGAGAGTATCTCCTAGTATACGACGCAAATGTTCCACTCGGTAAATGGGAAGACATACGCATAGTGCATGTTATAGATCAGAGTAAGAACTAACTAAGGAGATATCATGCAACCTTGCACCTTGGTCAAGCCGCTCAAAAACGTAGATACGATCGCTGGTATTGACGCGAATCGGAGTTTAAAGTCTTTGAATAAACATTGGTGGACTTAGATTACTGTGGGCACAAAAAGCGATGTAGAATTTAGGGTTTCCGATCACTATTAGTGCCGGTATTTTGACCTCCATGATGCATAATGCACAGCAGACATTTTTCACATTCTGCTAATGTATGCTCATTTTTTTTATGTATTTATTTATTTATTTACACTACCCTACTGCTCCACCTAAGTGGCATTGTGTAGGGGAGAGGAGATAACTTAATAACAACACAATCACAAAAGTTCAATTACTTTCTAACTCATACATGCGTAACTTTTCACAAAAAATGGCACTTGGGGGGAAGAAACAAGATCTTGTGGAAGTCTATTCCATTCCTCGACTGTTTTAGGAAAAAAAAGAATTTCTGAAAATGGACATATGAAAACGATAGGGTTCAACCTTATACTCACGGTCTACACGTTCCGAAGCGTAACTCGGTGGGAAAAGATAATGCCCTCGAGGAATGATATATGCGATAAAAAAGTTTTAATCGAGATTGTCTCCTACGGCATTCTAGCGAAGGCCATCCCAGCATGGATCTCGGATACGTTGATCTAACCTGAGGAGAGTAATTATTACAAACAAAATCTAGCTGCCTGGTTTTGTAGTTTGTCTAGTTTTTTTTCCGAAGATTTATTTCTTTTGTTGAACTTTTGTTTTTTGAACATTGTTTCTTTAATGTCTCTGGGAGCCCTTTTGAAATTCCTTTTAACAAAACCCAATGTTTTAATGTTTATTACGTACCTTCCAATAAGCTGCGCCACGAGATTGCATCCGTAAGTGTCCTGGTGACATGGGGTGCTGGCGCCTGCACTTCCTAGCCACAGGGTGCTGTCCGTCCCGTGACGCTCAGCAAATCCAAAGCAACTCCAGTCGACAGACTGACAAAGTGTCAAGATTAGATACATCTCTCCCAGTGCACTTCCAAAGTACGCATTGCAGATTTATAGGTCAGTGACTAGACATGAAATTTATGCATCTTTTCACAACTGAACCTCTGTGTGCAATGAGGGGATAAGTCGACTTATCCCGTTTTTTTACTATTTTTGCTGCAGTGACATCTACGTACAAGCATGTACCTGCCGAAGAAAATTTAGGATCGTATCGCAATTTATTGGCCCACCACAGGAGGGTAAGAAACGGGAAATGCGTGTGTGTCAATGGGGGACGGACAATCAGATCAGGCCCGTTTTCTCGGTTTGGGATTTTTCGACTCATCCCCTTATTGCATACGGGGGTTCAATTGTTTTTCTGTTTCTTGCACGTTCGCATAGAATACGTAACGCTCTCATTAAAATGAATCCATTCACCTAAAATTAATTAATGAACTCGTTAATGTGATATTCTTGAAGAAATCTGAGTAAAAAATTTAAAAAAAAACACCCCGTATATTGTTTGACAGCGTGGTACGAATGTACTACCTTCAGGAACTGAATCGCTAAATATTTTGCTTGGGAAGTGCCAATTTCCTGGGATAAATTGGTTTGCAAGAATGTGCGCAAATGTTTAATGTTCATGTGTTCAAACGTTTTCTGTTTTGCACCTTCCCGTTGGTACCTTACGATTCCCCGAGTAGCAAACAACTTGACTCGAGCACAATATAGCTCGGGACAACCGTACCTGCAGTATTTCTTTGTAATCCCCAAAGATGGAAGACATGTAATTGTAGCTGGAATACGCAAAGTGGGACGACGGGTCGACGTCCCGCAGTTCATGGTCGAGGTTGTCTCTCCCGCCACGTGTCCAGTTCAAGAAGTCTTTGATCGTTGCCTTCAGGTGAACCCCATCTCCTTCATAAAGGGGCTCACCTGTAACAGAAAATATGAGGAAACACACCACACTACCATGCAGCGGTGTGAGGAATACACGTGTTGACATACAGATCACTTGGAAACGCAACAACACACCCCACGTAAACTGGCATTTTAATGACTTTTTAGACAATATTATTGCTGTAATATGTTTACTACGTGGGGTCACCCAAGATAAAGTGCAGGATTCCTTTCATAAAACAATACAGCGCAAAGAAAAGATGCAGAAACAGTAATATACATTACTGTTTCTGCATCTTTTCTTCACAATCATGTAAAAAATTCTCAGCGTCCAGATTTGTTTCGGTACATTATGAAAAATGTGAAATTTTGGCGGGGGCATCAGTGGCGCCTTGAAATTAATCGTGGAAGCGATATTTACTAGAGAGACATGGAAAATGAAGTGCGTGCTAAGTCTCAAAATTGTGAAAACGCAGCAAAAGAAATCTCGCAACAGCACAGCTGCTTTGCGTAAGCAAGGAAATTGCGGGGCCACTACGCATGCGCGCGATGTGGTCAGTCGTTTTGCGCGTGCGCAGTGTGAACACGGTATTTCCTTGCAATGTTCATCATGCGTTACGTAAAACACGCAAAGTGCGTACGCAGCACGAAATCTCTGTTTCTACTGTTACGAAACGACGAAACTACGCGAACTCGCATTCGTCAGTTTAGAAGGCGATGCCGGCCATGTTCCAGAGGGCAGAGCTTCCTTCTTTCGCGAGATTTTTTTTTTTTATTTAACCAATTTTTATTCCAATTCTTCGAGTATATTACGTCCCCCAACTTGGCTTCCAAACATTATCTGTGTTCATTTTATCTCGGCTTTGTTAGGTGCCCATATGGAATTCATTCATCATAAACCCCGTACTTGATCTTGGGTATATCATTCCATTTCACATATTTACCGTTCTTAACTTTGGGACCGACCCTGAAATTTAGAATTAAATCGCTGGTCCGCTCAGCCCACTCGTCTATCGTCCACTTTGCACATTTCCATCGGTTCAGTCGCCCTTTGAACACCACCGGCTGCTTAAAATGTTCGAGCAGGTGCACAGCCTTCTCGTCACCCGACATGGATACTGCTCAAAAACACGAAAAAACAACAGGGGCATGCTTTTAAGTCCAAATGCATAAAACGTTAGATGCGTGCATTTTTGTTAGGACGATAAAACTGGAGCACAGCTGGAGCATAATAAGAATCATAAAGATACGGCATTCGGTATGGGCGCCGCCATTATCTCCAATGTACCTAGATGTGCTGAATGTCCACAGCATAATTTGGCAGAGGAGGACTGTGAACCGAGACAGATGTGAAAGTTGGAGAGATTATTGAATCCGGATCACCAAATGTGATGGTCTAAAGACGAAAACATAGAAAAAAAAAGGTGGCAAGTAAATTGCAAACAAATCTCGGGACTATAAATCGACGAAGGCACAAGTGCTGGCAGAACCAATGGGCGCATTACTGCAGACAGAGAGTAGAAAATAAAGGAAGGGAGAAACGGCAGCACAGCGAACGAGGGCTTGTTCAAGCGTCCAAGTGCCGTTAAATGCGGGAGCACGAAACTCGGAGCGCCCGAGGAGAAACGTCACCGTGACGTAATAATGACGTTGGTAGACATAGCGAAACCGAAACAGCGCGGACGGAGAACACCGCTGTTTCACAAAGCCGTATTCCGTCACGTTTTCAATCTATTGTCCAATCAAAAAAAAAAAAAAGTCCTTCTGTGTTGTTCCAGCCTCAGAACATCAGTTCTCTCATGTTTAATATTTTCAATTTTTTGTCGTTAAATTTCCAGGCGAGTACTGGATGGGAAGTACTAGACAAAAGCAAGTTAAAGTACAGTACAAAGTACACAATTGGAAATGTTCTTTTAGTAAAGTACAAGTACTCCGAAATGTACTGAGAGTAGTACTGGAGTACTTGGTACTTGAAGTGCTGTCCATCACTGGCCAGAACGTCTGTTATGGGTTGTGGGGACTGTGACGAAGTTGGGATCCCCCCCGCCCCGGTTCCGGATGCACTGATCTCCCGTGAGGAAAATCCTGGATCCGGTGTGGAGTGGAGGATTGGGCGAGGGGAAGACACAATGGAAAATTGTAATACCTGTCAAATAAACGTAGCGCCTCTAGTCAAATGCAATGGTCAAGCGTCGGCGGTCCCTTTCTGTGTAGAACAGCTGACCTCCCGGAGCACTGCTCTGCCATCCTGGTTAGATATTTTCACGTTCACTAAGGGTGCACCCTTTTGATGTCCAAAATATAGGTACATAAAGTTATTGACCTCCCACGCAGTGACACCTATATGAGAAAGGGAATAAAATATATATATGATCGGTTCTCACCGAACCTTTGAAGTGTCCGTTACGTGAGTTGTGATGAAAGTTGCGTTGGAGCGTTTTCATTTTCACTGGTAATTTGAAGGGGGGGCGGGGGAATATGTTTATTAAGAAAAAAAGAAAGGAGAGGTTAGCCAGGCAAAGAGCCGGCTTGCTATTCCGAAAAAAATGAAGAAAAAGGGGGAATCGAAACAAAGGAAGGAAAGAAAAAAAAAAGGAAAAGTGGGGAATCGAAAAAGAAAGGAAGGAAAGAAAAAAGAAAAACTGGGAATAATTTGAAGGCTTCTCCAAGGTATAGTATATCTCTTAATGATCCCTATGAACAAACAGCACTGTTCGCATCGCCCAGCAGCCTGTTCTTCGACCGGCGGAAACCTTCCGTAACCGCTACCCTTGAGCAGTCCCCAAACAATTAAGAAACCGAAACTCGTGATCGGCTCATCGCTCAGTTGATTCTCCTTCCAGCGCCTCCTTTGTACCGCAGTTATCTCTCCCATATAGCTGTCTGGTCGTCGTTATCAGTTTACCTTACGACAAACGGTAAACGTCCTTCACGTCTCTCTAGTCCCTGTCTGAATTATTCTAACCGATCTCACCGTCCAACATACGTATTATTTTCCCCTTTTCGCGTTGTGTCGTCTGCTTCCGGAATAAACTTGCAGAAGTGAAAATTGCGATCTGTGTCGTCTGCCGCTTTTTATGACAAGTCGTTGTCGCGTGTACCAGGGGCTCGCCTGATAAGGGAGGACACAGTTCAACTTCTGGCGTGACGTCTAGGCAAATCTCAGTCGTCCGCAAAACTTTTTGTCGGAAACATGTTAGTGAATTCATTCCTCGCCGGCAAATTTGGATGATTTGATTTTCGCTGACCTACCAAAACACGGGGTATCACGACCGGGGAACGACTGGTGGAGGAAAGAGGAACCGTACTCTTCAGGTATTTTCCTTTTTCGAATTACATTTGCGTGAAACTGCATTGCTATGCTACGGGAAATGGTGCGCAGCGTTCACGGTCTTCGATGGAATATAAAGTTGCGCAGACAGACGGGCGGCGAAGGTGTTATATATTAGACCTTATCTGCGCTAATTTAACAGATTCGTGAGCGTAGATAAGCTGCGTTTGGTTTTGACCAATCAGAGCATTAGGTGGGCTCTTGCAGCTGTATCCGCCTGGAGACACTGGGGAACACACGAAAATAAATTCCGCTGAGTAATTTACGCGCTTACACAAACTGCAAAAATAATCGTGACATTGATTGATACGTCGTGCGCAATGTTTACGGTCGGAGATTGTCGAAATCTCAATACCAATGGTAGCAGACGATAGTACCAGCAGACGACAGTTTTATATATATATATATATACATATACAGGGTGTTACCCTATAAAAGTCTACCCGCGTCGGCATGCCGTGCTCGCCAATTACTCAATGCAGGCGGTACAATGTGTTGTCTTCGTATAAACCTCATAAGGACATTCATCCATGGCAAATATCGAAGTGATTGAGCACCGTTATGCAAAGTTATAGCGCAAAACGTGAGGTTCCCGTAGGCAAAACAGCCAAGATGGCGCCTCTCAGTAAGCAGACGACATCCCTTTGGGGTGTCTTCTGCTGAGTACGTCGGCATTTTTCGTACCTCACGTTGCTTACTTCTGAGCAAAATACGACAGTTACACGAAAGCGAAATGAAAACTGCAGTTCCATCCGGCTGGCAGGATATGCGACACGTCGTCGTCTGGGGAGCAGCATGGCAAGTGCTCTTCTCAACGCCGCCACCTTGATTGTTTTGACTACGGGAATTTCACGTTTTCAGTTATAACTTCGTGTTGCGGCGCTTAATCACTTCGAAATTCACCAAGATTAAATGTCCTTATGAGCTTTATATGAAGATCGCACAATGTGCCACCTGCATTGAGTAATTGGCGAGTACGGCATGGCGGCACGGGTAGACTTTTATAGGGTAACACCCTGTATATATATACATTTGACTTTTTATCTTTTTCTGTCTTAATTCTCGAAATTCTCACTTTGAAATCGGACACATTGTCGTCTGCGACTTTTTACTCCAATATCGTTCAAGCTTGCCACGGTCGTCTGTTCAGCATTATATAGTGAGACGTGTCGCGTAATTACTGCTCGTGAGATGTCGAACACTGGGGTGTAAGGGCAACACCCCGTCCGTGTACAGAACCAAAAATTCGTTAATTTCGTTTCTACCCTACGGGCGTTAACAACAACACAATATTTGGGTGATAACGAATTTACGGATTACGGTTTCCGCGTTTGAACCATTTCAGCATGTTGCATTATCTGTCCGAAGCGACGCCACCTTATATGCCTGCTCGCTTTTCTTATGGATCAGCCAACATTTCTTCTCTTAAAAGCCGCTGGTTAACCGTAGACTGTGTTAGTACAATAAAAAAATGTAACGACCCGCATATAACATTTACTATAACTACCCGATTATAACGAACGCCTCTCTGACGAAAAGACCGTAATAACGGAATATTTCTTCGTTTAATCCGGGGTACCACAGGGTTAATGTATTTCTGCAACGTTACGTTTATAGTGAATCCTGTTATAACGAACGTACCGTGATAACGAAGCATCTTTGCGGTAAGTTCGCCAAATTCGTAATCAACACAATGAGTTTGAGACAGAATGGCGAACAACAGAGACGACCCCGCAGTTTCCGGTAGTAATGAAAGATGGACATCCGCTCCGGTTTTTTAAATTTCTTTCGCCGTGGCCTGCTGGGAGAACTATAGACTATAAAGAAAGCGATTTACTTTGTTTCACTGAAAAAGAAAGAAAAGAAAGGTGCCGTCAGTGAACATCTCGCGTTGCCAGCGAGTTTTCCGTACAACCTGCAAAACTTCTTCATAGTTTCGGATTCTCCAGGAGTATGTGACGTCACTGAGAGCTGTGTCTGTCCCCTCCAGGTCTCCACCCAAATACAATATTTTGGGAGAATGCAACGCAATTACACTGGCATAAATGCAGTAGTATTTTGAATACATGAGCTTTAGTTCGCAATGGCATTCGCCCCTTTTTGATCCTTGCTACCTAGGTTATAGAACAGTCTATCGGGCCAATGTCGGACCATTGCCGGGAACCGTCGGCAGAGAACTTACCGGAAGACTTTGACGGCGATATCCTGCCGATATATATATATATTTTTTTTGTGTGCAATATTTGGTTACGTCACACAGATGTCAGCATCTTATATCTGACCGATTTCTTTTTGAGGTGTCGGGCTGACATTGGCGAGGAGTCTTGACCCCATGTGACGTCACCCGACCATTTTAGGCCGATATTCGAAACCCATTTTCGTCTCAGTGTCCTGTTCAGTAAGCAGTTTGATATCTACTCTTGTAGCTGTATTGTAATTTGTGGGTGAATATTGCGTGGTACAAACTTTCTCTCGATAGTGATCGGACCATGAACGCCTTCAATGGCCACCAGTTCAATGGCCAACCAGTCTTACAGAGTGACATGAACGAAATGCTAAAGATCGCAACATATAGTCATAGAGCAACAAAAGTGCGTGGGTGTGCTTAAAACACTCCAATCCTCCTTAGCGTTTTAATAAGTGTCAATCAGCAAAATTACAAGAGGGTATAACGTAATATGTGACTGAATAGGAAGGTGACAGTTGTTCATGGTTGCTAACACACACACACGTTGCTCAAACGAAAGATGGGTTCATGCTGAGATTTTTAATGAGTCACTGAATATACGCGCACGAAGCTACCTGACAAAGCCACGCTTTGCAACTGGAACAAACCGTATACGTGGACAGTATCACAAATTATCACAACTTATTATCACAAGCTAGTATCACAACTCTATATGCTTCTGCGTTTATTCCGCTCGCAGTCACAATCTCCTGTGTCCCAGCCATGTAATTGCCAACTCGTTGCGCAGCAAACGAAATGTTTCAATTCGCAGGAATTGTATTATATTTGCTTTCACATTTCTGTTGTGATACAGCCATATGGACACTCAGTTGTTTCAATGCTTTCTTATTCTGTATAGGCCCTTCAGGCTGTAGTATCGTCGTTCGTTATACGATCCACCTCATGTCGAAATTTGCAGAGGCATGCAGGCAGTGTCCCATGCACCCGCAATGTAAGTAAGGAAATCTATACCTTCAAAACAGCAAGCCGTCTCCACATAGCAGCTGTAGTAATGAGAGAAGCGGCGCAGTTGTAAACGTATCAATGGCTTACATTGATAAACACTTACAAAGGTCTGCCGGTGTGATGGGTCAGCGATGTGGACTTCCAGCTTGAGCAGGCCATTGTTAGTGGCTCTTAGTTATATAGTGTTAGGCAGGGCAGGTGGCGCACATTTAACTGTTCTGCGTTCACTTGAAGGTGACACTTTCTAAAGGTGGTCTGGATGCCCGCCATACAGGACCGTATAAGTCTGCCATAGTAACCGCTGTGCTCCTAAAGGACAGCATGTGCCGATGAAAATGACAGCTGGAGCTGATGCGCAACGCAAGCGAAGTCAAGAAAGAATAAAAAAGGGAGAGATTTGGCCTCAAACGTAAGCCTATAAATTCGTATCTTAACGTCATATGAGCGGGGCCGTTGGTCATCTATAGTCAGGAACCGACACGTCTACTGTAGCAGGACTTCACGTAACATAAATGTTCTCAATCGGGGTTCCGCGGCTATAGGGTAAAGTGGGGCATGATGAGACAGAAATTTGCAAATGAATATGGAATTTTTATTTTTCCTGTTTAAAAAAAAAAACTATTTTCAGGCGTAAAAAAAAGCGTATTCTCAGGGGTCTAGAGCTTGTGACCTGTAAATACAGAACGGACGTAGATTGTCTCATCTTGCCCCAACCTTCGACGCAAGACGAGATATCACGTGGGGCAAGATGAGATGCTTCACCGTCCTTTGCAAACAAGGCACCGTCAGTCTGATGCGTCGTCGCTGGCCGCTCGCTTTATAGCGTGCGCTTCTGATTTGCTGGAAATAAACCAGGAAACAGGAAAATCCTAGGCAATACGCAAAAAAAAAAAGGTTGACTTATCCGTTAATAAATTACATTAAATTTAAATTCCATTAAATCGTCGCGTCTTGCCCCGTGTATATCATCGTATGAATTCATCTTTCATCTTTCAGCAGCCCAGATGATTACAAATCTTGACAAGAGACAACTCAGTTAACAATTAGAATAACAAAAACAATAGAGATTTACAGTCGACATGGATAACAATGAACTAGAAAACAGCTAATGCATTCCTAGATCAAAATTTATGTGAAAGCAATACGTGTTATGAATGAAACGATTCAGCATTGTTCTAAAGGAAGGAAAGCTGTGTTTCTTATGTTTTCGGGTAGAGAATTCCACAGTTTCGATGAGAAGTAAACAAACCGAAAGATACCATCATAGTTTGTTCTGCATTTTGGTACTGAGAGAAGATTCAGGCGAGATGATCGAGTGAATGCAGTGTTAGTATTGTAGACGATATCGATGTGTGGCATAGAAACCTGGTTATGTATAGTAATTTATACGTAAGTAACAAAGCCCGATGCGTGGCATGTTTACCCACAGGTAAAATGTTTAACAGAGGATATACAGGTGCCGGACGCTTCCAAACACCGGAAAAAAAGGTTTCAAAAGTTCAACACCGGAAAATCAAGAGTGCCCATATTTTGCATGTGTCTAGATGAATGAATAAAGAAATTGAATGCGGACTTACATTAACTGAATATAAGCCTGCGAAACGCTGCTGCAAGGATGACAAAAAAAAAAGGACTACAGAAAATCACGCCTTTTTGGCGTGTTTTTGCCTAAAAATGTCGCGTCTTGTCCTCATTGTCGCCTCACTTTACCCTAATACGGACGGCTTTCAATACAATGACAAAAAAAAATTTTTCCCGGCATGCATGTAGCCAGCTGTCATTAATAGCAAAAAAAAAAAAAAAAAGAAAGAAAAAGAATTATATGTGACAGGAGAACACTCACCTCTTCAAGTCTCCCTTGGACGTATTGAGCGCGAGCTCCACCGTTGGGGATGCGGGCTTTGCACGTCATTTTTACGTTGAAAGTAGGGGGTAGGATCACGTGGGTCCTGCCTGTTTTCTTGCATAGAAGCGGGTTGCACAATTCTACAGGGTTCGCCAAGAGAAACTTTGGGGTTTGTAACGGAGATAAAACAAATAAGAACAGTGTGGGAAAGCTAAAGTAGGTGTTAGAGGATGTATTATGCCCCAAAATTGTATGTCGATACTCTGCGGATAAACCGTTAAAATTCGAAAACCGCCGCTGCCTAGTCGGCTACACCTGTGTTTCAGCTCCTTTCCGTCAGATGGCGAAACGGTCGAACGCGGCGTTGCAGACGACATCGAAATCTGAACAAGTTGGAACTGAATGCAGAATCGTACTCTGCAACGCCGCCTCGGACCGTTTCGTCATCTGACGGAAAGAAGCTGAAACGCAGGTATAGCCGTTTAGGCAGCAGCGATTTTTTTAATTTTCACGATTTATCCACAGAGAAACGGACAAAACGGCATTGTCGACATAAAAGTTTGGGGCATAATACGTCTTCTAACATCTACTTTGGCTTTCCGACACTGTTCTAATTTGTTTTATCTTCGTTATAAACCCCGAAGTTTATCTTGGCGAACCCTGTACTTGTTGCCTGTAGTGGCCACATTACGTATGTGTCGCGATAACCAGTTTATGCCTGCTCGGTAGACCGATTCACCCACGCATCGTGAGCTATATGGATAGGTTCGTGACAGTCATGGACAAAGTACCCAGAATTGTACAAAAAGTACAACGTACTTGGCATCAATGTACTTGAAGTACAGTACAAAGTACCACATTTTAACCGTACTTAAAGTAAAATATGGAACACTGGGAATTGTACTGGGAGGTAAATTACATTGTAATAGATAATATAATCTAGACAAGTTGGGTTTATCTTGATGATGAAAAACTTGCAATGTAGGTGCAAGTGCAAAAAATAAAAATAAACAAGGTGGACTACGGAAGAGTGTCTGTCGCGTTTCTTCCTTAATATATTTTTTTACTTTACTTTTATACGTTGCAACGCTAGTTTGCATAGCGCCACGTGTCCATGTTTTGATTGGGTAAATGTAAGCATTTTTTGCAAGCTGAAGCCCAGCTATAGTTAGTGCGCTTACCCGCGAATACGAACTGTAACAGATGGCATATAATATCCGTCTATACAGCTACTGCTAGTGTAACCAGCTGTGCTAGTGGGAAACGTATTTTTGTTTGCTGATTTATTCATCGGCGCATCTTTTGGTATATGAAAAAGGAAGACAGCAGCCTATTTTTTTTTTTTTTCTAAAAACACTGCTTCTATAGACGCAGAACGTAATTGATATTTTCCATTTTTTTTGTCTTTGCATCTCCAGTTGGGTACTTGAGTACTTGGTGGGGAAGCACAGGAGAAAAGTACTTACACTACCGTACAAAGTATACAGAATTGGAAATGAAAGTACGAGTACACACAAATGTTCTTCAAGATGCTGCCCATCACCGGAGAGGGCAAAGACACAGAATCCATGAGACGTTTAGTAATGGTCCAAACACGTTTCTGTTTTGGACCTCCGATGCGATTTTATAAGGCATTTTTCGTTCAGGCGATACTTACACTTTTTTTAATTCCGTGTTAGCACCGCGGAGCAACAGTGGCGTACACCCCAGGGGGTTAGTAGGTGGTTGGTTGGTTAGTTAGTATTAGGTTGTCATAAAATTAACGCATTAATTGTTCCTAATTAAACCACAGTGCATCACCTTCTGAGTTGACTGGCAAGCCATTTAAACGAGAGAAAAAATCGGATGTGTGGAAAGAGATCTAAAACGTGCCCTGCGATTTTAGAAGGCGAAACTAACAATTTCAGACATACGTAGTTCACAAATATTTCACCAGGAATTACCGTTCACGTTCATGTGGAGCCGCAGGACTGATCTCCTACACTCTAAGAAAAAAAGGAGTACTTTTACTCCTTTTGGGGAGTAATTGCATTGCCACAAAAAATAGTCTCTTTCGGGAGTAAATGCACGGGAGCAAATGAATGTCACAGAGTGAAGACCGCATTTCACGCGCTGTTGTAAGAGTCCCAGGTACATAATTGGTGCGCACGCATGAAAATACTTTGAAGCAAACCGTCAACCGTGATAAATCGAGTGATATAAAATCTTGCGCCATACATAGGGCACAATTTGCGAAGAAAGATGCGCTAACTGTTTCTTACTCTGTGTGGCTGGAAAATTGCTACGTTGTCTGAGTTATACAGCCTTATGCCATCAAATTGACCAAGGGTTATTGGTACGTACAATGTCTGTGCATGTCCCTTTCTCTACGTTCGCACTATACTGTCTCCTGATTCCTGTCAAGCCGGCTACTGGAACATGAAGAGTTCTGCCATCGAAAGTAATCGGATGTAGCAGTCCTTGCAGAACCGCGCGCTTCGGAGGTGTTGCAAAAAAAGTGAGGGCAGGGGCGTACCGGGGAAGGGGGAGAGGAGAGCAGCGTCCCCCCTCCTCCCCCATCCGAGCTTCAGAGTCATCTGTGAAATGTGTGCACACTTTATTCATATACCATCATGATTTGTCTCAGATGTCATATGAACCTCTGAACACCCTCAGCGTCCGTCTCCAGGAAGAGATGGTGGGGGAGCTGCACGCTTTGCCTCCCCCTGGAAACACCCCTAGAAACCCCCCTGGAATACCCCTAGGAACGCCGGGTGTAGGCGGGTTCCGGACAAATCTGTGGACGAAGCCTTAAAGGATAAGGCGCGTAGAGAGCCACTGCTATGCACGTAGGATGTTGAACACCCTTGTGTTTCTAAGGTCCAGGAGCCGTTCGTATCACGATCGTCCGTTCTTGTGCAGGAGCCTATGTGTTACTTGTCGCACAATACGGCACGAAAAATTCATAGAAAGAGGACAAGAACAGGGACCGGGGACAAGAAATCAAAAGCGGAAATATGAGTCTGGCCCACGGCGGGACGTCGTTCCTGGGGTCTTACTGTGCAGATATGCCATTGAGGACTGGACATCTGGCGTCGTTTGGGCCAGTGACAATCTTTAGTAAAACGCTTCAGTGGGACTGAATTGGATATTGCTCCGGATTGATATTGGACAACCCGCTGAAGGGACGTTCGGAAGGTTACATTTGAAATTTATTCTACGAAACATGGCAAATTTTACCGAACCACCGATATCATATCTGCCCCCACTTTACTGTATTGCATTTCCACACTTCTGTGCTCGGCTCAAGAGTGTTGCAATTAGGCTGGTGCTGGTGGCGCATCAGCAGGTGGCGCAGCTGCAGCATCAGCCGGTGGCGCTGCTGCAGCATCAGCCGGTGGAGCACCGTCAGCAGGCGGTGCGGCCGCAGCGTCCGCGGGTGGAGCCGCCGCAGCGTCAGCCGGTGGAGCAGCCGCAGCGTCAGCGGGTGGAGCAGCCGCGGCGTCAGCGGGTGGAGCCGCCGCGGCGTCAGCGGGTGGAGCCGCCGCGGCGTCAGCTGGTGGAGCAGCCGCGGCGTCAGCCGGTGGAGCAGCTGCTGCAGCATCCGGAGCAGGAGCTGCAGGAGCTGCAGGGGGAGCAGCTGCCGCCTCTGGAGGCTTTGGAGGCTCTTTCTTTTCTTCGGGCTTAGGTTCCTCTTTCTTCTCTTTCTCTTTCTCCTTTTCTTTTTCCTTCTCTTTCTCCTTCTCCTTTTCTTTCTCCTTCTCTTTCTCCTTCTCCCTGGCCTTCCTCTTCTCCAGCATTCTTTCCAAATCCTCGGCTTCCTCATCCTCCTGCCGCTTCTTCCTCAACTTCCGCTCCAGCTTCCTCTCAATCCTCTCTCTCTCAGCTTCGTGCCTGTCCATCTCCATCTTGACGAGCGAGCGCAGGTCAAGCTGGCGGCAGAACTGGTCCAGCTGCTTCCGGTCGAGGCGTCGCAGTTCGAACTGTTGCTCCAACTGCTGCTGCTCTGCTTCTTCTTCGGAAGAAGACGAAGAGGACTCGATGTAGGAAGGCGGAGGTGGAGGCGTGGGAGGCGGAGGCGGTGCCGGCGGCACTATTATAATTTGTGGCATGGAAGGCACCCTGGGAGGCGGCGGCGGCGGCTCTGGCTTGATTCCGAACAGACTGCCGATGAAACCGCAGAACCCTGTCGGAGCCGGCGGCGGCTGCGGCGGCGGCTCTGGTGGAGGCGGAGGATTGATTATTATAGGTTCGGGTGGTGGCGGCGGCGGAGGCGGCGGCGGCGGCGTTGGTGGGACCGATCTCCTTCTCTTCTTCTTCTTCTTTTTCTTCGGTGTCTTCGGCTTCCTTCGCAGAATACCAGACTTCTTGAGCATAAATAAGTCGTCGGGGCCGCCGCCCTCGGTATTATCGGTGATACTGGCGCAGATGCTTATCCTGCTGCTCCTCCGGTCGCAGGCGTCGTCATAACTCGGTGGTCGCGACCTTCTAGGCCTAAAGTCGTCGTCATCGTAGTCTTCATCGTAGCCGTCGTCGTCGTCATCCCTCCTTCGGGACCGTCCTCTTCGGGGCCTGTCGTCATCGTCGTCCTCTCTGCGATTACGAGACCTCGAGCGACTGCGCCGAGACGGTCCTTCATCGCCATCGTCATCCCTCCTACGACCTCTGGATCGACTCCTGGACTTGGATTGGCCACGTCCTTTCCTCGAGCGAGAGCGAGGAGGTCCGTCATCTTCGTCGTCATCGGTGTTAATGTTTATATTGATCTGGCTGCTCGAGCTGCTGCCATGGACGACGTTCGGCCCACTCATGTGCTGCTGGATGGTTCTCGATTTTGATTGGCCTGATTCGGGAGGCGGGGGTCGACGGTACATCTCTGCCGGTTGCGGTATGGATGTTACTGTGTCCATGGTGGAGGAAACCGGCGCAGGAACCGGTGACGCCACCAACGAGTACCCTCCATCTGGCCTTTTCTGGGGCTTGAGGACGAACGTTGACTCCGTCTCGTACCTCAACCTCTGAAACGCCCATAACACATCTTGAACATAGACCAACACACGACCTACTCTATACTAGAGACCTGGACAGCTGGCGATCCCCTATGGGAGAGTCGGGACACGGGTTAGTTACGTTAGTGACCGCTGCAAGCGCCACATGGCATTATTGGGGAGAGGGAATCACCCTTGCCACCGCCTTTAGTCTGCTACGCAGGGATACACAGGCTGTTGCTAAGCACGCGCTATTATCCCTCTCATACTGCTTCGTCGTTGTCAACACAGCCTACCATACATCGCCGCGGTTTCGACAAGTCACGTGGTAACGAATCGTGCGAGCTAGCGCCAAATCCCATAGCCAAGCGGCGATTTCCAGAACTACTACCCCGGGTGCTGGAAGCATTGCGGATGTCCAGGTCTCTAGTATAGTAGTAGGTCATGGACCAACACAGCAACAATAGCAAGATGCAAAGTGTGCACAAAGAATGAAGTTCACAGCTGAACGCGGGTGTAAGCCAGCTATGGTTGCATGGCCGGCAAACATGGCCCCCGCGGGTATATACGAACGTCCCACGGATAGGAACATGGAATGGAAGGAGGGATATTCGAGAGGAAATCGTGGTGTAATTGAATGAGGAATGGGGCTTTGGGTCAGCCTATGGACCAATGAGAGAGGTTTGCACTCGCCACTTTAGTTTTCATGTGCTACGGGCACATCGCAGTCCAGGGTTTCCGCAAACACTTTTGAGACTATGAAAGAAGAAGTCTCTGAAGTCTCTGAAGAAGATAGAAGTCTCTGAAAAGGTTAGCCAGCTGTAGGACTCGAACCCACATCATCTAGATTACCGGTAATCCAGAAGATGTGGGTTCGAGTCCTACAGCTGGCTAACCTTTTCAGTGACTTTCATCTTTCATCGTTAATTTCTTAGGCAATTTGAGGCTTTGTATGTATTTGTCCTTTCTATGTTGTTCCAGCCTCAGAACATCAGTCCGCTCACTTTTGAGACGGCTGTGCAGACATCTGTATAAAACTGGTACCGAAAAAAACTATATAGTGACAGCAATAGCTGTCACGTCACGTGACTTTTCGGTGCAGGCTCCAGTGCCTTCCTCCCTGGCTAGGAATGAGCTATTCCAAATGGTCCACCGTTCTGGAATGTACTAGGAGATATTCTTGCAGTCTAATTTAGGTATACTGTTGTTCAATGACTACAGAGTAAAATGTTCGTTTCGAAAATCATTTCACGTCACACTGTGGACAACTCAGACATCACAGATGTGGACATCACAGACGTGGACAACTTCCGCGAGCTACGATCCCCTGTAAGACCTTGCGTCTAGGCGACAGAGAGTCAGCAGAACTATACCTTATCCGTGTACTCTGTACTCCAGACCCAAGGAAATGTTATCTACGTCACATAAGCCGCGGTTACATGAACCCGACAGAAACGGGTATATAGAGAACGAAATAGATCTTACCGTCCTTTTCGGCTCTGTCATGGCGAAAGCACGAACCTAAGGATAGTTATATCTTTCCCTAAGCCCCTTCGAGGTTAGTGTCGGGAATTTGGAAGGCGAGCATAATGGCCCCGCCGCACCTGCGGCCTTACAGTGGCCACTGACTGCGCACAATAGAATAGAAATGCACGTGCACGATGTTCCTTATACCCTTGGCAATGCTTGTGGATGATAGAATTTACATAAAATCACTTTTTTTTTTAAATTCTGGCATTGTAAACACCTGTCAACTTTATATACTTTCTATTTTTTCTCCTTTTTGTTCCGAATTATCGCTTACCACAGGGCAGAACCTGCAAAAGCAGGCCCCCTACCACGAGAAGAGATCTGGAAGATGGTTCGCCATATCGTCATCTTCATCAAGCAAGCATCATTAAACGCCAGGGGTGCCAGTACAATCCAATCCAATCCAATCCAACGGAGTGTCTGGGATGAAACTCATCACATTTGTGTCCTAAAACATGACCCAATGGTGCTTTAATGTACTACCCAATGATGCCCTTGTAATACCCAAATGCACGCTTTCTATACAGGGCACACGCAAAGGGTGAGCGGTCACCGTAAGCTGTGCTAATGGAAGGTGACTCGGAAACCGAAGTTAGGGACTGGTGCACCAGCACCACTGAAGTGCACAAAGTTTCAAGCACCTGTACGCGTTTATTAATTGTCTCGAACATTGCCCGGCGCCAGGAGATACGACATGCTCTTATAGAACCGATATCAAAAAAGCAGCTTGTATTCTGCGTAGTACGCTTGTCTAGCTCTATCATGTTCTAGTTTATCGTATACTGTATTATTGGCTGTCATTGTGACGTATACAGTGGCACACACGTATTCACTACCCGGGTTCGAATCCCGGTGCCGGCTGTGCCGGTGCTGTCTGGGGTTTTCCCTGGGTTTTCCTCAGACGCTTTCAGACATATGTCGGCACAGTTCCCCTAGAAGTCGGCCCAGGACGCGTATTTCCCCAGGGCGTCAGTCGTGACGTTGCCCACATACGTGAGGCCGACAACGGCAAGCCCTTTCGCCACCACCACCACCACCACCACCACGTATTCACTAACTACCGACAAGTCTTCTGACCATTCCAAACGGGGCTGCACGCGCCACATACAACTACACAACCATTGTTCCACGATTACCAAATTTTGAATGTGACGAGTATTTTCGATATCAAACTGTTATCTATGGTTTGCATGGATCTTAGAAATGATCGTAGCTCGTTTTTTTTTTATCCTATAGTTTGCCCAGTCATGCTGTTCCCTACCAGTGCATATCGAGAGAGCTTATAGGGGGGACAGTTCTCATTCCACGTCGGAGGGCAACGGAACGATGGAGAGGATTGGAGTAGGTGCTCATTTGCCGGCCAGATCAACCACTTTGCGGCCCAGATGACGGCGCCCTCTGACGGCGAAGTTCATGCGCTCCTGATGCGCGCGGTTTCGGTTTCGGTTTCGATCCATTTCGTGGTGGTAGCGTACTATTTCCGACCATTCTGCCTGCCTGACGGCATGTTGCTCGGGGGAAGCGTCCTGGGCCGACTTCACCGGGAGCTGCGCCGCCATTTGTCTTAACGGGACGGTCGCATCCGTTCCAGTCGATTTCGAAACCATAGTGTCATTTAATTCCTCACGGACCACTGACCACGGTATCGAAAATATCCCGCGCGAAATACCGGTGTGGTTTCACTGTTATTCGACGGAATACGTGACAAGAGCAGGAGCCGGATGTTGAGAGTGCTCCGGAATTCCCTCTCTGGAAAAAAGGGAAAACGTCATTCTCTAACCGGCCAATTGATGACACACCTTTGAGAAAAGGAATGCAGCGTCCGTGCGGGCCTCTCATAGAGCAACGGTGCGGCTGGACGGCGCCTTTCCTCCTCCTCCCACCGCCCTCTCACTCCTCCGCTTACAGAGTGACGTTCGCCTATGGGTATTTCAACGTACTCGTTCGTTTTGGAATTTAAATAAAATGACTTCCAACGAGGTTTATCGAGGGGGATTTGTTGCTCCTTCGTCGGAACACCGTCAGAAATGACATAAATGGATCAAATTAAGAGGTTGTGGCTTCGAATCTATACCACGAGCCGTGTGGTCTGAGCCCGTTTTTTTTTTCCCCTGCGGTCACACTTTCCAAACGGCACAATACCCCTTGAAGTCCGCCCAAGACGCATAGTTACCCCTCCTCTGTCTCCCACTGTTCTACTACAGTTACATCGCGGTCTCAACACCTAATAAGAAAAAAAAAAAAACGAGGAAAAAGCCGAAATCCCCCCCCTCCCCGATTCGATTTGTTATGTACAGTGAACCCTCGTTAATATGACCCCCGATAATCTGACATACCCGCTTTACGACCATACTCCTTGGGAACAATGCAGTGAAACCTCTGCAAATCCCCTCCCGTTAGTATGACAATCCCGCATTATGACCAAAATTCTCGGAAACGACCATGGTCATAATAACGAGGGCTCACTGTATTCGTCCGTTTCATCCCAATGTACCCGCGCTGAACTACAGCGTCTGTGGGACCTTGGGACCTATGCGTTTGTGGGACCTTGTGGGAACTACAGCTCCTTGCGTTTTTGTATTGCCAACGTTTAATTAACTCGTTTTACGTTTATTTTATGCAGGACGAGAGAATAAACATGGCGGAAGAAACACAATTGGTTCACGCTCCATTTCTGGTGAGATTTTGTGTTTTGTGTCCGTGCTGTGAGAGAAAAACACTTTTTTCCCGCACGTGTATTGATAGTTTTATTATTATTATTATTATTTTTTTTTTTTAGCATTTTCTCGAAATATATATTACGAAGTGCTCTAGCCATTTCATTATGCGACGTTTCGAAATAAATAAATAAAATAAATTGTTAAAAAATTACAAAATATAAAATGACCAGATCTACCGTGAGAGATGGAGTAATAAAATCTTTCGTTAATTTATTACCGCGTAAAACGCGATATATTATAATAATTGATGCAAAATAGTTACGATAGAAATGAGAAATGATATGAGACAAACTTTCCTAAATAAATAAATGCTAAATGTATACGTATAATTTATTCTTTAGGAAAGTATCTTGAAAAATACCTTTTTAATGTTTTTTCTTTCCGGGACGAGTAATGAAATAAAGATAATAATAACCTAAAATAAAAATGTAATATAAATCCCCAGCACTTCCTGTACGGGTTCTAATGAGCAATAAGTGATGGTCGACACAAATCGAAATTGAAAATTCTGACCGAATTGGACAAAATGTCATTCTGTAGCACGAGGTGACTTTGTACTGCACCGACGTCAACAGATACCAGGCATTTAGAAACGCCAATCATTTCTGGAAAAAAATCCCATACACGTTTTTCTGTTTTTGGAATCAATGATGAATCAATGAGATGATTGTAATGTAAATATAGTGTGCATAATGTGATGTAAAATTACTGGGCTATATATATACCAAAAACCACGCTGTGATTTTTTACATTTTGTTGTTGTTGCCTGTACACGCATACAGGTTGTGACTACCATACTACGCTTCCTGTGCATTGAAGTACTACTTTGGAGCGTTTGGACTACCGCATGTTCAGATACTTCGTGACTGAAATTTGCAATAGTATTATGTGACCCAAAATATCATCCACGGGCATATCATCATCACCATCACTTGAAAACTAAAAATGAACTATTTTTCATTTCTATGCTCCATTTTTTAAAACTTATTTGATAATGATATCCCAAAGGGATACCCGAAATTACAAAATAATTTCGAAATATAAAATAAATGTGTGCAATGGAGTTGCTCGAAATTTATTTGCGCAACAGCACATCTTGCATTTCAAATAAAAGCAAACAGGCAAAACCAAGTAAAAACCGGCAGGTGAGTGCGTGAAGTTTGTCCGACCTTGAACGCCGTCAAGCCCAACGCGAACGATAAGAATCAGAAAAAGAAAGACTCAAAAGAAAAATCCCATTTCGCTGCAGGCAGGTATGACGCCACGAGGCAGCTGGCAACCATTCACCTCGGATATGACGTAGAGGAAGTTGCATACGCACCACGCGTTCTTGCGATGCTTGCGCTCGTTTGATTACTCATTGTTAGCTGAGATCTCGGAGGTGCGAAGTCCTTCTTCGAATTTTGTCACCGTTTGCCTGGTTGCTTCGTGGTGGCGGAGAATCGACACTGTTTCGTCTGCTGAGATCGTCTGCTAAGATGCTGCATCTGCTACGACGCTGCGTCGCTTCATGGCAACAGAGAATCCGTTGACACCATGGAGGACAAAGGAACAGCTCGTTTTCCTCAAGTGTTTACGGGTTTGTTTACTAGTACGCTGACTGTCCCATCGTGGACTTTAAAAGTCGGCAAACGCAAACCTGACCGTTAACCGTCTCCTGGTGTTAGCATCTGTGATAAAGCTGTGATACTTCGCTCTGAAGTGGACTGAACATCGATTCAAACATGATCAACTACAAGAAGTGTCTCGGTGTTCGCTCGACAATCTTACAACTGCTGCTCGCAGTCAGTTTGATACAGTTGGGTTCCAATCCGGACAGCAGTTCGACGCCTATGAACAGCGTCCGAAGTGTGCGAATGGGCGTTCATTCGGCGTTCGCACAGACCCAACCCCTGGCCAGCCCGATCTTCGTGCATCCAAAGAGTGTCGATAATTTTTACTCCGACCGAATTTTCGCCGAACTTCACGAACTGGGCCTGCCGTCGTTCTTAAGCCGAATAAGGACCCGAGTGTTTGCGTACTTGGCAGAAGATTCCGGACCACCGACTCCCGAAAAGACGTCGGACACTTCAACTGCGTCTGCAAATTTTGCAGTCGCCGATGATTCACAAGACAGTGGGTCACAAGATTCGCAATCATCGGTTGGGAACCTCACGCAAGAGGTACGGTTGGGAAATCCTTAGTTTTTTTCTGCGCTTCTACGATTTTTTTGTTTAACAAAAAATGTCTTGCGAAAGGTGCAGGGTTGTTTTGGTAACGCGCGTGTCTTGGCAGTTTTTGGAAGCAGACCATGTAAACAAGCAGACCGAGCGAATGTGTTGGTTGCAGGCCCTAATTTTCTTTTGTTTCAAGGTCTCCTGGCAATTCAGCGTAATTGTTTGACGCACACGACTGAGACCCCAATAACAATGCTACGAGGAAAACTGCATAAAGCGCGAGGATTTTCCGGGAGCCGAGTAGAAATCAAAGCAGACGACAGAAGCAGAATATGGCCCGAGTTGGTAGTTCTTAGTGGAGCTTCACCCTAAAATGTAGTAACCATAGTACTTGTAGGATGTACAATCTCCCATCAATGAGTGCTAAGCGCAGGTCTGATAAGCGAAGACGGAAGTTAAATGGGCACAATGGACTGGGTGGAGCTGCGATAGTGAGATATGGGAAAGAACGCACTTTGAAGGAAGCTGTCATGTCATACAGTGTTGCCATAGCATGTGTATTAAGTATCTTGCAAATGCTACAGTAATTCTTTCAAAATTTTCTGGTTCGTCAGATGTCCAGTTTTGCAACCCACACCTGACTGTTCTGTTTAATAATTTGTGTTGTCGCCGTATGTATTAACAACACGTAGTGAGCATATAGACGTGACGTTTCTAACAGATGTCTCTGCATCAAACTGTCTCTTCTTAAAAAATATCTCTAAATTCGATACACACACACACACAAGCAGTCCTGCGAGGAAGTT